>NC_090444.1:1104108814-1104733814 GCF_031143425.1 Pleurodeles waltl | reverse complement strand
ATGATGAAGCATGACACTATATAGTGTGTGAGACCACCTAGTCCGTAAAGGAAACTTTCCTTTCCTTGTTTTTTCCCCAGCTCCTCTCCTTCCCCCCAGACCGAACACCACTACACAGCCCACCCAATTTTCACCTCTAGTTGAGGACTACGAGTGGTCTAGCGTCACAATTAGTACACTACTGACCCCCCTACTTTATAAACAACCCCGTACTCCCCTTTTTTGTGATTGTGTTTATGTGGGAGTCGAGTACGGTTTGGTTTTTTCCCCTTGCTCCCATCCGCTCTCCCTTGTGTAATGTAATACATTTGTTCAAAATACAAGCAGACTCCAGATTTTTTAAGTGCAATAAGTGATTTTATTAAAGTGCTAAATTTAGGGACATGATTGTAAAACGGTGATGGTGGAGTAATGTCCATGGCAGAGTCCAGTTTTCAGTCTCACAGGTGCATTGTCCATATGCCTGTGGAAGGATGGAGCAGGGGCAGTTTAAGTTTGGACAGGGTGACAATGTGGGACAGTGGGATGACATCAGGGGGTATCGTTTGCTGGCGGGGGTCTTGGCATCCTACTCTGTCTTCTTGTGAGATCTCAGGTACCGCTTGCGGGGTGGTTCTTCTTCTGCAGGAGGTGGGGTTCTGGTGGCCTGTCGTTGTGTGGGGGCCTCCTGTCAACTAGCGCCGGCGGAGGTGGTAGCCTGGTCTGGGTCCATGCTAGTGACAGGGGCCCTTTGTGGTGCCACATGGTCCCGCAATGTGGTGACTATCTGGTTAAGGGCCACGACGATGGTCCCCATTGCGGAACTAATGTTTCTCAGTTCCTCTCTGAACCCCATGTACTGTTCCTCCTGCAGTACCTGGATCTCCTGGAACCTGGCCAGTACCGTAGCCATCGTCTCCTGGGAGCGGTGGTATGCTCCCATGATGGAGGAGAGGGCCTCTTGGAGAGTCGGTTCCCTGGGCCTGTCCCCCCCCTGTCGCACAGCAGCCCTCCCAGTTCCCCTGTTTCCCTGGGCTCTGTCCCCTGGACCGTGTGCCCACTACCACTGCCCCCAGGTCCCTGTTGTTGTTGGGGTGGTGGGTCAACCTGGGTGCCCTGTAGTGGTGGACACACCGCTGATTGACGTGTCCTGGAGACAGAGGCATGGGCCCGCTGGGTGGGAGCTGTGCTGGTGTTCCCAGAGGGGGTTAGGTCTGCTGTAGCCTGTGGCTGTCTGTGGGGAACCGACTGTCCCGAGGTCCCCGATGGGCCGGGCTGGTCATCTGGGTCCAGGGAGACAGAGCTGCTGTCATCACTGGGGGCCTCTTCTGTGGGTATTATGGACATCTCTGGACCCTCCTGGGCGGTGTGGTGGCATTCGGGTCCTGCAGGGGTATAAGAGTATGGTTATTGCTTCTGTGTGTGCCATTTCGTGTAATGGGTGGGTGGCCGTGTACCCCAGTGCTGGCATTCCCTTGTGGGGGCTTTTGTGACGGTGGCTTGTGGGGGAGATGGGTATGTGCAGTGGGCATGCTTTGGTGATGGGTGTCCATGCTTTGGGGAGGCATGCAGGGCTAGGTTTTGGGATGGGTGGGTTGTGATGGTGAGACATTTGCAAGGAGTTGGTGTGATGGGGTGGGGGTGAGGGTGGGGGTATGATTTGGCATGCAGGTGGGGTGGGGGGAATGAAGTAGTGAAGATTTGACTTACCAGAGTCCATTCCTCCGCCTACTCCTGCGAAGCCCTCAGGATGCAGGATGTGCAAGACTTCCTCCTCCCATGCTGTGAATTCTGGGGGAGTAGGTGGGGGTCCGCCGCCAGTCCGCTGTACCGCGATGTTGTGCCTTGATACCATGGAACGCACCTTCCCCCGTAGGTCGTTCCACCGCTTCCTAATGTCGTCCCGATTTCGTGGATGCTGTCCCACAGCGTTGACCCTGTCCACTATTCTTTGCCATAGCTCCATCTTCCTGGCAATGGTGGTGTGCTGCACCTGTGCCCCGAAGAGCTGGGGCTCTACCCAAACTATTTCCTCCACCATGACCCTGAGTTCGGCGTCAGAGAACCTGGGGTGTCTTTGGGGTGCCATGGGGTGGTGTGGATGAGGTGAGGGGTGGTGTATGTGTTGTAGAGTGTGGTGAGTGTGGTGGTGTATGCTGTTTTGTGCGTGGATATTGTGTGGGTGATGTTGTGATTTGCCTCTGTGTGATGGTCTACTCTATGCTGTGCTGTCTCTCTCTGTCCTTCAGTCGCAATTGTGGTCGTAAGGGTTTGTGGGTGATGTGGGTGTGTGTTTTATATTTAATTGGGTGTGTGGGAGTGGTGTGTGTATGTGTCTCAGGTGTGTGTATTTTGAATTGTCCAATGTGGTAGTGTTTTGTAAAGGTGTGTGTATTTTGACCGCGGCGGTGTGTACCGCCAATGGAACACCGCGGTTGAAAGACCGCTGCGGGGATTTGTGGGTCGGAATGGCATGGGCGTATTTCTGTTGGCGTGACGGTGGAGGTTTGGTCATCGCCAGTTTTTCGCTGGCCATTGCTGTGGCGGACTTTTGTTGATGTCGGGTTTTTGGCGGTTTGCCAGTTGCTGGTCAGAATGACCGTGGCTGTTTACCGCGGCGGTGTTATGGCGGTCTTCTGACCGACGGTAAGCGCCTTTTTTCCGCCGAGGTCAGAATGACCCCCTTAGTGGAGTTATGGACATCAATAATCTTGTATTGTTGTCCAATGATGTGTTGTGCAGGAGACACTAGGGGGCATATTTGTACTCTGTCTGTGCCAAATGTGCGTCAAAACTTTTGATGCACATTCGGCGCAAACCGTGCACCATAGTTAAACTTTGACTCCTGAGCCTCGGATATCAAAATCCCATCATGTGCGTCATTTTCTGGATGCAGGAAACCGCCTTGCGTTAATGACATACAAGGTAGGCGTCCCGTCCAAAAAATGACACAAACACCCGTGCGCCGTGCAAAAATCCCGCACGGCCGGGAGTCGAAGTCGGAAAATGACGCACAGCCCGATTTGCATCAACAATTAACGCCTGGGTCAGGGCAGGCGTTAAAATGGGGCAAACACACCTGTATTTAATGAAACCACACAGAAGCAACAGAAGAGCTTCAAAAGGAAGACATGGAGGTGCTTCTCATCCAGCGTGCACCCAGACGCAGAGCACAGGAACAACAACAACAGCTTCCACAACACCAGCAGGAACCCCAAAGGCAACGCTGAAGGCAGGAGAGGATATTCCGCACCAGGACAACCCTTCATGGCCTCAGGGAACATGACATCATCCAGAGGTAGAGGTTGAACTGGCAAGCCATTCAGCAGCTGCTGCGCAACAGTGAGCCACAGTAGGCACCCAGCTTGCTGACACCATGCACCATCCCACCAGAATCCAAGCTGCTAGCTGTACTACACATGTTGGCAAGTGGCTCCTTTCAAACCACTGGCGCCCTGGTTGCTGGGATCTCACAGCCATCATTTTCCGCCTTCCCGCCCAAGGTACTGGATGCCATCATCAGACTCACACCCCGCCACATCTGCTTCCCAAACACACAGCAGAAGCAGCAGGAGACCAAACAGGGGTTTTACCTCGTTAATGGATTTCCACATGTCCTTGGTGCCATTGACTGCACACATGTACGCCTTGTGCCACCTGCTGCAACTGAACATCTATACCGCAACAGGAAGCACACACACTCCATCAATGTGCAGGCCATTGTGGATCACCAGGGATTGATCACCAACATCGTGGCAAAGTATCCTGGGAGTGTTCATGATTCATTCATCTTCCATCACTGTACCATCAATCAACACTTCCAGGATGGACGATATGGAAATGGACTACTTGTTGGTAAGTACAGAAACCTACTTATATACACACTGCACAGCAACCCTCTAGGACAAACAACACATACACCACGACAGCGACATGTGGACAGGAACACACTGAGGTTGTGACACCGCTAGGCATGTTTGATATCCTCACCCAATGGGAGACACACCTAGGGACAAAGTACCGTTCCAAATAAAAACTGATGCCACTCCACAGACAGAAGGAGGAAATGTAAAACAACACAATGACAAACACATGGTGCCAACTGGCATGCCATCTGTGAAGTTAAATCTCCAATAACACATCAATAACACCCAAACAAACACCCTTCCAGCCAATACGTAGAGTGTAACGGGTGTGGAACGTAATTTGCTGCAGGTCAAACACCGTGACTCACATTGCATTATGATGACTACAATAAAGGTCACATGCAATTATTGAGGCCATTCCAATATCTCACATCACTCCTGTTCTCACATTGCCCACTACCAAGAGGCAAGTGGACTGTGCGAAGAACACATCTTGATTGTACTATATGGAAGGTGCACATTCCTTCACATACGCATTGTGACAAATAAACACACACACAACAGATGTACAGCCATACGGACCTTCTGAAACTCAAACCGACATCCTCACAACCAAGTTAGCCAGCTGAACTAGACCATGTGCAGTAGTCTAGGTAGACGTTACAACCTGAGTCAACTTGCCAAGGGCAGAGAAATAGGTCTGCAGTGAACTTGTCACACATGTGAAATTAAAGTACAGTCAAATGTTCAGACATCAATGATCACAACGTATGGAGACGTTTGACTAATTGTCACCTTGCAAAATGTAAGCGTCTCACTGATGTTTAAATTAATCCATTGCATATGTCTAAAGGTATGGGATGTCCAGGGTACATAGATGCAAACGTGTTACCACCACTGTCAAATTGATTCTGTGTATGGAACTATCATCTCACGCCCAGTTAAGACACAGGGACACCTGCATCACAAGTCACAATGTTAGGGAGTACACACTGTACTGCAACTCCCAAAATATACTGCTGACAACCGGTCAGCAGCCAAACACTCGTTCAGCCAAGGAAACAACCCAATGCTGATGGTACCTCCTAGAAGCCTAGGAATCAACACAATAACACAAATGAGTCACAGACAACACAAGAGAACTACTGCCATGCAAGGTGATATTAATAGGACAAGCTACATCAACATGATCTCAATCATTTTCTTTTTCAGCTGATCAGGGGTATGGGATCCAGCCATGGATTATGACCCCATTTGGCAACCCAAGCACTGCAGCAGAGCGTGCCTACAATGAGGGACATAGGAGGACACGCACCAAAGTCGAGAGGACCTTTGGCATCCTGAAGTCGAGATTCAGGTGCCTCGACATCACTGGTGGCAGCCTCCTATACTCACCGGAAATGGTCTGCAAGATCATTTTAACCTGTGCCATCCTGCACAATATTTGTGTACGAAGGAACATTCCCCTCTTAGAACCAGAGCCACAAATGCCTGAAGAGGAGGACATGTCAGCCCATGTCCTAAGTTCTGGCACACCCATGTTCCCGGTCTCACCCCACCCCGTCTTAAGAGGTCCCTGGAATGGTAATATGTGTACCCAGATATTCCCTCCTCTTCACACACACACAGACAACAATATTAATCGAGTGTGCTTCACCCTTTAGTATGGTATGCCATAGTCATTGTACATCTGTCTGCATGGATGTCAGGTTAAATAATGCACTGGCTTGTAGTCTCTAAGCCCTGTTCTCACCTGTAGATTGCTTCCCATGTGAAAGGTACTGTTGGCCGTTTGAACTCAAATCTCACCTACAGGACTTGTAAGAATCTGATGCAGCACACACCTGTGAGCACCTCCATGCAGCCCAGCCATTTGAACATGCACTGCCCTTGCAGATGCTTGGAACAGCATAGAAGCTGCCATTTTATTGATTACACTGTTATGCATTGCCAGAAAAATAAGCTGTGCTATACAGCCCTTGGGTTTATGTGTCACCTTCCAAAACACAGGACAAACACAGTTTTCCATGTCAACTGTCTTGTCCTCCGACCAGTCTTAGTCAGACCACTGAGTATGTACCTTGTGAAATTGCTGGATCCTGATTGACCCTGCATCCTGTTAGCGTGACTGGCACCTGTCTGTGCGTTACCCTAAAGGTTCCTTGTGGCTACATATGTATCATAGTTGCTTTCCCAACCCTCACATTCCTCCGGGGGTATTTTGTCAGGTGGTTTTTTAATGCATACTCAAATAAGTTATATAGCATAATCTGCTTATTTATCATATCATAATTGGGAACTTATCTCCAAATACCCAAATCATGGCCTATCCCTTGCCTGGGTCTCATGTATGCATGAGCAACAAAGTGTGACAGTGTACCATGGCTGTATGCAGGGATAGGGTATGGTGCCTCCAGCAGAACCAGCAACTTCAGATAATGTGCATGAAAAGTCCACACATGTTAGGACCCTGACAGTTTCCACGCTGATTCACATTGCTCACAACATATTGATGGGCGGTGCATGGTGAATAGCTGCGAGATTTATCAACACAGCGGCTATGATGTTCCCAGATGCAGTGGGAACTTTGCATGCCAACCTGTGAACAAATGTTGTAATGACACCTGCCGGTACAAGACTCCTGAGATATGATCTTACTCAGCACACCAAGGTTGCCCTGTTGACAATCTCATAACACGTCTGCAGTGACAGGGTAGGACCATCCCCATGTGGGTTCTCAAATCCTCATTGGCTTTACTTCCATTGATCTAAGAAGGATACTCAGTAGATACAGGAATAGCCGCCACTGACTCATGACTCGACCTGGACGTAACTGTGACAACATAGACCCCTAAAAACATACAGGATTAACATTGGCCCACACACAAGAACCAGACACCTCTGTGCAATTGATCACTGGAAATATATGGCCACGTGCTGCTTGGTCTGCTGGTCTACCACTGCCACAGGAGAGTTGTGGCTCTGTCATATGACCTCAACTGTGGCGTGACATTACAAATGTGGTTCATCTTTGGCTCTCCGTGTCAATAACAAAGTACCCACTTAGTATGTACATGTGCCTGACTCATGGTGGGTTCACTAACAAGTGCCTAGGAAGCAGTATCCAAAATTCCAGGACATGTGAAGACCAAGTTTTGGACCATTGACATGAACAACCGTCTGCTATCTATCCGGTGCATGCTTTGTCATTTGTGGTGTTTATGTTACCCAAAAACTAGAAAGTGCACACAGCAGTTGTAGCTACATGTATGACTAACACATGTCCTCTCTCATTTCCACACTGACTTGCATCTGAGGGTTGGACACATTGACTCCACATGCATACAAGCATATTTGCAATAATGCATTTTGTGATGCTCACACAGTGGGTCAACAACAATATTAGTAGGCAATGCACACACATTGAGCCATAGGCATTGAGGTATTGTACTTATGTGCGTCACCTTGCTATCCTCTCCTGACGGCAAACATGCCCAATTTGTGCAATACATTTATGTAGGCCACACATTTGGCCAGCTATTGCATCAGTCAAGAGTGAAAATCCTGTATATGAAGTAGCGGATCATGGTCCGCAGTAGTATGATGTGTCACATGTGCCCATACACCGTCATGCCCAAAGTGGGTGCAATCAGTCTATCTCACTATTGTCTTAACTGTAATATTACATTAAAATGGTAAAATGACCCAAATCCAGTTATTGCCTGAAATTTTGTCGCATATGCATCAAAAAATGATGTGCATGCGTCTCAAAATGATGCTTATGGATGAAAAACGACGCATAATGCCCTGAAAGAACCATTGGCCCTGAGCGGTATCTTCCCCACTGTCGCGTTGGCTCTCATTATCTTAATGAGACTACTGGATTTTGAGCAGCAAGATCATCCACAATGTGGGGGACTGAGTCTGACCCACGGTGGATGACACTCGCCGCTCCAAATCCGGGCTTTGCTCCGGCTAACTAGCAGTGCCTCATCTCTCCCGAATGGTAGAGATGATTGAGCAGCCGAGTGCATGACATTTCTGTACTTCTCAGGGAAGTCGTGGTCACTCAGGTCACAACCAATCCTCTCATACACAGTACAGTCTCATATATAAATGACAATAAAGGCAGTGTAAGTTTTAAAGATTGGTTTAATAAAACGACTGCATTTTGGATAGCAAAGTGTGAGCTGCAATAACCAGAACTACACAACACAGTAATATTAAAATAGTAATGATGAGAGTGAAGCACAAGAATAAGGCTATCATAGTGCCGCTAGATTATTTTTATCTCTAAGCTATATTTCGAGCACAGCATGTTAAGCTCTAAGCATGCCTTTCAGGTTCCCCCGGGAGGACATCAACCCTCATACCTGAGCAAAGGCCTGTACTCTGCATCAGCATCTGCAATGGGGCATTCAGCATACAGTTGTGGTTCCCTGGCTGGAATCTCCCTCTTGACGTGTACCAGGACTAGAAAGTGTTTTTATAACTAACACGCAGATGTTCTAAGAAAATGTCCCTACGTAAGGATGTGTATTTTCTACGAATGCTGGAGAATAAACTTCTACCACATTTACCGGCAATGTACCAGACTGTAGCCTTGACTGAAGCACAGAGCGATCAAGAATGCATTATTTGAGAACACAGTGCTGAACTAAGCTAAACAGTGTGATAGAAGAAATTAAAACTAGACCGTAAAAACTGGTTATTGTAAAATAACAGTGCGAAGCTGAATAAAATATATCCAGGGCAAAGTGCACAGCGGCCTAGTATGTTAAACTAACGTGCATGAAGCTATACTTAAAATGGCTACACAACAACACTGTACCTCCGGAAATTGGTTAAGTTTAAAACTATTTTGAAACATATCGATGCGGGCTCAAATCTACTCCTGTGCGTAAAAAAAAAATGACGCGCAGACTGTATGCGTCAAAATATTTTGACACATGACGATAAAAACACCCGCCATTTTAGGCAGGAAGTGATGCAATAGGATATCTTGTTTACAGAATAGGTACAGTGGGTGTACTTTACTTTCACTTTGCAGTCTGTGATATTTCCTGACTGTTTGGCTGTGTCTCATTTTGTCTTTGTATATTTAGTGAATTTGTCTCCTGCGTGGTCTTTTTATTGTCTTTTTGTGATTAAAAACTTGTTGTAGTATCCTGTCTGAGTGTTTTTGTGTTCATTTGTGTTGTAAAGTATTGTCTTTGTTTTGTTGGGAGTCTGTTGTGGGTAGTGTTAGTTTGGGTATAGTTGGGCTGTGTTAGTAGTTTTTAAAAAATTTTCCTGTCCTACTTTCCCCCTATTCTCCTTTGTTCCCCTTTATCCCCTATTTCTCTATTGGTACAAATATGTTGGGTAGGCCTCGTCTTGGCAGGATGGGAGAGGAGGAGCTGGGTGGATTCATTTGGTTGGTGTGCCATTTTCTACCCCTAATGTTTGAGGCAGGTGGGCGTGTGATACAGGGGTATCACACTGAGGCACGGAGGCTCCGGTGGGCAAAGGTGTTGCATCATCTGCAAAGGATTTATAAGACACCCAGAAACAAGCACCAGCTGAAGCACCGCTGGGCTGACCTTGTCTCCAGGGAGCAATATCTGCTGGACCACCTGGGGATTGTGATTGGTGGCCCTGTTGGTGAGTACAAATCATGTTAATGTGCACGTTTAATTGCTCTGTAGTGACATCAGCTGATTTTTACAATATCTGCCGGCAATGTTGTTGAGTGTGTGGAATGCTACTGAAACATACTGGGTCATATTTCTACTTTGTTAAGGACCACAATTGCTAGCTGTTAGGAAGCAAGAGCTCCGAAAACTTACTGAATACATTTGCATTATGTAAGTTAGTGCCGCCTTTGTGTCAAACAGAAACACAAATCATGAGCCAATTATGTATAGATGTAGGCCACAGTTGCCTGTGAGGTATAGACATTTCCAACTCATTACCATCATTTGTTGACGCAACAGCTAGACTGACTTTCTAAACACAACATGGAGCTGAAAATTAGTGCAGTCTTCACGTCAATTGATGATAGCAATGTGGCCCGAACATATGTCTCATGTGTGTCTGGTGAGTGTGTCAGGAAACCGATCAGGGAAATTCCCAAAATCTTAGGGATTATTGTGCCCCTCCTTCATTTCGGATACATATCTGATCTGGATTTGGACGCATAGGTAACAAGTTCTAGCTGCGCTCAGCTAACATCTTAGACTGGTATTTGAAGTTTGTAGTGCCACATTTCGATTAGGGATGGTTGGCCAAAGGTATGCACATGGGTTCATATCTCTATGGTTGGTGCAACTCATCATAGCTGGGCCACATCAAATGAAGAAACTGTAACAAAATGAGGGCTAACAACTGTCCCTGGCCCTATGTACATTGTACCTGTGTGTCATAAATTTGTCATGGTCACAATGGCTGGTTGACTGGTAATGCAGTCCTCACGGAAAGTGGATTTGGAGGTCTCTCATGGATACACATAATGAGACAAATACACTCCATGATTATGTCTGCTCACTAATGAAGGAGCATGTTTGCAAACACATGATAGTTAGGGCCACTGCATGTGTGCAGATATGTGTGTATCACTCACTGGAGTCCCTGGGTCTGTACATGTTAGCCGTGCTATGTAGGATGCAGTATCATCATGTCTGAGAGGCTTTACTTTCTGATGTAATCTTACACATAGTATTTGTCTTTGGAATTGTTGTACAGTGCACAGACATTGAGCACATTTCTCCCTTCCATGCCTTACAGGTGGACCGGCACCCTACACTGTTGGCGAGGTGGCTTGATTCGAGGACCCAGACAACTCCAGTAAGTGTTGATATGTCTGTTATATGTTGTGTTTGCTGGTGATGTGTGACTGTGTGTTGGACACATAGCAAGGTGTGATGCGCTGGCCAATCATTTGTTTTGTTCCATGAGTGGAATATAATTTTATCACCATCTTTGAGGTTGCCAATCCTTATCGTATTGTCATATTTTGGTATTCTAGGTCAGTCCTGTAGGCACGGCAATGTGAATAGGGATGAGTCGTGTGGATAAAACTTGAATCAGAAAAAGTCGCACTGGACCATATTAGTGAATTAGTCAGCCAGTCAGACCCAAATTCTCCCAGAATAGGGATGCCAAATGCTTACTCACAGACATCTGCTTCCCTATTCACTAATGTACTTATTGAACTGTAGGTTAAACTTCCTAGCAGCATGTAGCTCTTCATGTAGTGCTACGAGTATGTGGCACTTGAGTGCAATGGCTTAGGTGTGCATGCAACTCATGGCCAGGGGTGTTCTTGCATCTCTGTGTTTGTTGTAAGTCATGGCTCACTGGTAGTAAATGATGTGCACAAAGGTCTGCATTTCCAAACATGAGTGTCGATGGGATTGGTCAAGGGTTAGCTGTCTCCTATTTGGAGATACTCCTTACCTGTGGTGTGTGTGCTGGGCCAAACACATGCCCAGATTTCCTAAGCTTCCTGGGTGTCCTTGTTGTTAGAAATTATTAGTTGTTGTCCACCCCCCCTCAGACACAGGCAGAGGTTTGTGAACAGTGTACCTAGGACTGATGATACAAGTTTGGTACACAGACATGTAAATCATTGAATCACTTGTCTGAACCTAGTATACACACTCATGTTTAGCAAATGCTTACTATACTGGCAAGTCCATTTACAATTTGCAGATCATGTGGCCCTAGATTTCCATCCCGTACAATGACATTTGTAGCCCTGGCAGTGGTGGAGGATGTGCAGTATGATTGTTAGCTGATAACTGGCAGAACTATGATGCCAAAATCATGCCTGTTGTTACCCATCTTGTAGGGTTTAAATGTGCTATGTGTGATGGGACCTTTGTAGGCTGGCTTGCCATGTACTTCCTCAGGGACAATCAATGATCTGTATGATGATATGAGCTGTTACAAGTACAATAGATGTATTGTCTGATTTACTTCTTGTGCCATTTCACTCAATGCAGTACCTAGTGATAGATTTTCTATTTGTCTTAACAGCTGCAAATATGACACCCATCCAGGTCAGGGAGTTTCAACGGCGGGCAATGAGATACTGCCACATCCTTGATGTTGAGTCTGGGTAACGAAAAATGGCCTGCAGATATCACCATAAACGAGCCTCCGGAGCCTGGAGGGCATTTGCACAAGGCGGCTCTTCTTTGTCTACCACAACCACCACCAGCACCACCACCACTACCACCCAGATGGCACCACCAGCAGCTGGGACTGTTGCAGGACCATCCACAGCAAATGCTCCTGGCCCAAGCACAGCACCACCTGCAGGGCAGTCCACAGCCATGGACACGACACGGCCCCATACTTCCTCGGCTGGCACCCAGACCACCCCTGCTACAGCCATTCACCCTGCTGCTTTTGGACAAATGCAACGGAAATGGGACCGTGTCCTTAGGAAGATGAGCCAACTGCAGCAGGAGGTGCGACAGGTCAACCGGCGGGTGCGTTCCATCAAGAGGACCCTCCGGAGGGCCAACCTGTAGACAATGAGATGGACATGATTCCCTCCCCTCCCTAATCTTTCCTGGTTCTTATACTTTGTGGGTTTAGGGGGCTTAGTGTTAGGTTAGTATAGGCTGTTAGTTTAGTTAGTGTTAGTGGGTGGGGGATCCTGAATATTTCTACTGTTTATTTTTAAGTGTGTTGGGGGGCAATGTTGGGGTTCTTGTGTGTTTACAAAAAACAAAAAAATAAAAAATAAAACAAAAAAAACAAAAAAATATATATTTGTTTAGTATAGGATAGTATGTGTTTAGGTTAGTATCTGTTTTCCTCCATGTGTCCCGTCTCATAAGGGGGTGGGGGGGTTGATGTTTAGAACATTTCTTTAAATGTGATAAGTAAGTTTAGCTTAGGTTAGTTAGGGACAGTTGTGGGTAATGAGTAGTTAAAGTAGATTAGGGTAGGTAAGGCTTTTCTCTGAGTTTTCACTTCTGTTTTTACTGTTTAATAAATATGTAGGTAACCCTTTACAGTGTGTGTCACATGCTTGTAGATCAGGGCCTTGGCATGAGTGTACAGTGTCTCTTTTGTATTACATTTTGTGTCCTATGCTGCAAACAAATCCCAACTGAGCTGTAACATTGGCAGCTACCCCAAAGCTACTTAGCTAAGATTCGGCCATTCATTGCAACCACAAATCACAGTTACTATGGATCCCAAAGTGTATTTTTTCGTGATGTATGTTTTTAATGTCACATACTGTGCTTCCAGATTTAGTATTGGGGACACTGTGTTATGTCTGACTGCAGTCTCATGTCCAACAAAACCCTTCTAAGGTGAGTAGTAGTATGATCTCTTGTAGTATAGTGTACATAACTCACATAGGTCATTTGTTACACTGTTCAGCATGATTACTTATTTGGATGTAAACTCATACACCTCCATTCATGCAGTTTGGTGTGTGTTAGCTTATATTTATGGGCAATGTTACATACGTTAGTTTTGCATGGAGGCAACATTTTGAAGGCATTATTTTCTGGTTATGACATCCCTTGAGGAAGCGTTAATCTGTCCAACACAGCATTATGGTGTATAGTTTCTCTTTTCCTCAGAAATTACCCGCAGGAAGGGCAAAGTGTGGTAGAATCCAGGCCACTGTGCGTAGTTATCAGCCCACATTATTTCAGGACAGTTGTATTGACAATCTCTGATAATTGACAGAAGGCAAAATTCACTGATCTACTGCATGGTTGATGTGTCACATTACACAGAGACAAAGTGCTGGTGTAAGTGCTATTTATTGAAAGGTTCTGTAGTGCTATATGTACATTGTCCATGATTGTGAGTCCATTATACTGATATCTTCCATTGTGATCCTACACAATTGCAAAAGGACATGTCATTGGACATGCTGGGGTGAAGTGTCAGACAGTGCAGAGGGACAGGGCTTGCCAATGAGTTAGTGAGAGACAATCACTGGGCAGGCTGAAAAGATAAACAGTGGTTTGCAGAACAGTTCTTGAGTACAGTTGTTGCAAGACTGGCATGTTACAAAGCGCAGGACCTTAGTAATAGGTGGCCATGTGGCAGGGACTAGTGCTACCTTGTACTTTTACGTGTGAAGGTGTTCTATTCATGGTCTTCATCTTCTGATGTGTGTGTTGCCTCCTCTGCCCTTGTTGGTGGTGGTTGTGAAGGGGCAACACACACCTCAGTGTGTGTAGACATGGAGTCAGACATCCCGGTAGCTGCTACCTGTGGGGGTCTTAAGGGCAGTACTTCTGCTAGGAGGATCTGCTGGTTCTTAAGAATAGCAGCCACATCACAATGGTAGGCAGCCAGGTTGGCCTTGAGGGGTTCAATGTTGCATTCATGCATGCGATGACAGGATTGCTCTTGTAGGTGTTGGGTCAACTGTATAACAGCTATGCTGATTTCCTTCAGCCTTTTTTCTACTTCCTGCAAGATAGTTGTTCGCCCTTGCACAGCTGCTGCCTGTTCTTCAGTTGGCATCATGCACGAACGCACCCCCTCTAGGCTGGCTGCCATATTTTGCATCCCCACCCGCACCTCCTTGGCCAGCTCCCGCTATACTCCGACTACAGTTCTCTCAAAGCTGGTGCCAGTGTCGTCAGAGTCCTCATCAGTATTGGAGCTGGTAGGTCGTACAATTGGGGTGGTGGGTGGATCCTCTGCGATGGCTGCTGTATCTGTGCTCCTCCTTGTGACTGAAGGTGGGGTCTGGAGGGTTCCAAGGATCTCTTGGAGGGTATGGTGGCTGATGTTTGTCAGCTCGTCATCCATGTCATCGGGGTAGTCCTGGACAGGCATATCCGCAGGAGATCCATCGTCCTCTGCAATGAAATACGGTACAATTAGTGTGTCTGTGTTGTGGCATTTGTGATGTGACATGCCTGCCTTGTGATGATTTTCACACTGTGATCTTGGTTCCTGTTCATTGCTCCAGTCTTTCAGATGGGCATTCTCCCAGGCCTATGCCCCACCTGCATGTCACATGTATTGTGGTCAGTTTGTGGACTTGTCAGTATCATCTCCTCTAGGTGTTGTTTCTGGCCAAATAGTGAATTGCCACCTTCTTGTCCTACTCAACCCTCCCCCTACTTCCATTCTCATGGTGAGGCCTTTCACTGGCTGTGGGTGCTCTGATGGCACTGGCAGCACACTTAACAATCTGGACCTGCCCTAGTCTCTGATCTTTCACATCCACCTATATGTAGTTGAAATGTAGCGTATACTATGTATAGTATTGTTATGGCACAATATGGATGTCAGCATTGGTAATGTGTACTGCTGATGTTGGGGAATGTGTGGTACATTGGATTGCCCTGATAGTCGTAGCAGTGTCCTATTTCCTCCTCTGGCTGTGCAGGTGTATTTCAGTGAGAAGTTACATGTGTCCTCCCCCTCAATGCTGTTGTCTGAGCAGTATGACATTTGGGATGTTGCATTGTGACCCAGGCACAGGATGGACCCTGACACATGCAGCATGGGTGTGAAATTACTGCTGTGTACCTCCTAATGTGGATGACATTGGCTGATGTTTGCGGAAACTATGGACATTCACATTTGACAGGACTGGAACTTTTGTCTTGATTTCAGGGGATTGTTAACGTTGTCATCCTAAACCCTCTAATTTGGGTGTGCATGATCCATGGGGACGTTACTGCCATTGGCTACTTGGCCAGCACACACAGCAGAGGTGGTAGTGTCAATGTTACATTCCAGTTGTCGGTATGGCTATAGGTTGTTAATTGGGCCCTAGTTAATGTAGGGAGTATAGTGGCTGACGTGTGACGGGATGTCAGTTTGACGTTGCGCCTACCCTCCTGGCGTGGCTTTACCTTTGCAACATCGTTGGCATGGCAGCATACCCCCTTGGAAAGGTTGTTGGTGTTGTGTAGTGGTGTGCCCCAGGTTTCCTCTGAACGGGCCATGCCCCCATGCCGTGCCCCTTTACCCATGCCACTCCATGTATATGATGACTCACAAGCATTGTGTAATAGGTATTCCCCCCCCGCTGGCAGTTAACATTAGTGCATTTTAATTCCCCATGCGACTTACCCTGCATGCGCATTGTCTCCTGATAGTCTGCGCTGTCCTGCCCTTGGACCCCAGTGACGATCTCCTCAGGGATGACGGCTGCAACCATCTCCTCCATGTGGTCCAGAGCCTCCTGCGGTGCTGGACTCCCACCTCCAGTCTGCAGTGCTGCCTTCCTGTTCCTGGCCATCTTTTCCTTGGTCCTGCGCTTGCAGTCATGCCAGCGTTTCTTGCACTCGATGACTGTTCTGCATACTTCTGCCACACTGTTAATCTTGTCAACAATTTCTTGCCATATTGCCTCTCTCCTACTGATTGGCAACTTTGAGGTGCTGGTGTTCCTTCACCTCTTTAACCAGTATTTCCTGCTCCTCTGCACTGAAGCTACACTTTCCTTTCTTCTTCTCCCTGTCCTGGGTCTTTTGTGGGTCCTCCTGGCTGGTTCCTGGTCTGTTGTCATCTTCCTGGGGTCTGTACAGGCATCTGGGATCCATTTTGGCACTCCTCTGCACAAATGGCTGTGTTTGCGGCAAGTTTTGACGCTATTGTGTCAAAAAAACTCTGCATATCCGGTTTGCGGTGTCGTAAATCGGCTCACAGTCATTTCCGCCACGTTAACGTTGTTTTCCTTTACAACGTGACCCTGTGGTGTGCGTCAAAGAAAATGACTCAAACCTGTGGTTTGCGTCGCCATGTGTCAAAGTATAAATTTGACGCCCGCACAGTGCACAGAAATGGCATTAGCTGGCGGTAATATTTTTGACGCAAAAACTGCGTCTGCGCAGTTTTGCATCAAAAAGTATAAATGTGGGCCTAGGTTTTCAGTCACCAAAGTGATACTGGCACCTGTGTCCCTGTAGGCCTGAGCCTCAACACCATTTATTGAAACTGTCTGCCTGTACTTATCCATTGTAAGGGGACAAGCAGCCAGTGTGGCAAGGCCAATGCCACCAGGTGTGACAGAAACTGTCTTGGGACTGACTACCCCAGGTTCTGTGATGGACCCATAAGTGAACCCAACTACACCCTTATTTTGACTGGTGCCAGCAGTCCCACCACTATTACCACTACTACTAGGGGCACTAGAGTTTGATGTATTAGTGGTGGTAGGCTCAGGGGGTTTACCTGGGCAGGACTTATCCCCTGGCCTATGGCCTTTATTTTTACACACATAGCACCAAGGATTTTTAATGTGTGTGGGTTGTGAAGAAGAGGAAGAAGATGATTTATCCCCACCCCCTGAAGAGCGTTTAGGATTTGAAGAAGGATCTTTAGTTTTACCTTTATCCCCATGCTTATTCTGAGATTTCTCACCATATTTCTTCTTGCCATCCTTGTCACCTCCTGTATGAACTTTTCTGTTCACTCTTGTTCTGACCCATTTGTCTACCTTCTTACCCAATTCTTGGGGAGAGGTCAGATCTGAGTCTATCAAGTACTGGTGCAACAAATCAGACACACAATTGTTCAAAATATGCTCTCTCAGGATTAGATTATACAGGCTTTCATAGTCAGTCACCTTACTGCCATGTAACCAACCCTCCAAGGCCTTCACTGAACCATCTACAAAGTCTGTCCAGTCTTGAGAGGACTCTTTTCTGGTGTCTCTGAACTTAATCCTGTATTGTTCAGTGGTTAAGCCAAATACATCCAAGAGTGCATCCTTCAAAACTTTGTAATTGTTAGCATCACTTCCTCTGACAGTAAGGAGCCTATCCCTACCCTTACCAGTGAAAGATAGCCACAAGAGAGCATCCCACTGCCTTTGAGGGACCAACTGTACCATGCAGGCCGTCTCAAGAGCAGCAAACCACTTGTTAATGTCATCCCCCTCCTTGTAAGGGAGGACTATCTTATGCAGGTTTCTGGAATCTTGTTCTCTCACAGGATTGCTATCAAAAACACTGCTGCTGCCACAATGGAGAACTAACCCCAACCCCTGCCTTTCCCTTTCCACATCCAGAGATTCCCTGTCTAAGGCCAGCTGCTGCTGTTTAAGCTTCAGCCTAGCCTCTTCCAACCTCAGCTTTCTGAGTTCCCTTTCCATGAAGTTATCCTCAGGGTGGGAGGCTTGGGAATTGTGAGACACAGAAGTTATGTGGGAATTGGCAGAGTTGGACCTGCCCTAACTGACTGGACTCTAGTAACCTGGCCTTTAGGAGTGAAGGGTGCCCTACTAATGTGTGACCCCACTACCAGTGTCACTAGGTGGCCTGTTAGCTGACAGGTCCTTGGAAGAACCCTCCCCAGCAACCTCAGGGGACTCCTCTGAATCTGACTGGGTATCCCTCTCCTCTACCTCCTGATCCTGGGATGGGCC
The DNA here is from genome assembly GCF_031143425.1 of Pleurodeles waltl. NCBI lineage: Eukaryota > Metazoa > Chordata > Amphibia > Caudata > Salamandridae > Pleurodeles > Pleurodeles waltl. The sequence goes on along the minus strand of NC_090444.1, from coordinate 1,104,715,610 downwards.
AGGCTGGTTCTGGTCACTTTCTAGGAGAAGGCTAAGGAGAAGATCTTTTGTACGATTCTTTCCAATTGCTAAACCTCTTTCAATGCAGAGACCCCTCAAACGTTTAATGTTTAGATTCCCATATGTTGCCTGGACAACTGTGGGAGTAAGCTCTACTGCAGGCATGACAGAAAAGGTTTAGGACAGAGAGAGAAAAACGTTTTTGGAACTTTTCAAAGAACAGAGAAAAACTTCTTCAAACTTTTGAAAACTTTTGAAAGTTTTCAGAAACTTTTTAGAAAGTTTTAGAGAAGGAAAGTTAAACTGTTTAGGTTACTGTGTGTATTCTGAAGTATTTGGTATATGTTTTTCCTATGAAAAGTACCAATGACAACGTGGTAAAGCAGTTACAAGTACTTATCCCACTGCTGCACCACCAATGTAGGAGGCTGGCTTGGCTTATAATGGGTACATTGTGGTACTTACACCTTGTGCCAGGTCCAGTTATCCCTTATTAGTAGTTTAGAAGTGTTCTAGCAGCTTAGGCTGATAGAGGTAGCCATAGCAGAGCAGCTTAGACTGAACTAGGAGACATGCAAAGCTCCTACTATACCACTTATATCACTTAGCACTATATCACAAGAAAACACAATACTCAGAGTTACTAAAAATAAACGTACTTTATTTTAGTGACAATATGCCAAAAATATCGCAGAGGACATACTCCCTTAGGAGGTAAGTAAAATACACAAAATATACACACAAACCAAAATCAGGTAAGTAAACAGTTAGAAAAGTAGTGCAGACACTGTAGAACACAATATAATGCAATAGGAGACAATAGGCCTAGGGGCAACACAAACCATATACTCCAAAAGTGGAATGCGAACCACAAATGGACCCCAGACCTAGTGTAGTGTGCAGAGGGTCGCTGGGAGTGTAAGTAAACACTAAGGGCCATATTTATACTTTTTGACGCAAAACTGCGCTAACGCAGTTTTGCGTCAAAAGTTTTTACGCGGGCTAACCCCATTCCAACGCGCCAGCAGGGCATCATATTTATGGAATGACGCTAGCCGGCGCTGCTGTCTGGTGAGCGTAAAAAAAAATGACGCAAACTGGGCAGCGCTGGCGTAGGGAATAATGGGGGTTGTGCATCAAAAAATGGTGCAAGTCAGGTTAGAGTCAAAAATTTTGACGCACAACCACCATGGAAATGACTCCTGTCTTAGCAAAGACAGGAGTCATGCCCCACTGCCCAATGGCCATGCCCAGGGGACTTCTGTCCCCTGGGCATGGCCATTGGGCACAGTGGCATGTAGGGGGGCCCAAGTTAGGCCCCCCTATGCCACTTAAAAATAAAAAATAAAAATACTTACCTCTACTTACCTGTACTTACCTGAGATGGGTCCCCCCATCCATGGGTGTCCTCCAGGGGTGGGCGAGGGTGGTCTGGGGGTGTCCCTGGGGGCATGGGAGGGCACCTCTGGGCTCCTTCCGAGCCCACAGATCCCTTAACGCCTGCCCTGACCAGGCGTTAAAAAATGACGCAAATGCGGCTGCGTGTCATTTTTTAAGGCCAGCCCCCTCCTGTGCGTCATTTTTGCACGGGAGTTTAAATAAGGCGCAAAGGCCTTAGAGTCATTTTTAGCGTGGAAACGCCTACCCTGCATCTCATTAACGCAAGGTAGGTGTCCACGCTAAAAAATTACGCAAACACCAAGAATTTTGACGCTAGACGGGTCTAGCGTCAAAGTATAAATATGGAGTTAGTTTTGCATCGGATTTGCGTAAAAAAAAAAAACGACGTAAATCAGGCGCAAACAGAGTATAAATATGCCCCTAAGGGTGTCCAAGATACCCCACCTCAAGACCCTGAAAAGTAGGAGTAAATTTACCCTACTACCCCAGAAAGACAGTAAAGTCGAGATAGTTGATTATGCAAAGACAACAACTGACTGCAAAACACTGAAGAGGGATTCCTGGACCTGAGGACCTGTAAAGGAAGGGGACCAAGTCCAAGAGTCACGCAAGTGTCTAGGGGGGGCAGGAGCCCACTTACCCCCGGATGAAGGTGCAAAAGGGCTGCCTCCGGGTGGAAGAAGCCGAAGATTCTGCAACACCAGAAGGTGCCAGGAACTTCTCCTTTGGTCAGAAGATGTCCCACGGCGTGCTGGAGGATGCAGAGTTGTTTCCACGCAGAAAGACCGCAAACAAGCCCTGGTAGCTGCAAGAGTCGCGGTTGAAGGTTTTGGGTGCTGCCAGGGCCCAGGAAGGACCAGGAGGTCGCCCCTTGGAGGAGGAGACAGAGGGGCGCTCAGCAACACAGAGAGCCCATGCAGAAGCAGGAAGCACCCGTGGAAGCACCTGAACAGGTGTTCAGAAGATCTGAGCACGGCGGTCGTCTCAGCACAACAAAAGAGGATCCCATGAAGTCAGAGTCCAACTCAGTGAGTTGGGCAATGCAGGACGGAGTGCTGGGGACCTGGGCTAGGCTGTGCACAAAGGAAGTCTTGCAAAAGTGCACAGAAACCCTAGCAGCTGCAGTTCATGCAGTACACAGGATTACTGTCTGGCGTGGAGAGGCAAGGGCTTACCTCCAATAAATTTAGTAACTTTGCACCTAACCTTCACTAAGTGAGGGTTACACATATAGGTGACCTATAAGTTACTTAAGTGCAGTGTAAAATGGCTGTGAAATAACGAGGACGTTATTTCACTCAGGCTGCAGTTGCAGTCCTATGTAAGAACTGTCTGCGCTCCCTAGGGGTGGCAAAAGAAATGCTGCAGCCCATAGGGATCTCCTTGAACCCCAATACCCTGGGTACCTACGTACCATATACCAGGGAATTATAAGGGTGTTCGAGTGTGCCAATGAGAATTGGTAAAATTAGTCACTAGCCTGTAGTGACAATTTTCAAAGCAGAGAGAGCATAAACACTGAGGTTCTGGTTAGCAGAGCCTCAGTGATTCAGTTAGGCACCACACAGGGAACACATATAGACCACAAACTAATGAGCACTGGGGTCCTGGCTAGCAGGATCCCAGTGAGACAGTAAAAACACCCTGACATATACTCACAAACAGGCCAAATGTGGGGGTAAAAAGGCTAGAAAGAGGCTACCTTCCTATACACGGCAGGAAGAAAAGTCAGGGGACACCGTTGCGTCCCCCAAGAAGATGGCCCCCGGCATAGGGAGACTTAGCTGGGGAGCACCTTCGCGCTTCCTGATAAGATTGTCCTGGGCCCTGGATCCCATCCAAGGGCCCCCACCAGAAGACCAAGTTGGGGATGCCATGCACCCGCCGTGAATGCTGCCAAAGGTGGACATGCTAAATGTGTACAAGGTGTTTATATTCAGGTGGAAGTGTGAAGGTGAATTATTTACAGTGTCCAAGTCTGAGACCCCAGTAGTGTAAGTCATGTATATGTGATACAATCAGAGTCCAGGGTTGAGGGACATGTCATGAGACATGCTTAGGAGTAGTGTCCGTTGGTGAGGAGGAACAAAATTTGCCAACTGGTATGTCAGAGAGAATGACAGTATAGCAGACATGTCAACAGTGGGTGGGTGAAGAGAGAACTGCATGCTCTTATGGCCAGAACTAAGGAGAATTGTCCATTTGGCATAGACTAGTGCTACAGGGTACTCTTCCTACTGAAAGTAATTTGTTCCATATCTTCATCCTCTGATGTGTGTGGTGCCCCTTGTGCAATTGGTGGTGCTATTGTAGAGACAGAGGGGGCCACACATACTTCTGGGATGAAGATGTGGAGCCCAAGTTCCTAGCAGCTGCCATTTGTGGTAAGACATAAGGCATCACTGCAGCAAGGAGGAACTGCTGATTTTTCAATATAGCTGCAACATCGCGGTGGTAGAAAGCCATGTCTTCCCTGAGGGAGGCCACTTCACGCTAAATGGACTCTAGCCTGTTGTCTGCTATGCTGCTGCCAGTTTGAGAGGGGAATTGTTGTGGCCTCTCACTCATGGAAGCAGCTATGTCCACCAGGGACTGCTGGAGTCCATGCAGTGGGGAGTGTGTGCCTCGAACGGCACCTGTGTTTTCATTAGGTGTTATGAGGCACATCCGCATTCCCTCTAGCCTGCCTGCCATGGTCTCCATCCCCACCTGCATCTGCATGGTCAGCTCCCGCTGGACTCCTACCTCTGTCCTCTGAAAACTGGTCTCTGAGTCATCGGAGTCCAGGGCTGTGTCAGTACTGGCAGGTGGCATGTTTTGGTTGTTGGGTGGTTTGTGTGGAAACCCGGCAATGCTGCGTGTCCTCCTTGCAACTGGAGGTGGTGTCTGGATGGATCCTAGGACATCCTGGAGAGTCGGTTTATTGATGGTTGTCAGTTGGTCATTCAGATCACCATTGAAATCCAGGCAGGTAGGCAGGAGGAAAGCCATCATCCTTTGCAATGAGATAGTGTAAAATCAATCTGAGATTGTTGTGGCAGTTGACATGGCCCATAATTTATTCGGTAGTGAAGGCTTAACGCCACCTTGTAAATACAGCCCCTTCCCATGCAGCACTTTGCTTGGAAGGGGCGCGCAATGGCTGTTGCTGTGGGTGGGCCACGCCAACACCCATTACATTTTGATGCTGCCCAGATTTGAATGTTTTTGCAGACCTGAGGCTGTGCCAATATATAACACCACCCGAAGGGGTTACATTAGCAGGGCGCAATGTTGAGGTATATTTAATTTCTTCTCCTGTTTTCCTTTGTGTATCTGTGCTACACTCACTGCACACATGGACCAAGCAGATTGCCATTTTAGTTCCTTATTGTGCAGGAAGGTGATTCTTCCTCCAAAACAATATCCCCCCCTCAAAGCAGCCACCCTTGCAATATTATGCAAGGGATGCAGCATTGGGACTGGACAGCTAATTTAGCACTGGCACAGGGATAGACACAGGGATGGCCCATATGCTTTTGATTTTTGGTCAAGACTGCGTTTACTAAAAGTCAGTGCGTGATCCAGCCTAATTTGGCACACAGGCACCCATCTTCATTTCCAGCTATATCAGGGCCTCTGTCTTGTTTGATGGTGGGATTGCAGCTACTTGTACTACTGCACACATGGGCCCTTATGACAAGCCTATGACCACCAGACTTGCAGTGGCGCTCGGATCACAGCTAACAGCAGTGGTCCAAGCGGCATATTAGGACCATGGTGTAAGCACCACAGTCCAATGGACTGGCACTGCCAGGTTGCTGCCAGCATTCAGGCTGCCAGTGCCACCGGTCGTGATCCTCCAGGCCAGCACTGCAATCAGCGCTGCCCCCCCAGATTAAAATTCCACTTTCCCACCAGTCTTTGCATGGTAGTCCATCCATCATGCAAAGGCTGTAATGGGGTGTGCCAGTGCAGGGCCCCCATGGGCAGCCCCTTTGCACTTTCCACTGCCCAATTTACGGGCAGTAATAGGCATACCCCAACATTGGCGCTCGCTATATTATAAGTCAGCGTCAATGTTGTGGTGAGTTTCCCACAGAGCTGGGAGCCCGAGACAAGGTTCCCACCCACCGTCCCAGCTGAAATCTCGTACTGCCTACCACAGAGGGAAAACCGCACTGGTGGTCTTTCCAACACAGGACTTTGTTCACCTGCTGCCAATGTCATAATGGGCACTATAATGTTCACAGACATGAACCATGTGTAGTATTTGTTCTATTGTTTGCCCATTCCCATGTGGGTAATATGGTTGTGGGTTCACCCAATATGTGTTGTGTTCCACGGGTTGCAAGCCTTTGTGCAGATTTTTCTCTTGTGGCACAGTTCAGGTCAGCAGCAATATGTGTAGCTCAACAGGGCACCAGGTTAGGTACTCAGGTAAGTGCCATATTTACTGGGATACGGGGCAGCCCTGCAATTCCCCCTACAGAGGCACTGATTTGTTCTCCCTGCACCGAGACAGGCATTGTCGCAGCATGATGTAGGAGTGGCTGCCTGGAGGGGTTGAATTGTTTATGTGCAGGGTGGTGTCCCTTCCTGCACATGTACAAGTCATGTTAGCTAAGTTGGCATTTCAATGTGTGCTTCAAGATGAAACACACATGTGTAATGACAATGCAACAAGGATGTAGGGAAGCATTTTTACAAGATACAGCATCCTGACCACACTCAATGGTATTGACTTCCTTCCAAGTTCTGTGGGTACAGGAAGTTTGAAAATATGCATGGGGTGTTGTGGTGGCACAGCCACAAGCACAGTGTTTACACTTCCCTTCCAGCCAAGGTGATTCAAATTTACGTGGTGGAGTATAGCCCTGGTGATTGGCATATATTCACGCTGTGTAAATAATGGGGGGCATAGCACAACAAAGGCGTGTGTACATGTGTTGCGTGGATGAGGATGGGGCATCTGGATTCAGGGTGCATGTGTCCCCATATACTCCTTTAGCATGCATTTGGTGTGTCCTATTTGCCTCCCCCTTATGGCATTTGTAAGATTCCCTTTAATTCCCCCATGCAACTCACCCTGCATTTGTGTTGGTGGTTGGTAGTCTGCGCTGTCCTGTCCTTGGATACCTGTGACCAGTTCTTCTTGGATGACTGCTGCAACCATCTCCTCCAGCTCATCCAGGTCCTCCTGTGGTGCAGGATTTCTACCTCCGGTCTGCAGTGCTGCCTTTTTTTGTTCTTGGCCAATTTCTCCTTAGTTCTGCACTTGCAATCAGCAACTCAGAGACGCAGTTGAATTTGTCCACTATTTGCTGCCATATAGACTCTCTCTTACCAATTGGCAATTTGGAGGTGACAAGGAGCTGGTGTTGGTGCTCCGTCACTTCTCTGACAAGGATGTCGTGCTCCTCCTCACTAAAGCGATACTTGCCCTTGTTAACGCGTCCCATTATGATAATTTATTACACATCAGGACTCGTTTTAGGCCAATTAATCTTTTGACCCAGCTGTGAGGCACCTTAGGACGAGATAGCTAATCAATATGTCAATCAATACGTCAATAATGTCATCAATATTTATCACAACAATACATTTCACTTTAGTCAGTCATTAATCGATTTCAAAACACTACCATGACCTTGCAGTCATGAATAACCACACCAGTTTAATAGAATTTTATGAGTTTTATTCCCTATTAGTTACAATTCTAAAAGCAGATGTGTTAATCTCAAAACCAAGAAACATAATAGCATAGTCACAATATGGCAACTTTGATAAGATTTCATCAAGGCGAGAATCACAAACATCAAAACATAACACGGCGTAAACATAGATCAATTTAGCAGAGTGTCAATAACGCGTCAGTTCAACTAAGCATAGTTTCGGTCGTTTGTCTATTTGCGTCAATTTGGTGAACACCTGTCCTAACCGCTGATTAGCATTGGCATGTTGGGATTCATGCAAAACAATTTAGAACATCAATTTGCTAAACATCTAGCTATGGTCTCTGTCAAAAAGTAAGCAGTTGGTACCTAGAAAGGAAAAGCAAACAGACAAATCACAGTTTCATTGTCATAATTACCCTTCAAGGTTTAGGTCAGCACTCTGGTTCAGTCTTTGTCTTCAGGACATCAGTCTAATCACCATCAGTCAAAATTCAGCTCCAGGGCAAAAAGAGCACTTCCCCCATAAGGAGGGAAAGTGTAAAATGGGCAATCAAAGGAAAAGGATGGTTCTAAATAAAACAGCAAAGTCACCAAATAGAGTGACAAAGTTTCTGGATAAAATCAATAGCATTCCTTACCTAATTCTAAATGGCTCCCCGTGTCATGGGTTTTAATCCCTTTTTCATTGTACATTCCCCTAAAATGTTATTGGACATTAGTTATACCCCACTATCTTTACCCAATAAAAAGATGGATTATCTCATTAATCTTTCACCCCATATTATTTTACAAGCTTTTCATTGGACCACATGATTGACGTCTTCGGAGGTAGCACGTCCGGTATGATTTCATCCTTCTGTAATTCTTTGCACATCTTTTGGTCAGTAACTCTATTGTCTTCACCGGTTTGAATGACGTTGTACATTACATTAATCTACACTGTTGCATTTTGATTAACAATTTCTACAAGCAATGGGGATTTCATGGGAATGGATCTACTATGATTACATTCAGCTTCTAGTTTTGAAGAAAACAAGGGGTCATGTCCTTTTGCGAGTCAGCACACTGCAAGATAGGAAAAATACATTTAATATGAGAGACAGGCAGCTAAGCTTCGGCTCATGCTAACTTAAGGCCTACAAGGATTTCAGCACAAATTCAATAACGCAATCATTAATAATTAGTATAAAACGTATTCTTCATAGTAAATCATAGCATTAGTCATTTTTATTAGTCCACGTATACATTGGTGGCCACTCCCCGTGGTCACATTTCAAGTGCACGTTTAAAATACATTAATACAATTACTTCAGCGGCATTATCATGCACTAGTCCATCAGCATTTCATGTTAATATAGATTATGTAAGCTACGCTCTCTCAGTCCCTCTACTGATGACGTTCATCATCATACAATCCTTTCCCTTTTCGACCTTTCATTTTTTAAATTTTTCACCTTGCGCATAATGCGCATTTCAACATCTTGTTCCTTGAGTGAACTTTCCCAAATTTCATTGAACATTTTCTCCCTTTCACTTTCCTCATTTCTCTTATTTCTCTTTGTCAAATTTCTTTTAATTTTGTCATTAATTTTGCAAGCTCCCCATAATCCTAATAAACAGGCCAGAACAATTAATAGACCCCCTAATATTTTTGCAAGAACCCCATTCCAAATGTTGCTAAACCAGCTCCCTACTCTGGCAATTCCTTTTCCCACTTTCTCCCACACTCCAGGCTCCTTCAATTCCTTCAAATCTGTACTGTCTCTAGTTAGGTTAGTAAGCATACCTCTAATCTTTTTACTATTGTCAGGTATATGCGAGCAACAATGACGCTCGTTGAGCATCTTGCAGACTCCGCCACTCTTTGCTAAAAGAATGTCTAAAGGAAGCTGATTTTGAAGAGTCATAGCTCTTTCCGCAGCAAGTTCAGTATCCATCAGGAGTATAGCCCCTGTAAAATTTGTCAGCATGTTATCCACAATAGCAGACAACTTTTGAATCTTTATGGGGTTTAGAATAACCCCTACTGAAGGGATTATGGCTCCAAATATGTCACCAACGACAGCAGCCGCTGACTCTCGTTTTTGTCTAGCATGTTGTAATTCAGACGCTTTAGGTATTTGTTTTAAGTCATCAATCTGGTAAATCTTTGGGAAAACTATCCCCAAATAACATGGCCCACACCATCCGTTAGGGAGACAGTAATAAGCATTAAGTCCACAGAGATAATAGATCCCAGGAATCGCTGGATCCTGTCCATTTATCATGAATGTCCATTTACTCTGAAACAAAAACACATGCCTGCATTCACTCGTTCCCACAAATAAAGTGTCATGTTCAGATTTTGGCCTATATATACAAAGCCTTCCTACATGTAGTGCATCTATAGCTAATTTGTCTTGCATCTTTATTGTAGTGTAAGTATAATCATTTGCATATGTGCGTTTTTCTATCCCTTTTTCTAGTCTCTCTTTCAATGCTTTGCGTCTATCATCAGTGTGATCTAAGAAGCTTTTCTCTACAGGTGTTAATAAGCAAGTCAGATTGTTGCGGTGTGCATAAGTTGTCCCAAATGTAAGTGTTGGTTCAAAGAAGCCTCTAACTATTTTTATACTATGCTCCTTAGCTAATTTGTTTAGAAACTCAATCATTGGCACAAAAGAAAACACCACATCCAAATTTGAGTACAAATATTGGACATGCACATGCTCCTGATTATAGAATCTTGTTAATAGCAAGCTACAACTTATCCCGTATGTTAGTGAAAGACTATGATATGTGACTCCCTCCTGTACTGATGAAGGAATCTTTGTGCACACATAACAGTTTCTCGCATCTATGGTTTCAACATACTCATTCAGCAAGCGATAGAAGACATTAGTGGAGAGTTCCCCTTTTGAATTAGTTCCCTCATGCAAGTGTTTTGTATCTTGCCCAAACTTTTCCCATGGTGTTAGTGTTGTAATCTCAGGTTTTGAAGCATTGTTAGTCGCTTTCTTATCCAACCACAGCATTCCCACAATCACACCTACAATTATTATTGCACATTTAGGCCCGTATTCATACTTTTTTTAGCAAGTTTGCGCCGTTTTTGTGTCAAAAAACGACGCAAATGCCGCGCAAAAAAAGTATAAATACGAGCCTTAATAGCTAATATAATACTTAACCAACCACGCACTTTACCCTTCTTGCTACTACCTCTATTATAAGCCATGGTCTGTAAAGAATCAGATAGCAGAATAACTCAATGCTAACAATCAACTTGAGGATAATTTTAAAAGCTCTTTTTTTTTTTTCTTGATGCAAGTCTCTCTCTCTCTCTGCGTGTATTTACAGCGTTTCACTCACTTCAGGACCCTTTTAGCAGCTTGTCATAATTGGGTTTCAAAGTCAATTCAGGTTATCAGTGTCACCTCCGGTAATTTATAAGTCTCTTTCTCCGGTTTTCAGCTTTCGATTTAAATTTTAATTTTAGCACAGTCTCTTTCTCTGATTGATTTCAGGTACCGTAGTATTGGCCTGGTACTTCTCGATCAAAACAGAACGCTAAGAATTCCTGTTGCCATTCAGATGTCGTTGCATATACCCATTCAGGACCTGCGTACCTTCTATTTGCGGTTCTTTTTCTTTTCAATCTGCGTTCACTTTGCAATTCTCCTTCACTTAGAACCTCTACTCGAGTTGTATTGATTTCTTCCACTATTGTTTCACCTGGTACGACCTTTTCTTTCGCAACCTGCTTCTCTGGCCAGTTATCACCTTTATGCGTTTTCTTCCTGCTTGTCCTTTCAGGACGCTGAACAGCACCCTCCTCTTGTGCTATGGTGTTTTCTCTTGACGGACCTGCAACTGGCTCAGGGGATGCCGGTGTGCTTTGACTTCTCTCTATTATTTCCCCCTCTTCTTCTTCTGGGTTGGTAGCAGGTTCAAGCTCTAACCTGTACCCGTCTACTTCTGGGAGAACTTCTCCTTGTCTTAGTTCTACTGCTGCCTCTACTGAGCTGGGCTCACTGTCACCTCTCTCGAACTCGCTTACTGTTTGAGGGACTAAGCCATCCTCAGTGGGCTCTCCGGTAGTCTCAGTTCCCCCTTGGCTATTTCCTGGTCCTGAGACTTCCTTATCAGGAATTGCTGTGTTGGGAACTTCAAACTCCTCATCAGTCGGACATGTTCCCTTCTTTGTGTGACTGGCATGTATCCAGTTTGGAACACCTGCACATTTCACAGCAGTGGTTGTTTTCAGTATTACTTGATATGGCCCCTTCCAGCGCGGTTCCAAACACGACTTTCTCACGTGCTTCTTGACAACAACCCAGCCACCCGTTTGCAAGTTGTGACCTGGATCACTGATCGGTGGCAATGTGTTGGCTTGCACCTGGTGGGAAAAAGAGCGAACCACATCAGCCAAACCTTTGCAGTAGTCCAACACCATATCATCTGTGATATTCACAAGAGCATTTGCGGGTACTGCGGGTAGCCTCATAGCTCTGCCCACCAATATCTCGTGGGGAAATAGCCCTGTCTTCTTATCGGGTGTGTTTCTCATTGACATTAGCACTAAAGGCAATGCATCTGGCCATTTCATATTGGTAGCTGCACACATTTTTGCCATTCTCGACTTCAAGGTACCATTCATCTGTTCCACTAGTCCTGATGCTTCAGGGCGGTAGCTACAATGCAGCTTTTGTTCAATGTCTAATGCAGCAAACAAGAGATTAATCACCTCATTGTCAAAGTGTCTGACCCTATCTGATTCCAAAGAGACTGGAAAACCGAACCTGGGTATCAGTTCTCTAAGCAACAGCTTTGCAACTGTGAGACTGTCACTTCTACGTGTGGGGCAAGCTTCAATCCAGTGGCTGAAAACACACACAATCACCAACATGTACCTCAATCCTCCACAAACAGGTATCTCAATGAAATCCATTTGCATTCTACTAAATGGACCACCAGCTCTCCCTATGTGGCTCAAAGTTACCACAGTCCCTTTTCCTGCATTCATCTGCTGACAGATGATGCACCTGTGACAAGTAACTTCTGCGGCTTGTCTGAATTTCGGGTTAAACCAGTCAGTTTTGAACAATCTGATCATTGCGTCCCTCCCAAGGTGTGCCTGACCATGGTAAAGTCTTGCAAATTGTGACAGGAGACTGTTTGGTAAAACCAGCTTCCCCTCCTCTGAGACCCATAAGTCGTCAGCCCTCTGTACACATTGCATTCTCTGCCAAGAGCGTTTCTCCTCCCTGCTTGCACGGCCCTGCAATGATTTTAACTCATCTAAGGTATCAACTACTATTAAGGCAAAGTTCAAACATGTTTCATTTTCAGTTTGCTGTAAGAATTCCCACTGATTCTTGAACGATATACAGTTCAATGCGCAAAACCTTGCGACTTGATCTGCAAAGCCGTTTCCCATTGACACAAAGACTTGTGATTTAACATGAGCATTGCATTTCACCACGGCAATTTCAAGAGGTAACTGAATCGCATGTAACAAATCCTTAATCTGTTCGCCATTTTTCACTGGTGAACCAGAAGAGGTCATGAAACCCCTCTGTGACCACAATTGGCCAAAATCGTGTACAATTCCAAATCTGTATCTGCTATCAGTATAGATAGTGACTTTCAGATTTTCAGCTGCGTGGCATGCCTTAGTAAGGGCAATTAATTCTGCCACTTGTGCGGAATACACTCTCTCGAGCCAGGAAGCTTCAATAATACCGGCTATTGTACACACGGCATAACCTGCTCTCAGTATTCCGACTGAGTCTCTTAAACAGGATCCATCAACAAACATAATGCAGTCATTTTCCTTTAGCTGTGTATCTTGAATGTCAGGTCGGGGTTTGGTACATAGTTCTGTTACCTCAAGACAATCATGCTCCACTTCCTCTCCGTTATTAATCTCAGTATTTTCAACAGGGAGTAGAGTTGCCGGGTTCAATGCAGTACATCGCTTTAAGGAGACATTTGGTGACCCCAGAATGATTGTCTTGTATCGGGTAAGTCGGCATTTGTCATATGCTGGGTTTTAGTTCGAGTCAACAGAATTTCAACTGAATGAGGAACCATTACTGTTAAGGGATGTCCCATCACTATGCCTTCACACTGCGTGAGGCTCTGACTAACTGCTGCGACTGCGCGCAAACAACCCAGTAAGGCTGCTGCGACTGGGTCCAAGGTAGCTGAAAAATATGCTACAGGGCGGTTTGCACCTCCATGGACCTGTGTCAAAACAGACAAAGAACAAGCATCACGTTCATGACAAAACAGTAGAAAAGGCTTCGTGTAATCAGGCATACCTAAAGCTGGTGCCCTGCACATGAACTCCCTTAATTCCATGAATGACTCAAGCTCTTCCTTGGACAGGGTTATAGTATCCGGTTCATCCTTAGTTTCCTTGCCTGTCAGCTTTATTCATGTTTTAGAGATAATTGAAAAGTTGGGTATCCACTGGCGACAGTAGCCCACCATTCCCAAAAACATTCTGACATCTCTCTTTGCTGTCGGGGGGTTCATCTGTAGTATAGCTGTCACCCTTTCTTTTGATATTCTCCTGGATCCTCTCTCCATCTAGTGTCCTAAGTATTTTACCTCTTTTTGACAGCACTGAAACTTCTTTGGGGACATTTTATGTCCGTTCTTTCCCAAATGGTTCAGTAAGGCAATTGTGTCATATCTGCAGTCATCTCTTGTTCTGGACGCAATTAGCAAGTCATCAATGTACTACACTAGAGTCGAACTGAAAGGTAGTACTAAGGACTCCAAATCCTTCTTCAATATCTGATTGAAGATGGAAGGTGATTCAGAAAATCCTTGAGGAATTCTGCACCAACTGTACACCTTGTCCAGGAATTTGAAAGTGAAGAGAAATTGGCTGTCCTCATGAAGAGGCACCGAAAAGAAAGCTTGTGACAAATCTACAACGGTGAACCACTCTGCATCACACGGAACCTGAAACATAATTACTGCCGGGTTCGGCACTAAAGGGCAACATTTTACCACAATCTCGTTTAATTTCCTCAAGTCCTGCACAATTCGAACCTTCCCACAAGGCTTTTTCAGACCCATTATTGGTGAATTACATGGACTGCTCAACACCTCCTTCAGAACTCCTTGCTTTACAAAGTCTGCAGTTATCTGCGACACCTGAATAAGGACGTCTTGTGCCATGTGGTAGTGCGGCACCTGGGGAAACACTGCATTTGGCTTCACTTGTACTTTAACTGGTTCCACTCCTTTTATCAGCCCCACTTCTTTTCCTGTCAAATCCCACACTTTCTCTGTCACTGTTCCCTGTAATTCAGCTGGTAAATCAGTCACTGTAAGCATCAGGAAAAAGGTTATCAAAGGGTAATCCTCATTTGCGGTCTCTGTCTCTAACTCTGAGAACTGACCATCATCCCCTTCATCATCACTGTTTGTCTGCACCTCGATTCCATCGTTGGAACAAGTAATTGAACATTTCGTTTTGCACAGTAAGTCTCTTCCCAGTAGGGACACAGGACTTGAATCGCAGACTACAAACTTATGCAGTCCCTGAAAGTTGCCAACCTCAACTTGCACCGGATCTGTGATCGGGTTTTTGTCAAGTACTGGTTTGCTACTCCTACCACTCTTATAGTACGCCCTGAAAGTGGCAACTTCGGAACCTCTGCACTTCTGACTGTAGAGCGTGTAGCTCCGGTGTCAACCAAGAATGAAACCCTGTGACCCATCACCTTTCCCTCTACATAAGGTCCCCTCTGGTCCACTTCTAGGGACGCTGCAAGCCTGCACTCTTCACTGTCTGAACGTCATCCGACCATTCATCATTCATTCCATCTTCACCACGCAATGGGAATTGCTGTACTGTATTATTCTGGCTCATCACTTGACCTGTGACCTGCTGAGGAAGCTTCACCTGTTTCTGTCCCATTGGAGCTAATGGTAATTGCATTTGCTGTCTAGGTACCATAGGAACCTGCTGTTGTACCTGCTGCATTTGTGCTGGTTGAACACGTGGCATCTGCATTTGCTGCATGGGCTGTAACCCCTGCATCTGAACCATATTATTCTGAAAATTCTGATTTTGTGCTCTCATTTTTGGGCCTCTCACATTTTGAAATGTACTGACATCAGTGCTTTGTTGAACGACACCATCATGCACCACAATTCGGGCATTCCAGCTTCCAATGCCCCACGCCCCCGCACGCGTGACATGGTGACATCTTTTTCATCCCTTGTACGTCATTTTGAACCACAACAGTATTCAAATCTGGACCGCGATTCACAAAACCTCGACCTCGGCTTCTAGGTTGCGCCTGAAACACGCCATTCCCTTGCGGTTGCTGCTGTACCATCTGTTGGACTCCATTCCCTTGCATACCTGCCTGCGCTGCCCTTATTTGCTTCACCATCACTTTCTCCTTCAGTTTTCTCTGCTTCAGCTCAATCTCGTCACTACAGTATTTTGCATACTGCAACACCTCATCAATCGGCTTCGCTTGCCAACAGATCAAATGATTCTTAATCATCTGGCTAACCTCTGGTCGCAGCCCTTCAACGAATCTAAACACAAGGTGGTTCATGTCTTTCAGCTCAATAGTCTCAGTGACACTGTAATGCTTGAACGCTTTCAACAACCTCTCATAATAAGCATGGATTGACTCTTTAACCTCCTATGAGGTCCGGTCGATTTTCTGCCAATCAATCACTTCCGGCGACACTTTCTGCTTCAAAAACTCAATCACTTTATGATAGTACTTCTTTACCTCCTCGGATGGTGCTCCGGTTGCCTTATCCCTTGCCGGCTCCTGTGTCGGCCAGTCTACACCTCTCTTGCACTCAAGCCATAAGTCAGGCGGAACAATGATCTCAAACAAGGTATTCAAGTCTTCCCAGAGACACTTTGCAAGCTTTACAAACCTATCTGTCTGCTGATACCATTCTATCGGTTTCTCCCTCAACCTGGGATAGTCATTTGTAAATAACAAAATGTCTCCTCTAGTCCATGGTACATGTACTAGCACCCCTCCAGCTGTTTCTCTCATTGGTAGTATCTTTACTGTCCCTGTGTCTGGTGAGGCTTTAGTCGGACTCGATCCCGGACTGTCACCTTTCTCCTTATCTCTTTTCTTTGCCCATCTGCCTTCCCACTTTTCTAAGGCTCCTCAGATCTGAGCACTTTGCAGTATTTCTTTAAGATGCGCCCTTATTCCGGCCGACCTCATGTGATCAAAATCTTTAGAGTCAAAGTCTAATCTGTAACTCCTTTTCAAATGTTTAGTATTCTCAATGTCAATATTGTATTTGTCTGCCAGGTTCGCTAGCCTCTGATGCACCTTGCCCACTTCTTTAGTGATTTTGGGGCACAAGTATCTCAATTCTGCTTCTGTGTATGATTATAATCTGTTTACCCCTATTGTCCCTTCCACTAGTTCAGCAGCTTCCACACCCAGTCTCACAAAATTCAGATACTCATCTTTCTCCGACCTTTCTGGCTTCTCTGGATTTACTGCAGTCTTTTGTGAAGCATAAGTCTTCTCTAACCACTCATTCAGTTCTTGCACAGAGAAACCTTGCAACGAAATGTCTCCCGACTGCATTAACAGTGACTGTGATGTCTCTGCACTCATTGTCTGTGGGGCTAACACACTTAGCCCTGCTTGTCTCATTGCCTCTAGAGGAGCTCCAATCGGACTGAGGTCTAACAAAGATCTGAGTCCTTCTGCTGCTTGTTCTCTTGGTAGAATGGGCTGGGGGGTTCCTGTGAACCCTCCTCTTGTTATTTCTGGGGTCCTAACTCCCTGATCGCATGTGCCAGTCTTATCTTGCGCATACAGTGGTACTGGAGGACCGACAGTAATTGGTAATGATATGGCAGCTGGTGTCTGACCTGGTCCCAAACCCCGCGGAGCAGGAGCTCCCAAAGTTTGACTCACTGTAGCTGGTGCAGGTACTAATGAAGATCCTGCTACTGGGCTATAACTCGGAACCAACTGTTGCTGCAGCTGGGGCAGCAATTGCAGATTTGGGTCAAGCTGCACTAACTTTGATTTTGTATATATCGGGCCAGGCGGCACTATCAGATTTGTGGTAGTCTCTAGTACTGGGATGTCTGTATAGATTCTCTGTATCTGCGGTGGAGGTTGCAACTGTATCTGCATGTCTGGTGCAGTGGGTACACTGACACCATTTTGTATCAAACGGGTATCACTAGTCTGTACTGTATCAGTAACTCCCTTCTCCTGCGTCTGGTTCCCAGGACCCGCACTGGTACTCAGGACATTATTGTCTACTGCATAAGGTGGAGGGGGATCATGTAACAATTGATTGAGAAACTCTTCATCGTCTGAGTCTTCTTCCTCTATCCAGGACCTCTTAGTCTCTTTAAGTTTATTAGAGTCCTTGTCTGTCTTACAGGTGGCTTTCTTCCCCTGCGTCTCGTCTCCCTGTGCTATTGCTGGAAACAATTTGAGTCCGTCAACTATTCCCCGTCTCCACATTTTGCTCTCATTGCCCCACCTAGCCTCTGCTAAAGTCTTTTCTGCCCTTCTCATTCTCCTTTCGAATTTCTGCTGTCTTTGTTTAATAGCCATTAAATCCCAGACTGCTAATGCCTCGTACTGAGCTGGCCTTGGAGGTGGCTTTTGTACACTTAACATCCACCTCAAATTCTCTAAAATTCTCGTATTGAATGTTCCGTGCTCCGGAAATGCCAAACATCCCTCCTTCTCTGTCAATTTGCGCCATTGTTTCATCCATAAGCAAGGCGCGGCTCCCTTTTCCTCCATGACTATATAAGCTGGAGTACCCTCAGGTGGTGTAGGCTCCCCTTCACTCGCCATAATGTATGCGTCTCCTTTCAGAGCGCTCTCAAAAGCCTTTATAAAGTTCATCTTTGCGTCTTTTCTTTTGTTTGTATTTAATCAGAAAGTGACTTTAATTCCCAGGACACTCTTCACCCACCTTTTCTCAACCTATTGCCTCTCACGGACGGCAGCCAATCCGTGCGCGACCCCTCTCGGCAACTGACCTATCTCAGCGCGGCACCACTGACGTCAGACTCACACACTGCAGCTGACAAAGTCTTGCGGCTCGTCCGCTCCTCACTAGGGGCCAGATGTAGCAACTTTGCAAATTGCGACTTGCAATTTGCGAGTCCGAGCGACTAGCAAATTGCAACTCGCAATTTGCAATGCAGAACGGTGTCTCAGACACCGTCTGCGAGTCGCTATGGGGTCGCAAAGACCCACCTCATTAATATTAATGAGGTGGGTCGCAAATTGCGGCCCCATAGCGACTATGGGCACTCACGGATATGGAGGCCTGCTGTAGTCAGCAGACCTCCATGTCCGTGACTGCTTTTAAATAAAGCAGTTTTTTTTTTCAAGTGTAGCCCGTTTTCCTTAAAGGAAAACGAGCTGCACTTAAAAAAAAAAACGAAACCTTTTGTTTCGGAATTTTTTCAGGGCAGGTAGTGGTCCCTTGGACCACTACCTGCCCTGAAAAAATAATTTGGGGTCCAGTCACAAAGGGGAAGGGGTCCCATGTGGACCCCTTCCCGTTTGCGAGTGGGTTACCATCCACTTCAAGTGGATGGTAACTGCGACTCCATTTGCGACCGCGTACGCTGTCGCAAATGGAGTTGCATACCACTCCGACTCGCAAATAGGAAGGGAACCCCCTTCCTATTTGCGACTCTGAAATGCATTTTGCGAGTCGGTCCTGCATACGCAAGCAGAATTCGACCCACAAATCCTACTCTCGACTTGTCAATGGTTCGTTCTAGTGCACTTTAGAACTTGCCAAATCTCCATCGAAGGTTTCACGCACACAATTGACTCAAACTCGACTTGTCAACCACACCCGATTGACCTACTAAACCGCACAAATTACAACATAAACCCAAGTGTCTCCTACACTTGTCCATATACTCCGGAGTCTTAGACCACGATGGGTCTGTACATTAACAACCAACCACGTGGATAATTTTGAGCACAAAGCGCCACACTCATATGAAGTACGCCGACTTCCCTACTCTCATACTGTGGAGTACGCCCACTCCTGCTAAAACAACATTACCCGGCCTAAATACACACAAAGCTTCACAAATCACCTGCAAAATGCATAAGCTGAGCAAGGGCAAAATCTATACCACACATGCTATGATGCTGAGAACATTCCCAACTCACTTAGGCAGGCTCCGAGATCCCAGGAAAGTCATGGTGAATTTAGAAACACATCATACCTCCAATTTGCATTATCTCAGAAAAACAATTTAAACAATAATTCTCCATCCTAGGGCCCCAAAGGGCCTAACCGTCGCTCTGCTACCAGAACTGTTAACACGTCCCTTTATGATAATTTATTACACATCAGGACTCGTTTTCGGCCATTGAATCTTTTGACCCAGTTGTGAGACACCTTAGGACGAGATAGCTAATCAATATGTCAATCAATACGTCAATAATGTCATCAATATTTATCACAACAATACAT
The DNA here is from genome assembly GCF_031143425.1 of Pleurodeles waltl. Lineage (NCBI taxonomy): Eukaryota > Metazoa > Chordata > Amphibia > Caudata > Salamandridae > Pleurodeles > Pleurodeles waltl. Next base: position 1,104,696,069 of record NC_090444.1, on the reverse strand, counting down.
TTCACTTTAGTCAGAGTCATTAATCGATTTCAAAACACTACCATGACCTTGCAGTCATGAATAACCACACCAGTTTAATAGAATTGTATGAGTTTTATTCCCTATTAGTTACAATTCTAAAAGCAGATGTGTTAATCTCAAAACCAAGAAACATAATAGCATAGTCACGATATGGCAACTTTGATAAGATTTCATCAAGGCGAGAATCACAAACATCAAAACATAACACGGCGTAAACATGGATCAATTTAGCAGAGTGTCAATAACGCGTCAGTTCAACTAAGCATAGTTTCGGTCGTTTGTCTATTTGCGTCAATTTGGTGAACACCTGTCCTAACCGCTGATTAGCATTGGCATGTTGGGATTCATGCAAAACAATTTAGAACATCAATTTTGAAAACATCTAGCTATGGTCTCTGTCAAAAAGTAAGCAGTTGGTACCTAGAAAGGAAAAGCAAACAGACAAATCACAGTTTCATTGTCATAATTACCCTCCAAGGTTTAGGTCAGCACTCTGGTTCAGTCTTCGTCTTCAGGACATCAGTCTAATCACCATCAGTCAAAATTCAGCTCCTGGGCAAAAAGGGCACTTCCCTCATAAGGAGGTAAAGTGCAAAATGGGCAATCAAAGGAAAAGGATGGTTCTAAATAAAACAGCAAAGTCACCAAATAGAGTGACAAAGTTTCTGGATAAAATCAATAGCATTTCCTACCTAATTCTAAATAGCTCCCCGTGTCATGGGTTTTTATCCCTTTTCATTGTACATTCCCCTAAAATTTTATTGGACATTAGTTATACCCCACTATCTTTACCCAATAAAATGATGGATTATCTCATTAATCTTTCACCCCATATTATTTTACAAGCTTTTCATTGGACCACATGATTGACGTCTTCGGAGGTAGCACGTCTGGTATGATTTCATCCTTCTGTAATTCTTTGCACATCTTTTGGTCAGTAGCTCCATTGTCTTCACCGGTTTGAATGACCTTGTACATTACATTAATCTACACTGTTGCATTTTGATTAACAATTTCTACAAGCAGTGGGGATTTCATGGGAACGGATCTACTATGGTTACATTCAGCTTCTAGTTTTGAAGAAAACAAGGGGTCATGTCCTTTTGCGAGTCAGCACACTGCAAGATAGGAAAAATACGTTTAATATGAGAGCCAGGCAGCTAAGCTTCGGCTCATGCTAACTTAAGGCCTACAAGGATTTCAGCACAAATTCAATAACGCAATCATTAATAATTAGTATAAAACTTATTCTTCATAGTACATCATAGCATTAGTCATTTGTATTAGTCCACGTATACATTGGAGGCCACTCCCCGTGGTCACATTTCAAGTGCACGTTTAAAATACATTAATACAATTACTTAAGCGGCATTATCATACACTAGTCCATAAGCATTTCATGTTAATATAGATTATGTAAGCTACGCTCTCACGCCCTTTTTCTACTCATTCTCCAGGGACTTCTGTGAATCCTGCTGGCTGGTGCTTTGGCGATTGGGGTCTCCCTGGGGTCTCTCCTGGCCTGATTCTTCCATTTTCAGTTGCAAGTGCACTCTTTCCTGCTTGTGTGTTTAAATTTGGTGATAATGCGGGCTAAAAATGGTGGTAACCCTTTTGCAACATGTTTACCTGGCGCAAAACGATTTTGTGCCACTTTTGCAGCATTAACGTCATTTTTCATTACTACAGGGTGCAATGGTTAACATCATCTTTTTTATGCTCACCATTCCTTAGTGCCGGTTTGAGCTATTCCATTAATATGGCACCCGGCTTGCACTCAGGAGTGGCGCTAGCAGGCGCTAAGATTTTTGACGCAAAACTGCGTTAGCACAGTTTTGCCTTAAGTATAAATATGCACCATTATGTGAACTATTGGCACACAATCGAAACTCTATGTTACATGATAAGTGTGTGCAATTAAATGCTCAAAACACTTGAATACATAAGAAATGCAATGCAGTATGCATAAAGTAATGATGAGAAGGGCACGCAGGCAGGAAACGCGTGAAGTGCACATCATCGGTGTGCATGCTTTCTTCTCCCAGACCCTCCTTCCCCTCTTTTACTGACTGTGCTTATGTAGTTGCTGTGTGAGACATATGGACGTTGGATGTGTACCTCCCTTTTGGGCCATTTCTACTTCCAATTCTTTGTTTGTACAATTAGTAAAAACATTACAAGCTTCTTAAAAAAATTAAAAGAAAAACACAATCCATTAAAAATAACTTATTGCTTTCAGACGAGTGTTTCCAGAGCAAGACAGGAAAGTAAAAAATTCAATTACGCATCCTTTAGGGGCTATACAAACATGCTAATAACGACAAATGAACTACACTTTCTGCTAATGCCTCTAGGTACGTTATATACATATTGTGCAAATGTTTAAGCATTAAAACTGAACAAGATCCAATAAAAACGAGGATTTTAAAGCATATATATTAAAACCAGGGTATCAAATCATCCAAATCAGTGCATACGTGACTGGTCCTATGCTTCGTTGAATGGGTAAGTGGACCCCCAGAGTCCATGCAGCGGTGAAAGTGCTATGGATGTTACTGCAGCTTCGGTCAGGGGAGCAATAGGAGCTAAATCAATTCGTAATTCAAATGAATGCAGGCACGTTAATGAAATTAGTTCTTTGAATCAGCTGAGTCCTGCATGTTCAGACATGGGTCTCACAACTGCAAAGTGCTGAGCCTCCCAAAAGTGCATAAAGTGAATAAAGTTGTCTTGACTAATTAATTGAGTGGATCTTTCTCAAGCCTTGGTAGTAGTGTGAGGGGACCCCGATGTGTCAACCATGGGTGAGAACTAGACTTTGAGACACCTCCCCCCATGAGTATGTGAGGAATAAAGGATCCTCTAGTCTGCAGAGCAGCGAACCAAAGGTGTAATTCGTAATCCAATAAGTGAGAGGCTGTTTTTTGTAAGCTCTAAAAGTTAGTTTATTAGGACCATAGCAAGTGCAACATAATAAGGCATTTAAACTAATGAGGAAAGTATAGCAGTGGGTGGCGAGAGGAGAGAGAGGGGGAAGAAAAAGGGGAACAATGTATCAAGATAATCAGACATTGTCAATATAATAACAGTATAGGTATGCTACAAGCTAATAATGTATATGAATAAGTACTACGCATAAATCAAGTTAAAACATCTTTCAGATTTAGACAAAGAAAGAACATCAAAGGTTTTTTTTTTAACTTCCTCTGCTATTAAAAAAGTTGTAATTGAGGACACAAATGCAGAACGTTAAACGCCAGTGAAAGAGGATGGCGCTATGATGTTTAAAGCCTATGGTTATGGCACACGGCATACACCACGTTTGGAAGGATAATTGCGAGAAAAGTTTCCAATTGTTAGTGATTTTTTTAAAGGTCACTGCAAATAGTAAGTCTGTGATGCTTTTGTCAGTTGCGATTGCAGGTCAACAATCTGCCGGGCTTCCAAGGAAAACATCACTTATGAAAAAGGGTACCGAGGAATTAAAAATTGAATTAATCTGTTTCCAAACTTGTATCCGAAAGACAAGTGCCAAGGGACAAGTGAATAGTAAATGTTTGATGTCTACGGGGCATGAGTGGCAGGACCAACAGCTGCCAGGTGTGTCGGGGTATATGTGTTGAAGTGTAGCAGGAGAAAAAAATAGCTGGTTGTAAACATAAAATAATGTTTGGGAGGTATTACCAAACTACATCTAAATCAGATTCCTAAGCAAGCTCAATGTCATTTTTAGGTCAATCTATGGCGGGGAAGTGTTCCAGCAACTGTAGGGAGAAAGAAACATATTCTGAATTTTACCAAAAAGGTGAAGTTATCACTACTGGCTTGATGACATGCTTCTGGGCTGCCAACAGCCCTGCTCGAATGATCAGAACTGGGACTAAAGCACATGATCTAGTAACCTGAACGACTTGAAGTATTAGCACATACATCACAGTTGAGACTGCCCCACATTAATTCTTCCAGAAGTACCTTGTACAGAGGTATTCAAGTTAGTGGTTTGCACAATCTAAAGTCTTATATCAACATAATAATGGTTGGGTGTTTACCTCCTGCTTGTTCGTGAACTCTCTTCAGACCCATCATCACACACTGGCACAGATTTGAATGGGGCCTAACGCCATTCCAACACCATATTAGTGTCATTTCATTGAAACTAATGATGCGTTGGAAGGCCAAAAACGCAGCACCATATTTACAAAGTGGCTCAATGATTGCATTGCTCCACTTTGTAAACCCTTGTGCCACATTATGCTTGCACCAGGCATATTGTATGCAAAGGAGGCGTCCAGGAGCTAGGGGTGCCGAAAAAATGGCACAAAGAGATTTATTTGCATCATTTTTTATTGGCATTTTTAATGCCTGCTGAGAGCAGGCATTAAAGGGAGGCTCCCATTATTTTCAATGGGCCTCTGGGTGCTTTGCAGGATTAGCGTCACTATTTTGACTCAAGTAACGCTGACTACCGCCATGGTGTGCCGTGTTTTAAATACGGCGCACACATGGTGGTGTTAGGTGGGTGCTAAGGGGCACAAGAAAAGTGGCGCTGCACTAGGTGCAGTGCCACTTTTAATAAATCTGCCCTTTTGTTCCTGTAAAAACCCACACTCAGTAATGTACCTATACTGTATAGTTCTGCTTCTTAGTGCATTAAACCAGCATTGTCAATGAAGGCCAATGCCATTGGCAGGAAATGATTCAGTCCTCTATGTCTGTGGAGAGTATGCTGGATTTTTTTTTGTTGAATGCAAGCTGATGTGATGTTTATGCAATGTTCCTGTCTCACTTAAATATTCAGTTACAATACTTGCGAACAATGAATTGACTACTGCCAGTTCTTCGAAGATAATTTTCTTACTTCATCAGCAGTGTCTTAGCACTGTGGCAGAATACAAGCCAACTAATGCTGTTAAGTAAGTTAATTTGTACGCTTATGGGACATTTATAAATGTACATTGAGTATACATTCTTCAGACACCTAACTGTATACATGAATTTAAAGCAGATTTTGTGAGCTTTTCATTTTATGTTTTACACCTTGTAGTTGAGCTGCATAATTGATACTGCTCATCAACCTAAATGTACCCAGTTTTTCTCTTTCAGTGCCAGGCACCCGTCTCCTGTCATGGCCTGAATGGTAGGAGAACATTTTAAATTGTATTGCAACAATTGAAGGTGAAGCGACAATGTTATCCTTAGAAGGGAAAAAGTGCCTACTATTGCAGTTTTGAACCTGAAGGTCTGAGAATTTACAATCATGTGAGAAAGTCATCCTTTTAGCCCTGATCATTCACATTTTTTGACTGATACTGGTGGTTACTGGCTCTGCTAACCAGCCCAGGGCCAGTGCTTTGTTCAAAAGAAATATGGTAATTAGGCATAATTATAACTAGCTATGAAAACCTACGTGTAAGTTCCTACTATATAGTAGGGCATGTTGGTTTGGTGACCACAGTGGAATTAAGGCACCTATGGTTGCACTGCTATGTGGTGTCTGATGTCATTTTAACGGCAGCCCTGCCTTGCTGGCTGTTTTTAAAATGGAATCAAGACTAAATTTGACTTTGGTATTAAAAGTACTTCCAAAGCCCTAGACTACCTTATTTTTAAATATATGTCTGCCCTAGGTGCCCCATAGATAGGGTGCAGTTTAACTATAAACAGGGACAATCTAAACGCTGTTTTATAACTCCTGGTGTGGAAAAAGCTGCCAGTTTGTTTTCCCCATTGTAGAGCATTACTATCTTAGGCTAATATGGGAAGACATTATTTTACATTAGTAAAGTCTTACTTTTGATAGGAGTGAGCTTGAAATAACATTAAATATATCAAGTTGATAGAATAAATCGAATAACTTGCCTATGTTGGATTTATTAGAACTATTACAGGGAAAGATTTTTAGAACTCTTTTTTACCTAATAGCGACCCTGTAGTAGCCTTTCCTGATTAGTCATCCTCTGGCAGGCTGAGCCAAGCTACCTTAGTGGCGTGTGAAGTGGCCTGGGCTCAGACAAGGGAAGCATCTGATGACTGGAGAACTGCAACAGCAGATGGCAGTGCACAGAAGGGGCCTGGGTGGCCAAAATGGTCTTCCGAGCATGGAAAGACAGTTGGGACACAAACTATACCTTCCTAATTCCTGCACCTCCAGACAGATGGGAGCCCTTGTACTTAGATTAAGAGCGGGGATGGAAGGGGAGTGTAGAAAAAAGTTAGCCACACCTGTGTGTGGGCTTAGCCAGACCTGCACGTCCAGGAGAGATTTTCTCCATCTTGAATTATTAAGAAACAGGGCTTTCTGGGATTGAAATGTGCCATGATTCTAAGGAAATGGTAATCACAGAAAGTGGCACCTTGCACTCTATTGGTCAGGGGTGTCCCCTTGCTTGCCAACCCAGAAACTTGCATAAATATGGAAGAGCTGCCCAGCAACACAGATCCCTGTTGGAAGAAATCAGAAGAAGAAGGACTGCTCTGCTGAACCCCTGGTCTGCACCAAGAAGGACTGTAGCCACAAGGACTGCACCTGCTGCACACTCTGGGCTTCACCGCAAAATTACTGTATCTTGCTTCTAACCATTCACGAGTGGACTTCCTGTAGGCAAAAGGTACAAAGGAGCTTCCAAGAGTCCCCTGCATCAAGTGCTGCAAGAAGAGCCCAGCAGTCCAGCATCCAGTGGACCTTTAAGGATTGGACCAATGCATTGTGGATATTGTAGTCCCAACTCCCAAGGAGCCACTCAGTGCTTTTGGAACCTTGGACCAAGCTTGTGGACACAGCAAGACAGCAAAAATGCCTTCTGGAAGAAGATCCAGAAGTTTGGAGCAACTTTGGAAAAAGCTCCATAGGATGACCCACTTGTCATCAAGAGTCAAGCCTGTGACATTGAACTGCAAATCAGCCTACATTTTAGGTTTGTTCTTCTCAAGCTGAAGTGTCCTTATGTATTTTAGGTAACATGTAGAAACAGGGTGCTAAAGGTTTTCTAACCAGTAAAAACTTAAACTCATCATCTGAGATCAAACCACTATCTAAACTCTCAGAAAGCAGATCATGAAAACTGGTTATAGACGCTCGATATGCCGTCAACGTTGATGCTTAATAACACTTAGAATACACCAGTTGTCTCCTTGCTTCCTTCTGATATTTTTGTAAATCCCATAATACCACATTGCCCCCCTTATCCGCTAGTTTAATCACAAACAAAGTTGCTTTATTCAACAAAACTATGGCTGCTCGTTGACCCGGTGTGAGATTCTGTGAAAGCATAAATCAGATCATGATGAGTTTAAGTGTTTACTGGTTAGGAAACCTTTAGCACCCTGTTTCTACATGTTACCTAAAATACATAAGGACACTCATAACCCCCCAGGGTGCCCTATAGTATCAGCGAAAGGTACTCTCTTGGAGAATGCCTCAATCTATCTAGATCACTTCTTATGCCCTTATGTATTTAGTCGGGCCTCCTATTGCAGAGATACTACAGATTTCATAACAAAAATGCAACATATTCCTTGGCAACCGCATTATATTATGGTAACTATAGATGTGGTATCGCTGTATACCTGTATACCACATGATTTAGGCATTCGGGCTTGTAGGCATTTTTTTAAGGATAAACCAATTAGACTGTTGGGCCACTCTGAATTGCTTTTGAGAATGTTAATATTTTGTCTGGAAAATATTTTTTTCTTGTATGAAGATCAATGGAATAGACAAAAAAAAACGGGACGGCGATGGGAAGCTGCTTTGCCCCAAATTATGCCTGTCTTTTTATGGGGTGGTGGGAAACGCAACATGTGATGGTGGATAAAAATGAGCATTGGTCTAATCATATTATTTTCTGGACTAGATAGATTGACGATATATTTGCAATCTGGGATGGCCCTGAATCATTATTACATGAATTTTTGGATTGGTTACCAACGAATGACTTAAATTTAAAATTTACTTAGAAAATACACAAACAGGTTATGGAATTCTTAGATGTCGAGGTCAGGGTTGAAGCAGGTACCCTACACACTAGACTGTTCAGAAAGAGTACGGCAGGAAACAGCATATTGCATACTCTTAGTCATCATCCACCTAGTTTAAAATGGAGTATACCCTATGGGGAACTACTTAGAGCGAAAAGGAATTGTTGTACACCTCAGAGTTTTGAGAGGGAAAAAGAAACAATGACTCATAGGTTTAGATCCGGGGGTATCCAAACAAAGTTATTAAGAATGCATGTCGTAAGGTAGAGGATGTTCAGAGAGTTGATTTATTGGATCCAAAAAACAAGGTGACTGAGGAAATTTATTTTCTTTCTATAACAGCACCACCCTCCCCACATACACAGACGCACACACACGCACACAGCCACACTCACCCTCCATGTGCTCATTCACCAACACTTACATGCATGCATTCACTCACATGCATACAAACACGCATTCACTCACACGCATACATACACACATTCACTCACATGCATTCGTACACGCATTCACACAAACATTCCAAAACGCACTCACTTCAACAATCATACATGCAGTCAAACACCATGCACATACACACACGCATTTAAACACCCATACACACCCCGCATACACACACGCATACACACTTACATTCACACATGCAGACAGCACTCACTCACACATGCACACACAACACACCCCACCCTCCCACCCCCCTCCCCTGTTCGAAGATCAACTTACCTTGTCTGGTGAGGATGTTGTCCACCTGAGAAAGGGAATAGGCTCTTTCACCACCGGCAGCGCCCGCCGTCAGGACACCGTCAGGCCATATTACAGGTCATAATACGGCTGGCGGAGTCCTTTTGGTGGGGCGGGGCCAGTGGTGGAACCACTTCTTCGCCTCAGACCGTAATCATGACTACTGGAGGATTTCTGCCCAAATTGGAGCTGGAATCCTTCAGTACTCATAATATGGTGGTCGGAAGACAACCAGTGGCTTCAGCGGTCTTAGGAAAAGACCATCAAAGTCATAATGAGGGCCTCAGTTTCTAACAGCAGAATAATATTTCTGAAATTTGTTGATAAATGTTGTTATGTGGTGAGTCTGAAAATGCTTTATGATTACCAGCTGGTGGATGGGGGAGGGTCAGTAGAGGTCCTAGATTTTCTTGTAGCAAATTGCCCTCTAAACCAAATTTCTGGTGCCTCCAGATATATTTTTTACATTTTTCTTTTCAGATTCTGTGTAACAGTTGATGTAATGTCCTAGGCGATTGCCTAGATTGCCTGTATAGTCCAACAGCTTCTTGGTGGAGACTCACCTATACCCACAGTACAACTTAAGCTGTTGGATATGCTTCTCTGTTATACAATCTTCCTTCTGCTCTCCTGCTGCACAGCAGTGTCTCTACAACAAGCATTTATTTCATTTCCTGATACCCAATAATGATTTGAAATGAACAGTCACATATGTCTTTCTGACAGGAGCTAAACACCTATGCCCAAGGATGAAGGGTGAAGGAAGGAGTTGTATTTATGTTAATTCAAAAAGAACTAACTGTAAACCAGGACAAAAAGGAATCACTGTAAATTTACATTTTGCATCCTCATATTATATACATTGCTGCCTTGGTTGGCAAATGTAAACTCGATGATAAGTATTAGAAGGGGAATTTCTGTTCTATCGTTTGAATTCATGCTTTGTATAGATAAACATTCTCACAATTCCTGCCAGTCAGAAGAAAGATATATTCCAAAATATCAAATATATTATGCATGTGAGCTTGCTTCACTAGCTCCCTGCTAATGTATTCCTCCCTTTCATTTCCCATGCATCAATATAAACAGAATTTAAATAGGAGAGATGTCAGAATGATATTCATGATGTAAAACCTGCCTTTACAAATGCCTTTTCTTCATTATGTAGCAAGAGGAAACAACATTGGCTGCCAGGCGAGCAGCACTCAATGTCACCCGTTATTCATCAGCAAATGGTAAACATTCAAATCAAGCATTTATTTCTATTTAATAATAAAAGTACTTCTGCATGAGGACTTATAATGGAGCTGCGTCCATTGTGCTGCAGCATGCTTACTCAAGATACTATAAAAGTGATCTCAATTATTTACCTCTGCTCCTGGGCATTAAACGTCTAAGCACTTTGCGGGTGGCCATTGCAGACAATAACGCTGCACACAATTTCAGGGCATATTTTCAAGAAATTGATGTAAGGCAGCGCAATAAGTCTTTTTGCTGCGCTGCCCTACGCCAATTTGACGGGACTGGAATGCACCTTTTTTACACGATACAGTGCATTTTCCTGTCCCCCTGTGCTGGCACACAATTTGCTGCCTAGCGCCAATGCAGGCACCCTTGCACCATCATACATGGGTGCAAGCTATGTTGGCAGGATTTTTTTTTTTGTGCAGGAAGGGGCACCTTCTTGCAAAATTCCGATAGGCGTTTTCCTCCTTCTATGTTTGCTGTAGAATGAAGCACACATGGAAAGACGAAGCAATGAGGAACAAAAAAGATATTTCACCTCGCTCCACCTGCCCTGGGGAAGCATACAGTTTTGATGCATTCCCAGGTTTACAGATCCGTGTAAATCTGGGAATGTATCAAAACCCACTGTGTGTTGCATGAGAACACCCACCTCAACATCCTTGGAACACCTACCTGATGCATTGTAAGGCAACGCAGCGACTTGCGCTGCATTGCCTTACACCAAATCCACGAGGCCATGAAAAAACAAGGAACGTGGCTATTTGTGGTCTAGTAGGTATGGGTCTGCACTCTGCACCGCCGAAGCATCATAAAAATTGATGCAGCACAAGGAGCTTGGAAATATTCCCCTTAGAATCTCGTGCAGAGAATGTTTCAAACTGAATGCTATTGTCAAAGAATTCAACAAAATTGAACACATTAATTTTGAGGGAGAACTTTCTGAAATATAATAAAGAGTACTGTGGGCCTTAAGTCAACAACAAGTGCCTTGAAAAGTAAATGGCACTCAGTCGGTATTGGACAGAACAAGGGACACAAAGGTAAAGTGAAGTAGATGTCTGTAGTGAGGGCTTGTGCATCTACTACTATCCATTGCCACGGTCATCTGACTGCTAAAAACTGTGAGGGATGGGATGTCAGTGTAGGTAAATCAGTCTTAAGTGAGGGGGCTGCATAGTAATGTATCCTCATGACATTACAGCTGGGTTTTGCAAACATTTCCCACAGTGCAGCAAGGGTGCCTGCATTATGGTCAGGATTGCATTTTTACTGTAGGTTGTGCCTTCCTGCACAAAAAATATCCTTTGATGGGTTTTTTCTCTTTGTATGTGTGCTGCAGAATGCAGCACACATGCAAAATGTTAATTACAAGCAGAATAAAAAACATTTCTCTTGGTTACCTCAGCCTCAGGCAGATGACCATTATGGTGCAAGTCTATGTCTACAACTGTTTATAAATATGGGTTTGCTTCAAAATCCATGGGCAGATGCACATGAATGACCATGCATCACCCTTGGGACATCACCTCTAGGCGGGACAATATACTGTATCGCATTACTTTTTCTACAAAGCAACAGACATCGACATTTGTATTGCTCTGTAAACACCAAAATTACTTTGTGTCAGGTCTATGTTGAAAAAAAAGATGAAAACCTGATGCTAAATGATTGAAAATCTGGGCCTATACTCCTCCCGTAACCCAAAGAAAGGCTTAAAAGACCCAATAGTAGAAAACAGAAGAAACCACTGTTAGTCTATCAGTTTCAGAGCAGCCAATCAGCAGGGGAGCAGTGGACAACAGGATTACCAATGCTAGCTGAACCAGGAAGTCATTAATAAAGTTTATAAATATATCTCAGGGCATGATTACTGATGCAGAGGGTTCCGGGATCATTTGATGGCGTACATGGCAGTATCATGTCTAAGTGCAGAGGTTGTCTGCCCTGCTGATGAGAAGAGCAATTCATGATTACTTTCAAAGTGCATTGAAGGAGCTTTACTAGAGTCTCATGTAGTCTATTGCGAAGCTCCGTTTCCTAGAACATTGTGTTACTTGACTATCTGAGACATTTTTGCTGAAGAGCTTTCGAAGCCTTCCCCTGGGCCACCTCCATTTTCGATATTCTACAATGGAGCTTTGCAGAATCTTTTCCTCATATTTGGGGCACCAGTGACGTGTCATCAGGGGACTATGTGAGGGCAGTGTTGGAGGTGCATGTGTGCTCTGCTATGGCCTCTGAGCCACTAGCTAAACACAGTACAGTTTCCAGCAGATGGATTTTGGTCAAGGGATGCTGAAAATTGGACTAATAGGCAAGTGATGGTGAGCAGATTGTCGGAGGACAGCCGTGAATTTGGAGTAACCAGGATGTTTCTTGGCCTTTGAGAGAAACTGCTTGGTCTGCCCCCAGCCACGCTGTGAGATGCTTTGCAGGTGGAAATGGCGATGCACTTGTAAAGGAACTGTAAATAGGTGGGTTACCCTTGAACAACTTAGATCTCTGGACTATCCTTACAGAATGTTCAAAGAACCAATTTGCTGTGAGACATCCACAATGATGAAGTGAAGCAGAACTTTCCAGTGGTTGTTGATGGCTCCCCCGCAGTTTGGGGGAGATCCTTTCATATTGAGATAAAGGTATGTATGAGAATAACTGGAAGGAGTAGATATCCCTGTTGATCTGTGGATTGTTGGTGCTAAATGTCTGACCTTTGAGAGGTATTGTTTATTCTGCAACGTTTATGCATTTGTTTGCAAGGCAGCTGTGTGAAGGTGTCAGAGTGGTAGCTGTGGGAAGCTAAATGTTGCAAGTGCATGCAGGTTATGCTTGGTGGCCTTGCTAGGCCTTCGCAAATTTGTTATCACTACAATGGGGGCCTGCTTTCTTGGTATGAATGGGTCACAATGTTAATCTTTAGGTATTATCAGGCCTGATCAGTAGCCATGACAGGATTCTCTTCTTCTGCTGTGCAGCAGCAGTCTGTGGGTTCAACAGCATGGACCAGCAGGTCACTCTCTTCCCTTCTTTCTTATTGGTGTTTTATTGTGTGCCTTCTTCTGCAACACTTTAAGGGTGTGTGTGTGGATGTTAAATGCCTTTGTGGTAGTGGATGGAGATCATTGTGAGCACCAGTTGATCCTCTTCCCTTTCACAGAGGTAAAACAGTCTAGGGTGGCCCTGTGCACTGTGCCCTCCCTCTACAGTGAGCTTTCATTAAGTGGAGATTAGCAGCTTCAGGGGGTTGCACTCTGCTGCAGGAGACAAAATATGGCAATTTAGGCTTGCATCTCGGTGCTGGGACATCTGCTGTGTTATCAATACTGAGTTCAGTCAGAGTTAAACATATTCACTGTGGCTTCTCCCTCAAGATCTATTTACTTCTAGGATACCAGAGTGTGTCTGTGAAACATCTGACTGTCAAGCCGGCCTTGTGGTGCTGTAACATTTACAGTGTTGGTTCTCTGGCACAAAATAGGCAGAGGCTGGTCCCTCTGGAGAAAAGTCAGCTGGGAGCAGAGACCTCAAAACGTTTGTAATTTCCAGGCCTGATTGGTTAGAGCAGATATTTTGGATCATGTGCAGGTCGTTGCAATGTATATTCATTTGTCCTATACTTTAAGGGTTTCATCTGCAGTGGGCAGCAGGGTCTTTTGACAGGTGGTTCTGTTCCCTTCTTCCAGGCCTGCTGGTAAGGTTCATCCAATTAGGGTATGTTTCTGCGCCCTCATGCACAGGTTGGTGGAGGGTGCCAGCGTAGTGTCCAGGCCTCATTGATTTTTCTTCCTCTAATGTTACTGGAGCTGTTCAGATGATTACTTACTGTGGTGGAGAAAGCCTCTAGTGTAGTATGCCATTCCTCCTCTGAGGCATTAGAGGTCTTGTAACAGAGGTAGAGCCTCACAGTGGTGAGTGTGGGACAGAGTGCAACCATAAGGTAGTAGTTTTCTCTGTCTTCTTCTCAGCATTAGTCAGGCATTGTTCATGTGAAGTGAAGTAATGTGAGAGTGCTGCAATGTCTTGTGAGGCAGTCACTTTGTTAACTGGCCTTGGCAGGAGCATCGTGTCAAGCAAAAGCTGAAGAAAATGACAGACAGGCTCTTCACCCAAGGTGGACACAATGACAGGGACTCCATGCTGCTGACTGAAGCGCAAAAAGAGAAAATGAAGCAGCTTTCCTTCTTCCTTGCTCATGGGGCAGGAAGAAGTCTGTGTTGTGTTTTTGCTGGCAGTAGGTTGGGCAGAGCAGCACCGGAAGCATTTGAGAAATTTTGGGCACTTGGTGGGCATTTGTGGAGGCCCCAGTCAGCATTTCTAACTTTCCATTAATGTCCCCCCAAGGCCATTCTCGAGGACTGGGGTAAGGATGGCATCACCCAGTGCCAGGACAACAATCAGAACTCAGCAGTCTTGCTCTATACGATTAGGTCCAAACAGTAGGGTGATGTTCAGTGCTTAATATGTGCTTGTTGGTTCCGGTGCAGCACTTATTTTTAAGGGCCGGCACTTATTTTTCTGCCTCAAGCATTTACTGCGAGCAAAAGACACATATGGGCAAGATGGAGAAGAGAAAAATGTGTCAAAATGGGAAAAAGCAGACAGTTGCAAGGTTGTGCTGAAGGGGCAGGGAGTGGTTTTAAATGGATTGAAGAGGTCTGAGAAGGTTCATATTTCTGGATTGTTAGCTGTGCTCTAGCGCCATTTATTTTGGTGCTAAAGCACGTGTTAACCTAACTCCATATTTATATTTTGATGCTAGAACCGTCTAGCGTCAAAATACAAGATATAGGCCCTAATTCTGAGTCTGACGGGCGGCGGAGGCCGCCCGCCAGACTTCCCCCCTCCGAAATACCGCTCCGCGGTCGAAAGACCGCGGAGGGTATTCCGAGTTTTCCCCTGGGCTGGCGGGCGGTCTTCGCAAGACCGCCCGCCAGCCCAGGGGAAAACTCCCTTCCCACGATGACGCCGGCTCGTAATAGAGCCGGCGGAGTGGGAAGGTGCGACGGGTGCAGTTGCACCCGTCGCGTATTTCAGTGTCTGCTTTGCAGACACTGAAATACTTTTAGGGGCCCTCTTACGGGGGCCCCTGCCGTGCCCATGCCATAGGCATGGGCACGGCAGGGGCCCCCAGGGGCCCCGCGACTCCCCCTCCCGCCATCCGGTTCCCGGCGGGAGAACCGCCAGGAACTGGATGGCGGGAGGGGGAGTCGGAATCCTCCATGGCTGCGGAGCGCGCTCCGCAGCCATGGAGGATTCCTACGAGCGGCGGAAAGTCAGCGGGAGACCGCTGGCTTTCCGCGTCTGACCGCGGCTAAACCGCCGCGGTCAGAATGCTCGTAGGAGCACCGCCAGCCTGTTGGCGGTGCTCCCGTGGTCGGTGGCCCTGGCGGCCACCGACCGCCAGGGTCGGAATGACCCGCATAGTGCTATTTTTAGGTTGCGCGAAACCACCCTGCTTCAATGAGATGCAGGTAGGCGTACCCGTCCTAAACATGATGCTAACCCTCTAGCACCATATTTATCTCCAGGCACAAAAATTACATGCAAGGAGGAGGCGGGCGTAAATAATGGTGCTAAGTCCGCTTAGGGCCATTATTTAACGCCTGGGTCAGACCAGGCGTTAGGGTGCAGGAAGGCCCATTTCCATGGCTAAAAAACATGGAATGGGCACAAAGATGCCCACCCCAAGCCCCAGTAACACCACCACCCACACCACAGGGACTCTACAGAAGGGGGACCCCATCCCAGGTAAGTTTAGGTAAGTATATATATATTTTTTGTAAGTGGCATTGGGGACCCCTTAAATGGCCCCCCCTGCCTGGCACTGGGTATGTTGTGCTTGCCCAGGGGACACTAGTCCCCTGTGGTGGACATTGGAGTGGTGGGCATGACTCTTGTCTACACATAGACTGTAGTCATTTTTTGGCTGCTTGGGCGTCATAAAATGACAGTTAGCTGCATATTATTTGCCGCTAACCGGCCTAATGTCATTTCAAACCCACTAACGCCATTTTCCCTAACGCCATCCCTGACCGCCTAGCGCTTTTTTTTACAGATGCTAGCCATTCCTTGGTGCCATCTGACGTCATTTCATAAATATGGCGCTAGAAAATGTCTTTAAGGAAAATGATGCAAAACTGCGTTAGCAGAGTTTTGCATCTTTTTCATAAATATGGGCCTTAATTGCAGCAGCCGCAAGTTTATGAGGAGGGCTTTGGGCACCGGCACGTTTTTATTTACAAATTAAGCACTGGTGATGTTGCAGCAGGAAACTTTCTCCTCTCTTAAAGCAGGACCAGTCCTGGTCAGCCACATGGCTGCAGAGTAGCACTGTGAGCACTGAAAGTAGGCAGCTTGTGGTGACGCTTCCACAACAGGCTTGCAGGGGCAGGTGTGAGCTTCAGGTGCAAGAGTTTCACACCCTACCTCTTGCAGAGGAGGTGCTCTGTCATCCCATAATGCTCTTGTCTGGTGCTGCAGAGCTCCTGACGTTGGAATGGCAGAGCTAGGCACTTACCGATCTTGCCCTCAGTTCAAACTCTATGATTTGGCTTCTGGGTGTACAGGCCTCCAGACACCCTCACGCTTTCCTTCCCACAAACAGGAGGCAGAGTAGCAAGTTCACTGACACTAAATGGTTCACCTGGTGTGAGAATACAGGTTGAAGATAAATCTCTACCGCGGGAATAACTGGATTTGTCTCTCAAAAGGCTGCAGATGTAGATAGGGCTCTGTCTGCCTCATTTACACTGTAATCATGAGCCTTGGGCCCGCCTTGGTGAGAACAAGTGACATGTAGGCAGAGCATTAGATAGCTGGAGTGATGTTATTTCACCTGTTGTTATAGACTATGGCAAACTATTTCCCCAGTCACAGCTACGCAATATTAAATATGAGATTATTCTCCTTTTCGTTAATAGTCATGCTAAGGAGTCAATCCGTAATCAAAAACATGGTCCCTAAAGTCTCCTTAACTCTCTAAATAGCAGTGGGTATCCAGATTGTGCAACTCTGACATTTTTCCTTTGTGGTTCATTATGGGATACTGTTTCCAGAGCTGCATGGGCTTGTAGGAAAGTAGCCTCTTCCTAGCATGTTTACCCCCACTTTTGGCCTGTTTGTGAGTGTGAGTCAGTGTGTTTTTAATGTGTCACTGGAATCCTACTAGCCAGGACCCCAGTGCTCATAGATAAAAACCTATATGTCAGTGTGTTTTGCCTGTCTCACTGGGATCCTGCTAGCAAGGACCCCAGTGCTCATAGTTTGTGGCCTAATATGTATGCCTGTGTAGTGCCTAACTGTGTAACTGAGGCTCTGCTAATCAGAACCTCAGTGCTTATGCTCTCTCTGCTTTTAAGTTTGTCACTCTAGGCTAGTGACGTCATTTACCAATTTCAATTGACATACTGGATCCCCCTTATAGGTCCCTAGTATATGGTACCAAGGTACCCAGGGCATTGGGTTTCCAGGGGATCCATATGGGCTGTGGCATTTCTTTTGCCACCCATAGGGAGCTCACACAAACCCTTACACAGGCCTGCCATTGCAGCCTGCGTGAAATAACACACACGTTATTTCACAGCCATTTTCACTGCACTTAAGTTACTTATAAGTCACCTACATGCCTAACCTTCACTTGCTGAAGGTTAGGTGCAAAGTTACTAAGTGTGAGGGCACCCTTGCACTAGCAAAGGTGCTCCCACATAGTTCAGGGCCATTTCCCGGGACTTTGTGAGTGCGGGGACACCATTACACACATGCACTACATATAGGTCAATACCTATATGTAGCTTCACAATGGTAACTCTGAAATATGGCCATGTAACATGTCTAAGATCATGGAATTTCCCCCCATTCCAAATCTGGTATTCGGGAGCGAATTCCATGCATCCTGGGGGCTCCACCATGGATCCCCAGTACTGCCAAACCAGCTCTCTGAGGCTTGCACTGCAGCTACAGCTGCTGCCACCTGACAGACAGGGATCTGCCCTCCTGGGTTCTGAGCAGCTCAGTCACAGGAAGGCAGAAAAAAGCATTTCCTCTGAGAGCAGTGTGTTACACCCTCTCCCTTTGGAAATAGGTGTTACAGGCTGGGGAGGGGTAGCCTCCCCCAGCCACTGGAAATGCTTTGAAGGGCACCGATTGTCTCCTCCTTGCATAAGCCAGTCTACACCGGTTCAGGGACCCCTTGTCCCCTGCTCTGGCATGAAACTGGACAAAGGAAAGGGGAGTGATCACTCCCCTGTCCATCACCACCCTATGGCTGGTGCCCAGAGCTCCTCCAGTGTGCCCCAGACTTCAGCCATCCTGCTTTGCAAGGTGTGGGGGCACTCTGGAGGGCTCTGAGTAGCCAGTGCCAGCAGGTTATGTCAGTGACCCCTCCTGATACGTCCTTACCTGATAAGGTAGCCAATTCCCCTCTCAAGGTTATTTAGGGTCTCTCCTGTGGGTTCTCTTCAGATTCTGCTTGCAAGTTTCCTTCAGGA
Source organism: Pleurodeles waltl (assembly GCF_031143425.1). Taxonomy (NCBI): domain Eukaryota; kingdom Metazoa; phylum Chordata; class Amphibia; order Caudata; family Salamandridae; genus Pleurodeles; species Pleurodeles waltl. The sequence goes on along the minus strand of NC_090444.1, from coordinate 1,104,677,593 downwards.
ATCCTCTGCAACTACTACTTCATCCTCTGACCTCGGATCAACTGCAGTCTGCTCCAGGAACCACGGTAACAGCAACAAAGTATCCACAAGGTATACTTTTCCTCTGCAACTTCAGCTCCAGCCAGCAACTGCAATAGTTTCCACAGTGTGCATGCTCTGAGGGCTCCCTGTCTTCACCCTGCACTAGAAGGACCAAAGAAATCTCCTGTGGGGTGACGGAGTCACTCCCCTGCTCAAGCAGGCACCTTCTAAGATGATGACCAGTACCCTTGGACTCCTCTCACAGCGACGGGTGTGCTCCTAAGGACACAGAGGTTGGACCCCATTGACATAGACTGTCCTGCAGTCCTGCTGACACAATTTGGTGGAGGTAAGACTTTGCCTTGCCTGAGAGCAATGGTACCCCTATGTACTGTGTCTTCTTCACCTCCTGAGGCCTCTGTGCACTATTTGCAAAATTCCTTCATGCACAGCCTGGCCCAGGTCCCCAGCACTCTATCCAGCAATGCTCAACTCGCTGAGTTGTTCTCCGGCGGCATAGAAACTTCCTTTGTTGTGCTGCACCAACCACATTTTGCACCTCCTTTGTACCCGTGTCCTAGGGCTCTCATGTGTGCTGTGTGGCATCCTGAGGGCTCTTGAAAGTGCTAAGTTCCCCCTCTCCTCCTCACACAAAGTTGAGGCCCCCAGGTCCCTCCTGGGTCTATCCAGCGCCATTTTAATGCAAAATGCACTTTTGTCGTAACCAAGGCTTGTTGGTGACTTCCAACACGAAATCATGTCTGCATCCATCTTCACATCTTGGGACATCCTTTGCATCATGCAGGAACCCGCTGGCATCTTCCTAGGGTGCATTTCTGCAGTCTTTGACTAACCGGAGACTCTTCTTTTGCACCCTCTTCTGGGTTGGCAGGGGCTCCTTGCCCTTTCTGAAATTTCTTTTGAACTTCTGGACTTGGTCCCCTTCCTTTGCAGGTCTTCAGGTCCAAGAATCCAGCAGTTGTTATTTGCAGACCTTGTTGGTTACTGCAAAATCCCAATCGCGAGGTGTAGTGTGTCCTCAGGAAGCTTGCAGTACTTACACCTTATACCAGGTCCAGTTATCCCTTATTAGTGAAATGTAGGCAGTGTTACAGCAGCTTAGGCTGTCTAGAGATAGCTGTAGCAGAGCAGCTTAGGCTGAACTAGGAGACATGCAAAGCTCCTGCAATACCACCATAGTTACACAGTACTTATACACAATAAAAGACAACACTCAGTGTTACCAAAAGTAAAGGTATTTTATTTTAGTGACACAAGGCCAAAAATATCTTAGAGGCAATACTCCTTCTGGAGGTAAGTATTATACACAATATATACACTAGTAACTAAAATCAGGTAGGTAAACAGTCATAGAATAGTGCCAACAATAGAAAATACAATAGATTGCAATGGGTCTAGGGGCAACATAAACCATATACTAAAATAGTAGAATGTGAATAACGAATTTCCTCCTAAGGAAGTGTAGTATGTAGAGGGGCGCTGGTAGTGTAGAAAAACACCAAAGGTAAGTAAAGTACCCCACACCAGAGCCCAGGAAAGCAGGAGTAAAGTACAGCAAGTTTCCTCAGGACACACTACAAGTTGTGATAGGAGATTTTTCAAGAACCAAGCAAGACTACAAGCAACAAACGATGGATTCCTGGACCTGAAGACCTGTGGAGAGAGGAGACCAAGTCCAGAAGTCGAAGAAGAGTCCAGGAAGAACAGGAGCCCCTGTCAACCTAGAAGAGGGTGCTAAAGTGGATTATCCGGTAAGAAGAAAATTACAGAAGAGTACTGTGGGTTCCTGCTTGGTGCAGGTGATGTCCCACATCGAGTTGTTGGATGCAGGCTGTTTGCATTGTTGGATTCCACCAACAAGCCTTGATTCCAGCAAGTACACAGTTTGCGTCAAAAAGGAGCTGTCTGAACTCAGGAAGAACCTGGGGGTTTCAACTCAGGCTCAGGAGACAGAGGGAGCTCTCATCACTTCAGAGAGCCCTCAGAAGATCAAGCAGTACCCGCAGGAGTCCCAGAACACAGGGACAAAGTAGATGCAAAGTGCGGTTGTTGCAGCACTACACTGGAAGGTCCCACGCCGCCGGAGAACAACTCATGGAGCTGTGGGTCACAGGTTGGAGTGCTGGCGACCAGGGCTACGGTGTGCATGAAGGATTCTGGGAAGAAGTGCACAGAAGCCCTAGGAGCTGCAAAAGATGCAGTGCACAGGGGTACTGTCGCAGCATGGGGAGGCAAGCTCCTACTTCCACAAAAGTTGGGCAGCTGGACCTTTGGACAGTCTAGGCCACTTTGGTCCACCACCTGTGTTCCAGGGAGCATGCTCGTTGTCAGGAGAGGAGTCCCAGAGTAACGGTCATCGTCACAGAAGGCTGCCTGCAGAAGCAGGGAAGTGACTCTGTCACTCCACAGGAGATTCCTTCAGTTCTTCTGGTGCGGGGTGAAGACAGGCAGTCCTCAGAGCATGCACACCTTGGAAACTGTTGCAAATGCTAGGTGGCGCTGAAGTTGCAGGTCACAGGAGTCGTCCTGGATACTTTGTTGCAGTTATGGTGGTTCCTGGAGCAGTCTGCGGTTGATCCGACGGTCAGAAGCTGGAGCAGAGGATTCAGAGGAGTCCTGGAGGAATCTTGTAAACGGAATCTGAAGAAACACCCACAGAATAGACCCTAAATAGTCCTGAGAGGAGGATTGGCTACCTACCCAGGTATACACCTATCAGGAGGGGTCTCTGACGTCACCTGCTGGCACTTACCACTAAGAGGTCTCCAGAGGGTCCCCACATCTTGGAATCCAAGATGGCTAAGCATCAGGAACACTCTGGAGGAGCTCTGGGCACCACCCCTGGTGTGGTGATGGACAGGAGAGTGGTCAATCCCTTTCCTTTGTCCAGTTTCACACCAGAGCAGGGCCAGGGGGTCCCTGAACCAGTGTACATTGGCTTATGCAAGGAGGGCACCATCTGCGCCCCTCAAAGCATTTCCAGAGGGTCTGGGAGGCTACCCCTCCCAAGACTGTGACACCTATTTCAAAAGGGAGAGGGTGTAACACCCTCCTCCCAAAGGAAATGCATTGTTCTGCCTTCTTGGGATTGAGCTGCGTGGTCCCCAGGAGGGCAGATACCAGATTTGGAATAGGAGGACAATTCCATGATCTTAGACACCTCACATGGCCATATTCGGAGTTATCATTGTGAAGCTACATATATGTATTGACATATATGTAGTGCACGCGTATAATGGTATCGCCGCTCTCACGAAGTCCAGGGAATTGGCCCTGGACAACGTGGTGGCACCTTTGCTAGTGCATGGTTGCCCTCACACACAGTAACTTTGCACCAAGCCTTCAGTAAATTAAGGTTAGACATATAGCTGACTTATAAGTTACTTTAGTGCAGTAAAAATGGCTGTGAAATAGTGTGTGCACTATTTCACTCAGGCTGTAGTGGCAGTCCTGATGAAAGGTTTGTATGAGTTCTTAATGTGTGGCAAAAGAAATGCTGCAGCCCATAAGGATCTCCTGGAACCCCAATGCCCTGGGTACCTAGGTACCACATACTAGGGACTTATAAGGGGGGGTCCAGTGTTACAATCAGAATTGGAATATGGAGTCACTAAACTATAGTGACCAATTTGGTAAGTAGAGAGAGCATAAGAACTGTAGTTCTGTTTAGCAGAACTTCAGTGACACAGTTAAGCATACTGACAAAAAACACGTAGGCCACAAACTAGGAACACTGGGGTCCTGGCTAGCAGGACCCGAGTAGGACAGGCAAAACACACTGACAAACAGTCAGAAATTGGGGGTAACATGCCAAGAAAGATGTTACTTTCCTACAGGCATGATCTTAAAAAATGTTTTCACTCACATTCACAAATGGGAAGGAGACCCTTGGGGACCTCTTCCTGTTTGCAAATTGGTTACCGCCTCCTATACGGAGTTGGTGAAGTATGAATGTTTTGCACATTCATACATACAAGTGTGATTCACTATTAGGAAGGGGAACTGTCAGCACGCCCCTTCCTAATACTGAATTGCAAAAGCAAATGCGATTTGGTAACATTTTGCCTTTGGTATATGTAAAATGCATTTTACAAGTCACAAACAGCACGATTGGCCATTTGCGACCAGTAAAATGCTTCATACATCTGGCCCTTGGTCTTTTGTCAGCATCTGGTTCACATGAGTCAACTGATTTGGTATCAACCCTTCTGTACCAACCACAGTTGGCGACTTGCTCAGACCTTTCTCAGGCCTACTTCTGCTGTAGCAGCCCCTTGTCCAGCCCCAACAGCTTGACTAACCTGGTCACTCTTGCTCACTGAAACTGACCCTTCAGGAACAAGTCATGTATTATCTTGGGGACCTGGAACTTTGCAAGTGTAGCCAGCAGGCACCCAGTTAGGGAGACCAGCGGACTTCACAGCTGTGGTAGTGACCAAACTACCTACTAGGGCCCCCTCCAACGTGGTTCCAAGCAGGATTTCCACAAGTGCTTCTTGACCATGACCCAGTCACCTGGACACAGATAATAGCAGAGGTCCTGCTGTGGCTGAACTGTAACTTCTCCAACCTGATGATACACAGATGAGCAATGTCTGCTAGGTCTTTGCAAATAATCCAGTACCAATGTTCATAAGTGCATTTTGCAGGCAAAGCTAGCAATCTTATGGCCCTTTCTAATTGGTTGATGTACATACTTTCACCAGTCTAGACTTCAGGTTACCATTGCCTTGTGCCACTAATCCAGAAACCTCAGTTCTGTAACTGCAATGTCATCTTTGCTCAACTTGTAATGCTCACATATTATTTCAGGACCTCACTGCATAAGTGTGTCCCTCGGTCTGACTCTAAAGAAGTCAGGAAGTCAAATCTAGGAATCAACTCCCTAAGTAACAACTACGCTACTATAAAACTGTAATTTCCTCTGGTCAGGTAAGCTTCAACCCACCCAGAGAAAAAACATAAACGACTAAAATGTATCTCAATCTATTACATACAGGTAACTCTACAAAATCCAAGTGCATTCTGTTAAATGGTCCTCCTGATCTGCCTATGTGATTTAGTGTAACTATTATGTGTTTCCCTACATTCATCTGCTGGCATGTAACACATATGTGGCACACGGCTTCTGCAATCACTCTCAATCTGGGGTTAAACCATATTTGCTTAAAAGTTCTTATCATTGCGTCTTGACCTATATGAACCTGTCCAAGATAGTGTCTAGCCATTGGTGGTACCAAACCATTTGGCAATGTATCTCTTCCATCAATTGAAACCAAAATATCATCTTCATCTCTTTGGACACATCCTGCTCTAACCCAACCATGGCGTTCCTCTTCTGTCACTTCTTTCTGCAATCTCTAAATTCCTTCCCAGTTATCAACTACAGTTAATAGGATATTTTGACTTGTCTCATCATTTGTCTCATTGTTCCATTCATCATTAAATGAATTACAGCTTAGAGTGCAATATCTCACCACTTCGTCTACATGTGTATTTCCCAATGTAACATAAACAGTAGATTTTCTGTGAGCAATACATTTCATGACAGAAATTTTTGCAGGCAATCGTAATGCATTCAACAAACCATAGACTTGGTCAACGTTTCTAATTTGTGATCCAGAAGAAGTCATAAGGCCTCGCTGGGACCATTACTGTCCAAAGTAATGAACAACACCAAAGCCATACTGACTATCAGTGAAAATTGTGACTTTCAGCTGTTCAGAAACACAGTGTGCTCTCATAAGAGAAACTAATTCAGCTACCTGGACAGTAAAGACTTCTCGAAGACATGAAGCTTCAATCAAACCTGAGACTGTGCATACATCATATCCAGCTCTCAGTGTACCATCTTTGTTTCTTAAAAAAGAGCTATCAACAAACATGACATACTCATTTTCATTTAGAGGAATGGCTTGAATGTCACATCTTGGCTTAGTGCATAATTCAGTGACATCGAGCGACTCACGCTCAACTTCATCAATGCAATCACTGTCATTCTCATAAGGGGCTAGAAGTAAACTGGCAGGATTAAATACAGTATATCTCTTCAATGTGACTTTGGAGGCGGTGAGGCTGTCTTGCTCATAGTGAGTCAAATGTGCACTAGTGAGATACTGAGTCTTGGTCCAGGTTTACAATATCTCCTTGGAGTGGGGTACAAAAACATTCAGGGGATGACCCATAACAATGCCTTCGCACTGTTCAATGCTGATGCTTAGGGAGGCAACAGCCTTCAAACAGCAGGCACAGATCAAACATAGTGAACCATTCTGCTTCACATGGAATTCGGAATAAAGTCACTGCTGGATTCAGAACCATGGGATAACATGGAACAACTGTCTCATTCACTATTAGATAGTTTATTATAGGCATATTTCCTGCAATTGTTTCAGGTGACATGTTATATGGGAGAATTTTCTAGCACACTGCATTTGGCTTCACTGTAATTTTAAAGGTTCAACTCCTTTAATGAGTCCTATCACCATTTCTGAAAAATCCCAAACTTTACGTGACACAGTGGGCCTGATTCTAACTTTGGAGGACGGTGTTAAACCGTCCCAAAAGTGGCGGATATACCACCTACCGTATTACGAGTTCCAAAGGATATAATGGAATCGTAATACCGTAGGTGGTATATCCGCCACTTTTGGGACGGTTTAACACCGTCCTCCAAAGTTAGAATCAGGCCCAGTGTCTTTTAAATCTTCAAGAAAATCATTTCATGTCAGCATTGGCTACAATGTGACACTCGGGTACTGCTTCAAAATCTTGGATGGTATATCTTCAATTGATTGTTTGGATTGCAATACCTTGGGTGTGCAGTTAATGGAACATTTTAGCTTGCACAACAGGTCTCGTCCTAACAAGCTTACAGGACTTGAATCACATGCCATTAATTGGTGCTCATCTTCAAATGAACCTATTTTTACTGGGACAGATTCTGTTGTTAGGTTGGAAAATACCTTATTTGTGACTCCCACTACCTGAATCTTTCTTTCTGAAAGATGCAAATTCAATACTTCTGCTGTTCTTAAAGTGGAGCACATAGCCCCAGCATCCACCAGGAATGACACATGGTGACCTATTACATCAGCATCTACGTATGAGCCATGCTGATATATTTCTAAGGAAGCACCTAGAATGCAATCTTTGTCTAAGCAATCCAGATGAATGATATCTGAAAACTCCTTTTCATCAATCAAATTAATCAAGGGCTACTGTGTTGTCAATGAATTCAAATCTACATTTGCAACCTGATTTAGATTCTGCCAGGAAACAACTGTCTTTTACTGAGCCATCGGAGTTTGTGGTATCTTCATCTGCTGTCCTAGGTGCAAATTTACATTCTGCACTCGGGGTCTTCAAACTCCTTGAATTTCAACCTGATTATTACTTTGGGACTGCATTATGTTTCCAATTTGAATCTCTTTCAGTGTCCCAAATTGCTGCACACATGACATGGACTAGTTGTTTTAAAAATCTGGACATCAGCAACAACTGTACTCTGATCAACCTGTGCGCCATGTCCTCTACTTTCTGGCTGATAAACGCTATTTCCTTGTTGTTGCATGCCTTGCATACCACCAGCGTTCACCACTATCTGCGGGCTCTGACTTGCATAACTATTACCTTTTCTTTCAATTCCTTCTGCTTTAATTCCAATTAATCACTACAGTGCTTTGCATACCGCAGGATCTTGTCAATCGGTTTATTCTGCCAACAGATCAAATGAGGCGGAGTCATTTCACTTATCTCCGGTTTGAATCTTTGCATGAATTTGAAAACAAAGTGACCCATTTCTTTAGCGCCTATGGTTTCTGTACCATTGTAATGTTTGAAAGCCTGCAACAATCTTTCATGGTAAGAATGAATAGAATCCTTTGTCTCCTGAGTCGTTCTGTCAATCTTCACCCAATAAATATCCGTTGGAGACACTGGGTTTATCATCACCTCTTCAGATAGCGCACCTGTTACTGGATCTCTCGGAGGTTCACTTTCTGGCCAATCAGCAAAAATGTGCACTCAATTCACAAGTAACTTCAAACCACAATATCACACAGCGTACTAAAATCCTCCCAAAGGCATTTGGAAAGTTTCACAAACCTTTCAGTCTGCTTATACCATTCCACTTGTTTCTCTTTAAGTTTCAGATAATCATTTAGAAATGACAATATGTCACTCTTACTCCAGGGTACATGTACATATCCTCCACTTGGTAAATCTCTCATGAGAAGCATTATCACATTTGCATCAGCATGATTTGCTCCTACTGGAGTCACATCTGGTTTCACCTTTTTCTGATTTCTTTTCTTCGCCCATCTACCTTCCCACTTATCTACTGCATCCCATTTATGGATGTACGTGATTAATTCCATAATCTGCAATTTCATAACAGGAGGTTTTGTGTTAAAAATACCCTTATTACTGAATTCTAATCTGCAACTTTTCTTTAACCCCTTTGCTGCCAGGCCTTTTCCCGTCAGGTGGCAGGCCTTTTTTAGGCTATTTGGGGCAGTTCACGCTTAGGCCCTCATAACTTATTGTCGACATAAGCTACCCACACCAAATTTGCATCCTTTTTTTCCAACATCCTAGGGATTCTAGAGGTACCCAGACTTTGTGGGTTCCCTTGAAGGAGACCAAGAAATTAGCCAAAATACAAATGGGAAAAAGGGCTGCAGAAGAAGGTTGGCGTTTTTTTCCCTGAAAATGGCATCAACAAAGGGTTTGCACTGCTAAAATCACCATTTTCCCAGCTTTCAGGAACAGACAGACCCGAATCAGAAAATCCAATTTTTCAACACAATTTTGGCATTTTATTGGGACATACCCCATTTTTACTTTTTTGGTGCTTTCAGCCTCCTTCTAGTTAGTGACAGAAATAAGTGTAAAACCAATGCTGGATCCCTGAAAGCTAAACAGTTCTGAAAAGTAGACAAAATTCTGAATTCAGCAAGTGGTCATTTGTGTAGATCCTACAATAGTTTCCTACAGACATTAACAGCTGAAATAAAGAAATATTGAAATTGAGGTAAAAAAACAGACAGTTTTCTCCACATTTTACTCTGTTACTTTTTTCTGCGATGTTAAATATTTTAAAGCAATATACTGTTACATCTGCTGGACTCTTCTGGTTGTGGGGATATATATGGCTTGTAGTTTCATCAAGAATCCTAGGTACCCAGAGCCAATAAATGAGCTGCACCTAGCAATAGGTTTTCATTCTATACCGGGTGTACAGCAATTCATTTGCTGAAATATAAAGAGTGAAAAATAGGTATCAAGAAAACCTTTGTATTTCCAAAATAGGCACAAGATAGGATTTCTCAAGTAGATGTCTTTTTTACACACTGTCTTATATTTGTAAGGAAAAAATGTAGAGAAACAAAGGGGCAATAACACTTGTTTTGCTAATCTGTGTTTCTCCAAGTCTCCCGATAAAAATGGTACCTCACTTGCGTAGGTAGCCTAATGCTCGCGATAGGAAACGCAACATGGACACATCACATTTTTAAATTGAAATCGGACGTGTTTTTTGCAAAGTGCCGAAGTGTAGATTTTGGCCTCTAGCTCAGCCGGCACCTAGGGAAACCTACCAAACTAGACTCCTAGGGGAATCCAAGATGGGGTGACTTGTGGGGCTCTCACCAGGTTCTTTTACCCAGAATCCTTTGCAAACCTCAACATTAGGCCAAAAAACACTTTGTCCTCACATTTCGGTGACAGAAAGTTATGGAATCTGAGAGGAACCCCAAATTTCCTTCACCCAGCATTCCCCCAGTCACCTGATAAAAATGGTACCTCACTTGTGTGGGTAGGTCTAGTACCGTGACGGGAAATGCCCCAAAACACAATGTGGACACATCACATTTTCCCAAAGAAAACAGAGCTGTTTTTTGCAAAGTGCTTAGCTGTGGATTTTGGTCTCTAGCTCAGCCGGCACCTAGGGAAACCTACCAATCCTGAGCATTTTTAAAAACTAGACATGTGGGAGAATACAAGATGGGGTGACTTGTGGAACTCTCACCAGGTTCTGTTACCCAGAATCCTTTCCAAACCTCACAATTAGGCCAAAAAAACAAGTTTTCCTCACATTTCGGTGACAGAAAGTTCTGGAATCTAACAGGAGCCACAAATTTTCTTTCACCCAGCGCTCCCCCAAGTCTCCCGATAAAAATGGTACCTCACTTTTGTGGGTAGGGCTTGTGCCCGTGAAAGGAAAGGCCCAAAAACACTATCTAGACACATCAAAATTATCAAATACAAAACTACCTGAATATATTGAATAATAGAAAAAATAATCACTGGTGTCTAGTGGTTTACTAGGTCTAATGAAAATAGGCCTATCTGCCCCCAGGGGAGGCATAAACGTCCTAAAATAAATTTGCCCCCCAGGTGAACGACCCTTGCCTAAGGGGGTCGCTCCCCTTGTATGAAATTGAACCAACAAAAAAAAATCCCTGGTGTCTAGTGGTTTCTGCCCCCCTTGGGGGCAGATTGGCATAACCAAAATAGGCCAATCTGCCCCCAAGGGGGGCAGAAATGGCCTAAATACAATTTGCACCCCAGGGGACGACCCTTGCCTAATGGGTCACTCCCCATTTATAAAAAACAAAAGTAAACATAAAAAAAAATATCCCTGGCTGATCTGCCCCCAGGGGGGGGTCTTAAATGACATAAAAATAATTTGGCTCCCCTAGGGAGCGGCCCTTGCCCATGGGGCTGCTCCCCTCATGTCAATAACAAAACAAACAAAAAAATCCCTGGTTTCTAGTGGCTTCTGCCCCCTTGGGGGCAGATTGGCCTACTAAAAATAGGCTGTTTTGCCCCCAAGGGGGACAGAAATGGCCTTGAAGTAAATTTGCCCCCCTTGGGAGCGGCCCTTGCCTAAGGGGTCGCTTCTCACACACATAACACAAAAAAAACCGAAACAAATTATCCCCGGTGTCTAGCGGTTTCTGCCCCCTCAGGGGGCAGATTGGCCTAATTATAATAGGCTGATAATAAGAGGGGCAGAAATGGCCTAAAAATAAATTGCCCCCCTGGGGATGGGCTCTTGCCCAAGGGGCCGCTCCCCTTATTCAGTAACAAAAAATAAATAAATTCCCTGGTGTCTAGTGTCATTTCTGCTGCCCCATTGCATTGAAATGGGCAGCAGAAATGCTGAGAGAGACATGAAAGGAGAGCAAAGTCCTTTCCTCTCGTTTCATGCCTCTCTCGCCCCTTCCATGTGATCGGAGGATAAATGCTTTTGCACTTCTCCTCCGGTCCGTGCTGGAAGCGATACCCCTTTCATACCTGCCCATGGGAGTGGAGTGCCAGGCCCCGGGGGGAGCGCTAGCGCTTCCTCTGTGGGCCCCCGCTGTCTGGACGTAACTGTTAGGTCCTGGGCACCCACGCGGTGCTGCCCAGGATGTAACCGTTACGTCCAGGGCACCCGAGGGGTTAAGCACTTTGATTTCTCCAAATCCACATCATATTTCTTGGCTACCTCAGCTAATCTTTCATAAGCCTGTTCTGCACGTTGAGTAATTTCTTTGCATTCGAAACACAGTTTATCCTCTTTGTGTCTAATTGTGCACTGTCTAAAGTTCCTAGTATCATGTCATTTAATTCTAATTTCATCCTGGCCACAGTTAGGGATCTATTTCCCTCAGGTGTTTCTTCTGTTCTCGCAATGCAATTTGTCAGACCTGTGGCACCTTCAGGACTCAAATTATTTACCCAGCCGTTTAATTGTTTTGCAGTGAAACCTTTCAGGCTCATGGGTTTGGGGTGTTTACTATGGACATGCTTTCTGAAGCGTTGAATGGTAGACTTCCTTGTGCGGTACTGCAATTAACATTAGGCATCTGTTCTGGTCTGGGCACAAAATATTGTGGGGATCTCTGAGGAAACTTTGCACCAGGGATAAATCCTTTCTGTCTTGTCATTGAGATCAGATCTGAAACCCATGTAGGGTTTAATGGTCTTGATAGGGAATCTGATCTCTCAATTGCTGAATCATTTGATTATACTGATCCCTGCATGCTGTTTGATGGCATCCCATTAGATATAACTGGTATATCGAGAACAGTCAGGACATTTAATGCATGCGCATTACTTCCAGACATACCTGGAGCACATAAAAGAATAAGTGGACCAATGGTTCCAGGAACTGTTAATGCTTCAGGACTAATAGAATTTGTCTGGTTTGGGAGAATTTTCATTCTTATACTTTGCTGTGACAAGGTATTGCTGAAACGTTGCCCTGTCTGAGTCGGGGTAGCATTTGGTATGGGCTGATTTGGACTGCAGATTGACACAGGTTGAATTGGACTAATATATTGCACAAGCTGGCTCATGTCAAAATTTTGTACTGGCATATACACATAAGGTGTCTGCACTGACTGGTTCACATTTGGATTTGGTGCAATCTGATTCACATTAGGGCTCTGTATAGGCTCTGAACAGGTTGATTTACACTAATGCACTCATTATGACATTGGCGGCAAATGCCGCCTACCGAAACAGCGACGGCCGCCAACATACCGTGGCTACCAACTAATTATGACCGTAGGCGGATTTCCACCAGAAGGCTGGTGGAATTCCATCTACGGTCATGGCGGTGGATGGAGGTAAGGTGGCGCTGCTGCCAGCAGCAGCAGAACGCCAGCAGAACGACTCTGACGTTATCATAAGCATGATATGGCCTGGCGGTGTTCTGCTGGCGGACGCTGCTGCTGACAGGAGCGCCGCGTCCCGTCTCATGCAGGAGGACCCACTGGAAGCAGGTAATCAGGTTCTCCAACAGGAGAGGGGGTGGGGGGTGTTGTGTGCGTGTGTGGGGTGTGTGTGACTGTGTTTGTATGCATGCATGCATGTGTAATGCATGTGTGCATGAATGGGTGTGTGTGTACGTGCATGTTGTATCGTGTGATTGCATTTGTGCCTGGATGTATGTTAGTGAGTGTTGCTGTGAGTGTGTATGAATGTATGCTTGCGTGGGTGAATGTGGGAATGCGTGTGTGTATGGGTGTGTATGTATGTGCGTGTATATGTCGGGGTGGGTAGGAGAGGACTCTGCGGAGGGGCAGAGGAGACCCCTCTCAGTGCCAGGGAAGGAATTCACTGGCACTGATTGTGCCTACCGCCATGGTTTTCGTGGTGGTACAGAAACCAAGGATACCATGGCGGTGGGCGGGGTCAAATTGCCATGGGCGGCCTTGTGACGGCCGCTGGGCTGGAGACTGTAGTCTCCAGCCTGGTGGTCGTTACTGCCGTGGCTGCTGGTGTGTTAACTTGGCGGTTTGGCTTTGGCAAAACCGCCAATGTTATAGTAGTGGTGGTATGTACCGCCAGCCACTGACTGCTGGGGTCGTAATGACCCGCTGAGTGTCTGTGTCCCTGGATTTACAGGTGTACCTAGCACTATCGGATTTGGGGTTCGTCCTACTGGAGCAGAAGGGACATTAGGGGTTATTTCATTGGTTGCCCCTAACCCTACAGCATGATATGGAAGTGGATGATTATCAAAATCTGATTTATAAATTTTTCAACTGAATCACTCTCTTATGCCGCAGCCGTTTTTTTTCTCAGTATCTCCTATCTGTTCTGTTTTCCTGTCTTTTTCTTAGTCTTTTATTTAGTACTTTCACCTTCTTCAAGAGAAATAGCTTGATACAATCTAATTCCCTTAATTATGTCTGCCATCCATGTTTTCAGTTTCTCATCCCATCTTTCCTCGCTACTTGGTTTTAACCCTTTATGCATTCTATTCTCATACTTTGTTTTCAATTCCTGTCATGCTAACTGTTAGACCTAGCATCCTTGGCGTGGTTTCCCCTGTCTTTTTGCCTCTACTTCCTGTGTTTTTGACTTTGTGCTTGACTTGTTTTTTGCTTGTTTTGGGATTCTGGGCACTTTACCACTGCTGACCAGTGCTAAGGTACAAGTGCTGTATGTGTAAACTGTATGAATAATTGACTTTTCCATGATTGACATATTTGAGTTATTAAAAAGTCCTAGTAAAGTGCAATAGAGGTGCCCAGGGCCTGTAAATCAAATGCTACTAGTGGGGCTGCAGAACTGATTGTGCCATCCACATGATTAGCCCTGCAAACATGGCTCAGACCTGCCACTGCAGTGTCTGTGTGTGCAGTTTTCAACTGCCAATTCGACCTGCCAAGTGTACCAACGTGCCAGGCCAAACATTCCATTTTTGTACATGTAAGGCACCCCTAACATAGGCACCAGGTAGCCCCTCCAGCAGGGTCTAGTGTATGTTAAAGGCAGGACATGTGCTGATGTGCTTTACATGTCCTGACAGTGTAATACTACCAAATTTGTTTTTTACTCTTGCAAGGTCTATTTCTCCTATATGTTAACATGTTGACTGCCTTTAAATATCTTTTAAGTGCCATTTCCCATTAGGAGCAGATAGAGATGTGGAGTTTGGGGTCTCTGAACTCACAATAAAAAAATACATCTTCTGGCAAAGTTGTTTTTTTAGTTTGTCAGTTTCAAAATGCCACTTTTAGAATGTGGGCATTTTCTTGCTTAACCATTCTGTGCCTCTGTCTGCTTGTGTATTCCACGTCTGAGTCAAACTGACAGTTGGGCTGTTGTGAATTCCCTCTAGACGGTGACACAACGGGAGCTGGGGTGTAGCCTAAATAACCTGATGAGTCTCCTGGCTAGAGTGGGGAGGGAAAAGCTCACACTTATACCTGAAAAGGCCATGTCTGTCCTCACACCATGAAGTCTCCAACCCTCTGGTGTGTTTCTGAGGTCAGTCCTGGGCAAGGCAGGATCTTGTCAACAACAGAGACTTTCCTTTGAAGTTTGCCTACTTCAAAGGCAGAAATGGGATTAAGTATTGGGCACAAAAGCCCTGACTTTTAGAACACTTCTGTATCAAGAGGAACCTTTGCCAAGGAGGAGAGCTGAAGACTTGGAGGAGGAGTACTGCTCCTTTGCTGTGTGTGCTTTGCTCGGTTGGCCTGCAGTCGCTTCAGCAATGACTGGACTTTGCTGTGTATCCTGCTTGTGAAGTTTCTCCAAGGGCTTGGACTGAGCTTACCCACTGTTCTGAAGACTCAGGGCCATCAAAGACTTTCTCTGCCAGCACCAGGACTCTCTTGCTGAGGCTCTTACACTGCTAAGTGGTGCCTAATCGAGTCCCTGGGACCTTAAAAGGAGAAGCTGATGAAAATCCAAGAAAAACCAAGTGTACTGACTTCGGATGCTGCCCGGACTGATGCCACTGCCTGATCCCGTGGTGCTGCCTGCAACTGAAGCTATGGTCCCCACTGGAGTGTGATGAGCCTGACCGACCCAGCGGACCAAACCCAGTTACAGCCTTGCTAAAGTCCACAACCCTGTGAGTCCTCATGTGTCGTGTCACCGGCGTTTGTGACACCGACTCCACCATGGCACCTGCAGCCTTGTGGCGTGACCACAACCCAGTGAGATTACCCCTCTGCATCTTGACCGCTGGACATCAACCTTGTCAGAAGTGCAAGGAACCAACACTTTGCACAGCCGCTGCCTCATGTCCGCTTCTCCGCAGCAAGGATCTGACGCCTCACAACGACACATCTGTTCCTCTGCTCCGCAGCCACAGAACCGACACCGCATTCGATCTAGTGATGCCTTTATCCCGACACCGTGCACTGGCTTGTTTCCTCATTTTCTCAAGGTGTCGTACCTGGGGGTCTGTGCGACTGGCGCCAGTTGGGAATTACTCAGTTACGACGCCATGCGATCTCCAAATTGAAGCATTTGTATTTCTAAGTGTTATATTGAAGTTTAATCTTTGAAAATTCATAATTTCGCTTGTGTCTGTTGGATTTTTGCCATTCTGTTCCTGTTTGATTTAGATAAATATTGGCTATTTTTCTAAACTGATGTTGTATCCATTTTGTAGTGTTTTCACTGTATTCCTGTGTGTCTTGGTGCAGATACTTTTAACATTGCCTCTGAGATAAGCCTGACGTCCCCCGCATCCGAAGAGTGACTACCGGAGGCAGATCCTTCTCCCACCTCGCCGCCAATACCGGGAACACCTTTCCCTTGCCCCTACGACAGACTAAAAACCTGCTGACTTTCAGGAAGCGGCTCAAAACCTGGCTATTTGAGCAGTAGCAGCTCCTGCCCCCCCCCCCCTCACCGTCTTGAGACCTTCACGGGTGGTAGTGCGCTCTGCAAATACACTGATTGATTGATTGACTGCTTGTGCCAAGCTACCAAGGGGGTGTGCAGGGGTTGTCCTAGGTGTGTTTCTCCATTACCCTGACTAGAATGAGAGTCCGTGATTGGACAGAGTGCAAACTGACTGCCAACCAGGGACCTCATTTCTAACACTATGCGTTTCCAAATATTAAGTGCTTTAAATTGAAGAGGTCTTGATGGTGGTTTACTCTCATAGAGTACACGCCACATGTTCTCAAGAATTCTTATATTAAAAGTTCTATAGCAAGGAAATGCTAATGCACCTTCTTTCTCCGTTATTTTGCAACACTGCTCATTCCATAAGCATGCATTAAGATCTTTAGCTGATAGTATATTGTGACTTGGAGTACTTTCCGTTTGGGTCTCTACACTTTCTATCACTAGAATAAATACATCTCCTTTTAATGCACATTTCATTGCTTTAAAGACATTTATTTTCAGTCACATTCTATCAAATTCAATTAATCACAATAAACTTTTAGTTTGAATCAGGAAGTAACTTAAATCCCATAATCCTTTTCTGAAAGTTCCCAACCAATAGCAACGCTGCACTGTCCACCAATATCGAGGCAGTTTCACACCAACCAACCTATACCAGTGTAGCGCAAGATGACATCAAGGTGACTCCTCACAGCAACTCACCCTCATTTACAGTTTGTCACACACTTACTCTTCAACCAAATGCATTAGACAATTTTGTGAGTAAAATTCAGCAATCTGTCTGCTCACTACAGGATAGGGTAACTAACTACTTTAAAGCAGTTTGCAACTATAGCTTTCACAATTATACAACAAATGAAACGTTAGTGCAAATAAGGCACACGCCCTAGAATGTCCAACTCCGTATTCTAATCTTCAGAGTTTTTCTTTCCATGTTCATCTTCAGATCAAACTCCAACCAACCCGTGTTTCATCTGGGATGTGACCCAATGACTTCATCAGGGCTATAAATGCTATACATACATAGGGCATGATTTCTGAAACAACTCTGCTTGAGTATTCATGCCAACAAGCTTAATATAGTGCCCGCAAACCAGTCTCATGCCTTATGCTTGTACATAATGTCACTTCATCCAGTGTTACTATAATCATACCACTTTGCCATTGTATATCTCCTAGTTGGCTCAAAATATGTTTTGTGTCCTTAATATAGGAAGGAAGATTGGCTACAAAGGGCTTAAAAAATACATGCACAAATTCTGACAACCTCTCCATAGGACCCCAATCCCATTAACAATTGGTCTTCCTGTAGGAAAACAGAGATTCTTATGAATCTTGGAAAGAGTTTAAAAAAAGGAAACCTTGGACGATCAATCTTTAGGTACATGTATTCATCATCGTCTAATAAACATTGTTGGTGCATATTTTTAGTGAATTGTTGATCTTTCTCCTCAAACTCATGATGGGATTATATGTCATTCTCTCATAAGAATTTCCAACACTTAAATGGGTATAAATTTCATTTTCATAATCTATATGATTCATGACCACAATGTTGCCCCCTTTGGGCCAGATGTATGAAAAAACCCATTAGCGAATCGCAAATAGCGATTTTTAAGAAATCGCTATTTCTGAGTCGCAAAATGCAATGTAACAAAATTGTGATTCGGAAATAGCGATTTCTTAAAAATCGCGAATGCAAATTGCGAGGTCCAAATACTGAATCGCAAAAATATTTTCTATTCGGTATATGAAAATCGCAAATTGCAAAAACGGACACCTGGCACAGCCTGATGACATCACAAGCAGGAAGTGAGTCAGCCCAGGCTGTTTGCAAGTACCACACCCACAGGAGCATCAGAGAGTCACAGACCAGCCCAGGGAGCAAGTTTGTGAGCAAGCCAGGACCTGACATCAACATGGCCAATGCTGCTAACGGGAAGGAGAAGGGATAGAGGAAGAGGAAGCTGAAGTTCAGTGAACAAGGATTGGAGGTGCTCACTGAGGAGGCGGTGTGGAGCCATGACCAGCTATTTGGGAAGAGCTCACTCCAGGTCCCAAAGAGAGTGAGAAGCGAAAACTCTGGGCTGACATCCAGACCAAAATCTGCACAGTGGGCGTTGCGCAGCGCTCAGTGGAGGAGATAAGAAAGAGGTGGTACGACCTGCGTTCCCGTGCCAAGGAGAGGGTGGCCAGCAGGCTAAAGGAGGCAAGGAGCACAGGAGGCAGACCATCCACCCAGACACCCTCCACCCCCATGGAAGACCTGGTGGAGTCCACACTGCTTCCAGAAGCTGTCAGTGGGGTCACTGACATTGACACGTCCGGCACATCTAGCACCAGTAAAGGTAAGTCCAATAATGATATGTAACCCCATATGTGTATGTACAAATGCCCCTTAAGAAATAGCAAGTAGTGCAAACCATTGTGATAAGTACTCCATTCCACATCTTAGATGCGGCACAACAATGCCTTATGGGAGTGGTAGTCCACAACCCAGAGCTGATATTAGCTTATAGAATGCAATTAAGTACTGTAGAGCGACACCCAGAAGAACACAACACCCAGTACATAGTGATACGATGTAAGTGTACATTTATTACCATTGTGCAACATTTGGTGATACATACATAAATGACATGCTGCACATTGTTGTTTTAGATGGCCCAGGCCCAGCAGCAGCAGAATGTGCCTTTGTGGGGGATGCAGAAAAACAGCCACCATCTGACTCCAACACCAGTGAGTCATTGTGTATCGCGCCAATCAGACGCAGGGCAAGGGTGTTACCTCTCCACGATTTGAGC
Source organism: Pleurodeles waltl (assembly GCF_031143425.1). NCBI lineage: Eukaryota > Metazoa > Chordata > Amphibia > Caudata > Salamandridae > Pleurodeles > Pleurodeles waltl. The sequence continues at coordinate 1,104,658,592 of NC_090444.1, read as the reverse complement.
CTTAGCTCCGATGACATGCGGGATGAAGGCCACACTCTATCCCCAAAAGCCAGATCCACCGGAAGGCAGCAGTCCCTGCCCCAGCGTCACTCAACTCCCCGCAGGAGGCCTCGCGATGCAGGCACACAGCACACAGAAGTAGGTGAGGGCCCATAATTCTTCAGTGGCCTGGAAGCATCAATGCTCAAAGTGCAGCACCTGCAAAACAAAAACATGAGGGCAATGCACAGGCAGATGCAGGCACACAATGCCAATATGGGGGAGCTGCACAAGCAGTTGGAGTGTCTGAATACAAACATCTGCAAGCTGCATGAGGGACAGCTAACAGCTGCGGAGAACACCAGGGAACTGACCAATGCAGTAAAGGAACTCTGTACTGAGATCAGGCATGAGCGAGTTAGCCACCGCAGGCATGAAAAGGCGATTCATGGGGATGTTCAGTGGCCTTTGTAGATCAGTAAATCGCCTAGCTACATCTACTGCCCTCATATCACGGCGTGTTGTGGCCGCACAGGTGGAGGCAGCACATAGCAGTCGGGATGTTGCCCAGGGATTGGTCCAGATTACCAACATTCTGGATACGATGCTGGCAAATCGCAGTGCTACACCCAGTGAACTGGGAGTTGGGGATACTGAGGAGTCATCTAGCCTCAGCAGCCTTGCAGTGCCCATGATGGATCCTAGGCGACGCAGTGCCAGGCACAGTACTGCCTGTGAGTCTGACACAAGAGGTGCTGGCGAGGCCACTGTGCACTCAAGTGGAATGCGTGGTCGTAAAAAGTGACATTGATGGCCACAGGGGACTAACTTCACATGTAGAATTACTGTAAACTATGATGACAATAGTGCAACACTGTTAATGGCTCATGTGTGACTCATGTGTTATGCTTTGTCCTAGTGACACGTATGTTACCTGAAGTCAAGGTAATAAAGGTGCTAACTACCAAAATACATGTCAGTGAGGTTGTGTTGTCATAACTTACATCTGAAATGGTTGTGCGTGATGTCAGCACGCCTTTGCCTGCTCTCTGCTGCACTGGTCCTGTCTGCTGGCTGTAGGGGTGGTGTGGGATCATCATCCTCTTCTGAGTCTGGCTCCGATATTTCCACAGGTATGCCCCTGGTGGTAGCTATATTGTGCAGGATCGCACATGTCGCCACTATTCTACAGGTTGTGTCCGGGCTGTACTGTAGTGCCCCTCCACTTTTGTGGATGCATCTGAAGCGACTCTTCAGCAGGCCAAAGGTGTGCTCCACCATCTGATGTCAAACTGCCATCAATGCATCAGTGTACAGAGGGAAAATAACTAGTAGATATCCTTCACCAAATTCCCAGCTAGCAGTCTTGTGTGAATCCCACTTTGGCGAAAGATGTTTGAATCATGTGTGCTCCCTGGGTACCTGGCCACGAGATCAGTTATGATATAGGAGGCATTGCATATCACCTGTATATTCATTGAATGTTAGTATTTACGGTTGCGGTACACATACTCTGTGGCCGATGGTGGACAGATTGCAACATGTGTCCCATCAATGGCACCTAGGACGTGGGGGAACTGTGCTATCTGGTAGAAATCTATTTTTGTCTGCTGTATATCCTGTGGGGTGTTGGGGAATCTGATGTACTGGTGTATCCTGCTCAGCATGGTGTTTAGAAATCCATTGAAAAATCTAGAGAGGGCACTCTGTGATACCCCTCCAGCTGCTGCTATATGACCCCTTGATAACTCCCTGAGGCAAGTAGGTGCAGGGAGCATAATACCTGCACATGGGTGGGTATGCTATTAATCCTGTGTGTTGTGAGCTGCAGTAGGGGTTGTAGCTCAGCTATCAGGTCAAGTATCATGGCTGAGCTCAACCTGTACTTATCAAAAATGTCCTCCTCAGTCTGGTTAAAAAGGGTAATGGGCACTCTGAAAATGCGCTCCTGTCTCCTCCTCCCTCTCCTCAAACCTGCCAAGATCCTCATTCTCCTCGCCATGACGTAGAGTGCAGCCATTGTGGAAAAGAGACTGAGGCATTCTGGGCCTCTTTATAGAGGTTGCACCTGGTTACCACCTGGTTTCAATCCGTGGTAATTTGCATGTGCAAAAGGCCATTCTGCGAAAATTCGCAATTAGCGAATTTTTGATGCATCAAATTGCGACATGGTTTTGCGTGTCGCATATTGCGTCTCGCAATTTGCGACGTGAAATACAGAATCTGTATTTGCGAGTCGCTATTCGTATTCGCAATTTGCGATATGCTAATAGCGATTTGGTATTTCATGTTGCAAATTCCGAAACGCAAAATGTGACACGCGAAACCATCTCGCTTCGCAAAAAAAGGCAAATTTAACGATTCCTTGTTTTTGGCCTGCAAATGCATTTCAGCCATCGCAGACCACATTTTTGCATTCGCAAACGGCCGATTTCTGCGATTCGCACCGTTTGCAAATGCAAATTTGTTTGATACATCTGGCCCTTGTCTGCCTGTCTAATGGTAATACTGTCATCGTCCTGCATCATTCTCAAATCCTGCTGTTCCCCAAAGCTTAGATTGTTCGTAAATTTCTTAGCTTTACCTCTGGATAACTATTTCTCAAGGTCTTCACACACCAGTTTCTAAAATACTTCAATATTACTATCACTTGCTACTCCAGGTGTCCAACTTGACTTATTGTTTTAACCACTCATTACATATAAGTCTGGTACAATGTTCAAATCATTCAGTACCTTCAAAATGGTCATTGGATAATCCTCACAGTCCGTAATTGATAGCAGGGTCATTGTATCATGCATATCTTAAGTATATAGATCACTGTACTCAAATCTCTCTACTTATGTCCTCAGATCTCTTTTCTGCTGATAATTCAATTTGAAAAATCTCTTCAGTTTCAGATGTCTAACAAATTTATAAAGATGAATTTTTAACCTGCAAATATTGCCCATACTGGCTGGGCAGAAACCCAGCCACTTTCTAAGGAGTGAGACCATCTCTGAGGAAAGATTTTTGTCTGATGTATTAACTACATTTACCAACTGGTCTGGAGTTACCCCTAAACTCTCTTGTCCCATGATCTTGTCTTCATACCCCCTCTGTCCCTGGGAGTGTCCTCATCTCATACTCCTTCGGGTTTTCCTGTAAAGTCTCTTCTCTGTTCTCGATTTCCCTGCTTGATTCTCAAAATTTCTTGTGAAAAAGTACTTTTATTTGTTGATAAAGTTTGTAACACTCCACTCCATCCGTATCACTATCACTAGCTGGAGGAGCACTGAAAGAGGTTGAGTCAGAGCACACTGATACAATTGAATGCGCTTGTGCTAGATTTCCCTGAATCAAGTGATCATACTTCCTCGAGAATGTAAACACTCGCCCATTAAGATAGTCCCACTCATCTCTTTTCAATTTTCTTGCTTTTCATTGTTTAATCTCATCCTGATATTTAGATAGTAATTCATTCAATATCTTGTAGTTTTTGTCCATGGCTTCCGTTAAATTTAATTATTTGATTTCTTTCTCTAGAACTGTGATCTTAGCTTGTAATCTAGATACCTTTCTGTCTGCATTCTCTATGATCATGTTCATCAGTCTCATCAAACTGGATGTCAGCTCATTGTCCCATGATGTTAATAAATCCATATCTAGATCATCATATCTGGGAAAAATTTGTGATCTAAGATCCCTCAGTATTCCGTTCAATTTCCTATAATCTTTTAATGTAGCTTCATCCCACCATTTCAACATTTCATTCTTTGAAGTTTCTCCAACCTAATAAATTTATCCCTAAGACCTTCCTTATGTGTTTGGTTCCACTCTTGATTGCCTCCAGTACTGTACGACCACTATCTAAACTCTTAAACTACTCTTCAGCACTTCTATTTCTATCCATTGCACTGCTCATCACTTATTCTATAATAAGTTATGACAGAAGCTGCCCCCTCAACAATAATACTATTTCACAAGTGGGTGGTTTAAGAGGGAAAATGGTGCGCACAGTCATACAAGTTGTGTGATATATTGCACTATGTAGTTCACCCCAAAAATGTTGTTGCCAGGTGGTGCTCTTAACAGGGAACACACCCAAAACCCTTATATCAACAATCTTGATGGCTGAAAAACAATAGTACAAATTAAGGCACACGTCCTAGAATGTCCAGCACTGTATTGTAATCTTCAGTTTTATTTCCATGTTCATCTTCAGATCAAACTCCAGCCAACAAGTGTTCCATCTGGGATGTAACCCAATGACTTCACCAGGGCTGTAAATAATATACATACATAGGGGCTGATTCTAACCCCGGCGGTCCGGCGGTGCCCCGCAGGGCATTCTGACCGCGGCGCTTTGGCCGCGGTCAGAAAGGGTAAACCGGCGGTCTCCCGCCGGTTTACCGCTGCCCTCAGAATCCCCCATGGCGGCGCAGCTTGCTGCGCCGCCATGGGGGATTCTGACCCCCCCCCTACCGCCATCCTGTTCATGGCGGGAAAGCCGCCATGAACAGGATGGCGGTAGGGGGGGGTCGCGGGGCCCTTGGGGGCCCCTGCCGTGCCCATGCCAATGGCATGGGCACGGCAGGGGCCCCCGTAAGAGGGCCCAGCAAGGTATTTCAGTGTCTGCCTTGCAGACACTGAAATACGCGACGGGTGCTACTGCACCCGTCGCACCTTCCCACTCCGCCGGCTCGATTACGAGCCGGCATCCTCGTGGGAAGGGAGTTTTTCCCTGGGCTGGCGGGCGGTCTTTTGGAGACCGCCCCCCAGCCCAGGGAAAAACTCATAATACCCTCCGCGGTCTTCTGACCGCGGAGCGGTATTATGGGGGCGGAATTCTGGCGGGCGGCCTCCGCCGCCCGCCAGAATTAGAATCACCCCCATAGTGTTGTAAATTCCACCCTTCATATCCATGGCATAACCACATACCACATCAGTCTCTAGTGTGAAGCAAGCGGGACCCAGTGTGGATTCAAAAACATTTTTAACCTGCTTGAGTATTCATGCCAACATGCTAACATGTCTACACACACCTAATCCATCCTCATAATGAATCAAAAGTCCATTACATTTGAGCCACTGTGTATTGGACAGTCATGTAAATGTGAATGTATCTACATTGCAAGCATAATTCGCCCCCTTAAAGCCAGTATCAGTGAACATTTGAGGGCAATTCAACAGGATGATGGGAGATACCTGCTTGCACAACAGATGAAGATATGTGATACACCGACAGCACAGAAGGACTTTACATTCTTTGGGATTGAGTATGTACCTAGGAACCCTCGGTGGCAATAGAGAATTGCACCTCAGAAGGAGAAAATCGTTATGGATCATGCAGTTGAGGGTTTTGGAAGATGGACTAAACACTGATCAGGAATTGGAATATTTTTGGGGGACTTAATGGATTGTTAGTGAAATAGTGTGAAGAAATTGTGAGGTTTATTAATAGGGATAGCGGTTTAGACTTTTGAATGACAAGTTGTGTTGATCATTATAACAATATGGATTATGAAGGGTTATTGTTTTAATATTGTAATCAAATGCACACTCATGTGGAACGAGCAGTAATAGGTTATACCGTAGTGAAAGCGAGGATATTGATGGGATAAGAGTTATATAGTTCAGGTTGCAAATAAGCATGATGCAGTATCTGCTGTATCGTACTTTGCTTTACAAGGCACAGATCATTTGTTGATCTACCAATGAATGACCTCTTCGGGGTAGAAAAGGTTGCCCTGACAATTGACATATAGTAGCTACAATCTTGGAAGTGGGGCTTTGCCTGAAAAATTGGTGACTCGCAGTAGTAATCCTATTTTTAATGTTTATATTACATTTACATTTTTAATTTTTATATTTTCATTTTTATATTTATTTTTATTATCTTACAAAATGTTTTGTGTTTACCAGTGTGTGAATATAGTCCTTCATGAAAACGGACTAGATTGATAACATGGAGCTTACTCCCAGGATTGAGCTCAGGCAGTAAATTATAGGTGAATTGGTGGGGGATATGCTTAGGGTCTGAGAAACTTACGATTAGAGTAACGGAATTGTGATGTTCTACCAGAAGAATGGTGTATTCCAGTGTGGTAGTATTGTTTCGCCTTGAGAATTGGCAATGTGCAATAGTAGTCTTATTTTTATTCTTATGAGACCGTCAGGATCATTGTTAGTGTGTAAATATAGTCTTCTTTTCATGTTGATGCATTGAAGGTTATAATAAGTGAGTCGAAAATGGACCAAACTGATTACAGGGACCGTATTCGCATCATGGTGTGAGCAGAAGATTACCGGTGAGATGGCGGGGTAAAAGCTTAGGGTCTGATAAGCTTGCCTTTAGAGTAAGGAAATAGTGATGCTTTAGAATATATTGGTAGGCCTTATTGATACTAATATTGAGGGTGAATACAGGTGGGTACAGTGGAGGCAGGGTTGAGCGCCTCGGATCATTTGTACTTTGGCAATGACAAATGGAAGTGGCTCAAGAACATTGAGCATACGGGGCTATTGTATGTGGGGATGCCACCTTAATTAGGTGTGATATAGGCAGATAGTTACCTAAATTTTGAGCGAGTGACATACAAACAGAGGATTGAGATTTTATGTGGTAACTCCCGTAGGAAGATTGCCCAAATAAGAAGGGAGAATGATATATTGAAAAACTTGGAATCAGACTAGAGAGGTCTCGAGAGATAAGTTTATCTGGAATGGAATTTTCATTTTTCCTGTCTGACCACCCGCTTCGCTTATTGAGGCTGGTTATTACTTCGAGCTATAAATATATATATTTTTTGCTGACAATCTCATTATTTTGGCAGTGATATGGAGGTATTTGAGGAGTTGGGAAATAGGGACGGGAAGTTCTTTAACTCCAACTTGTATCTAGTTTCTGTTGTACAGGTACATTACATTGGATTAAGGCTATTTACAGAGTGTAAACACACAGCGGTTTCTAAATAACAGTAGGTTCCACATGTGTTTGCATGAACTGACCACAGTGGTTTGGATCTTAATGTTTAACACTATTTCTATATCACTTACATTAAGGGCTTTTAGACTGATTCAGTTTATCTGTGCCTGTCCAATACATGGTGGCTCGAATGTAATGGACTTTTGATTAGTATGAGGATGGATTAAGGGTGTGTAGTCATATTAGCATGTTAGCATGAATACTCAAGCAGAGTAAAACTGTTATTTAATCCACACTGGTTCCCACTTGCTTCACACTAGAGACTGGTGTGTTATATAGTTTTACCATAGATATGAAGGGTGGAATTTACAACACTATGGCCCTCATTATGACATTGGCGGTAAATCCCACTTACCGCCACGCTGACTCCCGCCAAAATATACTGCCACGGCGGCGGATATCCGTTCACCATAATATGACACACACACACACACACACCAATCAGTTAGTATTCAGCCACAGACACAAATCTGCCACACAAAAGGTCAGTGATAAACTGGCGGCATTCAAACCCACACCGTTACGGCAGCAGAACTACGCCCACCACATTATGACCAACGGATCACCACGGCGGACATTCAAAAGCGGTAAACCATTGGCTGTACATACTGCTGCGCTCAAAATGGACACACACATACAAAACAATGCCACATTGTACAATTCAAACAACACACACCTGACACCCATACACACAGCACAACCACACACCCACACCACTATAAAACAAATAACCACATTATCCACAACCGTTTACCAACAACAATTACTGCTAGGAGATTGACACCAAAACCACGGACACAACCAGAGCCACATACTATACACACCTATACACCACTCACGCACCCATCACACAGCCCAACACATTACCCAACACACCCTCACCTACACACCTCACACAACACACATGGCACCACAAAGACACCCCCGTTTCACAGAGGAGGAGCTAAGGGTCATGGTGGAAAAAATCATCAGGGTAGATCCACAGCTATTTGGAGCACAGGTGCAGCAGATATGGATAGCTAGGAAGATAGAGCTATGGCTCAGAATCGTGGGCAGCCTCAACACCGTGGGACAACACCTAAGAACTAGGGATGACATCAGGAAGAGGTGGAATGACCTACGGGGGAAGGTACATTCCATTGCAGCAAGACACCAGCTCGCTGTACAGAGGACTGGCAGTGGACCCCCACCTCCTCCCCCACAACTAACATTATGGGAGGAGCAAGTCTTGGCAATGATGCATCCTGAGGGCCTGGCCGGAGTGGGAGGAAGACTGAACTCTGGTAAGTCAAATCTCTACTAGTACTACACCCCTACCTGTATGCCATCACATACCCCACCCTCACTCTCACTCCCATCACTCCACCACTTCCCACACACCCCGCCATCACATCTCATTTATCCCAATGCCAAGCCCTGCATGCTGTACCAGTGCATGGACACCACTCATATCCCTGCATGGACACTCATCACTAAAGCATGCACACCATAGAGAACTAACATTCCCACCATACACCACCATACACAAGTGAAAGCTGCCAGGGCAAATACAACCAAGGAGGGCAAGCCACGGAAACACAATGGCCTTCATTACAACATTGGTGGTAAAAGCCGCTTACTGCCGTGCAGAAGACTGCCAATACACTGCCGCGGCTGCGGAAATCCGCCACAGCTATTATGACCTACATATCGGAATCCGCCGAAATTCAGACACCCACACAAGTCCGAAACACCAAAGGTCAGTGATAAACTGGCGATAACAAAACCTCCACCGTCATGCCAACAGAAACACGCCCATGCTATCACGACCCACGAATCCACGCAGTGGTCTTTCAACCGCGGTATTCCATTGGCGGTACACACCGCTGCGCTCAAAATACACACACATCTCCAAAACACCGCCACATTGGACAATTCGAATTACACACATCTGATACACATACAAACACCACTCCCACACACCCAACACAATATAAAACACACACCCACATCACCCACAAACCCCTACGACCCAAAATTATTGACGAAGGCCAGAGAGAGAGCACAAATAGACAACCCCACCACACAGAGGCACACAACACCATCACCCACACAACATCCATGCACAAAACACCACACACCACTACACATCACCACACTCATCACCACATACACCACCCCACACATCACCTACACCACCCCATGCCACGGCAAAGGCACCCCAGGTTCGCCGAGGAGGAGCTCAGGGTCATGGTGGAGGAAATCGTACGGGTAGAGCCACAGCTATTTGGAGCACAGGTGCAGCACACCTCCATAGCTAGGAAGATGGAGCTATGGTGAAGAATAGTCGACAGGGTCAACGCAGTGGGACAGCACCCAAGAAATCGTGACGCCATCAGAAAGAGGTGGAACGACCTACGGGGAAGGTGCGTTCCGTGGTCTCCAGGCACAACATCGCGGTACAGCGGACTGGCGGCGGACCCCCACCTCCTCCCCCACAACTAACAACATGGGAGGAGCAGGTCTTGACCATTATGCATCCTGAGGGCCTCGGAGGAGTCGGTGGAGGAATGGACACTGGTAAGTCAAATCTTAACTATCATATCCCCCACCCTACCTGCATGCTATCACACACCCCCACCCTCACCCCCTCCCCTATCACTCCAACTCCTCACTAATGTACTAATAACACAAACCACACATCCCAACACCAAGCCCTGCATGACACAACAAAGCATGGACACCCCTCACTAAAGCATGCCCACGGCACATACCCATAACACCCCCCCAACCATCATCACACAAGCCCCCACACAGGAATGCTAGAACTGGGGTACACGCTCACCCACCCATTGCACACCATGACACACACACATGCAATAATCATACTTTTACACTCCTGCAGGACCACTACCTAACGTCACCAGACAGGAGGGTCCAGACATCTCTACCCCACCCACAGAAGAGGCCCACAGTGATGACAGCAGCTCTGGCCAACTGGATCCAGATGACCAGCCCGGACCATCGTGGGCCTCGGGACAGTCGGTTACCCTCGCACAGGCACAGCCCAACACAGACCTTCCACCCTCTGGAAACACCAGCACAGCACCCACCCAGCGGGCCCATACCTCCGTACCCAGGACACATCAATCAGCTGTGTGTCCACCACTACAGGGAACCCAGGATAACCCACCACCCCAACAACAACAGGGACCTGGGGACAGTGGTAGTGGGCACACGGTCCAGGGGACGGAGGTACAGGAACACAGGGGAACTGGGAGGGCTGCCGTGCGACAGGGGGCGGACAGGCCAACGGAACCCACTCTCCACGAGGCCCTCTCCTCCATCATGGGAGCATACCACCACTCCCAGGAGACGATGGCTACGGTCCTGCCCAAGTTTCAGGAGACCCAGCGCATGCAGGAGGAACAGTATTTGGGCTTCAGGGAGGAACTCAGAACCATCAGCTCCGCCCTGGGCACCATCGTAGGGGTGCTGAAGGACATACAGAACACCATGAGGGACACCGTGGCACTCCAAGGGGCCCCTGACACTAGAATGGACGATGAACTGCCCACCACCTCCGCCGGCGCTAGTAGACAGGACGCCCCGCCACAGGACCACCACACCAGCACCCCACCCCCTGCAGGCGGAGAACCACCCGCAAGCGGTCCCTGAGATCCAGGAACAGGACAGAGCACGATGGCAAGAACCCCACCAAGAAATTAGACCACCCTGATTGTCATCCCACTGCCCCACTTTGTAACCCTGTTCATATAGGAACTGCCCCAGCTCCACTTCCTATGCCCAAATGGGCAGTGCACCTGTGTGAGTAATAAACTGTACTCTGCCATGGACATTCTTCCACCATCACCCCTCATAATTTTACCACCCCCTCCAATATTTAGCACTTCAATAAACACCCTTGAACCACAAAACAATCTGGAGTCAGTCTGTGATTTAGAAAATGTGTATTAGCAATAACAGTAACAAAATCCGTTCTCAATAGTAATGTCAACATACCTATGTCACACATCACAAGTCCATGAAGGATGCAAGCAGATGACACACGTTGGTAACCACACCTGTGAAACCGTAAGGGAAATGTACAACTTAGTTACCAAATACTGGTTGAAATTGACAGACAGGATAGAGGTAGAAGTGTGAAAGTACTTGTAGTAGTCAAGAAAGTGTTCTCACCTGTGTGTCACCTGAAATATTGCTGTAGTCCCTGTTGTCAATGTCTTCTTCCTCTGCTTCCTCCTCATCACTGTCCACAGGCTCCACAGCTGCAACAACACCGTCATCTGGACCATCCTCCTGGAGAAAAGGCACCTGCCGTCGCAAAGCAAGATTGTGAAGCATACAGCAGGCAATGATGATCTGGCACACCTTCCTTGGTGAGTAGAATAAGGAACCGCCTGTCATATGGAGACACCTGAACCTGGCCTTCAGGAGGCCGAAGGTGCGTTCGATCACCCTCCTAGTCCGCCCATGGGCCTCATTGTAGCGTTCATCTGCCCTGGTCCTGGGATTCCTCACTGGGGTCGGTAGCCATGACAGGTTGGGGTAACCAGAGTCCCCTAATAGCCACACCCGGTGCCTCTGGAGTGGACCCATCACAAAAGGGATGCTGCTATTCTGCAGGATGTAGGCGTCATGCACAGAGCCAGGGAACATAGCATTTACCTGGGAGATGTACTGGTCTGCCAAACATACCATCTGTACATTCATCGAATGATAACTCTTCCGGTTCCTGTACACCTGTTCACTCCTGTGGGGGGGGACCAGAGCTACATGGGTCCCATCAATGGCACCTATGATGTTGGGGGTATGTCCAAGGGCATAGAAGTTACCTTTAACTGTAGCCAAATCCTCCACCTGAGGGAAAACGATGTAGCTCCTCATGTGTTTCAGCAGGGCAGACAACACTCTGGACAACACATTGGAAAACATAGGCTGGGACATCCCTGATGCCATGGCCACTGTTGTTTGAAATGACCCACTTGCAAGGAAATGGAGCACTGATAGCACCTGCACTTGAGGGGGGATTCCTGTGGGATGGCGGATTGCTGACATCAGGTCTGGCTCCAACTGGGTACACAGTTCCTGGATTGTGGCACGGTCAAACCTGTAGGTGATGATTAAATGTCGCTCCTCCATTGTCAACAGGTCCACCAGCGGTGGGTACACCGGAGGATTCCACCATCTCCTCACATGCCCCAGCTGACGGTGCCTAGGAAGGACAAAAGCGACCACAGAGTCAAGCAACTCAGAGGTATGTACCCACAGCTACACAGAACACGAAACATAATCCAAAAAGTTGTCTGTAGGAGTGTTGAGTCCAGGCCTAGGTATGTGTGATGCATTTGAAAATGAAGCCATGTGGGCCCCTGAAGTGGCGGCTGCCTGACCTCTAACGTGGGACAATGGGATGTGAGGTAACTGCGCTGGAGTTGTACACCGTCGCGGTAGGCGGTCGAAGACCACGGCGCAATGCTGCATTGGTTAACATTGGACCCTATGGGTCCCAGGAGCCAATGAGGAAGTGCGCCGGTGGTGATGATACGCACCGCCGCGGACGTGACCGCCATTTTACATCTGTTGAATCACTCAATACCTGATCTTCGACTGGAGAGGACCTATACTGCAAGTGCTGCTGTGACCTCAGTCTGGAAGAGACAATGGCACGTGTGTCTGGGGAAAGGGCCCCTGCCTTCACTGCACAGGAGTTGGAGAAGCTCGTGGACGGGGTCCTCCCCCAGTACACGCTACTTTACGGTCCTCCAGACCAACAGGTGAGTACATCGGGTGCAAGTTGTATGGGCTATGCCTGGGTGGAGAGGGCTGGTCATAATAAGGAAGGGGGCAGAGTTCTGTGAGCATGAAGGACTGTGAATGCATGTGCCACATGGCAAGGGCAGGGATGTGGGCCACTCATTTCGACGGTGCAGTTGGTAATTACTTCTCTTCTTCCCCTGTCCATGTCATATAGGTCAGCGCCCACCAGAAGAAGGATATTTGGCGTGCCATCGCCAAGGACGTCCGGACCCTGGGGGTCCACCAGAGAGGGAGCACCCACTGCCGTAAAAGATGGGAGGACATTCGCCGCTGGAGCATGAAGACGGCGGAGGCTCAGCTGCGGATGTCCTCCCAACGTGGGAGGGGTGCCCGTCGCAACATGACCCCTCTGATGTTCCGGATCCTGGCGGCGGCCTACCCTGAGTTGGATGGGCGCTTGAGGGCATCACAGCAGACACAAGGGGGTGAGTACACTCTCATTCAGCTGACCTTGCGCGCAGTGGAGGGGTCTGGGTGGGGGAGGAGGGCTGTGTGTTTCCCTAGGCCAGGGCGAGTTCAGTAGGCTAGGCCCCTCCGTAATGCAGGCCATGTGCCACTCCACCCCACCTCTGTAGAGTGCCAAGTACAGGTATACATGCCCCTGTGTCATCTATGTGCGCAGATGTCCACCATAGCCATGTAGGCCATTTCCCAGGAACTGCATCTGTAGAGCCCAACAGCGCGGCGTAGTGCAGGGGGCTGCTGTGTCTGTATTGTCCGCCAACGGTAGCGGTAAGCCATGCACTCAACCTGTCTTTCTTCTGTCGTCCCCCCCCTCCCTTTTTGTGCTCTCCCTGTTCTTTTGTGCATCAGCATCATCAGGCGGAGGTACAGTGGCACCGGAGAGACGAGGGGGCTGCAGCCCACATGGCCATGGAGGGCCACACCACGGACTCCGAATACACCAGTGGGACGGAGGGGAGGGCGAGGGGAGCTTCACAGCGGTCACCGGATCAGCAACCAGCGACACGGACTCGTCCTCCGATAGGAGCTCCCTTGTGTTGGTGGCAAAATCTATGCCCCCCACTTCTACAGGTACAGCCGCCACCTCCCCTACCAGCACCGCCCTCCCAGCAGCCCCTCAGCGTGTGCCCCGTGCCCGCTCACCCAGGAGGGTGGGCATCACCTTCGCCCCAGGCACCTCAGCCCCTGCCCCTGTCACCTCTGCTGCCCTCAGTGAGGAGGCCATTGACCTCCTCAGGTCACTCACTGTTGGGCAGTCTATCATTGTGAATGCCATCCAGGGTGTAGAAAGGGAGTTGCAACACACTAATGCATTCCTGGAGGGCATTTATTCTGGTCAGGCTGCCCATCATCGAACCCTGCAATCTCTGGCTTCAGCACTGATGGCAGCCATTGTCCCTGTGTCTAGCCTCCCTCCTCCAACTTCCTCCACCCAGACCCAATCCCCTGTACCTCTGCCTATCCCAAGCACACCATCAGACCAGCCTGCACACACGTCAACACACAAGGGAAGCTCAGGCAAACATAGGCACCACACATCCCACAGGCACTCACACAAGCATCACCCACATGAAGACACAGCAACATCCACTGCCTCCACTGTGTCCCCCTCCTCATCGTCTCCCTCCTCCCTCCCAGTGTCGTCTACACTCTCACCTGCATGCACTACCACTACAGCCACTAGGACTCGCACCAGCACACCCACCAGTACACCCCGCTCACCAGCACTCACCACCCCCACTACCATTTACACGTCCTCTGTGTCCTCTCCCAGTGTGTCTGTGACGCCCCCTCCCAAAGTACACAAACGCGGGCACACACACACCCAACATCCACCCACCTCACGACAGCCTCCAGAACATGCACCTGCACCCAAATCATCCAAAGTTACACCTCCTACAACCACCTTCTCTTCCTCCACTCCCAGACCCCCTCCAGCTACCCGTCCCAGTGTTCGTCAGAAACTTTTCCTGAGCAACGTTGACATCTTTCCCACCACCCCCCCTCCGATTCATAGGTCCCGTACTAGCACCTCAGCCAAAAAATCTCCGGTACCAGTGGTGCCTGTTAGAGGTATGTGGAGTGCACCGGGCACCAGGGCAGCCAGTGTGACACGGAGCCAAAGCACAGCCAGTCCCCCCCCTGTGAAGCACCAGAAGTTGGACAGTGCCCGATAGGATAGGGGGAAGACTCCAGCCGGCAAAGCCGCTCACAAGGGTCCCGGGGGGAGTGTCGACTCAGATGTGACTCCTCCCAAGGAGTGGAAGGGTCAGAAGAAAGCGCCAAAGTCTGGGAAGAGCAGCACAGCGGAGAAGGCCGCCATCATCCCCGCTGCACAGGAGGCCTCCGCCAGCCCCATCGTCAGTGGTCAGGAGACCACCGCCAGAGTCAGTGCCTAGGAGGGCAGCCCCATTGTCACTGGTCAGGAGACCACCGCCAGAGTCAGTGCCCAGGAGGGCAGTCCCATCATCACTGGTCAGGAGACCACCGCCAGAGTCAGTGCCCAGGAGGGCCCCGGCAGCCACAGCCCCGCTGGGCAATGAGGGACCGCCATGGCAAACACCGCTGCACAGGTCAGAGACAGCAAAGTCAAGCACCGCTGAACAGGGCAAGCACCGCTGAACAGGGCAAAGACCGCCATGGCAAGCACCGCTGAACAGGTCAGAAACTGCAAAGTCAAGCACCGCTGAACAGGGCAAAGACCGCCATGGCAAGCACGCCTGAACAGGGCAAGCACCGCTGAACAGGGCAAAGACCGCCATGGCAAGCACCGCTGAACAGGGCAAAGACCGCCATGGAAAGCACCGCTGAACAGGGCAAGCACCGCTGAACAGGGCAAAGACCGCCATGGCAAGCACCGCTGAACAGGTCAGAAACTGCAAAGTCAAGCACCGCTGAACAGGGCAAGCACCGCTGAACAGGGCAAAGACCGCCATGGCAAGCACAGCTGAACAGGGCAAGCACCGCCAACTCAAGCACCGCTAGCACATGTGCGGCAGGGGCAGTGACGGAACTGGGACCGTCACGGGGACAGTGATGCACTCTGGGCACCAGTCCCCCTCCAGAACCAGTGGAGACATTCATCCACTCCGTCTGTCCTTAGCAGGATGAAGCACTCTGGGCACCAGTCCCCCTCCAGAACCAGTGGAGCCTGTTATCGACTTGAGAGATTGGGGCTTTGCACTCCCCAGGATAAAGCAGTGGGCAAACCACCCACTGAACAGACTTGAGAGACTGTGGCTTTGCACTCCCCAGGATAAAGCAGTGGGCAAACCACCCACTGAACAGACTTGAGAGACTGTGGCTTTGCACTCCCCAGGATAAAGCAGTGGGCAAACCACCCACTGAAAAGACTTGTGAGACCGTGGCTTTGCACTCCCAGGATGGTACAGTGGGCAAACCACCCACTGAAAAGACTTGTGAGACTGTGGCTTTGCACTCCCCAGGATACATCAATGGGCATGGAGCCCCCTTGTGGATCTGGCGTGGTGCTGTCATCCGGCTGAGGTGCCCCCCCTACCCTTCCCCCTGAGGAGCCTGTTGTATTTATATCCGATGCCCCAGCAGTGTTCTCTCCGTTTTGCTCAGGTATCTAGTGTGGGCCTCGCCCATGCATTTTGGGGCCAGTGGTCCACGGACATTGAATGGTGCATACCTGCACTACTAATCGTGATGTATATTTTGTTGAATGTGTATATATATCTGTATATATTAGCTTACTGTATTTTTATACATTACAATGGTTGCACTAATTTCCTTTTGTCTTTGCATTCTTCTGGGGGGGTTGTGGGTTGTTACTGTGTTGTTTGGATATGCTTTGGTGTGTGTGTTGTAGTGGGTGAGGGGCGGGGTGGGGGTGGGGGTGTTGCGTGTGTGTGTCCCTGACTTTTGCCTCCCCTATGTCGTAGGTGCAGTACTCACCGTTGTCTTCGGTGCCGGCGTTGATGGTCATCGTACAGGAGCAGGAAGACTATCGCAGGGAGTATTTGGAGTTCCGGCTCCATGGTGCCCTCCTTCCTCGTGGAGTGTTTGAGGTGAGCGTTTTCCCTTTGAAATGGCTGTTTCCGCCGTGTTTTTATTCACGGTGAATCCGCCCCAGAAAAGGTGGCGGATTGGTAGGTTGTGATACTGTGGGCGGTACTTTGTCTCCCGTCTGTCTGTTGGCGGTGACCGCCGCGCTGCTTGTCTGTACCGCCGTGGCAGTCGGAGTGTTAAAGTGGCTGTCTTTGTTGGCGGTTTCCGCCATGGTCATAATTCCTTTTTTTTTCCGCCGGCCTGTTTGCGGTCTTACCGCTACTTTATCAGCGTCCGCCAGGGTTGTAATGACCCCCAATATGTCAGAAACAGAAACCATGACACATCATTTACATCGCCACATGTATCCCAGCCAATGTCAGCGGAGAGGAGGTGCCAGCAATATCCAGGCCCACAACTGAAGAGGCCCACAGTTATGACAGCAGCTCTGTTCTTCAGGATCTGGGTGACCAACCTGGGCCATCAGGGACCTGTGGACAGCCGGTTACCCAGGGACACTCACAGACCACCACAGAGCCTCATCCATCAGGAAATACCACCACAGCACCCACCCAGCGTACCCACACCCCTGTCCCCAGGACACGTCAATCAGCAGTGTGTTCGCCTCTACAGGGACCCCAGGCCACACCTCATAATCAATACAATCAGTGACCTGGGGACAGTGGCAGTGGGCACACGGTTCAGGGGACAGAGGCACAGGCCAACAGTAAAACTGGGAGTAGTACTATGCACCAGGGGGAGGACAGGCCCAAGGAACCGACTCTCCAGGAGGCACTTACAGAGATCCTGGGAGCCTATCAACATTCCGAGGACATGATGGGGCAGATCTTGGACAATGTACAGGAGAACAGGTGGCTGCAGGGGAGACAGTACCAGAGGATCAGGGAGGAGTTGCAGGCCATCAACAACACCCTGATCTCCAAAGCAGAGGTGCTGGCAGACATGGCCAACATTATGAGGGAGGCAGTCACACAACAGCGGGCCCCTGCCACTAGCCCGGTCTCTGCACAGCCTTCAACCTCCTCTGCCGCTAGTGGCCAGGAGGACCCACCACAGGACTCACAGGCCACCAGCATCCCTCCCCCTACAGAAGGAGAACCACCCCACAAACATTCCCTGAGATCCAGACAGAATCCAGAGACACTTGACAAGACCCCCACCAGGAAATGAGACTCTCCTGATGTCACCCTTGTGTCTGACTCAGTCACCCTGTCCACCTTGAACTGCCATTGCTTCCCTTCCTATGTCCCCTTGGACAATGCACTTGTGCTACAAACATACTGGAACAATACACTGGACTTTCCTCCATTATCACCCCATCCCCTTGCACCAGAACCTGACCTTCAAGAGGCTAAAGGTTCTCTCTTTGATCCTTCTGGTTCACCCATGTGCCTCATTATAACATTCTTCTGCCCTTGTTCTGGCAGTCCTCACAGGGGTCAACAGCCATGATAGGTTTGGGTAACCGGAGTCACCTGCAATTATTGAGGGACAACATTTAGCCATACACTATCCCATATGGCCCACACCTTACCCATACTCCAACATATACTGGGAGGGAACCAGGGCTCACCTATTAGCCACACCCTATGCCTCTGTAGTTGGTCCATCACATTTGGGATGCAGCTATTCCTCAGGATAAAGGCATCATGCACAGACCCAGGATATTTAGCATTGACGTGAGAGATGTACTTGCCCGCCAAGCACACAATCTTTACATTCATAGGGGGTCATTACGACCCTGGCGGCCGGCGGTATGTTGGCGGTAACACCGCCAACAGGCTGGCGGTGTTCCGCCAGCAATTATGACCGTGGCGGAATTGCCACAGCCATACCGCCGGCCCCTCCATTTTCCCGCCAGTATTCCGCCTGGCGGTCATAATCCCCAGGGCAGCGGTGCAAGCACCGCTGCCCTGGGGATTATGAGTCCCCGACCGCCAGCCTGTCCATGGCGGTACACACCGCCATGGAAAGGCCGGCGGTAAGGGGACTTGGGGTGCCCCTGGGGGCCCCTGCACTGCCCATGCAGAAATGTCATAATAGGGAGACAGAAATACCGCCGGCAATGGCGGTATTCTGTCTCCTGCGGCCTCGGCGGTCTTTTGAAAAGACCGCTGAGGTCGTGATGACCCCCATAGAGTGGAAACACTAAGGGGGTTATTACAACTTTGGAGGAGGTGTTAATCCGTCCAAAAAGTGACGGTAAAGTGACGGATATACCACCAGCCGTATTACGAGTCCATTATATCCTATGGAACTCGTAATACGGCTGGTGGTATATCCGTCACATTTGGGACGGATTAACACCTCCTCCAAAGTTGTAATAACCCCCTAACTATTTCTGAAAACCTGTTCATTCTGACGGGGGGAGCACAAACGCAATATGCGTTCCATCAATCACCCCAATTATGTTGGGGATATGTCCCATTGCATAGAACTCAGCCCTCACTGTGGCCAAATCTTCAACCTGGGGAAATACAATGTAGCTGCACATGTGTTTAATTAGAGCAGACAACACTCTTGTCAGCACAATTGAGAACATTGGCTGTGACATTCCTGCTGCCAAGCCCACTGCCACTTGGAAAGAACCAATTGCCAGGAAATGGAGCACTGATAGAACTTGCACAAGAGGGGGGATCCCAGTGGGGTGACGGATAGCAGATATCAGGTCAGGCTCCAATTGGGCACACAGCTTAGTGATTGTGGCACTGTCAAGTCTATAGGTGAGTATTATATGCCTGTCCTCCAGTGTTGCCAAGACCACCAGGGGTCTGTACACAGGGGCATGTCTCCATCTCCTATTCATCCACAGCGGTAGTAATCTATGGGGCAAAAGAGTGAGGAGCCGGTCACAAACTGAACAATGGAGCTACAACAGAACTTTGCATGCTGTTAACTTGTAATGGGTCACTGTGACATACCCAGTACATACTAATTTCATCAGTGATGCAGCTATTTTCCAGGGCCTGCCCCCCCTCCTGAAATAGCATCCGCTTGTCCTGTGTGGAGGGCAGATGGAAGTGAGGTAATTCCGCTGACCTTGTGTGCCATTGCAGGAGGCGGTCGGGAACCGCTGTGCAATTCCTTGTTGGTCAACATTGGGCCCTATGGGTTATAAAGGTCAATGGTGATCTACGCCGGAGGTGACGGTAAGCACCGCCGTGGATGTGACCGCCATTTTCTATGTGATCCCTTACTTGCTACCTCATCTTCCACAGGCCCTGACCTACACTGCATGTGCTGCTGTGACCTGTGTCTGGAACCTACCATGGCCAATGTGACTGGGGAAAGGGCCCCAGCCTTCACTTCGGAGGAGTTGGAGAGACTGGTGGATGGGGTCCTACCCCAGTAGGGACTGCTGTATAGGCCTCCAGACCAACAGGTAAGTACACTGTAGGTATGATGCATGTAGAATGAATGCATGGAGTGGTGTGTGTGAAGGCCTCCTGTAAGGGGGATGGGTGGATGTCCTCTGGGCGGCATATATGTTGTGTGGTGGGCCATGTGTGTAACAGGCAGGACTGTTTGTCTAATTCTATTTTCCTGAATGTATTGCCTCTGCAGGTCAGCGCCCACCAAAAGAAGCATATATGGTGTCCCATCGCCAAGGAGGTGCCGACCCTGGGGGATCTATGGCAGGCGGAGCACCCGCTGTCGCAAACGGTGAGAGGACCTGAGACACTGGGCACGGAAGACGGTAGAGGCCCAGCTGAAGAAGGATGGCCTCCCAACGAGGAAGGGGTGCCCCTCAAACCCTGGCCCCCTGATGGCCTGCATACTGGCGATGGCCTATCCAGAACTGGATGGGCGCTTGAGTGCATCACAGCAGCCACAAGGGGGTGAGTACAGTGCCCATCATTACAACTGACGCATGGTAGGTGGTATCCGGGTGGGGTATGTGTGTGAGTGGGTGCCCCTAGGCCAGGTCTGACATTGCAATGTAGGTCCCCTGGTGGCTCGGGTTCTGAAGGGATAATCCTGATACCTAGCTCGTACTGGTATCAGGGTTGCTTAGGTCCCAGGTGTGGTGCTTTTGGTGGTGTGTGCCCCTCCCCATGCCTTGGTGGCAAGCTATTTCTCTTCTAGTGCTATGGCATATTGACTAGGCCTGTTCCCTGTGTGTGAGGGTGCTATGCACACCAATGGTGGTGTTGGTGCAGCCATTGACCCAGTATCCTTTGTCTCTTCCCTCCCCTTTGTGTTTTGTCATCCTGTCCTTATGTGCATTAGCATCAACTGGCGGAGGAGCAGAGGCACCGGCGACAGAGGGAGTTGCATCCCACAGGACCCAGGAGGCAGGGTCCACCGATGCTGAGGGCACCAGTGGCATAGAGGGCGAGTGGAGCACCACAGCGTAAACTGGAGGGGACAGTTCTGACACAGATACCTTCTCCGATGGAAGCTCCCTGGTGGTGGCGGACACTTCTGTGACCACCCCAGCTACAGGTACATTTGTTCCCCCCGTACCAGCACCGCCCTCCCAGCAGCCCTTCATCCAGTTACCCGGGCCCGCTCACCCAGGAGGGTGGGCATCTCCTTCGCCCCAGGCACCTCAGGCACCTCAGGCCCTGCCCCAGGGAGCCCTGCTGCCCTGAGTAAGGAGGCTATTGACCTCCAGAAATCCATCTCTGTAGGGCAGTCAACCATTGTGAATGCCATCCAGGGGCTGGCAGCCCAGATGCAACAGGCTAATGCATTCCTGGAGGGCATTCACACTGGATTGGCAGCCCAACAGAGATCGATCCAGGCTCTGGCCTCCTCTCTGATAGCAGCCATTGTCCCTGTTTCTAACATCCCCGCTCCAACTTCCTCTTCACAGTCCCATTCTCCTCAACCCCAACCCATCCCAAACACACAGCCAGACGAGCATGCACACAAAACAACACAAAAGAGTGGTACAGGCAAACATAACTACCACACTTCATCCCACAGGCACTCACACAAACACCATCCAGATGCAGACACATCAACATCCACTATTTCCACTGTCTCCCCCTCCTCCTCCTCCTCTACCTCCCTCCCAGTTCAGTCTACACTTACACCTGCATGCACTACATCATCTTCCACTACCAGCATCATCACCACACCAAGCAGAACACACACCTCACTGGCAGACACGTCCACAACAGCCATGCACATGTCCCCTGTGTCCTCTCCCACTGTGTCTGTCCCCCTCCCCTCCTATGGTACACAAACGCAAGCACCCAACAGCCATCCACCTCACAACAACATACAGGCCATGCACCTGCACCCAAAAGCAGCATCCAGACACCTCCAACAACCACTCCCTCTTCCTCCACTCCCAATCCTTCTCCCTCTTCCCACCCCAATGTCCCTAAAAACTGTTCCTATCCACCATTGACCTCTTTTCTACCCCTCCCCGTCCTGCACATATGGGCATGTTTGGAAGAACCCAGAAAAGCACCTCAGCCACCCAGTCCATGGGCCCAGTCATCTCCACACCCAATCGTGGTGGAAAAGGATCCAGGCCACATGTCCTGAAGGTGAATGAGCCTGCATCAGGCAGCCTCAAGGGAAAAGGGCCTGCCCCAGCTGCCAGAAAGAGCAAGGAGCCTGCCCCAGCAGACAAGAAGGGAAAGGAGCCTACCACAGCTGCCAGGAAGACCAAGGAGCCTGCACCAGCAGGGAGGAAGACCAAGGGGCCTGGGGCATGAAATGTGACGGAGCTGCCACCACCAACCATGGTTGTGCAGCCGTTCGAGATTGCAGGGGATGGACAGGAGCTTCCACATCCCAGCAGAACCACCACCTCCACTGGGCAGCCGTCCAAGGTTGCAGGGGATGGGCAGGAGCCTCCCCCCCTCCAGCAGCACCACCACCTCCACTGAGCAGCCATCCGAGGTTGTAGGGGATTGGCCGGGCAGGAGCCTCCCCCCAGCAGCACCACCACCTTCACTGGTCCGAGTTTGCACAGGATGGGCAGGAGCCTACCCCCACCAGCAACAGCACCACCCCTGAGCAGCCGTCACCGCCGGCCGACGGTATATAATCCTGCCTCCATGGGCTGCTGTGCGGCCTGCCCCCTGCAAATCCAGTGGGTATGACGCCCAGCTGAGAGACTGTGACCTTGCACTCCACAGGACCAAGCACAGGGCATGTTGCCCCCTCCAGAACCAGTGGGTAAGACACTCACATGCCCAACACTCCTCAGGATCAAGCGCACAGTGCACAAGCCCCCTTCCAGAACCAGTGGGTAAGACACCCACATGCCTAACACTCCCCAGGATTAAGAGCACAGGGCACAAGGCTCCCTCCAGAACCAGTGGGTAAGACACCCACATGCCAAACACTTCTCAGGATCAAGAGCACAGGGAACGATGCCCTCTCCAGAACCAGTGGGTAAGACACCCACATATCCAACACTCCCCAGGATCGAGAGCACAGGGCACGATTGCCCCCTCCAGAACCAGTGGGTAAGAAACCCACATGAGAGACTGTGACCTTGCACTTCACGGGACCAAGCACAGGGCATGTTGCCCCCTCCAGAACCAGTGGTCTTATACCATCTCCCGGCTAAGTTGCCGCCTTTGTCCCCTATCCCCCTGAGGTGCCTACCTATTTACCAAATTATGCCCCTGCAGTGTTCTCTCCGTGTTCAAGCAGGTGACATGTGTGGCCATGTGGCTTACGAACATTGTGGACTGTGCTGTGTCCCTTTTTCAGCACATATGTATATATCTATTATCTTGCCTAACTTATTTTTCATGCTGTGTTGATCTCATTACATTCACTTTTTCCAAATCGTTTTGTCCTTGCATTATTCATCCGAGTTATGGGGTAAAATTGTTTTTGTAATGCAGCTGTTTTTTGTATGGTGTGTGGGGGGGGTGCCTGTGTGTGTCACTCTCTGTAGGAAAGTCCTCCTTTTTGCCCTGGTCACCCCCACACTTTTTGGACAGGTACTGGTGGTTACTGACTCTTGGCTGTGCCCTGGGTACTGCATACCAGTCCCAGGTCCAGTGCTCTGTGTAAAATGGATATGCAAATTAGGCTAATGGGTGCCATGTAACTATAAGCAGGGACTTTATAAACATAGGCCCTCATTCTGACCTTGGCGGGCGGCGGAGGCCGCCCGCCAAAGTCCCGCCGTCAGGTTACCGTTCCGCGGTCGAAAGACCGCGGCGGTAATTCTGACTTTCCCGCTGGGCTGGCGGGCGGTCGCCTTCAGACCGCCAGCCAGCCCAGCGGGAAAGAGGCTTCCACGATAAAGCCGGCTCGGAATCGAGCCGGCGGAGTGGAAGCTGTGCGACGGGTGCAGTTGCACCCGTCGCGTATTTCACTGTCTGCGCAGCAGACAGTGAAATACATGTAGGGGCCCTCTTACGGGGGCCCCTGCAATGCCCATGCCAGTGGCACGGGCACTGCAGGGGCCCCCAGGGGCCCCGCGACCCCCCCTACCGCCATCCGGATCTCGGCGGTCCGACCGCCGGGATCTGGATGGCGGTAGGGGGGGTCGGAATCCCCGCGGCGGTGCAGCAAGCTGCGCCGCCGCGGAGGATTCAATGGGGCCGCGGTACACTGGCGGGACCCCGCCAGTGGTGCCGGTCCGACCGCGGCTTTACCTCCGCGGTCGGAATCCCCATTGGAGCACCGCCGGCCTGTCGGCGGTGCTCCCGCGGTCCTCCGCCCTGGCGGTCAAAGACCGCCAGGGTCAGAATGACCACCATAGTTTTATAAGCCCTGGTGAGGTAAAAACAGCCAACTTCGTTTTTCCCTCATTGTAGTAAAAGGCCTTCATAGGCTAGAATGGGGAGACTTTATTTAAATTTTTAAAGTCTCCTTAAATGATGCATACCAAGAATTTGGTATCAAATTAATTGTTGTAATAAATCCCACAACTTCCAGCTGTTGGAATTAATATAACTTGTTCAGGTAAAGAGTTTTAAACTTTACCTGAAAAGTTGCCCATTTCAGCCCTGCATTGTTTTTGCTGCTGTGCTCTGATTGGCCAGCCTCTATTAGCTTGGCCAAGCTGCCTTGATGAGGTGTTAAGTGGCCTGGCTTCACACAAAGGAATGTGCCTGTGGGAGGGAATCTCCCCTCAGCAGATGGTGAGGCAGGAAGGGGGAGGGCTGCCAAACTGGTCTTCAAAGGCAGAGAAGGACATTTGGAGCAACCAGCAACACCCCCACATCCTGCAACCCCAGACAACTAGGTGCCCCCTTCATTAGATTAGGAGAGGGCAGGAGAGGGGTGTGTTTATGATTTTTAGCCACACCAGTGGGTGGGCTCAGCCAGATGTAACCTCCAAAAATCAGATTCAGCCATGATGGATTTTTAGAGAATGTTGCCTCCTGGGATTGATTTTTGCCACACTTCCCAGAAAGTGGTCATCACAGGGGGAAGGACCCTGCACCTGATTGGAGAACCAGGACCCCCCTGCTTTTCACCCAGGAGCAAGAATAAAACTGGCAGACCTGCAACCACACCTCAGATCCCCATCAGATTCCAACAAGGAAGAACCAAAGGAGAAGAAGGACTGCCCTGCTGGACCCCTGGCCTGCACCTGGAACCTGCACTCAGAAGGACTGCACCAGCTGCACACTTGGGCTTCACCACAAGAAGGACTTTGTCTGGCTTCAACTAGTTCAAGGAGGGACTCCCTGTTTGCTACAGGTGAAAAATTGCTATCCAGAGTCCCCTGCATCAACTCCTGAAGAAAGCGAACAGCTGACCACTGTCCAGTAGCCAAAAAGGAGTTTGCGCCAGGTGCATTCTGGGAGTTGTAGTCCGCACCCCCCAAGGACCATCTCAGAACTTCTGGACCCTTGGGGTGAGCTGTGGACCCCAAAAGAACCATAAAAGGACATCTGGGAGAAGCCCCAGAAGTTTGGAGAAGTTTGGCCAACTTTTGTGAAAAAGCTCCATAGAGGGACCGTCCCGCCGCGGCAACTCTAGCCGGCTTGCCTCAACCGCGACCCGGCCTGATTTGCTGGTTCGTCCCGATGAAGAAAATCTCAGAAAAAGAGACTAAGGCGGTCATTCTGACCGAGGCGGGCGGCGGTCGCCGCCCGCTATGCGGTCACCGCCGAATGACCGCCCTGCGGTCAAAACACCGTGGCGGCCATTCCAACTTTCCAGCTGGGCCAGCGGGCGACCTCCAAAAGAGCACCCGCCGGCCCAGCGGGAAAGCCCCTGCAACAATGAAGCCGGCTACGAATGGAGCCGGCGGAGTTGCAGGGGTGCAACGGGTGCAGTGGCACCCGTCGCGATTTTCACTGTCTGCTAAGCAGACAGTGAAAATCTTTGTGGGGCCCTGTTAGGGGGCCCCTGCACTGCCCATGCCAGTGGCATGGGCAGTGCAGGGGCCCCCAGGGGCCCCACGACACCCGTTCCCGCCAGCCTGGTTCTGGCGGTGAAAACCGCCAGAAACAGGCTGGCGGGAAGGGGGTCGGAATCCCCATGGCGGCGCTGAAAGCAGCGCCGCCATGGAGGATTCCCTGGGCCAGGGGAAAACCGGCGGGAAACCGCCGGTTCCCCTTTTCTGACCGCGGCTTTACCGCCGCGGTCAAAATAGCCCAGGAAGCACCGCCAGCCTGTTGGCGGTGCTTCCGCTGCCCTCCACCCTGGCGGTCAGAGACTGCCAGGGTTGGAATGAGGGCCTAAGTCCGAAGGTAAAAAGTTTACCGGGACCTCCCAGCCAGCGTATCCAAGGAGGGCTCCATGGATGTCGGATCAAGATCCATGTTTACCCCGGTCGAAGGATTTCACCTCGAAAAAACGACTAAGTCCGAAGGTAAAAATCTCCACCGAGGATTCCAGCATCGCGTATCCGGAGAAGGGCTCCAGGAGGTCAGATTGGACTGGCAGGTTCATCCCGCTGAAGAAAATCTTCGAAAAAAAGACTAAGGGCCTGATTACAACTTTGGAGGAGGTGTTAATCCGTCCCAAAAGTGACGGTAAAGTGACGGATATACCACTAGCCGTATTACGAGTCCATTATATCCTATGGAACTCGTAATACGGCTGGTGGTATATCCGTCACATTTGGGACGGATTAACACCTCCTCCAAAGTTGTAATCAGGCCCTAAGTGTGAAGGTAAACTTTTAACCAAGGCCTCCCGTCGCCTGTAGCCGAGCAGGGCTCCATCGCGGTCGGCCTTAAACTTTGACTTTGCCCCGGTCGAGGTGCAACCAGATGACCCGATTGGCGCTTTTTGTTTCTAGGCGCAAAAAAATAATAATTCTTTAAAAATTCATATCTCTGGTTCCCCTTATCCGATTTTATTAGTTTTGGTGTCATTTTAAAGATAAAAATATAATCTATTTTTATAAATTGGTTTTGGATTTTTAAACTGTTTCCTGTGTTTTATTTGAATACTGTTTTGTGATATTTGAATGCTTTACACTCTGTCTCCTAAGCTAAGCCTTGACGCTCGTTGCCAAGCTACCAAGGGTTGAGCTGGGTTTAATTTACTGAGACCTAACTGGACCTTAGTGGAGGTTAGTGGCCTATTGCTAAGTTTAGGTACCTACCTGCCCTTACCAATAACCCATTTTCCAACACTCTCGTTTTCCTCCCTCCCTCCCTTGTGTGCTAGGTGGCTGTACTCACCATCATCATCTTCGCCGGCGTTGGTGTTTGTTGTGGAACAGAACGTAGAAGATCATGGGTAAGACATGCATTTCTGGCTCCATGGCGCTGTGGTTGTTCCTTGTGTCTCCAATGGTGAGTCCTTTCCCTTCTATGGTCAGTTTCTGCCATGCTTTTGATGTTGTTGGTACCGCCCCAGAAAAGGTAGCGGTTTCCAGGGTCATGATATGGTGGGCGGAACATTGACTTCTGCCTGGCTGTAGGCGGCAACCGCAGTGGTGGCTGTTGTTTCCACCCTGGCAGTCGGTGTGGTACATTGGCTGTCTTTCAGAGATCTTTCCACCATGGTCATAATTTGGCACTAGTTACCCCCAGCCTGTTGGCGGTATTACCGCCACTTTAACACCATCCGCCAGGGTTGTAATGAGGGCCTATGTATGTATATCGTTTACAGCCCTGATGAAGTCATCGGGTTAGATCCCAGAGGAAACATGTGTTCGCTGGAGTTTGATCTGAAGATGAATATGGAAATAAAACTGTGAAGATTACAATACAGTGCTGGACATTCTAGGACGTGTGCCTTCAATTGTACTATTGTTTTTCAGCAATCATGATTGTTGATGTAAGGGGTTTTGGATGCGTTCTCTGTTAAGAGCACCGTCTGTCAACAACATTTTGGGGTGAATTACATAGTGTAATATAGCACACAATTTGCATGACTGTGAGCGCCATTTTCCCTCTTAAACCACACACTTGTGAAATAACAAATGAAACTTGACCAGCAAATCTCACTCCAGTAGATACAGATTCTCCATGTGCACTCAGGATTCACTCAGTACCACTCAAACCCACACTCACTGAAGGAAAACTATTGGCACTGTTAACAACATCTGATGAGAAGAACCACACTGCAGACAATAAATTACCCACCTGTCTTCTACACTTGTTCATTATCCCGGTATCTTAGGCCATGACAGACCCATCAACAAAAACAACTACGACTTAGCATTAAGTGCCACAATCACACAAGTGAAAGGACTCCGTAAAGTACTTCGTAACAACACTCTTTACTGCAATCTTCAGACCTAAGCAATACAAACGGAAACCTCAATAACACTTTTACATTCTCTTCTGCGAGGAATGATGCTGGAACTTAACAAGTGTTTGGATTGGACCATGGGACAGAAGTTGGGGTGGACGAGTTTTGAATTCGCAAGTCGCATGGCAATAATCTCACCTCCCTAACACTATATTCAAATATAACTTCTCTTCCTTTGTGGCAGAAACCACTACTTTGCTTCCAGATCTGCTGGAGAATATTTTCCTCCATAGGATATATGCTATGTTGAGGTCTATGGATCTTTTCACCCAGCATGTAGGGGGTGGAGACACCTGGCATAAAACTTTGGCAAATCAATTTCAAATTCAAGTATGACTCATTTAGCCACACAAATGATACTCCAAATTGAAACAAGTTCAAAGGGCTCTGTTCCAAATTAATGCTCAGAGTAACATAAATGATTATCAAACACAGACTATAAAGATACAGAACCATTATAGGCTGCCTGAATCACAAAGAAGTTCAGATAAGCTAACATTAGAAACACTCAATTAAGGCAACACACAAAAGCAATGTGAAAACCTGAAAAGGATGAAACGCGTGCTGCTTATTCCTGTTAGTCATTTAGCTTCCTAGGCCTACACTCTCTAACAATCTTGACAAGGGGAAAACCTATAAATTAACACATCCATTTAACATGTGTTGGGTCAAACGTGGGCATAAAGGCAAAAAGCAAATAAAGAACAAAGCAAATATGGAAAGTGGAAATCTGGGGGAAAAAACAAATAAAATTGACATAAAATAGGTAAAAAGGGAGGGCATTAGCATGTCAGAAGCTCGATAAAGAATCTTCCTCTCTACGTTAAAGTTAAAACATTCTCATTCTAAGCAAGTAATTTCAATGGGGCAAAGGTTAGTGGGGAAATGCCTCTCAGAATCCAAGGGGCTCAGCAAGCAGTGAAAAGCTGCAAGAGATTCTGATTCTAACCAAAGTCCAGTTGGGGAATGGTATATTAAATTTCATAGGGCAAGCTGATTCGTCCATCCATCAGTCCACATGGTGCAAAAGGTAAATGGTTCCATGGCAAACAGCCATGCAAGTCAGACTGTAACATCAATGAAATATCTCAGAATTTTCATGTGAATGATTTCCATCTGTTCTCTTCCATGCAAATTTGATACAATTGCATAAATACATATTCTGCAGTTCCTAAATATTCAGGGCTCAGGATTTAATTCATAATACAATAGAGTATTTATTTCTATGTAGGCTTTCTCATGGGAACGTTAGCAAGAAAGACTGAATATTTTTGCACTGTCATGAAGCAGGGCCTAATAGGCCTCACTTGGGCCAATGAAAGTGAATTGAAGTGGCACATCTATTTTTACATTTGATATACGTTTGGCATGTCTGGACTTTAACCTCATTATTAAAAGCTATTAGACTAGCTCATGTTACGACAACTTCAAATCAAAAAGATTTGGTTAACCCTTTCATGTAACTATAGGGTGGTACTACATTGTCCACATTTACAGGCTATTTTTAAAACATTTGTCACATAACTCCGAAATCATTTTGATGCAGACTGTTAGTTTACATCATGAACTATAACACAAAGGCAAATTAATTCATCAAACATAAAAGTATACATACAATTAAACAAAAAAAAAAAATATATATATAAATATTTACAGTACAATCCTAAAATAGACAAAAAAGAGTACCCTTTATCTCGCTCTCCCAAAAAAGAGAAAGATAAAAGAAAGAAAATTAGAAACCCATGATCACAATGATGTAAGAACAAGTAAACCATGCATACCCAGAAAAAAACATAAATAAAGTGCGCTTAGTCACACGTAAGAAAAAATCAAGGAGTATAGTACTACGAATACTGGAATCGAGTATCAGTTTTAGTGTCTGGAGTCAAAACTGAGTAGTGAAATGGTAGTTCGAAAAAGCGGTGACAAAAAAGACCCTCTCAGTAGTGAGAAAGTTATCTCCCCAGGTAGTCCATGCACGTGAAGCAAGATTAGAGTAGGGCACCCTTCTTGTTACCTGATACTAATGTACTGATTTTGTTGGATATACTACAATATACATATGTATAGGAGGTGTGAACTTGGGCACAGCCACTGTCCTTCGCCATCTAATTTTAAATGCAGGCCTGCCTTGCTGGCTGCTTTTCAACTAAAGTTATATACAAATTCAACTTTGGAATTCAAAGTACTTCCAAAGTCTTAAACGTCCTTATATTTACATAAAGGTCATCCCCAAGGTGTGCCCTAAGTGCCCCTAGGGTTGGGTACCATCTAACTATAATCAGGGGCCTTACATAAAATAGTTTTATAAGCCCTGGTGAAGTAAAACAGCCAGATTATTGTTTCCCTCACTGTAGTGAATTGCCTCCATAGGCTAAAATGGGGAGGCCTCATTTTAATTAATAAAGTCCCCATAAGAGACAGTCATTTTGAGTTTGGAATCAAAGGAATTGTTATATTAAATTCCACAACTTGCCATTGTTGGATTTAATATAACTAGTTCAGGTAAAGAGTTTTAAAACTTCTCCGATTGGCCAGCCCCTGACAGCCTGGTCAGACTGCCTTGATGAGGTGTGAAGTGGCCTGGGCTGAACACAAAGGATGTGCCTGGGGTAGGAGATCTGCCTCAGTAGATGGTGAAAGAGGATAGGGGGAGACCAGCCAAAGTGGTCTTAAAAGGAGGGAAGGATATTTGGAGCAGATCAGGATCTCCCCCATATCTTGCTACCCCAGACAATTAGGTGCCCTCTTGATTAGATTAGGAGCGGGCAGGAGAGGAGTGTGTTTAGGATTTTTAGCTACACCATTTGGTGTGCTCAACCAGACCTAATCTCCAAAATTCAGTTTTAGCCGTGTTGTATTTTTAAAGAATGTTGCTCCCTGGGATTGATTGTTGTCACACTTCCCAGGAAGTGGTCATCCAAGGGAGTAGTGGCCTGCCTGTGATTGGACAATCCCCTCGCTTTTTCACTCCAGGAGCAAGGATAAATATGGCTGGCCCAGCACCTCCCTCACATTCTGCACCCCCAGACAATTAGGTGCCCTCTTGATTAGAAGAGGGCAGGAGTAGGGTGTGTTTAAGATTTTTGGCCACACCAGTGAGTGGGCTTAGCCAGATGTAACCTCTGTTTTTCAACCAGGAGCAAGGATAAATATGACAGAGCTGCACCCACACCTCAGTCCCCTACAAGGAACATCATTAGAAGAAGAAAGACTGTCCTGCTGGCCCCTTGACCTGCACCTGGACACTGCAGTCTGAAGGACTGCACCAGCTGCGCACATGGGCTTCACCACTAAAAGGACTTTGACTCTTTTCAATTGATTCAAGAAGGGACTCCCTGCTTGCTACAAGTGGAAAATAGCTAACCAGAATCCCTTGCATCAAATCCTGAAGAAACTGACCAGCTGACCACTGTCCAGTGATCATTTTGGAGTTTGAGCCAAGTGCATTCTAGGAGTTGGAATCCTAGCCCTCAAGGAGCAACTCAGAGCTTCTGGAACCTTGGGGTGAGCTGTGGACTTCTAAAGGACCTTCAAAGACCTTCTGGAAAAAGATCCAGAAGTTTGGAGAAGATTGGAGAACTTTTGGTAAAAAGCTCCATAAAGGGACCGACCCGCCATTGCCTTATATTTCTGTAAGGTCCCTGCTTATAGTTACATGGCACCCAACCCTAGGAGCACATAGGGTACACGTTAGGGGTGACTTGTATGGAAAAATAAGGTAGTTTAAGACTTCGGAAGTACTTTTAATTCCAAAGTTGAATTTGCATTTAGTTTTCATTTAAAAGCAGCCAGCAAGGCAGGCCTGCCATTAAAATTACCCTGGGGACCTCAGCGGTGTACCTATGGGTGCACTACCTATGCTGGGGTCCCTAAACCTACATGCCCTACCATATACTAGAGACGTATTGGTAGGTTGACATAGCCAATTATAGTTAGCCTAATTTGTATACTCATTTTACACAGAGCACAGGCCTTGGCACTGGTGAGCATTATCCAGGGCATCATCAGAGTCAGGAAGACATCAGTAAAAAGTGAAAAATGGGGGCAGAAAGTTAGGGGGCCTCTGCAATCAGCCCTGTTTTCTCATAGTTTTGATTGAAAAACCAGTCCACCACCTTGGCTATCAGCCCGCCCGATTTAGATGTTGGCAGGACCATAGGCGAAAGAGCGCTGAGTTCAACTGACTCAGCAAAGAATCTCCAGCTGCCTCGACAACAGCCACCTTTAACACCAAGCAAATTTAGATGTGCCTTACCGCCAAGCCAACTGTGGCGGTCTGACCTCCACTCCTGAGTTGGGGAATTAGGGGGAAATGAGCTAAAAACCTACTGGACTAGTGAAAACACAACCTCCACCAGTCGCCAGGCTGACAGGAAGGTAACCTGCATTGGCTGTGTAAGATGCGTGGTCACTGTATATGGGTAGGAGACCACTGCCGTTATATACATGTCACAGTCATTTTTTTAATTACTGTGAAATGCTTATGTTGGGAACACATTTGTGTGGATGGGGATATACTACTGGTACATGAAACATATTGCACACAAACACAACTGTCACTGTGGTGTCAGTATTCATTGCCAAATAAATGCTGGCACCACAGTGATTTTACATTCACACATATTGAATATGTCCATGTCTGCACATTCCAAGGGGACCTGTACCTGTGATGTTGTGCTACCAGCTGTGTATGTGAGTCAATACATGTATGTGTGTGTGTGCGATTTTATAGGCTGGTTGAGGCGGAGGGAGCTAGAGTGGGTGATATGGTTGTTCCTGTCTGTATGGGTACCACTTGCATGTGGGTTTGATGTTGTGTATGTTGAGTTGCTGTGTGTAACATTCAGGTGAATGTTTTTGTGTTGTTGTCATTGTTGTGATGTGTGTGGTTGTGCTTGTGTGTGAATGTGTTTGTGTAGATGAATGTGTAGTTCTGTTGACTGTTGTGGTTGTGTCGTGTGTGGGTGCAGTGTCAACAATGTGTGTATGTTGTGTCATTGATGTATGGCAATGTGTGTTTCCGGCATGTTCCTGTTGTGTTGTGGTGAAATGACAATGAATTTAAGTGTGCATGTAGTGTGTTGTATAGTGTGTAGTGCAGGGGGGCACATGTGGCTAAGCTGCAGTGTGTGTGAGTGACTTACTCCTATTGCATGGCCAGTGCCATGGTCCAATGTCCATTAGGTCCAGTGATGGTCTCCTTCCAACAACAATCCACCGCCACTACACCGCATGAAAGACTGTAATATCTAAATAGGGTCGACAGTAGCCAGATGG
Organism: Pleurodeles waltl; assembly: GCF_031143425.1. Taxonomy (NCBI): domain Eukaryota; kingdom Metazoa; phylum Chordata; class Amphibia; order Caudata; family Salamandridae; genus Pleurodeles; species Pleurodeles waltl. Next base: position 1,104,624,892 of record NC_090444.1, on the reverse strand, counting down.
CAAGGTAGAACTCTCCGTCGTGGAGGTCTTCAGCTCAGCTGCAATAGGTCTAAATACGGGGGGCGGAACACCGCAAACTTGGCAGTCTTTCTGAGTCCACCGCAGATTGGCAGTAACACCGCCAAGATCTAAATCAGGCTCTAAGATTTGATATAAGATGATAAAAGGGACACAGAAGTCTTGTGCAGAGGAAGGTAGACAAAGTCTCAAACTAGGTCAGGGCAGTTGAAAATTGACAATGCCTTGCACTAAGAAGGGACAGAAGAAGTTCCAGGAACTGAATTAAATGGTTGTCTAAAATGAGAGCTTGTAGATGGAGACTTGATGGACAATCAAGTTGATATTAATCTGAAGGGGTGAGGAAAAGGAAATGAGCAAAGGGCCAACAAAGAATTTGAAATGGAAAAGGAACAAAATCAGGCAGGTCCAAGGTGCAGTAGATGAACATGGATCAAGGTAGGGGTGAGGAGAAAGACAGAAAATATGTATAGGATAAGGTCAAGGAGAGAGGCAGGAACAAAAAGCAAAGTAGAGCAGAAATGGGAGAAAGGCACTGATGCCACCAGTGCTCAGTAACGGAGAAGCATCGGGAAGTGCCTCTTGTAGTTATTATAGTAAGTAAACATCTGTATTTCATCCCTGTACCTCTGAGAGCCCTGAGTTTTTATCTCATTTTGAGATGACTACGGCCTTACAGTGCATGCTTGCACATTGCACATACATGGTGCCTCTTTAGACCCTTTTTTATGAAAAAGGCTGATGGTGAACCATGATGGATGATTTTGGATCCACTATGGGCATCATGTGAGGTGTGACAGTGTGAGGACAGCATGTATGCGTTGGTTGTATGATTAGAGGGAACTCCTAAAATGGCATCCGCTTGTTAGCAATCTAGGATTTGGGCAGACAGGGGCAGTGATAATGCAGCAGCATCTGCCATGTCTTCCTGATGCCTCTCAGATGCGAGCTGTTACTTTGCAGGAAGGAGTATGGAGGTCTCTTACTGGTGAGTTTTCTATACAGTATGCGGCCCATAACTTATTGGGCAGTATATTTGGCCAGTCATCAATAATAGATGTGTGATGTGTTTCCTTACACCTCAATAGAATTGGCGACTCGTAAGCATCTGTAGAAGTTTTTTACTTTTCTTGACTTCATTTGTGAACACGTAATCCAAACTTTGTGGCACAGCAAACTTGCTCACATTTTAGGGTGACTATAAGCTATACTTTATGGCATGTCAATGGTTTGTCACAATTTTGGGTGACAATAATTAATAACATTGAGGAATGGAATGTGCATGGAGTTACATGAAGAGGTGATCACATACCTTGGTTATTTTCACAGATGGAGTAAAGTACTTAGTTGATAGCGAGGTAGCCACAAAAGAGCAAGTGGTGGCTTGGACTCTTTGACACGGTTTCCCTGGTGACACAGATGCATCTTAGATTAAGTTGTAGAAAGTTTGATGATTGAGTAATAGGTATCACGTTTTACCCATGTGGGGTACTTATATGCTTTTTTTTATTTTATCCTAGATTGAACATAGGATACTTCATCACTGTGGTGGTGAGTTTAGTTGCGTGGCCACCACTGGCTTGGCCATTGTTGTTCACATGTGAGTCCATTAATGGATAGTGCTGGTAATTAGGTCCTTCTGCTTTTCACTTCATAGGTTTGAGAGTTGTATGAAGGCATGCTGAGGAGACCTTCTCAAAGACACAACTCCACCCTCCTGAATGGTTGAGACTTATGATGAAGAGAAGGGGTTTTCTAATTTAATGAAACCTACTATAAGTACTTAAACCATTGGAAGTGTATATAATTGTTGGGGATTGAACAGTGTGTTGGAGTTGTAAATATAGTCATTTTTTGTATTGTGCAAGCACTGTGTTTTCTGCACTATTGTTTCACTTTTTCACACGATATCTGTATTTGTTCACATATGTATAAATACATATAGGATGGAACATCTGTGCTTGCAGCACAAAATTTATTGAATATCTATGTATCATTATTGAGCAATTGATATTAAAGAATTGTAGTGGTTGAAATTAATTTTCTATTGTAGGTGAAAAATTAGGATTCAGAGCCTTCATACCGTGTGATATTTACTCTGGCTTAAAATAAGTCCCACATGACATTCTTTATAGATTGATTGATATTCACCCATGTCCCGCGGGTGTATTGGGCTGTCCTTGTTATGGATCTGAACCACATCCCAAAAGTCATTAAGGTTCCGCTCTGATAAATGCCTGTGGTGGTGTTTTTCCAGTTGGCAACCTTGAGACCTCACATTGGGTATGTAAAATCTTCAGCAACCTGTGCAATACAGGACTGACCAAAACTTCTTTTTTCCATGCTACTCTATTAATGTAAAATTCTTCTTACTCAGCATAATTTGGCTTTGTAAAGAACACCCTGCTCCCAACAATCTGCATCATTGGAATGAGGTCACAACAATGCCAACATTTTACCAGGCAAAAAAATAGTATGTGAAGAAACTTAAATTATTGTGACATGGCTTCCAGAAGGTAACTCTGCCTTCTCTACCTACATTGAAATAGCATTGAGCTCTCCCAAGCAAATCACAATTTGTTTCTAGCTGAGGAATGCTTGGAAATGAGCACACTCTGTAATATTTACATGCCTAACTTATTCTCTGCCAGTGAACAGCTCTTCCATCGCTTTCCTTGTCCTGCCAGGGGAAGCACTCCCAGACATAAAAAATAAATGAGTAACAATAATATCCTCAGACTCCCCTGTGTTCCTGACATGGCTGGCGTAGTGCACCCACTGTGAGAAAACAGGGTTTTTGCAGTGTTCCCCCACTTTTTGACCCCATTTCTGATAGATACTGGTGTTTTCTAACTCTGACTGTGCCCTGGGCCCGGCTAACCAGACCCAGGGCCAGTGCTCTGATTAAAAGGTATATGGTAATTAGCTGTAATTACAAATGGTACTGACAGCCTACCTGTAAGTCCGTAGTATATCGTAGGGCATGCTGATATAAAGCCCAACAGATTTAATGCACTTAAGTTTGCACTGCAGAGGTGACTGTTGTCCTTTTAAAAGCCAGCCCTGCCTTGCAGGCCGCTTTTAAAATAAAACCAAATTCGACTTTGGATTTAAAAGTACTTCCAAAGTCTTAAACTACTTTACTTTTACGTGTAAGTCATCCCTAAGGTCGTCTCTAGGAGCTCAAAGAGTAGCGTGCCTGATAGGTATATGCAGGGACATTATAAAATATGTTTTATATGTCCTGATGAGCGAAAACTGCCAATTTCATTTTTCCACACCGTAGCACTGCTAGTTCCATAGGCTAACTTGGGAAGGATTTATTAAACTTTAATGACGTCTTATTTTTTATAGGAATGGACTAGCACAGGGATTCAAAGTGTCAAAATAATAGGTACAATAAATCCAACATCTTGCCAAGGTTGGATGTATCAAAATTATTACAGGAAAGAAGCTATAGAACTCTTTTCTAAAGTTACCTAAAGCTAGCCCTGTAGCAGCCTCTTCTGACTAGTTAGCCTTTGACAAGTTGGCCAGGCTGCTCTGATAAAGTGTGACATGGCCTGGGATGAGACAAAATAGACGTGTGGTGGGAAGAGATCTGCAACAGAAGATGCCAGGACAGGAAGTGGGCTCGGTAGCCAAACTGGTCTTCAAATAGAAAAAGATAGGACAGAATCCAGACCACCTCCACTTCCTGCACCCCCAGCAAGATGTGAGCCCCTTTAATTGAATTAGGAGAGGGGCTGTAAGGTGAATGCAGTGAAAAGGTATCCACACCTGTGGGTGGGGTTAGCCAGACCTGAACCTCCAGGAGATATTTTCTCCATTTTGGATTTTTGAAAAACAGTGCTTTCTGGGACAAAAATGTGCCACAATTCTAAGGAGGTGGTCATCACAGAGGGTAGCATCCTGTACCCCATTGGTCAGGGGTGCCCCCCTGCTTGCCAGCCCAGAAAGCTGGATAAATGTGGGAGAGCTGCCCAGCCATTCAGATCCCTCCCTAGAAACAAGAAGGACTGAACCCCTAGTCTACACCAAGAAGTACTGCACTCATACGGACTGTACCTGCTGTACACTCTGGGCTTCACAAAAAAAGGACTTCATTGCTTTAGAGGACTCAGGAGTGGACTCCCTGTAAATAACAGGTACAAAGGTGCTACCAAGAGTCACCTGAATCAACGTTTGCTAGAAAATCCCAGCTGACCAGCGTCCAGAGGATTTGTAAGGTTTTGACCAGGTGTATTGTGGGGATTGTAGTACCAACTCTTTAAGGCATAACTCAGAACTTCAGGAACATTGACTGGTGTTGTTGACCTTTCAAGACCTCAAAAGGACCTTCTGGAAGAAGCTCCAGAAGTGTGGAATAATTTGGAGAATTTTCGTGAAATAGCTTTATAACTGGACCGATCCTTCATCAAGAGTCAAGCCGCCAAAGTAAAATCGTGGCCTGGCCTGGATTTCAGGTGCGTCCCACTAAAAGCTCCAGAACTTCACCGAGGCCTCGTGCTGGAGCAAGCCGATGTCATAGACTTGCAAGTCAGCCTGACAAGTATTACCGTTCGATGTTGAGAGAAAAAGAACCAAAAAAGTGACTAAGGGCCTCATTACAACCCTGGCGGTCGGCGGAGAAGCGGCGGTCTTACCGCCAACAGGCTGGCGGTAAACATTTTGGATTTATGACCATGGCGGTTACCGCCATGGTCATCCGCCACTTCTCCGATCCAACCGCCAGGGCGGAGACAACCGCTGGGCTGGAGACCTGGGTCTCTAGCCCGGCGGTCGTCACAATACCGCCGGCGGTATCATGACCCGGCTGACCGCCATGGATTTCATGGGGTTTGGAACCGCCATGAAATCCATGGCGGTGAGCACTATCAGTGCCAGGGAATTCATACCCTGGCACTGATAGGGGTCTCCCCTACCCCCCACCCCCACCCCGAGTCCTTCCCCTACACCCCCCACCACTCCTGCCACCCCCAAAGGTGGCAGGACCCCCCTCCCCACCCCTACCCCCAACATTACATTACACATTCACACCCGACACGCACGCAGGCACCACCAACACACATACCCACACACAAACCAACATACATGTCAACAGCCACACACACAGTCATACGCACACACCCACATTCAGACATACACGCACACATCCATACAGACATACATACAGACAGACACGCACTCATTTCCAAACACACAACACCCCCGCATGCATACACGCATTCACACACCCCCTCTACATACACACACGCACACCCCCATGCACGCACACAACACCCCCCCACCCCCCTCCCCTAACGGACGATCAACTTACCTGGTCCGTTGATCCTCCGGGAGGGGACGGGATCCATGGGGGCTGCTCCGCCGCCACCACACCGTCAACAGAATACTGCCACGCCGAATCACAGAACGTGATTCAGTGGACGGTGTTCTGTTGACGTGGCGGTGGAGGTGGAGCAACCTCCACTTCCCCGCCGCCCGCCAGTATGGCTGCTGGAGGCTCTCCGTCCGAAAAAGGACGGAGGGCTGCCAGCAGTCATAATACGCCGAGTGGAAAACCGCCACCACTGGCGGTCTTCAGCACAGCGGTCCCTCGGCGGTCTTGTCAAAAGACCGCCGAGGTCGAAATGACCCCCTAAGTGTAAAGATGAAATTTTGACTGAACTACAGCTTAGTGTATCTGACCTCCGCTTCATCGCAGTTGACTTATACTTTGACTTTGACCTGGTCAGGTGTGACCAGATAGCCATGATTGGTGCTCTTCACTGCTTGGTGCTAGAAAAACCATTTTTAGATTTAGGCGGTCATTCCTACCTTGGCGGGCGGCGACCGGGAACCGCCAGAAGACCGTACCGCGGTCAAAAGACCGCAGCGGTCATTCTGTCTTTCCCGCTGGGCTGGCGGGCGACCGCCAAAAGGCCGCCCGCCCGCCCAGCGGGAAAGCACCAGCAACGAGGAAGCCGGCTCCGAATGGAGCCGGCGGAGTTGCTGGTGTGCGACGGGTGCAGTTGCACCCGTCCCGATTTTCAGTGTCTGCCAAGCAGACACTGAAAATCAATGTGGGGCCCTGTTAGGGGGCTCCTGCAGTGCCCATGCCAGTGGCATGGGCACTGCAGGGGCCCCCAGGGGCCCCACAACACCCGTTCCCGCCAGCCAGGTTCTGGCGGTGAAAACCGCCAGAACCAGGCTGGCGGGAAGGGGGTCGGAATCCCCATGGCGGCGCTGCTTGCAGCGCCGCCGTGGAGGATTCATAGGGGCAGAGGGAAGCCGGCGGGAAACCGCCGGCTTCCCTTTTCTGACCGCGGCTTTACCGCCGCGGTCAGAATAGCCCCAGAAGCACCGCCAGCCTGTTGGCGGTGCTTCCTCCGTCCCCTACCCTGGCGGTCTCGGACCGCCAGGGTAGGAATGACCCCCTTATTAATCCTTAAAAATTCATACCTCTGGTTCCCTAAATTGGATTTTTGTCATTGAGGTGTTTTTTAAAGATTAAAATATTCTCTATTTGTACAAATTCGTTTTGGATTTTAATTTTGTGTTGTGTCTTACTTATTTAGTGTTTTGTTGATATTTTATGCTTTAAACACCTGTCTTCTAAGTTAAGCCTGACTGCTTGTCCACCAAGCTACCAAGGATTAAGCAAGGATTGATTTATTTAGACTTTGACTGGATCTTTTTTGTGATTGTGGTGTTATTACTAGCTGTAGGAACCTACCTGCACCTACTAATAAACCACTTTCCAACACCCACAAATCACAAAAGAAAATAGAATCCATTAGTCTGTGCTGGATGTTGGACTGGAACAGAAAACAAGATGGAGCAAAAAAAAATAAGAGTGATTCTGAAAGTCCAGGAGTTTCAAGCTCAACTCTGCCAAGACTGAGCTCATCATATTTGGAAATGCCACCTCAGCTTGGGACGACTCCTTGTGGCCCACATCCCTCAGCGCCCCCCTCTGCACTAATTGAGCATGCCCGCAACCTAGGCATCATCCTCGACTCATCCCTATCCATGACCGCCAGGTAAACTCAGTCACCTCCTGCTGCAGGCACCCCCAGTCTGCAAACTGTCAGAAGATCTTCAGATGGATTCCAGCAGACTGTCGCAAGACAGTCACCCACTCCTTAGTCACAAGCAAGCTTGACTACGGCAATGCACTCTACTCCGGCACCTTGACTAGAAACATAAAAAAACTACAACTCATCCAGAATGCCGCTGCCAGACTCATCCTGGACCTCCCATGCCGAGAACACATCTCCCAACACCTGAGGACACTACACCGGCTCCCGATCAAGAAACAAATCACTACTCACCTACATGTTCAAGGCCATACACAATGCAGGACCAGCCTACCTAAACGACTGCGTCTCCTTCCACATGCCCGCCAGATCCCTCCGCTCCACCCAGATGGCCCTGGCCACCATCCCTCGCATTCATAAAACCACTGCCGGAGGACGACTTTTCACCTACATTGCAGCAAAGAGCTGGAACAACCACCCCCTGCACCTCAGACAAAGCGCATCGCTCACCATCTTCAAGAAGAACCTCAAGATGTAGCTCTTCGGATGAGGCCCCTACCCTCCTCCCAGCACCTTGAGACCCTCACGGGTGAGTAGCTGCGATTTACAAAAACTGATTGATTGATTGATTGATTGAGCTACCAGGCCTTCAATGTCAGGGAAGGCTGACATATAGAAATGCAGCCGCTAGGCACCCTTCATTAAAAAAAAAATCATTTATTTGTGATTCATGCTACTGAAGCATTTTTGTTATCTGCGCAGCCAAAAGCTATTTCTAAACTTACAATATATGTGAGGCATTGCTTTTCAATCGTTCCTTCAGGTCACACCTCCACACACACGATTGTTTCCGAGACCCAATGTTTTTTTTACTTGTAGTAAATGTTCTATCTGCAAACTTGGCCTTTCCAAATCCAAAACAATTCTTATCAATGACCATCATCACAAAATAAGTGACTTTATAAACTGTGAAAGTACTAATGTGGTCTACCTAATCAAGTGTCCATGTCAACAAGTCTATATAGGAAGTACCACCTGACCACTAAAAACAAGAATACAAGAACATGTTCGCAATATACAAAAACCTGATCTCAGAGCGCCACTAGTGGATCACTTTAATGAAGCCCACCCAGAAGATCGCACTTTCACTTTTTGTGGACTTCGACGTATCAAACCCCATCCTAGAGGGGGCAATCTACCATTACGACTTTCTCAGGAAGAAAGTCGTTTAATTGTCCTTTATGACACAGTTGATCATGGACTTAATGAGGATCCAGAATGGCACTATTGGCTGATGTAATTTTCTGTATATGTTTTCTTATTTCATGATGATATTTTTTGGTACTCTTTTCCAGCTAGTTAGAAGGACAGGAGTAGGGCGAACTTAGCTCCTTACACCCTATTTAGTCTTCTCTTTGACATTTTTGTTATTCCTATCACAATTTTCTTTGCTATGTTTGGTCAGGCTATCCATTAGTGCCTAATGTTACACCGCAACTCTTACTCATGGTTACCATTTATTATTATTTTTTATTCTGTACACAGGTAGTAGTATCTTAGTACAGATGCCCATTGATGATGGTGTTCGCTTTTTCTTTTTTCTTCCTTTGTTCTCCCCCGTTTTCCTCTCTTTAAAAATTAGGATTTTATTTATCAGAAAATGTTGTTATTCCTAATATTAGGATGTTCTCTTTCTTTCTGTATCTCCTTTTGGTTTGCCATCATAATATACATACAGCAGACGGTTGCTACCCCTAAGATGGCGGCACCCGTATTTAGTCCCTCTTTTATGTCACGTTTCAGTGACAAAACGTTCTTTACAATTACAAGCTGGGCGCTACCTCCAATATGTCAGCGCTCTTATCAAGTCCTTTTACTGTGTCGAACCCTCCGCGATGCAGGGAAATAAAAACGGACCTGCTCAGTCAGCGCATCCCTATTAATGGCGACGGATGCGTTTTGACTGCTTTCTCCTCGCATCTCGCGGCTCGAATTAGTTATATGGGTAAGAACCACCCTTGTAGATGAACACCTAGATTAGGTGTTTTCCCCATTAACATCGTATTTTTCTGTTTTCCTGTCTGAGATTAACTCCCTTGCCATTTGGTCCATTCCTAAGACATTACGACAGCCTCGCTTTCTATTATAAATATGCCTTGTGTATAATGTTACCATCAATGATAAAATACTGTTCTAAAATGTGTCTACAGGTACCCGCACATCTTAAGATAGGTGTCATTTCCCTATGGTCTTTATTTTTAGTGTAATTGTAGTGTATATAATTGTTGATGTTACCAGTGGTCACAATGTATTCAAACAATGGAATGCCACTCATTTATGTGAGTTACTACTTTGAGTTCTCTTCTCTAGTTGGGATAGTGTTTCAAGGATATAATTAGCATTTTTCTGTCTGCATTAACGACAACTGTAGAAATGTCCACTTTGCATCGTTATATTTCATCTCTAAAACAGTTGTTTGCTTAGAAGTGTTAACCTCTGATGTTGGTCTGACAATTGATAAATGTTCCTTATGCTTTCGTTTTCAGAATATTTGTTATGCTATTGATTGTTCAGGAAATCCTTAAGAGGCTCAGTATGTTTCCTTATGGTATGCTATTCTTTTGTGTCAGTTATCCTAGTGTTTAACCTTTTATACTTTCCCAATTCAGGGTGACGGATCGTTTGGTATACTCTGCGGTGCTGGCACAACCACCTAGTCACATTTTAAATTATTTAATATACTATTTTTTCCTTCTACCTGTCTCACAACTAGTGGTCCTAATCTCTCACGTTTATTCTAGGCCCTCTAATTTGTTTAACATCCTTATCACTCTTTTAACCTTCAATTAGGGACTGTTCTTTATCTTGGCACCCCCATTGCACTGACTTCTAATGTCACACGTTTTCTATACCTGTTCATGGATTTACATGATCATCATGCAGGTTTATACTCTCTGGATGAACCTGGGGTTCTCACATTTTGGTGCTCTCTGACTCTTAACTTCTGATCTCTCAGTTTCCCAGACTCATTTAAATTTGTAAATTCTTTTATTCTCAACAGCCTTGAGAAAGCCCAGGTGAATGCACCTCGTTGGGCGAAACACGTGTCGGCTGGTTAAATGTCCACTCTGTTCTGTTATCTAATTAATCAAGAACATTATGGAACTGATCTTTTTCTTCTGAATAAACATTAATTTGGATAACTCTTGAAGAAAGTTTTCGAATATTTCAAGAAATCTCAAGAACAATTGGCAATTGGCTGCTTTAATGTTATTGTTACAAGTGGGAACCTACCACATATCTGTTACACATCCTAAATTAACCTGTTCTCACCCTCTGGCAGCTTGGCACAGAACAGTCAGGCTTAACTTAAGAGGCAATGTGAAAAGTATGTGTGCAACACTTTAATTATAGCAATTTGATTAAAACATTGCAAAAAGACTCCACATCAGTTTAGAGAAATAGGGAATATTTATCTGAGTAAAACAAGACTAAAACAACAAAACTCCAATTAGTAGAACTCAAGATATAGATTTTTAAATAATAAACTGCAATGTAGTGCTTTAACCCATTGTATGCCTTGGACGAGGTGATCTCGTCCAAGGTGACGGTTCCCCGGTGCCTTGGACGAGATCACCTCGTCCTGCTATGGGTCCCCGGGGGGAGCTCTAGGGATCCCCCCTATGGCCAGGCACACCCCTCCCCTGGGCAGGGATGGAAGGGGAATCACTTCCCCTTACACCCCGACCCCCATGACCCCCCGTGGCATCTGATGATGTCAGCGTGCTTTTGCGCACTGACCTCATCAGAGGCCTTCCCCTCGGCGCTGGAAGCTCTGCAAAGCATTTCTCCACTGATCACGTGGAGGGGGCAGAGAAGCCTGAAAGGAGAGGAAAGACCTTTCCTCCCCTTTCAGGCTTCTCTGAGCACAGTAGACACAAGGGACTTTTTGTGGGCTATTTGAAGTAAGGGGAGCAGCCTTTGGCAAGGGCTGCTCCTCGAGGGGGCAAATTATTTCTAGGCCATTATATTATTAGGCCGATCTGCCCCCGGATATTGTTTTTTTATTCTTTTATGTTTGGGGAGCGACCCCTTGGGCAAGGGTCGCTCCGGCATTTCTGTTGTCCAATCGCAATGCGATCGGGCAGCAGAAATGCCACTAGACACCAGGATTTTTTTTTGTTTTTTGTTATTTCAAATAAGGGGAGCGGCCCCTTGGGCAAGGGCCGCTCCTCGGGGGAAATTTATTTCTTGCCATTTCTGCCCCCCTGGGGGGGGGGCAGGAATCCACTAGACACCAGGGAAAATGTTATTTATTGTTTTTATGTTTTTTTATGTTTGGGGAGCGAACCCTTGGGCAAGGGTCGCTCCAGGGGGGGCATATTATTATTAGGCCATTTCTCCCCGCCCTGGGGGCAGATCGGCCTTGCGATCTGCCCCCAGGGGGGACTGAAACCACTAGACACCAGGGAATATATATTTTTGTGGGCTATTTGAAGTAAGGGGAGCAGCCCCTTGGGTAAGGGCTGCTCCTCCGGGGGCAAATTATTTCTAGGCCCTTTTATTAGGCCGATCTGCCCCCGGGGGGCAGAAATCCACTAGACACCAGGGTTAATTTTTTTATTGTTTTTTTTATTTTTTTATGTTTGGCTGCTCCCCTGGGGGGCAAATTGTATTTAGGCCATATCTGCCCTCTTGGGGGCAGATCAGCCTATTTTTGTTAGGCCAATCTGCCCCTAAAGGGGGCAGAAATCTCTAGACACCATGGATTGATGTGTGTGTATGTGTGTGTTTTGTTTGGAGGGGGCAGCCCCTGGGGCAAGGGTCTCTCCCCATGGGGGCACATTACTGTTGGCCAAAACTGCCCCCCATGGGGGCAGACTGGCCTATTTTGAAAGGCCCATCTGCCCCCAAGGGGGGCAGAAAGCCCACCAGAGACCAGGGAAGATTTATTTTTCAAAATAAGAGGTTGGGGGTATGGCCATACCCCCACCCCAAATAAATGGGGCCAAAGTTGTTCTGCCCACCAGTGGGCAGATTGGGCAATTACCCCCGATCCACACCCCGGGGGGACAGAAAGTCTACTAGAGGCCAGGGAATAAAAAAAATAATAGAAAATAGTGCGGAGGTGGCTACCAACCAGTATGGGCCTGGGTATGCCCCCACTCGAACTGAAGGGGCTAACAGTCTTTCAGCTCTCCCCCGCACACTAAAGCATCTTATCCCATGGCAAGCAAGAGGACATTTGATTATTTTTGGTTTTTGTTTTACATTTGGGCCATAAGAGCTTGGTAACTCTCAAAATAGTCCTACTTGGAATGGTGAGGGCTGCACTTATTTTACTTTGGGACGCTGCCATGTAGAAAAATCCACAAGACCTAGACACATCTGAAAACTAAACATCTAGTTGATTCCAGGGTGGTGTGCTTCATATGCACCAGCACCATTTCCTTACCCACAATGCCCTGCAAACCTGCAACTTTGCTGGAAAGCACACATTTTTCCCACATTTTTGTGATGGAACCTTCCGGAATCTGCAGTAATCCACAAAATTCCTACCACCCAGCATTGTCTCATCTATATCGATAAAATTTCTGCTGCACTTGTCAGCTTAAAAATATTTTTTTTCAAACTACCCTTTTGGACCCACTTTGGTTCCCCCTCAATTTCGACGTGTTTTTGGCTCTTCCCTGTCACAAACACTTGGCCAACCTACACAAGTGAGGTATCATTTTTACCGGGAGACTGAGGGGAACGTTGGGTGGTAGGAAATTTGTCCCGGTGCAGTGATCCCACACAGAAATGTTAAAAAAAATTGATTTTTTTGCAACATTTTCAGTTTGCTCAGGATTCTGGGTAAGAAAATATTGGGGGATCCACGCAAGTCACACTTCCCTTGACTCCCTCAGATGTTTAGTTTTCAGAAATGTCTGGGTTTGGTAGGTTTCCCTAGATGGCTGCTGAGCCCAGGACCAAAAACGCAGGTGCCCCCCTCAAAAACAGGTAGTTTTCTATTTGATAATTTTGATGTGGCCAGATAGTGTTTTGGGGCACTTCCTGTTGCGAGCACAAGGCATACCCACACAAGTGAGGTGCCATTTTTATCGGGAGACTTGGGCGAACGCTGGGTGGAAGGAAAGTTGTGGCTCCTCTCAGATTCCAGAACTTTCTGTCACCGAAATATGAGGAAAAAGTGTCTTTTTAACCACATTTTGAAGTTTGCAAAGGATTCGAGGTAAAGGAACCTGGTGAGAGCCCGACAAGTCACCCCATCTTGGATTTCCCTAGGTATCTAGTTTTCAAAAATGCACAGGTTTGGTAGGTTTCCCTAGGTGGCTGCTTAGCTAGAGGCCAAAATCCACAGGTAGGCACTTTGCAAAAAACACCTCTGTTTTCTTTGAGAAAATGTGATGTATCCACTTTGTGTTTTGGGGCATTTCCTGTCACAGGCACTAGGCCTACCCACACAAGCGAGGTACCATTTTTATCGGGAGACTTGGGGGAAAGCTGGGTGGTAGGAAATCTGTGGCTCCTCTCTGATTCCAGAACTTTCTGTCACCGAAATGTGAGGAAAAAGTATTTTTTTAGCCATATTTTGAGGTTTGCAAAGGATTCTGGGTAACAGAACCTGGTGAGAGCCCGACAAGTCACCCCGTATTGGATTCCCCTAGGTCTCTAGTTTTCAAAAATGCACAGGTTTGTTAGGTTTCCCTAGGTGGCGGCTGAGCTAGAGGCCAAAATTCACAGGTGGGCGCTTTGCAAAAAACACCTTTGTTTTCTTTGAGAAAATATGATGTGTCCACTTTGTGTTTTGGGGCATTTCTTGTCGCGGGCACTAGGCCTACGCACACAAGTGAGGTACCATTTTTATCGGGAGACTTGGGGGAACATAGAATAGCAAAACAAGTGTTATTGCCCCTTGTCTTTCTCTACATTTTTTCTTCCAAATATAAGACAGTGTGTAAAAAAGACGTCTATTTGAGAAATGCCCTGTAATTCACATGCTAGTATGGGCACCCCAGAATTCAGAGATGTGCAAATAACCACTGCTCCTCAACACCATATCTTGTGCCCATTTTGGAAATACAAAGGTTTTCTTGATACCTATTTTTGACTCTTTATATTTCTGCAAATTAATTGCTGTATACCCGGTATAGAATTAAAACCCACTGCAAGGTGCAGCTCATTTATTGGCTCTGGGTACCTAGGATTCTTGATGAACCTACAAGCCCTATATATTCCTGCAACCAGACGAGTCCAGCAGACATAACGGTATATTGCTTTAAAAAATCTGACATCGCAGGAAAAAGTTACTGAGTAAAACGTAGAGAAAAATTGCTGTTTTTTTATCTCAATTTCAATATTTTTTTATTTCAGTTGTTATTTTCTGTAGGAAACCCTTGTAGGATCTACACAAATTACCCATTGCTGAATACAGAATTTTGTCTACTTTTCAGAAATGTTTAGGTTTCAGGGATCCAGCATTGGTTTCACACCCATTTCTGTCACTGACTGGAAGGAGGCTGAAACCACACAAAATCGTAAAAATGGGGTATGTCCCAGTAAAATGCCAAAATTGTGTTGAAAAATTGGGTTTTCTGATTCAAGTCTGCCTGTTTCTGAAAGCTGGGAAGCTGGTGATTTTAGCACTGCAAACACTTTGTTGATGCCAATTTCAGGAAAACAACCACAAGCCTTCTTCTGCAACCCTTTTTTCCATTTATAAAAAAAAAAATGAAATTTTCAATGCATTTTGGCTAATTTCTTGGTCTCCTTCAGGGGAACGCACAAAGTCTGGGTACCTCTAGAATCCCTAGGATGTTGGAAAAAAAGGACGCAAAATTTGGCGTGGGTAGCTTATGTGGACAAAAAGTTATGAGGGCCTAAGCGAGAACTATTCCAAATAGGCAAAAAAAGGCCTGGCACAGGAGTGGGAAAAGGCCTGGCAGCGAAGGGGTTAAGGTCAATAGAACTAAAAGGTTTCTTGAATTCGCACTAGACCAGGGTAAATCCAAAGTTCAGGCCAACCGTGATAGAGGGAGGCTTGCTACAGAACTCACACTGAGCCCAACGAAAAAGTACAACAAATGGAGCAAGAGTCGGCTTCAAGAACTCGATGCGTCAGTTCTTAATGAGGCAGTCACATAGATGCATTGCCATCGAGCTTTGCAATTCGGTCCTACATCAGTGTCAAACCTCTCGTGATGCAGGCGATGCTCTGCCTTCGAGCTTCACACCAATGTCCTGGATCAATGCTGCATCATCGTCAAACCTCACAGTCTGGTCTCGTGGAGGAGAGCACTGCATTGGTTCCAAGCGGTGCAAATACTTTAATGCATCCCTTTTTGGTAGAAAACAGCTGCAGAACCCACTTCTGAGGCCCGGAACTGCATTGGCCCCTCAAGCAAGGGAGGACTTACAGTTGGTAGAATCCAGCAGCTGAAGCAAAGTAGAAGGATGCCTTTAATGCCCCTGAGAATTAATGAACAGGGGGCAAGTCAGCAAGCCTTTAGAGAAACTTTGGTTTAAGGATGTAGAGAGCAGATCCAGTCCTTCTCACTGCCAGGCAAAAAGCAGCAGGCAGCAGGCCAACAGAGGACAGCAAGTACCAAAGTGGCAGTCCTTCCCACAACACAGCAATCCACAGGCAGCAGCCCTTTACAGCAATACAGTTGGCAAAGTGGCAGTACCTTGTGCAGCACAGCAGCTCTTCTTCCGAGCAAAATGTGCTTGGCTCCAGCAATTTCTTATTTTGGGGGTTTGGGGTCCAGTACGTACATCTTGTTGAGCCTCTGAAGTGGAGGGAGACTTCAGAGAGAGGCCTTTGAAGTACACAATGCCCCTGTCCTGCTTTCCCTGGCTCCAGACACTTTGTGTGAGGAGAGACACAGCCCTATTCAGGTATAAGTGTCAACGACTCCCTCACAACTAGCCCAGGAATTACTGTCAGGCAGATGAGGCATTAGAATGCAAATGTCACATCCCAGCTCCCTTTATGTGTAACTGTCTTGAGGGAATGCACAAAGCCTAGCTGACACCCACACCAGACGTGTATTTCTGAGACAGGCAGAGACAGAAAATGGTTAAAGTGTTGGCCTCGAAATGACAAATCAACTTTGTCTCCTCGGACTGCGTCCACCCTCTCTGCATACTCCAAAGAATTTTCAAATGGTTCCCCACAAGCACCAGGAAAACAGTCTTGCAAGCCGCAATCACCAGCCACCTGGCCTACGGCAATGCGCTGTATCAAGGTATCTCCAGCGAACTTATGAGAGGGCTCCAGGCAATAGAACTCAGCGGCCAGGCTGATCTTCAATCTGAGTAAAAGGACCCCAATCGCCCAGCAGCTGAGGGATTTCCACTGGCTCCCCATACAGGATAGATGCCAATTCAAACTACTGACATACACCTACAAAACCCTTCACAACCAAAGACCAGCATACATGAACCATTGCCTGAACTTCCACCTAACATCCAGAAACCTTTGCTCCTCCTTCCTCACCGTGACACATATACCATGCATTCACCATAGCCACAGCGGAGGAGGCTCCTTCTCTTACTTCATCACCAAGTCCTGGAGTGCCCCCACCTCCAAACCTCTCCCTCGCTGACAGCCTTCAGGACTTGAGCACAGCTCCTATTCAGGTGTAAGTATCAGCTCTTCCCTCCCAACCAGCTCAGGGAGACCCATCAGCCTGGTGATGGGCCCTCAGGATGAAAATGTCACACCCCAGGTCCCTTTGTCTGTGACTGTCTAGAGGGAATGCACAAAACCCAGCTGTCACCCACCCCAGATATGGATTCAGAGACAGGAAGAAGCACAGAATGGTTGAAGTAAGAAAATGACAACTTTCTCAAAGTGGCATTTTCAGACTTCCAATTTAAAATCTGACTTCACCATAAGTTGTGGTTTTCAATTGTGAGTCCAAAGACACCAGACTCCAAGGCCCTGATTTATACTTTTGGTGCAAAACTGCACTAACACAGTTTTGCACCAAAATGTTTAGCCCCGATTCAGTGCACCAGCCGGGCACCATATTTATGGAATGGTGCAAGCCGGTCCAAAGGGTAGGCTAGCCTAAAAAAAATGACGTTAGTCGGGTGGGGCTGGCGGTATAAAAGAAGGGGGTTTTGCACCAAAAAAATGACGTTAGGCAGGTTAGAGTAAAAAAAATGACTCTAACCTGCCTAGAGTCATTTTCTGATGCAAAACCATCCATACCACATGACTCCTGTCTTAGAAAAGACAGGAGTCATGCCCACTACCCCAATGGCCAGCACAGGGGACCAGGGTCACCTGGGCATGGCCATTGCACCCAATGCCATGTAGGGGGGCCCTATTCAGGGTTCCCTATGGCACTTTAAAAAGAATAATACAATTATTACCTGTACTTACCTATACTTACCTGGGAAGGGGTCCCCCATCCTCCGCTGTCCCTCTGGTGTTGGTGGGGGTGTCTCTGGGACCTGGGGAGGGCACATGTGGGCTTATTCCATGGTGTTCCACCATGGAAATAGGACCACAGGACCCCTTACACCTGCCCTGATCCAGGCATTAAAAAATGGTGCAAAGCAAGCTTTGCACCATTTTTTGACCCCTCCTTCCCCCCCCCATGCGTGATTTTTGCATGGGAGGATAAATAAGGTGCTAGGACCTTAGAGTAATTTTTTGCATGGGAATGCCTACTTTGCATCTCATTGTCGCAGCGTAGGTGATCACATCCAAAAAATGACTTTAACTCCATAAATTTGGCGCTAAATAGGTCTAGCGCCAAAGTAGAAGTATCGAGTTAGTTTTGCACCGAATTTGGATTAAAAAAATGATGCAAATTCAGGGCAAAACAAGTATAAATATGCCCCCAAATTTCTATCTTTTCCCAAATGGGAGTTACACTTGATGATTGCTTCAAGGTAACCCCAATGTTAACCTATGGGAGAGCTAGGCCTTGCAGTAGTGAAAAACAAATTTGATAGTTTTTCACTACCATGACATGTTCAACTTAAAAGAACATGTCCAATATTTTAAATACATTGGCCCGTATTTATACTTTTCGACGCTAAACTGCGCTAACGCAGTTTAGCGTCAAAAAGTTTTGCGCCGGTTAACGCCATTCTGAAGCGCCATGCGGGCGCCGTATTTATTGAATGGCGTTAGCCGGCGCTAGCAGACCGGCGCTGCCTGGTGTGCGTGGAAAAAAACCACGTACACCAGGCAGCGCCGGCGTAGGGAAAAATGCGTTAGGGCGTCTTAAAAATGGTGCAAGTCAGGTTGACGCCAAAAAATCACCTCCACCCGATTTGCGCCATTTTTTACGACGCCCAGACGCCATTTACATGACTCCTGTCTTAGTAAAGACAGGAGTCATGCCCCCTTGCCCAATGGCCATGCCCAGGGGACTTATGTCCCCTGGGCATGGTCATTGGGCATTGAGGCATGTAGGGGGGCACAAATCAGGCCCCCCTATGCCAAAAAAATATATATAAAAAAAAAATAATTATACTTACCTGAACTTACCTGAATGTCCCTGGGATGGCTCCCTCCATCCTTGGGTGTCCTCCTGGGGTGGGCAAGGGTGGCAGGGGGGGTCCCTGGGGGCATGGGAGGGCAGCTGTGGGCTCATTTTGAGCCCACAGGTCCCTTAACGCCTGCCCTGACCCAGGCGTTAAAAAGAGGCGCAAATGCGGGGTTTTTTGCCCCGCCCACTCCCGGGCGTGATTTTTGCCCGGGAGTATAAATACGACGCATTTGCGTCGCAGTCATTTTTTTAGACGGGAACGCCTACCTTGCATCTCATTAACGCAAGGAAGGCGTTCACGCAAAAAAAGACGCTCTTTCCTCATACTTTGGCGCTAGACGCGTCTAACGCCAAAGTATAAATATGGCGTTAGTTTTGCGCCGAATTTGCGTCGAAAAAAACGACGCAAATTTGGCGCAAACGGAGTATAAATATGCCCCATTGTACCTTGCCCTTGGGGCTAACCAGGGCTTTCCTTAGCGGTAATAAAAATGAAAGTTTGGCCCTGGCAAGAAGGTGTACTTTCCAGGTCAAAATGTCACCTTAACACTGCACACACAGGCTCTGCAATGGCAGGCTGGAGACATGTTTGAAGAGCTATTTTAATGGGTGGCGAAATGGGTATATGTAGTGCACTTTACCAGGGACTTATAAGTAAATTAAATATTCCAACTGGTCATCTGCCAATATTACCATGTTTTAGGGAAAGAGCAGGTACCCTTAAGCACTGTTTAGCAGTGAGAACATACCCGAGTCCTAAAACCAACAAAACTGAATCCAGGAAAAAGGGAAGGAGAAAAGCAAAATATTTGGGGGTGATCCTGCAAAAAGTGCCATTTCCAACATCCATCTTGAGAGTAATATCATTTATTCAGAGTAGAAGCACTGCCTAAGTGCTGATTTTGACACTTAGGCCACTCAAGCAAATATATTTGCAAACTTTGTTTTATTTGAGAAGTTTTCCTTCGTCCTTCACGGACCGTGCAGAAATCAAACGTTTTCAATGCCCTGTTTAATACACAAGCATTTGAAATTCAAAAGACTCTAATAAGTAACAGACATAAACAGTACAGTTAGATAAACATGAAATGCAACAACAGTTGAATGTTTATTCTGATCATCAGTTGCATACAACTTACTTATCACAGTAGGTGAATCGGTCTCTTCCACCTGCTACACTCAAAGTACCCTACTGCTGACGGTATCTGGATTTGCTTGTCCTCATTAACCTTCCAGTGTCAGGATGAATTATGGATTGAGAAACTCTCTTTACCTTAACTGCCATAAACAGTTACAACTGTGCGGATCAAAGAGATGATGGAACTTACAATGACTGTGCATCTAGAAGCTGTGCTAGCCCTACTTGAACTGTTCCCCAAGTTCTGCATCCTAAAAAAGGGGCCACCCTAAAAACTACAAATGCATCCAGCTTCTCAATCAGAGCTTTCTGCAATGTAAGGCCTATATGTATACTTTTTGTTGCAAAACTGCGCTAACGCAGTTTTGCATCAAACAGTTTACTGCTGGCTTGTGTCATTCCAAAGCGCCAGCTGGGCACCAAATTTATGGAATGCCACAAGCCGGCACTAAGCTTGGGCTACTGTCAGAAAACATTATGTTAGCCAGGTGGGGGTGGCAGTAAAGGTGAAGGGGGTTTTGCCACAAAAAATGAAACTAGGCTAGTTAGAGGCAAAAAAAATGCCGTTAACCAGCCTAGCGTCATTGCCTGATGCACAACCATCCATAACACATGACTCCTGTTTTATAAAAGACAGGAGTCATGCCCACCAACCCAATGGCCAGCACAGGGGGCCAGGGTCCCCTGGGTATGGCCATTGCACCCAGTGCCATGCAGGGGGACCCATGTCAGGGCCCCCAATGGCACTTAGAAACTTTTTTTAACTACTTACCCATGCTTATCCTACTTACCTGGGATAGGGTACCCCATCCTCTGGTGTGGGTGGGGTGTTCCTGGGGCTTGGAATGGGCACCTCTCGGCCCATTCCATGGTGTTTGGCCATGGAAATGGGTCCATGGGTACCTAAAAGCCAGGTCTGATCCAGGAGTAAAATAATGGCACTAAGCAGGCTTAGTGCCATTATTTAGGCCCACCCGTGCACCATTTTTACACAGGGGAAAAATATGGCGCTAAGGGCTTGGAGTCATTTTTGGATGGGAACGCCTACCTTGCATCTCATTGACGCCAGGTGGGTTCACACATCCCAAAAATGACATAAACTCCTACATTTTGACACTAGACGGGTCTAGCATCAAAGTATACATTTGGAGTTAAGTTTGTGCCATTTTTGCATCAAACAAATGATGCACAAACGGCACAAACAGAGTATAAATATGCCCCTTACTATGTGAAATACAACTGTAAACAGAAACTATTTAGTAAGGTGAGGTGGCTAGGGGAATTTCATCCATTAACATGTACCAAAGTTCCATCTTAACGCTTGTGGTTTAACGGTAATGGGGACTATTAAACCAGCAAGACAGCTTAGTCAATTAGGCATCAGCTACTGACATCACCTGTGTCCTGCAGGGTGTGGCTTAAAATGTTAAGAAGGCCAACTCAGCCTTTCATTTTTTGACGTTGGATAACTGTGAACAAATACTTTGGGGCTTAAGACACCTCCTAGTCTGCTGCAATTTAATGAAAACATTTTATGGTGACCATGATGATGATTATTATTATTATTGTTATTATTATTATTATTATTAACATCATTTAGTAGAAGGAGTAGAAGTAATTGTAGCGATATTATTTTTAATAGTATTATTATTTTAGTTGGTGATGTTATCAGTTTCAATTGTCCAGCAACTAGAGACAAGCTTCAGCTTCAAATAAAAGAGCTACAAAGGCACTGCAAATGCAAATTTATTGTTTAATCCCATGCCAGTTCAAAGAAGAACTGAATGTTCACCTAATTTGCAATTCCATCAGCACTAGCAAGACAGGCATGGCGGTGATTCGCAGTCAGCTGTAACTAACCTGTTTCTACTTTAATTTACTGCATATCATGGTCTCAGGAGGGCAGTTCGGCTAAAGTGAATTACGTTGTGGAAACGTTCATGAAATTCAGCATCAGCAGCTTTTTCACAGGGGTCGAAACCTCTTGAGAAAGTTCCAAAAACGCTGATTCTCAGCCATTAAAATCTGCCGTTGATATTTCTGAAAACGTGAATACAAATAAAGTACTGGTGAAGTGAAATTCAAGTGTGTTGCACAGTCAGTTGATTTTTTCGGTTGCCAATATGGTTCCCATTTTGTAATTTTGTAGATAATTTTTTCTCAGTTGCTCATCTAGATAACAGGAATGTAGAAGTTGTGAAAGACTCAAATCTTCGTTCATACTTTTGTAAAAATGTGCAGGCAAATGACACATCATTGTCATTCTCCAAAATCAGACAGTTTAATCAGACAGTGCCAGTGCAAGTTTCCCACGTTCGCCCAACTTCATGGGTGAAAGTAAAAACTCCCCACCCCAGTGGCAAAACAGTATACGTGCTCTTAAAAAAGAATGCCTTTGATTAGATCAGAATCCAGCTATCCCAAAACACTTCCTTTATAACAGGTATAGCAACTGAATATCAAAGCTGGAATATCAAGATATACACATATCGAGGACAGAATATCAAATCCAAAATAATGAAAGATAAGTAAGTGTAGGTGTTCTATACCTAAGTCCCCCTATATGTACCTTGCCTATACATATATATATTTTGTCCTTGATATTCTTGTTCTTAATCAATTCAGAAATACAATCTTTAAAACCCAATGCTTCTGGTAGAGATTAAATGGGATCACTGTATCCTGGTCAAAATCATGTTTATTTCTTCATGTAGCAGGCAACAGACCATTGCATTTGTAATTTCCCTGATCAGTAATTTACTAATCTTGCCAAATATCTACACAGCTTAGAAACAGCACATATGTGTTATGAAGTGCTATATTTAAGACAACATATTATAATTTTTTGTATTATTGCGACTGTTAGACCTGTCAGCCTTGGGGGGGCTTCCCCCAAACAATTTGCCTACTTGCCTCATCTTTTTATTGATTTTTTTTTTGGGGCTTTCGACTCCAAGCACTTTAGCACTGTTGACCAGTGCTAAAGTGAATTTGCTTCTCCAGTAAACATGGTAACATTGGTGTATACACAATAGCCATATTTAATTTACCATCACATGTAAGTCCCTTGTAAAGTGGTATGCCATAAACTGAGTGCCTGTAAATCATATTTAACTAGTGGGCCTGCAGCACTGCTTGTGACATCCACAAAAGTAGCCCTTTAAACATGTCTCAGGCCTGCCACTACAGTGTGTGTGTGTGTGTGTAGTTTCCTGCCACTTCAACTTGGCATTCAAAACCCTTTTATTACACATGTCACTCCAAAGATAGGCCCTAGGTAGCCCATAGGGCATGGTGCTGTGTATGTAAAATGTAGGGCATGTACTTTTAAGTTTTGCATCCTAGTAGTGAAAACATCCTAATTCATTTTTCACTACTGTTAAGCCTGCTCCTTTTGTAGGTTAACATTTGGAATTCCTTATTACACTGTTAAATTGTAATTCCTGACTGAAAAGGAGTAGATTTCTCATGTTTCATATCAGTAGATTGGTAGTGATAAATCATTTTTACTGGTAAAGTCTGATATAACATTGCTGTTTTAGAAATGCCACTCTTAGAAAGGGGGCATTTCTCTGCTCTTACAGCTCTGAGTGCCTACACCTTGTCTTCAATACACATCTGGGTGGGTGACAGCTACACTTTGTGCATTCCCTCTAGACAGCCACAAACACAGGAATATTAAGTGTGAGTGAGCACTCATCTGGATTCTGATGGCTCATCCTGGGCAAGAAGGTTAGGAGGGACCCTGTCAGAAGAACTGCTGTGCTACGCCACCAACTGTTACTCTTCTGGACTGCTGATCTAGAAGGACTGCTTTTCTCCTGTGCTGTCCTGCTGCCTGCTGCTCCCTGACTCAGCTGAGAGAAGGCTGGGCCCAAAGTGATCTCCAAGGCCTTCTTGGCTTGTCTCCTTGAGACTCAGGGATAGCAAAGTCTCTACCCCTGCTCCTATGACTGGTTGACTGGAAGTGAAACAAAATACATGCCCCAGAGAAATCACTGCATCTCTAATCGGCTTGGAGCATATCGGTGCATCGATCCTGTTTCAGGAGTAGATTCAGCACTTAGTTCTCAGAACTAACACATTGCCTTGAGAGCCTGAAGCTCAGAACCGCACATTAGCTGTCATAGCAGCTTGGAGAGGTCAGCCTATCCATTTGACTGAGCGGAGCCACCCCTGCTTAAAGAAAACTGGTGCATCACCTCACCTGCGGGCCCTACTCATTGATTTTTTATTGTTTTGGTCTTGATTTATTCATACAATACTTGTCTAAATTTCCAATCTAATTGGGACTATTTTTGTGGTGCTTTCATTGTGTTACTGTGTGTTATGTTGTAGAAATACTTTACACATTGCCTGACTGCTCTGCGCCAAGCTACCAGAGGATGAGCACAGGTTATCTTTAGTGTGTACCCGACTTATCCTGACTATGATTGTGATTCCTGCTTGGACAGGGTGCACACTGTGCCAACCAGAAACACAATTGCTTACAGCAATGTCATTTTTTTGTTTCTTTACCAGATAAACCACAAATTCTACACACATTGAAAACATGCTCTTGAGCAGACTCAAGTCATAAAATTGGTGAAAATAAACAGCTTCTTCAAAAGTCTTTTAAAGTCATGCCATATACAAGGGGCTTCTATTTTCTTGCAGTAACCTGAAAAAAGTGGCAGTTGTTTCCAGAGGTCATACTCTTTTCCTGTTTTCACCAATTCATTTTGATTCTCTCTTGGACAAAACTGTGTTTCACCAGGACATGGTGACACCTTGCCATTAATATGCATTTGAATCAGAAAACCATTCACACAGCAACCTCGGTGATCTAAAGCAAGTGCAAACCCACGTTAACGCTCCTCTACTTATGTCCCACAGTCGCCCTTAATATAAAAAAATATTTTATTATTTTTATCTGACTCCCTTTGCCTCTTACTATTCGAATTTGTTGTCCCCAGTGCTTGATTGATAATTCTTACTTTTTGCAACAGTGATTTGAAAACCTGCAACATCGGTGAGTGACGCACCATTGAGAGGGGTATTATTTGTGATATAGTTTTTGGAGGGCTGTAGCAGTAGAAGGTTAGTCAAAAAAATGACTCTAACCTGTCTAGAGTCATTTTCTGATGCGAAACCATCCATACCACATGACTCCCGTCTTAGAAAAGTAGAAAAGGCAGGAGTCATGCCCACCACCCCAATGGCAGGCACAGGGGACCAGAGTCCCCTGGCCATGGTCATTGCACCCATTGCCATGTAGGGGGATCCATTGCAGGGCCCCCTATGGCACTTTAAAAAATAAAATGCAATACTTACCTGTACTTACCTGGGATGGGGTCCCCCATCCTCTGCAGTCCCTCTGGTGTGAGGGGAGTAGCCCTGGGGCCTGGGAAGGGCACCTGTGGGCTTTTTCCATGGTGTTTCACCAGGGAAATAGGCCCACAGGTCCCCTAACGCCTGCCCTGACCCAGGTGTTGACAAATGGGGCAAAGCAAGCTTTGCACCGCTTTTTGACCCCCTCCTTCGTCCTGTGCACCATTTTTGCACGGGAGTATAAATATGGTGGTAAGGCTATAGAGTCATTTTTTGCACGGTAAAGCCTACCTTCCATCTCATTAAGGCAAGGTAGGGTTCCACTTCCAAAAAATGACTTTAACTCCATAAATTTGAAGCTAGACAGGTCTAGCGCCAAAGTATAAATATGGAGTTAGTTGTGCATTGAATTAGAGTAAAAACAAATGACGCTAATTCAGTGCAAAAAGAGTATAAACATGCCCCTTAATCATAAATTCAACTAATAGCTAACGTTGGAATTAATAGCACTCCTTCTATGGTTTTGATTGTGACTGTGAGCTGGCCGCTTTTATGAATAAATATAGTCACCCCATGACTGTGGCATGACATAATCTAGCTAGAACTGTGGACTAATTAAGGCTTTATACACCAGTGATACATCTGGTGGATATTCCTGCTATTCTTATCACCTCAGAGTTAATAGTTGAGGTCAATTTGACCTTAATAAACCTCATTTGTTTTGGTGGGCTGAATAAAGGAGGATACTTTATTACATTAGCCTAACTTAAAGAACAAAGGAGTGCTGCATCCCTTGACATATTTGCATTCTTCTAAATAAATGAGAGTCTTTTGTAACCAGCTGAAGAAGCACATCTACTACCAAGCATTGTT
This sequence comes from Pleurodeles waltl, assembly GCF_031143425.1. Taxonomy (NCBI): domain Eukaryota; kingdom Metazoa; phylum Chordata; class Amphibia; order Caudata; family Salamandridae; genus Pleurodeles; species Pleurodeles waltl. The sequence goes on along the minus strand of NC_090444.1, from coordinate 1,104,599,015 downwards.
CTTGAATAACTTACCCTTCTTGTAGTTTTTGAGCCATTGGCGCTTTATAGTAACTTTAGGCATTTTGAATGTATTTAAAAAAAATAAAGCACACACAATTGGACAGGATGACAAAATAAGTCAATGGAGTGCACCCAAATAAAATAAATGTCATTTAAAAATATGTTCGGACCTATTAGCTTGTAATATAAATTTTAATAATACACTAGATATGTACTCATTGATCACACATGAAAATTAAGTATCTACTGTTGTATGAAAGTGCCCAAGAAGCAAACAATGGTATATTTGTGCCGGTATGTCAAACAAACAGAACAAAGTGATTAGCAAACTCAGTGGTGGCTTAGATCTCTGTGCGAGACTATACTGCAACTTACCTTGATGATGCAGATAACATTGCTGTCAGTCTGTATGTTGCTCCATTGTAAATCACATGATAATACTTGTTATACATCACAAAGCTCAGTAAGTGTTGGAAATAAAACAGAAATAGCCTGTTCCAAACGTCAATCACCTGTCATAGAATCAGTTTGTACATATCTGTATGTGACACTTTGACAATATAATGCAGGAGAGTATTTCATTTTTTCTGAAGCTTTAGTTCATTAAATTCCTACTGTAGACAATGGACCATCAGGCTAGGTCACCCTGACAAAGAATAGAATGGATATGGAATGCAGATAATTCTGTTAGAATAGTTTCATACTACTGGAGTTTCTACAGTAGACGCACCATTAATTGAGTTCTTGTATTTAAATGTAAGCATGCATGGATATTAAGGAAAAGGATTAGACCTGGGGCCTGATTTAGAACTCGATGGACAGGTTACTCTTTCACAATGACGGTGGATTCCCATTCACCTTAATCTAAAGTCCATAGAATATAATGGGGTTTATATTTCAGCGGATGAGATATCTGTCACTATTGTAACAGAGTAACATGTATGTGTTTTCAGCCGCAAAAGTTCTCCCTATTGAACAAATTGTGTTTGTGTTTATAAGAAGCCTTAAATTCACTGTCCTCCATGTCAGAATTAGAGAACAAAAAACCGAAAAAAGACGCGAAACATGTTGACCATAAATAGACAGGATTAGGCATACTACCCTTCCTTCTTTATAGAGTACAGCAGGACATTATTCCCACTAAGACTCTGAATGATTTTAATCTTGGCCTGAACCTTTCCTCTGATCCATAAAAATGATGTTTTAGGCTCAGAGCCAATTTTATCTTATCTTCACTCTCCTCCACTCACACTTCTTGTTCTATCTTTTTAGTCAGTTTTCATTCCAGACCTCCACCTGGCAAATTGCCTTTGGTTGAGTACCATCCCAATCTGTGGGTGGTCCGCCAGACATTGCAGCACCGGTCTGACGAGGAGATAGCCCAATGTTGAAACTTGTCACCCTAGTGGGTGTTTGAGGGCTCTCCTGATAATAATTGTATCTCTGACTCCATTCGCCCTCGCTTTCCTATACATTTAATAGGTTTGTCGTCTTTTGGAACAGTGTACTTTTCTATATAAACAGGTTACTTGGAAGACCGTACACTGGACCATTATTCTCCCTGTCCCTCTTTTGTATCTAATAGAATTAGAGAACAGCCTTTGGTAAATATGTTTGGGGTCTGCGAACCCTGCAAAAATTTAACAATGTGAAGGTTCTTCAAAATCCAATCAATGTCTTCATTGTTGAGAGGTGGCCAGACCCCATGGGGATGTACATGTTCTCTCCATCTAGAAAAACATTAATATTGTGTCTTTCGTATTCTTGCCAACTGATACTTTATGAAACTGCTGTGAATCTCTCACATTATTAAACACAAATTATTAGTGGATTTATATCTGAGTTATTTGTTTCAAAGACACCTGTTGGGATTCATGTAAACCCATTTCAATCTCCATTTAAAGGAGAACTCTGTGTCTAGCTATAGGGTGGTATTGGTGACCTATGTTGTTTCCTTTTAGAATCTGATAGATTGATGCTTCCTTGAGTTCTGTCTGTGAACGTCCTATTTGGCAGTCTTCTTCCGTCATCTTCCTAAACACTGAAACCAATTCCCTGCTGCATAAACATCAATTCACCAAAACGCCAGGGGTAACTGAAGTTACCTCACCCACTCTTTTTTGATATCCATGACATCACAGGAAGTGACATTATGTGACATTTGAACCTTAATCCCAAGAAATGACCCCAGAGTACATTTATCTTGAATAGATCATAAAAGTTGAAATTACTGAAGCCTAGTAAATACCACAAAGGGAGAAGGCATAGCTAAATCACAGAGGCACAAAAACAATAGTAGTCAAGCTAACTGGTACTGTTTGATAGGGAATAAAAATGATTATGAACTTTGTTGTTGCATTGATTTACTCGTATAGGAGGAACTATCACACTTGCAGAGAACGGAAGTGAGGGTTCTGCTCAAAAATATATTTTCCACATAATAATACAATGAGACAACAATTTGAAAATATGTTTTTTAATTTGTTTACATTTTGTTTTGTATCATAAAGAGTGTGCACTACACTTAAATTGTAATCTCCCAGTGGTATCTGCAGTAAGTAAACAGTTGTCATCAAAACACTGTAATCTTCTCTGCTTGGTGCTGCTTTTTCCACCTCTACCGCTAAGGGATCACAAACGTAGTGCTAGGGGTCACAAGAGGCAAACCAAGGGTTGTAGCTACGCTCCTTTGTGACCTCCATATGACTCCCTGCCCTGCTGCTATTTTATCAAGTTCAGCTGGAAGATCAGGCTCCTCAGGGGTCTTTCCCTATTCAAGGGGGTTAGGTGGCTTTAAGTATCTCCACAATGTCCATGAGGAGTATGCAAGGCCTCCTCAACAATAAAGGTCACTTCCCATTCTTAAGAGAATTTCTACAAATTATTAGTCTGATGAACAGATGCTTGTGAAAGCCCTTTTAGAAGCATTTACATATGTTATTATGTTTCCTGTTAGCTATTATTGATCTGCACTTGTTATCTACCTTAAGTCAAAGAACCAGATGCTCATATTGCTTTCTCATCAGCTCTTTCTTGATTGATACATGTGAATTGAAAGGGTCGTGGAATCCAGTTCCTGTGACTCTTCTTTTTACCTCAACTGTTTGTTTGCTTTTTCTCTCCTTTATCTGTTTTGTCCCTCTAATTATGGATATAAGTAAAGGATACTGAGTTGCTAAAATGCCTGGGGTAATGGTTTGAGAGCATACATAAGTTGAGCCGTTATGACATTAACAGATTGGCACCATTTCCTACTTCTAATCTCTTACCAGTCCCCTAATGGCTGCTAAGGGGCTAGAGAATAGGCCAGCAGTGGAAACTCATAAAGTGCCCACTTCTGACACTTCACTTAGTGTTGGAAGATTTTTTTTTTGAATTCTCGGAACACCTACCTCCATTAGATGAGACATGCCTATGACATATAGGGGGTTATTCCAACTTTGGAGGAAGTGGTAATCCGTCCCAAAAGTGACGGTAAAGTGACGGATATACCACCAGCCGTATTACGAGTCCATTATATCCTATGGAACTCGTAATACGGCTGGTGGTAAATCCGTCACATTTGGGACGGATTACCACCTCCTCCAAAGTTGGAATAACCCCCATAATGTACTAATCAGTATAAATGTACAGCCAACAGTATTTCTATTGTGTATCCGGCTATTCAGAATACAATTAAAGAATAAATATGTCTCCATCAATCAAAATATGATTTAACAATGTTACCTCTGCAAGCAATGCTGGACAGATATGTTTATGTTCAAAATAATGTATCGTATTTATTTGTGAATGAAATGACAATACAGAAAATAACACCAAATAGAACATAGAATAGTATCTTATTGGAATACTTAAGGCATTGTGAACTATATCTATAAAATGTAAATACCCAAGATATAAATGTTTGAAAGAATAAATACAACTGAAATATACAGAGAACAAAACGAGAGTTACTTATCTATGAAGGAAGCATATTAAATATTACATACTAATTTATAAAGTATTAATAGTAAACATTATACATATAATGTAATGTAATCATCCATCGCTTACCAAATAAGTTGGTAAGCAGAGGTTTTATGAATAACATCCTTACAAGTTAAATTGGCTCCATATATGGGGAATATAATCCATGCCCACCAATAAAGAAACTTTTTTGTTGTAATTGACTTGAAGGAAGAGGTTAGGGTATGCCCAGACGTTGGTCCCGTGCTTCCCATGCCACTGGATTCAAGCTAGCCTGGCTGATGAGGGGTGAAACCCCGAAACCAGTCCCAGGATGCTTGTTTCCAGTCCAGGGAAGACCTGGCCTGGCAGTTCGGGCTGGACTGTTCCCATGGGGAACAGGGCCAAGACTGATTTGCATATGGCTGGGTCCAAACTGGAATGGCATGGGCAGCAAAAAAACGATGGATTTAGGCCCAGATCTCTGTACTTGGGGTGAATGTTTGACATTGTTCAGCATTTCGTCCATCACTTCTTCTTTTTGCATTTGTCGCCCTAAGTGGGAAGGGTATGCCAAGACGTGGGTCCCGTGCTTCCCATGCCACTGGATTCAAGCTAGCCTGGCTGATAAGGGGTGAAACTGGTCCCAGGATGCATGTTTCCAGTCCAGGGAAGACCTGGCCTGGAAGTTCGGGCTGGACTGTTCCCATGGGGAACAGGGTCAAGACTGATTTGCATATGGCTGGGTCCAAACTGGACTGGCATGGGCAGCAAAAAAACTATGGATTTAGACCCAGATCTCTGTACTGGGGGTGAATGTTTGACATTGTTCAGCATTTTGTCCATCACTTCTTCTTTTTGCATTTGTCGCCCTAAGTGGGAAGGGTATGCCCAGACTTTGGGCCCAGACGTGGGTCCCGTGCTTCCCATACCACTGGATTCAAGCTAGCCTTGCTGATGAGGGGTGAAACCCTGAAACCGGTCCCAGGATGCTTGTTTCCAGTCCAGGGAAGACCTCGCCTGGCAGTTCGGGCTGGACTGTTCCCATGGGGAACAGGGTCAAGACTGATTTGCATATGGCTGGGTCCAAACTGGAATGGCATCGGCAAAAAAAAAACGATGGATTTGGGCCCAGATCTCTGTAGTGGGGGTGAATGTTTGACATTGTTCAGCATTCCGTCCATCACTTCTTCTTTTTGCATTTGTTGCCATAAGTGGGAAGGGTATGCCCAGACGTGGGTCCCGTGCTTCCCATGCCACTGGATTCAAGCTAGCCTAGCTGATGAGGGGTAAAACCCCGAAACCGGTACCAGGATGCTTGTTTCCAGTCCCGGGAAGACCTGGCCTGGCAGTTTGGGCTTGACTGTTCCCATGGGGAACAGGGTCAAGACTGATTTGTATATGGCTGGGTCCAAACTGGAATGGCATGGGCATAAAAAAAAAATAGATTTAGGCCCAGATCTCTGTACTGCGGGTGAATGTTTGACATTGTTCAGCATTCCGTACTTCACTTCTTCTTTTTGCATTTGTCGCCCTAAGTGGGAAGGGTATGCCCAGACGTGGGTCCTGTGCTTCCCCCTGCCACTAGATTCAAGCTAGCCTAGATGATGAGGGGTGAAACCCCGAAACCGTTCCCAGGATGCTTGTTTCCAGTCCAGGGAAGACCTGGCTTGGCAGTTCAAGCTGGACTCTTCCCATGGGGAACAGGGTCAAGTCTGATTTGCATATGGCTGGGTCCAAACTGGAATGGCATGGGGAGCAAAAAACGATGGATTTAGGTCCAGATCTCTGTACTGGGGGTGGATGTTTGACATTGTTCAGCATTCTGTCCATCACTTCTTCTTTTTGCATTTGTCGCCCTAAGTGGGAAGGGTATGCCCAGACTTGGGTCCTGTGCTTCCCATGCCTCCGGATTCAAGCTAGCCTGGCTGATGAGGAGTGAAACCCCGAAACAGGTTCCAGGATGCTTGTTTCCAGTCCAGGGAAGATCTGGCCTGGCAGTTTGGGCTGGACTGTTTCCATGGGGAACAGGTTCAAGGCTGATTTGCATATGGCTGGGTCCAAACTGGAAGTGCATGGGCAGCAAAAAAAACGTTGTGTTTAGGCCCAGATCTCTGTAGTGGGGGTGAATGTTTGACATTGTTCAGCATTCCGTCCATCACTTCTTCTTTTTGCTTTGGTCTCCCAAAGTGGGAAGGGTATGCCCAGGCGTGGGTCCCGTGCTTCCCATGCCACTGGATTCAAGCTAGCCTGGCTGATGAGGGATGAAACCCCGAAACCGGTCCCAGGATGCTTGTTTCCAGTCCAGGGAAGACCTGGCCATGCAGTTCGGCTGAACTGTTCCCATGGGGAATAGGGTCAAGACTGATTTGCATATGGCTGGGTCCAAACTGGAATGGCATGGGCAGCAAAAAAACAATGGATTTCGGCCCAGATCTCTGTACTGGGGGTGAATGTTTGACATTGTTCAGCATTCCGTCCATCACTTCTTCTTTTTGCATTTGTCGCCCTAAGTGGGAAGGGTATGCCAGACGTGGGTCCCGTGCTTCCCATGCCACTGGATTCAAGCTAGCCTGGCTGATGAGGGGTGAAACCCTGAAACCGGTCCCAGGATGATTGTTTCCAGTCCAGGGAATACCTGGCCTGGCAGTTCGGGCTGGACTGTTCCCATGGGGAACAGGGTCAAGACTGATTTGCATAAGGCTGGGTCCAAACTGGAATGGCATGGGCAGCAAAAAAATGATGGATTTAGGCCCAGATCTCTGTACTGGGGGTGAATGTTTGACATTGTTCAACATTCCGTCCATCACTTCTTCTTTTTGCATTTGTCGCCCTAAGTGGGAAGGGTATGCCCAGATGTGGGTCCGTGCTTCCATTGCCATTGGATTCAAGCTAGCCTGGCTGAAGAGGGGTGAAACCCCAAAACAGGTCCCAGGATGCTTGTTTCCAGTCCAGGGAAGACCTGCCCTGGCAGTTCGGGCTGGACTGTTCCCATGGGGAACAGGGTCAAGACTGATTTGCATATGGGTGGGTCCAAACTGGAATGGCATGGGCAGCAGAAAAACTATGTATTTAGGCCCAGATCTCTGTAGAGAGGGTGAATGTTTGACATTGTTCAGCATTCCGTCCATCACTTCTTCTTTTTGCATTTGTTGCCCTAAGTGGGAAGGGTATGCCCAGACGTGGGTCCCGTGCTTCCCATGCCACTGGATTCAAGCTAGCCTGGCTGATGAGGGGGTAAAACCCCAAAACCGGTCCCAGGATGCTTGTTTCCAATCCAGGGAAGACCTGGTGTGGCAGTTCGGGCTGGACTGCTCCCATGGGGAACAGGGTCAAAACTGTTTTGCATAGGGCTGGGTCCAAACTGGAATGGCAAGGGCAGCATAAAAACGATGGATTTAGGCCCAGATCTCTCTACTGGGGTTGAATGTTTGACATTGTTCAGCATTCCGTCCATCACTTCTTCTTTTTGCATTTGTTGCCCTAAGTGGGAAGGGTATGCCCAGACGTGGATCCCGTGCTTCCCATGCCACTGGATTTAAGCTAGCCTGGCTGATGAGGGGTGAAACCCTGAAACCGGTCCCAGGATGATTGTTTCCAGTCCAGGGAAGACCTGGCCTGGCAGTTCGGGCTGGACTGTTCCCATGGGGAACAGGGTCAAGACTGATTTGCATATGGCTGGGTCCAAACTGGAATGGCATGGGCAGCAAAAAAACTATGGGGCATATTTATACTCTGTTTGCGCTGGAATTGCGTCGTTTTTTTTGACGCAATTCCGACGCAAAACTAACTCCATATTTATACTTTGGCGTTAGACGTGTCTAGTGTCAAAGTCCATGGAGTTTGCGTCATTTTTTAGCATAGACACCTACTTTGTGTTAATTATATGCAAGGTAGGCGTTCCCGTCTAAAAAATTGACTCCGAGGCATGTGCGCCGTATTTACACTCCCGGGCAAAATTCACGCCCGGGAGTGGGCGGGTCAAAATGACGTACGGCCGATTTTGTGCCGTTTTTTAGCGCCAGGAAAAGGCAGGCGTTAAGGGACCTGTGGGCTCGGAAGGAGCCCAGAGGTGCCCTCCCATGCCCCCAGGGACACCCCCTGTCACCCTTGCCCACCCCAGGAGGACACCCAAGGCTGGAGGGACCCATCCCAGGGACATTAAGGTAAGTTCCGGTAAGTATTTTTTAATATTTTTTTTGTGGCATGGGGGGCCTGATTTGTGCCCCCCTACATGCCACTATGCCCAATGACCATGCCCAGGGGACAGAAGTCCCCTGGGCATGGCCATTGGGCAAGGGGGCATGACTCCTGTCTTTGCTAAGACAGGAGTCATTTCTATGGGGGTTGGGAGTCGAAAAAAATGGCGCAAATCAGGTTGAGGCGAAAAATTTGCCGCAGCCTGACTTGCCCCATTTTTTGGCGCCCAAGCTCCATATTCCCCTACGCCGGCGCTGCCTGGTGTACGTCGTTTTTTTCCACGCACACCAGGCAGCGCCGGCGGCTAACGCCGGCTACCATCATTGATTAAATACGGCGCCCGCATGGCGCTTCAGAATGGCGTTAGCCGGCGCTAATTTTTTTGACGCAAAACTGCGTTAGCGCAGTTTTGCGTCAAAGTATAAATATGGGCCTATGTATTTAGGCCCAGATCTCTGTACTGGGGGTGAATGTTTGACATTGTTCAGCATTCCGTCTATCACTTCTTCTTTTTGCATGTGAACGAAACCAGAACCAACAGCTTTGAAAAAATGTGCGATTCCAGTTGTACTGGATGCATTTAATATTCGTCCCACGAGTTCACCAAAGTGTCTCAGAAAGTTTGTGTTTACCAGGGACTGTATTTCTGCTGATGACCTTGCCACTTGAAGTGCGTAGGTCTTGCGCGCAGATGTTTGGGCCACATGCTTTTGAAACAATAAAGCCTTGAGTCTACTTAACTTGTCGAAATTCACCTTTAAAGTAGCAATGTAAGGCCAAATATCAGCTACCTCCCTAAATTTAGTGGGGGGGAACAGTACGTTCCCGCAGCATGTAACGACCTTAGAGACCGAAACAACGTAAACTATTCTGGCCCGCATGCCACAACAGCCTTCACTATTGAGAAGGACGTAGCTGACATTTGAAAGTACCTGGAACGTAGGTCTAATCAAAGGGAGTGGGACTCCCTTCAGATAACAAGCCAAGTTTGCAGCTGAGGCGTTACACACCCCATGCAAGGACAGCTGTTTACAAATCATCGAATGGCTGACCGAAGTCTCGCATTCACTACCGCTAAGAAAGACCTCTTTCATGCTATTGAAGCATTTGTACGAGAAGGGAAGCTCTCACCCCTCATGGATGTAACTATTTCCCAATTTTTCATATCTGCCTACTGGAATGTGTTTTAAACAGGAAGTGAATTGCAGTGTGGAAACAGGCAGATTAGTAACCCCATGTATCAACCACTCACCCAATGGTATTTTCGGCCACGGTAAAAGGCAACTTTTCTAACTTCTCGATGTTAAGCATCACATAAGTCGCTTCCTTCTTAGCCATTAGTTGTCGTTGTCGTGTTAGATTAAAAGAAGAAAATATCTCCCTTGCACTGATGTGCTGCCATGGGACGCGACTTGCCTTCAATGTTTGAAGCGTCCAACCCAACCACATAATGGACCTGATCTGACTCTGTCCATGGTGTAAAGAAGACATATCTGATTGTATAATGTCTATAGCAGAAGAGACAATATTTTTTATGATGTATATCCGGTCAGACAAGATGTTAATCCCATTATCCACAACAGCTAATGCCTTTTTTAGATTTTCCTGTTCTATTTGCCTTAACCGGGCAGCAGCATCTTCTTGGGAAAGTTTCCAAATCTCATTGTATACTGCATATAAGAAACGCTTCCTACGTGGTGTTCTGGGGCCTGACAAGAAATCTTGTAAGTCAGTGGAGTTAGACAGGAGACTGAAGTGTTCTCTAACTGCCTCTAGTGAGGATGATTTTAGCCACTTCTGGCATAATTTCCCCACACTGTTGTAACTATACCCGCATGCTCTGGTGATATATAGCGAGGGTCTGGCCTACTCATCCTAAAACCCAGAGGAGTTAATAAAACGTTGATGACACCCATTGGTATCTATTGGACACAGTAACCACCCGCCAGGACGTGTTAGTGAAGCATTAAATGTACCATTCTGGATCCACTCATTGAGCTCATTTTCAGTTGCATTTGTATATTTTTGCCATTTATAAAACTTTGCGGGGCAGGTATACTGGGCATGTTTAATTCCTTAATTTTAGCTAAGCCTAAACAACTAGTCTGCTGTACCGTTTCGTTTACAGGAAAAAGGCATGCTCTAAAGAATGTTTCCTTTCCCTTAATTTGCCAATGTTTTGTCCCCACACACTTTTCAGATCATTTGATTTGAACCAATGTTCATAGCCTTCTATTGATTACTGGTAAACAAAGGATTCAGAATATATACATTTTGTACTGGTCAATAACATATGTATATCCTTAGTAGGGGGTACTTTAAAATATTATGACTCAGCATTCTTTTGATTGTGTCCAGAAAAATATGCAAACTTTTCAGAATATATTTTGGAACGCCCTTGCGGCAGAGTCGGGCACTGTTCCCATTGCATGTAAATAAAAACAGTTTTGGGACTGCTCGCTCTATGTATGAAATGGTGCCCATAATAATTGTAACAAAACATATCACTATAATTTTCTTTAAATTGGTAAACATCTTCGTTTTCAAAGACAGTATAATATTGCAATTCAGTCATCGTAGAATCAACTGTTTTCACATCCCAATCATCAGAAACAATGCCTGGTATCACTATATAATTCATTGATAATTTGAACACATACGGTATTTGAATAACTTCCGTGGGACCATATATATCAAACATTACTTTGTCCCAAACAATCCAATCAGGAATTGCCACTGCGGAAATTTTCACAAAGGATAAGTGTCTTCGGACTTTATGTGAACAAAAATGTGGTTTCAAAACCTCCTCCACCAGTTCAACTGTCGATCTTTCAGGTAAAAAATGACCATGTATTAACAAGAAAAAGGTAATGACAAAACCAATCCAAAGTAGAAAGGCTAGGACAGTTAAAGAGAGCCATAGATAGTTCCATGGAAAAATAAAATACGTTTCTTTAAGCCAGTTTGTTACCTTATGTGTACTTGACAAATCAGCTGTTGAAGAGGCGATGGAGTCTGAGAAATCATTGTTGAAGTCGGCAAAATAACCAGAGGCAGTTCGTGCAAATGGCGGAGCCATTGTCAGTGATGGAGTCGGTGTTTCCTGCGGTGGCACGCTCTAGATAGCACCATCCGTTTGTATTGGAGTCGAGTTGACTTGGTCAAATGTTTCTAAATTAGTTGACATTAGTGGAACTAATGCAAGATCATCTTCCACCCTCCCCAAGCTCGGAGAGGTGTCGGTATTGGTGTAAACAGCTTGTAAAGGAACTTCTTTACCAGTGGTGAGAGGGATTCAGGAACTACTGGATGTTCCTCTTGGTCGGCTGTGCAAGATTGGCCACATAGTGTAGTTTGACATTGTCAATGGAGACAAAACGATTTTCTTTGGCACCAGCCAACGGTGGTAGAATAACATTTCTGGTACCGTGTATCCCTAGTACAGGGACTGGTGCTCGATAAGAAGGGTAAAATTCTTTTTTCACTGCGACTTTCTCACGTACAAGATCCCCAACTCTGGGAATCCAGCCATTAGATGTTACAGGCACATCCTTAATTCCTGTGGAGGCGGCACTTTTGGAAGAATTATCATCACAGAACTGTTGCAATTCCTGTAAGACAGTGACACGTTCATTTATGTCAAAAGGTGTTTCTGCTGCCTCCACGCCATGATCATCAAGATCCGGAACATACATTCGAGTTCTGAACAGGCACTCATATGAAGTACGACCCCCCAGGGACCTTCTAGGCAGGTTATTTAGTGCTCTCTGGAATCCATACAGGTGACCAAGCCAACTACGACCCGTACCTAAGACTCTGGCTGTTAAGGATTGCTTTAAATCACAGTTTAATCGCTCCACAACACTATTTCCCTCAGGATGAAATGGAGATGAGTTCTGGAGTTGGACCCCCAATTAAGCCATGGTGTCCCTGAATGCCCTTGAGGCGAAAGCAGGGCCCTGGTCCGAATGGAAAGCCGCAAACTGCATATGTACCGATAAAGATTTGCAAATCTTTAATAACAGTCCGAGCGTCAGCCGAGCGTTGTGGCCACACCCATTTAAATCTGGAGCATGAATCAACAGCGACTAAATTATATTTGGTATGAACTACCAGGTGTTAGGGGACCACAGTGGTCCAAGAACACACATTGTACTGGTTTGTTTGAAATTAAGAAGGGTGTCCGCAGTGGGCGCTTGGCGGTGGAAACTTTGATTTGTTGACAGATGTCACTGCAAAGGACATACTGCTTAGTCTCTTTGTAGAGACCTAGCCACTAATAATGGGTCTGCAAGATCAAAATTGTAGCCGCCACACCTGCATGGGCAGATGCCACCCTTTCATGCGCTGCTTTAATCAATTGTGATCTTATGTCTTTGTTGGGGATGTCTCGTACACCTACGCCTCGTATCTTAACCTCAGCGTTCAGCATACCTCCCATACGATAGTGATATTTGTTAGGAAATCCTTTAGGATAGGGCGTACCTTCAGCCGTAGCTGTCATGGCAGCCCAAATGTCTACGTCTGGTTTTGAACTCAAACGAGTCACTGCAGCTACAGCGGCCACAGCCACTGCTGACTTTGCGGTTTCATCAGCCAGTGTATTTCCAGCACCATGTATTCCAATGCGCTGGTGTCCAAGTGTGGGCACAACATGGACATTCTGTAGCGTCTCTTTCAGGTCAGCTACTTTCCCCCACAGTAGTCTGGGTTTAATGGTGTTGCCTTTGGAATCTCTGAACCCATTCTGGCGCCAATAATGCAGGGATTCATTAAAAGACTGGACACAATAATATGAATCACAAACAATCAGCGTAGGCTGTGCAGGATCCGTGTGTTCCAGTGCCATCAGCAGAGCTTTTAGCTCTGCCAATTGTGCTGTACAATCCCCTAGGGTTTGTGTAAAGGTATGTAGAGGACAACATTTATCGCCCTCCATTTAGCCGCTTACGAGCAAGCAGCAGAATACTGATGTGTAGTTCCAATTGCAGGTTGTGCAGAGTCATCAGTGTACATGACTCTATGACATTGGTCAATAGGCAAAGTATTTGCTGGAACTGGATATTCTATTTCATATTGTAAAAATTCCTGAGTTTGTAACTTTGGGTCAAAAATAAAGTCTACATCAGTGGCTGTCAGTGACGTAGCCCATTGTATCCAAAGGGGGGGGTGAAATGATTTTGCTTTTGGAACACTAGCTTTTGTAACAGCATCTAGGGCTGGGATTGGAGAAATGACAATAATGCGTTTTCCTTGGGGAAGAGGTCTTTCTCTAATGACAGCCATCTGTACAGCAGTGAGAATTTTCTCAGTGGGAGCAAAGTGTTGTTCGAGTACAAGTGCGATTTGTATGCAATCAGGACTGGCTCACCTTCATTAAATGACACATAGGTGAAACCGATGGCCCCAGCTATTGCTCTGATGACCAAATGTGTTTTGTTGTCCCTCGTATGTAAGTGTTGTGCTGCAAGCATATCTGTCTGCAACTCTCAAAGTATACGTGTATGTTCAATTGTCCAGAATTTACTTGAAAAATAGGGACGTATTAAGTCATTTAAAGGTTTCATGTGTGTAGCATAATCTGGAATGTAGGTTCTGCCAAAATTTTGGTAACCCAATAGTGATTGGAGTTTTGTAATCATATTTGGTGGCTGTAACTGTGAGCATTTCTCTAAGAATTGTGGCCCTAGGCTCTTCCCTTCACTTGATAGCTCATATCCTAGGAACAGGACGCTGAGGAAGGCTATTTTTGTTTTTTTGAAGTTAAATTTGTAGCCAAATTCAGCAAACCCTACAACAATGCGGGCTACCCGTCTTAAATGTTGTAGTAATTCATTATCCGTGAGATAGATATCATCTACATAGGACAATGCTTCAGGGTCAATCTCGTGCAAAATAGCAGTGACACGAGCTGCGAACAGTCCTGGGCTGTTCCTATACCCCTGAGGTAAACTACAGAATTTCTTCTGGGAGTCTAGTGCGCAGAAACTTGGTAAGTCTCTACTCTCAGGCAGTATGTTCTGGCAGAAAAACCCATTGGAAATGTATAGTGTTGTTTTGTATTTTTTACGCACTATGTTGCTCTTTAGTGCTGTGCTATGCGAGTTTTGGATACCACAGGTACGTGTATGACTGTTTAAATGTCTGTAGTCTAAGACTATTCTGTATGAATGGTCTGGTTTAGCTACGGGGAATAATAGGTTATTCATTGGCGAGACACAGGGTTCAATCACACCCTGGTACTCTAATTGCGTGAGTATTTCTCTCACTGGTGCTTTTGCTTCATGTTTTATAGAATACTGCGGCTGTGGCTGAGGTTCACTTTTAATTGGAATTACATGGTAGGGGGATTCTTTATCCCATTCCATGTGATTTCTGTATAATGCAGGTACTTGTGCCAAAGCCCATTCAATGGAATAGGATTCAGCGAGTTCCTCTGGAACAAGGGGCGAGAAAGAAGGCTTAATGACTTCTTCTCCAAATGGGCAGGTACGGACAAAGTCAGGTGGCCAATCTTGTTCGGCCAACAAGACATCATGGCCCATATTTATACTTTTTGACGCTAAACTGCGCTAACGCAGTTTAGCGTCAAAAAGTTTTGCGCCGGCTAACGCCATTCTGAAGCGCCATGCGGGCGCCGTATTTATTGAATGGCGTTAGCCGGCGCAAGCAGACCGGCGCTGCCTGGTGTGCGCGAGAAAAACCACGTACACCAGGCAGCGCCGGCGTAGGGGGAAAATGGCGCATGGGCGTCTTAAAATGGGGCAAGTCAGGTTACGTCGAAAAAATCATCGTAACCCGACTTGCGCCATTTATTTTCGACGCCCATCCCCCATCAACATGACTCCTATCATTGTAAAGATAGGAGTCATGCCCCCTTGCCCAATGGCCATGCCCAGGGGACTTCTGTCCCCTGGGCATGGTCATTGGGCATAGTGGCATGTAGGGGGGCACAAATCAGACCCCCCTATGCCACAAAAAAAAAAAAAAAATACTTACCTGAACTTACCTTAATGTCCATGGGATGGGTCCCTCCGTCCTTGGGTGTCCTCCTGGGGTGGGCAAGGGTGGCAGGGGGGGTCCCTGGGGGCAGGGGAGGGCACTCTGGGCTCATTTTGAGCCCACTTGTCCCTTAACGCCATGCCTGACCCAGGCGTTAAAAAGCGGCGCAAATGCGCCGTTTTTAGCCACGCCCACTCCCGGGCGTCTCTTTTGCCCGGGAGTATAAATACCACGTAAAGGCCTGGGAGTCATTTTTTAGACGGGAACGCCTCCCTTGCATATCATTAACGCAAGGAAGGGGTTCACGCTAAAAAATGACGCACATTCCGGGAACTTTGGCGCTATACGCCTCTAACGCCATAGTATAAATATGGCGTTAGTTGGCGTTAGTTTAGCGTCGAATTTGCGTCGAAAAAAACGACGCAAATTCGGCGCAAACGGAGTATAAATACGGCCCCATATACTTTTACTACGCGATCCCAAAAGATTGCGTCTATTGTGCGCTCAATGTCTCCTTCTAACTGTAATGTTACTTTGTACACGCTATCAGGCGTGGAGACACGCATGTCCCCAGTCTCTACTTGTATAAAGTCATCAGTTGCTTTCACCTCCAGATGCTCTAAAAGATACGGCAAACTATTGTGACCTCTGCCGTGCTGCCTAGCAATGCTAGAGCCGAATTCTTGTTCTTCAAGAGGACCCTCTTCCTGTGTGGCATGTCGGACTGCAACTGCTGCCACCTTTTTCTTTTAAAATTGTTGTTTTTGTTGGGCGGGTTTCTCGTCCTTTTTAACAGAAACCTCCGAAGAGCGTTGTGATTCCTGTCTCCATTTCACGTGCTCTGTTCTTCGCTCTGATCGCCCACCTCTTCCATTTCTTTTTTCCAATGTGTCCTGAAAGGAACGTGATTGGCGTGTATCGGTATATTGATATCTATCAGGTATTTTTAGATTATCTCTGTTTCTGAGATTATACCTTATCTGTGGGGTCTCAGTATGCAGAGATTCTCCCCTCTCTTTCTTAGGAGTTTGTTGCTTTTTATCCCAGCGTTTCTTATTACCCTCAGGTGCTTGCTTGGAGGCATCTTTGTTCGATTTACCCTGAAATTGTGTTTTTTGTGGTCTGGCCCCTAAGCTATCTCGACCAATACTTGAATAGGTCTCTGCTATTATTTTAGGTAGCTCTTGTTCCTGATCCTGTTGTGGAACGTCACGAAGCCGCATGCGCACTGCAAGTGCGACCGCTTCCCCTCTAAGGTTACTTAAAATGATTGAGGATATGTGGCAAAATTGCCCATCAATTGCATCCCCAAATGTAGGGCCGGGGCCGCCCCGTATTCATCTTGAATTTGTTTCAACATGTGCGGTAAGTTGGCAAGTGTTGGTGTACCGTGTGCGGTTGTATGAAGCACGGCAAATACCGTGCCCCAAGTATTACAGTTTTCTACTGTAGGGACCATCCCAAAAGGCAAGCACATTGTTAATATTCTATGTTTATCCTGAGGTCCCGTATGGGGAAATACTGCTTCCAGCGTATTCATTTTCTGTGCTAGCCAAAACAGAGTTTCCTCTCGTTTGGCTGGTACTTTACCCATAATGGAAGGTACTTTTGCAGGATTTATACCTGGCGTCACTGCATGTGGATGTGCTGGAGCAGCCCGTGCTGGGTTTGTATTTATTGTTTGCATCACAAATTGTACTAATCGTCTATATATCACTATTAATTCAATGTATAAGCGACGAACCACAGCTACTGCTAAATTTGCAACCGCAGGATGTGGTGTATAGGAAACGCCCTGAAGGCTGACTCCGGAACAACGAAGTCGTGGGCAACGAAAGCAGAACTACGCTTTCGTTAACCACAACTTCGTTTTGTGCCTTAACCATGCATATGCTGAACAACGCACATGCGTGGTTAAGGCACAAACAAGGGAGTCGGCTGAGGAGGACGACGCGATGAGTCAGGTAAGTGGGGCAGGGGTGGGGGTTGGTGTTTTAGTTTTAAGGGCGGGGGTGGGGGGTCAGGGTATTTTTAGTTTTAGGGGCGAGGGGTGAGGGGCAAGGGGCAGGGCGGGGTGGGGGGTTGGGCTTTTAGGGGTGGGTTATTTTTAGTTTTAGGGGCGGGGCAGGGGGTGGGGGGTCCGGTCAGGTAAGTGGGGCGGGGGGTTGGGGTTTTAGGGGCGGGTGTGGGCATGGAGGGTTGGGGTTTTATTTTTAGTTTTAGGGGAGGGGTGGGGGTCGGGGTATTTTTTGTTTTATGGGCGGGGGTCTTAGTTTTAGTGGCGGGGCGGGGAGTCAGGGTATTTTTAGTTTTAGGGGCGAGGTGTGAATGGCGATGGGCGGGGGTGGGTGGTTGGGGTTTTAGTTTTAGGGGCGGGGGTCGGGTCAGGTAAGTGGGTCGGGGGGTTGGGGTTTTAGTTTTAGCGGCGGGGTGGGGGTTGGGGTTTTATTTTTAGTTTTAGGGGCAGGGTGGGGGGGTTGGGGTATTTTTAGTTTTAAGGGCGGGTGGGAGGTTGGGGTTTTAGTTTTAGGGGCGGGTGGGGGGTTGGGGTATTTTTATTTTTAGGGGCGTGATGGGGGTCGGGTGATTTTAGTTTTAGGGGCTCGGTGGGGGGTCGGGGTATTTTTAGTTTTAGGGGCGGGGGTGTTGGGGTGGTTTTAGGGGTGGGGGTTGGGGTAGTTTAGGTTTTAGTGATGGGTTGGGGTTGTTTTAGGGGTGGAGGTTGGGGTGGTTTTAGGCTTTAGGGGTGGGTTGGGGGTCGGGTAATTTTAGGGGTGGGGTGGGGGTAGGGGGATTTAGGGGCAGGGTGGAGGGCTCGGAGTAGTTTTAGGGGCGGGTGACTTTAGGGGTTGGGGTACTTTAGGTTTCAGGGATGGGGTGGGGGTTGGGATTGTTTTAGGTTTTGGGGGTAGGGTGGGGGTTGCAGTTATTTTAGGGATGAGGTGGGGGTTGGGGTAGTTTTAGGGGCAAGGGTGGGCGGTTGGTGTGGTTCTAGGGGAGGGGGTGGGTGGTTGCGGTAATTTTTAGGGCTGGGGGCAGGGGGTATGCATGCTGGAACAATGCATGCCTATCACTAATGCCTTTACCAGGAATGCCTTTACAACGAAAAATCGTTGTTAAGGCATTCGTGGTAAAGGCATTAGTGGTAACAATGCGGTCGTTGTTCCGGCCTCGTTGTTCAGGCATGCGTTGTTCCGGCATGCGTTGTTCCGACTTACATTCATGGTGAATAGGTAGCAATAAAGGCCAGGTAGGACCCTCATTACTTAGTGGACCTAACCTTACTGGTAATATTGTATGGGGTAGGGCGCCATCAAGCCAATTATGTTCTTGATAAGATAGAGGTATCTCTAAATATGTGTATGCTCTGTATTGTCCAGGCGCATTTACAGGTGTAAGTTGGTGAAATGTATTTGTGTTCCCATCAACTGCTGGAAATGTGACCCAAGAGTAAAAAAGTTCTGTTCTATAAGCTGCATGGGTGTCCACCACAAATGTGACTGGACCCCCCTGGGTCGTTAGGCCATTCGCTAATAAATGTGTTGTTAGAGGTTGTCTCATATTAACCGCTATTTGTACCTGTTGGGGATTCGCCATGATAGTAACACTATGAGTTCAGAGAAAGCACACCAAAATAGGGTTTTCCTTTTAAAGTTCAGCTTGAACAACCTCCAGCTGTAGTAGGATAACCTACACAGCTGTGAGGGAAATCCTCAGCACCACGGACGTCTCTGCATATGGCATTGAAGTGTCATTATATATAATGAGACAGAGATGCTCCGGAGGACCCAAAAATTTGAGCCTGAACAAACTTTGGCGGCGCCATGTCATGTTGGCTCACATTATTCTAATGAGACTAATGGATTTTGAGTAGCAAGATCGTCCACGGTGTGGGAGACTGAGTCTGACCCACTGTGGGTAACACCTGTCGCTTTAAATCCAGGTTTTGCTCCGGCTAACTAGCAGTGCCTCATCTCTACCAGAGGATAGGGATGATTGGGCAGCCTGAGCGCATGACATATTCGGCTTCTCAGGGAAGTCCTGGTCACTCAGTATGCATCTGGTTCTCTCATTCACAATTCAGTCTCATATATAAATGACAAACAGAAGTAGTATATGTTTCAATGATTGGTTTAATAAAGCGACTGCATCTTAGATAGCAAAGCGTGAGCTGCAATAACTTAGGCAACACAGCATGACAGTATTAAAATGGTTATGAGGAGAGCGGAGCATAAGAATAACCCTATCATATTGTCACTAGGATCGATGGACAATTTCCTATCTAAGTCAGAATCTGAGCACAGCATATTAGCTCTAATTCTGCCTTTCAGGTTCCCCCGGGAAGACATCAATGCTCATACCTGAGCAAAGGCCTGTGGTCTTGCGTTAGCATCTGTAGGGAAGCATTCAGCAATCAGCAATCAGCATATAGTCGTGGTTCCCTGGCTGGAATCTCCCTCTTAACGTGTAATGGGAATAGAAAGTGTTTTTATAATAACACAGCTGAAAGTATTTGAGAAACAATCAGAAAAAATACAATATGAGAATTAAGAACTTCACAAAAAGAGTGGAGTAGTTCTGAAAGAGAAAGTGTGAAAAAGAAGAACAAAAACAAAGAGAAACATATGAAACACAATAAATACCAGAGAAAAGTATGCTGTAATGGCAACTTTCTACCTTTGGCTAGTCTAAAATGAAGGAGTAATGGAAAGAATAGTAGTCTCAGGTGAAAGTCTTGTTAGTACCATAGAGAGAGTAGAATGGTGATTCAGAAAACTGTGCAGGTCATCTGGGTGGTGGAAATTTTTTGAAATGCAATCTTTTCAAATATACATAGTCAAGGGATCAAAAAGACCATATTTAGATCCAGCACTTTGTAGTCGTGCCCGTAACACTATAAATTCTTCATAAATATTAAGGGCCATATTTATACTCTGTTTGCGCCGGAATTGCGTCGTTTTTTTTTACGCAATTCCGACGCAAAACTAACTCCATATTTATACTTTGGCGTTAGACGCGTCTAGCGCCAAAGTCAATGGAGTTTGCGTCATTTTTTAGCGTGGACACCTACTTTGCGTGAATGATATGCAAGGTAGGCGTTCCCGTCTAAAAAATTGACTCCGAGGCATGTGCGCCGTATTTACACTCCCGGGCAAAATTCACGCCCGGGTGTGGGCGGGTCAAAAAAAATGACGTCCAGCCGCTTTTGCGTAGTTTTTTAGCGCCTGGTCAGGGCAGGCGTTAAGGGAGCTGTGGGCTCGGAAGGAGCCCAGAGGTGCCCTCCCATGCCCCCAGGGACACCCCCTGTCACCCTTGCCCACCCCAGGAGGACGCCTAAGGATGGAGGGACCCATCCCAGGGAACATAAGGTAAGTTCAGGAAAGTAATTTATTTTATTTTTTTGTGGCATAGGGGGCCTGATTTGTGCCCCCCTACATGCCACTATGCCCAATGACCATGCCCAGGGGACAGAAGTCCCCTGGGCATGGCCATTGGGCAAGGAGGCATGACTCCTGTCTTTGCTAAAACAGGAGTCATTTCTATGGGGGTTGGGAGTCGAAAAAAATGGCGCAAATCGGGTTGAGGCAAAAATTTTGCCTCAGCCTGACTTGCCCCATTTTTTGGCGCCCAAGCTCCATATTCCCCTACGCTGCCGCTGCCTGGTGTACGTCATTTTTTTGGACGCACACCAGGCAGCTCCGCCGGCTAACGCCGGCTAACGTCATTGAATAAATACGGCGCCCGCATGGCGCTTCAGAATGGCGTTAGCCAGCGTTAGATTTTTTGACACACAACTGCGTTGGCGCAGTTGTGCGTCGAAAAGTATAAATATGGCCCTAACTGTTTCTTTGGCAAAATCTTGATGAATGAAGATTTTGGTACCGTTAACCAGGAGCAATGGAATGTCTCTTGCAGCTTTCCTTATCTTCACCAAATGGTTATGACGGATCACTTTGAAGATCAGTTAACAAGGTTTAACTTGACCTGGTTTGCGGTGCAATAGAATTTGATGCACTTCATCAATTTCAATTTTTTCTGGAATGTTCAGATGCAAAAGACTAGATAAATAGTTCTGTAAGTAATGCCTGCAATGATTGCCTTCAATATCTTCAGGCAGGTTTAAAATGTGTACATTATATTGCCTGTTGAGGTTTTCTAAATGTAATGACAGTTTTTTCATAGGAAGAATTTTAGCTGTGATGGGCAGGAGACTGTCTATTTTAGATTAATTATCTAAAACTTTCATAGACAGACCTGCCATATCTTTGTGAATATTTTTAATTTCTGATGCAGTATTATTAGTGTTAGAAAGAACAGCCTGAAATTCTTCCTATAATATGGCTAAAGAAGGTTCTTCGTAATCTACAATTTTAGAGTTGGAGAGATTGCCTATTTGCATTTATTATTATTAGCAGGTACATATTCTCCTTCTATGGTGAAACAATGCCACAGTATTTAGTAAAAATGAAGAAAAGGAAGCTAGAAAGAAATGAACAAACACACCAATGAAGTTGCAGGTGCAACAGCTAAAACCAGTTGTGGGAGTAGTCCAGGCCTAGGCCGCATCCTTTCCCGAAAGCACCTCTGCCCCTCTGACAGGAACTTTGGCTACAAGGATGAGGAAAGTTTGGTGGTTAACTCTGTAGCCCTACAGACTGCAATTAATGAAGAATGCTACATACACAGGAAGCCAGTTGAAGTGCTGAAATCACCAACGGATCGTGGATGGAATTAAAGGTGTTTTGGCAGCCTTATTTTTAGGTAAAAATCAAAGATAATGCGAGCATCAGCACCCACGTTCCACCCATGGAACGCCTCCCTGGGGCAGAGTAACACAATGCAGAGATTTGTGCTATGTTGCATTTCTCTGGCTTATCAAGCCATGCCAGCCACGCAAGGTGGCCTTGCATAGCTTGATAAATCTGATTTCGGTTATGTGTCACCCTTGCTCCTCTTTGGTGGCACAAGGGTGATGGAAAACCTTTTTAAATATGCCCCTTTATATTGTTGTCTCCTAAAGGGATGACCAGTGTGTCCTTTCATCAGTCTAAATTGATATCTATGTAGGTATGCAGACATCTCCTCACAGAAATGTCATGCTGACTAGTACACACAAGGATGATTTTGCATATTATTGTCAGTTTGCACAAGCTAGAGGGATAGGCTAATGAGCTGAGTGTTCACTTCTGGAACAAAGCAGTGATCAGCAGGTAACAAATGTGAATCCCAGCATGGTCAGGTGTCCATTGTTCCGAAAGTAGGTAAACTGAGTAATATGGATGGGTAATAGTAGTGTCACACACTCACCTGGTCCCAATCATGGAGATGACACTGGAGCTGATGCTAGACTGCCTGACCCTCTCAGGATGATGCAAGATACAGTAATGGAACTCTTAGATCCAGCACCGTCCTGGGGGTAAAAGGGGAATGGGACAAAATAAGAAAAAATGAAACTTGCATTACTGGATCTTCTCAGCGACGGTATAACACAGCTTAAACAATGTCTCACTCTTGAGATCTTCTGTGTTTGTGAAGGTGTATGTTTACAGGACCAGAATCTCTGGTTTCCTGAAGGCCCAGTATACTGGGAACAAGAAGAAGAGGCAATGACCATCAATACACTAGGAAGCCTCTACATACATTAACAATGCATTAACTTCAGTAACAAGCACTTACAGATTTCTTCTAAAGTAACAGCATGGGATCAGGATAACCAACTTCTTGGATAAGACTATCAGAGGCTCTCTAGGAAGAAATTGAAATACTGATAAGAGCCTCGGACACTCCCAGGGTAAACTCAGAACATAGATTGGAGTTCCTGGAACTCCTAAGATTACACTCAGAGCATGATTAGGAGTTACTTGCACTTCCCAGGGTACAATCAGAACATGGGTTGAAGTTACTGGCACTCCCAAGGTTACACTTGGAACATGAGTTGAAGTTACTGGCACTCCATAGGTTACACTTTGATCTGAGGTTGCAGTTACTGGCACTCCCAACTTTACCCTTTGGAACATGGGTTAGAGTTATTGTCACTCCCAAGGTTACACATGGAACAAAGCTTGGAGTTACTGTCACCCCGAAGGTATTCTAAAAACACAGATGACAAGGTCCATACAAATATCAATCTCTCTAAAAAGAACAATATTAGTGGCCCTTCTGTTTATTAGAGAAACATAGCATTAAGGGTCTGATTCAGGTCTTGGTGTATGGAATACGGCATCACAAACGTGATGGATACCACGTCTGCTGTATTATGATCTCCATGGATTTAATGGAATCATAATGTGGCTGACAGGACATCTGTCATGTTTGTGATGGAGTAACCCTCTGCCATACTCAAATTTAGGTCCTAATTCTCTAATCTTCGTGCAATAGCAGATCAAGCACCAAGGTTGTACAACGGGTCTGGAATATGAACAAGGAACACTGGGGGAAAATCATGGAGAAGGGACTGGAGACAAGTCTGTAATCTTGAAGATGCTGATACTCAGGCCTGCTTTTTACTATAAGAGGATTAGTGCTCACTAACATGAGGGGAAATTATTTAGCCTTGTCTAGTGCTTTAACAGGAATCTGAAGACAGTAGGAGGCTTAGTGCAAGAAGCTCAAGATGGGGCTGGATTATAGATCATGAAGGAAGACACTAGAAGAGTGGCAGAAGCCAGGATCACAGGATCATCAGGAAGGCTTGAAAAACTAGAACGCTGGAGGTTGCGAACAACTCAGGAGGGGAGTGCAGGGATAATGCTTGAGGTGGGCTCGAACAAGGCCAAGCACTGATGCAGGTTAGGTGCAAGTGTTTATGCTGGAAAAAAAGAGTGTTACAGAAGGCACATGTCCCCCCTGGAAACGTGGAATATTCCAATGAACCAGGAGAAGATCTTGAGTTGCATACAACAGATATGAGGCCTTGCAGGTGGCAAATGCAAACAACAATTGGCGCCAATTAACAATTATAACCAAACCCCAAGTGCATGATGGCAAAATTCACTGGGTAACAGTGGATAGCGTAACTTGTCCTAAAAGACACATGATAATCTGCAGGTGCAAAACAGAATAAACTTGCTCAGCAACAGAAAATGAGGGTCAATTGTTCAGCCTTCATGGGAGGGGAACCACATAGAGCTCAAGGCAAGAAGGTGCCACAAGGGAAGGATGACCTCGTGTGCTCAGGACAGGGAGGCGCCACAAAGGAAGGGCGACATCAGCCTGCAAGTAAAACCCACAGCACCTAGGGCGAAATGACAAGTAGCATCTGTTATTGCAGAGCTTAGAAACAACAGACATGCTGTATGAGAAGCTATAGGAAAGCAAATCAGTATTATATACAACGTGACTGAGAAATACATCTGAATATGGGGCTTAGAATCTTAAAGGTAGGGTGAATCAATTTATGTTTTGTTGTGGACTTTGTTGAAATGCATCTGGGGCTGGGTCCGGAGGTTTCTGCATGGGTTTATGATGCATTTTCATATTCCATGTGCAACATAGTTGGTGAAGTGAAGTGAGAAACACAATTGAATTATTCTACACACTGCATGCCATACATGTCTTTAACATTTGAATGTAATGCATGTCATTACACTTACCCAGAAGCCATGCTTCTCAATATAGTACCATTGGATTTTGATTTTTTAATAACAACTCGAATTGGGCAATACTTTTGTAAAAATATTTAGGGCACAATAATTGTGTCAAGCAATATGCTGGGATCAATATTCTGCCACCATCTCTCCTTGTGCTGTCAGTGCATAACGACTGTATCCTGAAAAATGACTAGAGGATCTGCATTTTGATTAGTATATATTTGTTGAGTGTTGAAAGTGCGGTAAGTTGAATGTGTATTTCAACCACTGCTGTAGAAGTTATGTTTCTTTTTAGCAGTCCAAGTAAAAGTGTTTGTAAGCAGTTGCATAAGGTATCATTGTTTACAGCATTGTCAAAATGTTTCTCTCCATTCATAAATGTTTTCCTAGATAGCTCTGGCCTTTTGAGAAAGTGTGAAATTACAAATACATTTTTTGCAGAGTTTGCCCCAAGTCCATTTAGTTAGAACACTTTGGGACATATTTATACTCAGTTTGCTCCGGAATTGCGTCGTTTTTTTTTACGCAAATCCGACGCAAAGCTAACTCCATATTTATACTTTGGAGTTAGACCCGTCTAGCGCCAAAGATCTTGGACTTTGCGTCATTTTTTAGCGTGGACACCTACCTTGCGTTAATGATATGCAAGGTAGGCGTTCCCGTCTAAAAAATTACTCCAAGGCATGTGCGCCTTATTTAAACTCCCGTGCAAAAATGCCGCACGGGAGTGGGCGGGTAAAAATAAATGACATCCAGCCGCTTTTGTGTCATTTCTTAACGCCTGGTCAGGGCAGGCGTTAAGGGACCTGTGGGCTCAGAAGGAGCCCAGAGGTGCCCTCCCATGCCCCCAGGGACACCCCCTGCCACCCTTGCCCACCCCAGGAGGACGCCCAAGGATGGAGGGACCCATCCCAGGGAACTTAAGGTAAGTTCAGGTAAGTAATTTTTTTTTTTTTTTTGTGGCATAGGGGGGCCTGATTTGTGCCCCCCTACATGCCACTATGCCCAATGACCATGCCCAGGGGACATAAGTCCCCTGGGCATGGCCATTGGGCAAGGGGGCATGACTCCTGTCTTTGCTAAGACAGGAGTCATGTCAATGGAGGGTGGGAGTAAAAAAAAATGGCGCAAATTGGGTTGAGGCAGATTTTTTGCCTCAGACCGACTTGCCCCATTTTTTGGCGCCCAAGCTCCATTTTCCCCTACGCCGGCGCTGCCTGGTGTGGGTAATTTTTTTTTACGCACACCAGTCAGCTCCGCCGGCTAACGTCATTCCATAAATAAGGCGCCCGCATGGCGCTTTGGAATGGCGTTAGCCGGCGTTAAAATTTTTGACGCACAACTGCGTTGGCGCAGTTGTGCGTCAAAAAGTATAAATATGGCCCTTTGATTTTGAAAACACAGGGCCTCATTACGAGACTCATACGGAACGCGGTCAGCAAAGTAATAGACAACTGCACACTGGATGAATTTGAAAACAACGCTGCTGACACACATTGCCGCAGTGGTTATGCCAGCAAAGGACACTATAAAACATATCCCTTCACAGACCACAATCCTTTGCATTTCCAAAGCAGGACACAGAAGCTAGAGTACCTTATTCCCAAAACACTCCATAGATTAGGCACCCTTCTTTTTCACCATCCCATAGAACACCCTGCACACACTTTTGTCCATTCACTCCGTTTTGCACTTCCCCTGTTTAGCAAGTCACTGTCACACGTTTTTTCCCACCATGTCACAGCCAGAAAATCCAAATTTTTCAGAAGATGAGTTAAGAGTCATGGTGGATTAAATCATAAAAGTAGAGTCACAATTGCTTGGAGCACAGGTTCAGCACACCAGGAAAATGAAAATGTGGTAAAGGACAGTTGACAGAGTAAATGCTGTAGGCACACCATGCACACAACAGAGGACATGAGAAAGAGGTGGATTGACCTCGGGGCAAGGTCCATTCCCTGGTCTCCAGGCACCAGGAGCAAGCTAAGAAGATTGGTGGTGGCCCTCCCAGTGCCCCATCACATCTCTTTCCCTGGAAGGAGAAGGTCTTGCCCATCCTGCATCTAGAGGGCTTGACAGGAAGACCTGAGGAAGTGAAGTCTGGTAAGACACAATACTAAAAATGTCACCAAAATGCCATGCATGCTCACAGCTCACCTTCACCCACTGTCTTGTCTATTTACCCCACCAACATTCAATACCCAGATTATCTGAGTTTAAACACTGTCCATCTGTCTTGTTGGACCCAACAGCACAGCTACCAAGGCCCATCATATGTCAAACGTCAAAATCGTGCATGTAGGTATTTCTATATAAAAAAATGATAGCAGGACTCATGGTATATCTCAACAAGCAAATGTATGCCCACACCAAAATGCAGTCTGCATACAGATAAGTGATACACAAC
Source organism: Pleurodeles waltl (assembly GCF_031143425.1). Lineage (NCBI taxonomy): Eukaryota > Metazoa > Chordata > Amphibia > Caudata > Salamandridae > Pleurodeles > Pleurodeles waltl. Next base: position 1,104,571,869 of record NC_090444.1, on the reverse strand, counting down.
ATTTGTATAGTGTGTGTGTAGTACACAGAGTTACCTGACTCAAACTCCCAGGAGGCACTGTTCAGAAACTCTAAGCACCAGACCAGTGGTCACTTGTCCACATACCACTGTTTGGCAAATCACAAATGAACTTTACTCACCTGGGAGCATACCATTTGTCAAGTGTGGGAAGTAGAGAGAGTGACCTGACTGCAACTCTCAGAAGGCACTGTTTCACTAAATTTAAACACCGGCCCAGTGGTCACTTGTCCAAATACTCCTGTTTGGTAACTCTCAATTGAAGCATATTCACCTGTGAGGATACAATTTGTACAGTGTGTTTAGTCAGCAATTATAACCACTAGCCCAGTGTCAATATCTATATGTAGCTTCACAATCGTAACCCCAAATATGGCCATGTAAAATGTCTAAGATCATGGAATTGTCTCCAGATTGGGAGTCAATTCCATGCATCCTGGGGGCTCCACTATGGACCCCCAGTACTGCCAAACCAGCTCTCTGAGGTTTTCTCTGCAGCTACAGCTGCTGCCAACCCACAAACAGGGTTCTGCCCTCCTGGGGTCTGGGCATCCCAGTCCCTGACCTGGAACACAGGTGGTGGACCCAAGTGACCCAGACTGTCCAGTGGTCCAACTGTCCAAATTTGGAGGAGGTAAGTCCTTGCCTCCCCTGTCCAGACAGTAATCCTGTGCACCACGTGAACTGCAGCTACAAGGGCTTCTGTGCACATTTCCACAAAATCCTGCATGCACAGCCAAGCCTAGGTCACCAGCACTCTGTCCTGCAATGCTTAGCTCCCTGAGTTAGTCGCCGGTGTCGTGGGACCCTCTTTTGCAGCATTTAGATGACCGAAGTGTTCAGACTTCTTGTACCTGTGTTCAAGGACTTCTGTGGGTGCTATCTTCTTGTGCATGGGCTCTCTATGTTGCTGATCATCCCCTCTGTCTCCTCTCCCCAGTGGCAACATGCTGGTCTTTCCTGGGCCCGGGCAGCACCCTTTTTCTTTTACTGTGACTCTTGCAGCTAGCAAGGCTTGTTTGTGGTATTTTGCCAAGAAAACAACTCTGCATTCTCCAGCACTCTGTGGGACATCTTCTGCATGAAGGATAAGTTTCTAGCACCATTGTTGTTGCAAAATCTTCAGCTTCTTCCATCCGGAGGCAGCCATTTTGCACCTTCATCCGGGGTTTAGTGGGCTCCTGCCCCCCTGGACACTTTTGTGACTCTTGGACTTGGTCCCCTTCCTTTACAGGTCCTCAGGTCCAGGAATTAATCTTCAGTGCTGTGCAGTCTGTTTTGGTCTTTACAAAATCCTCTATCACAATTTTAGTGTGTTTCTGGGGAAATAGTGGGACCCTCTTTTGCAGCATTTAGATGACCGAAGTGTTCAGACTTCTTGTACCTGTGTTCAAGGACTTCTGTGGGTGCTATCTTCTTGTGCATGGGCTCTCTATGTTGCTGATCATCCCCTCTGTCTCCTCTCCCCAGTGGCAACATGCTGGTCTTTCCTGGGCCCGGGCAGCACCCTTTTTCTTTTACTGTGACTCTTGCAGCTAGCAAGGCTTGTTTGTGGTATTTTGCCAAGAAAACAACTCTGCATTCTCCAGCACTCTGTGGGACATCTTCTGCATGAAGGATAAGTTTCTAGCACCATTGTTGTTGCAAAATCTTCAGCTTCTTCCATCCGGAGGCAGCCATTTTGCACCTTCATCCGGGGTTTAGTGGGCTCCTGCCCCCCTGGACACTTTTGTGACTCTTGGACTTGGTCCCCTTCCTTTACAGGTCCTCAGGTCCAGGAATTAATCTTCAGTGCTGTGCAGTCTGTTTTGGTCTTTACAAAATCCTCTATCACAATTTTAGTGTGTTTCTGGGGAAATAGTAGTACTTTACTCCTAGTTTCCAGGATCTTGGGGTGGGGTATCTAGGCCACCCTTAGTGTTTTCTTACACTCCCAGCGACCCTCTACACACTACACTAGCCTAGGGGTCCACCCGTGGATCGCATTCCACTTTCTTAGTATATGGTTTGCATTGCCCCTAGGCCTATTGAATCCTATTGTATTCTACAGTGTTTGCAGTACTTTCCGACTGTTTCACTTACCTGATTTTGGTTTGTGTGTATATTTTGTGTATTTTACTTACCTCCTAAGGGAGTATATCCTCTGAGATATTTTTGGCATATTGTCACTAAATTAAAGTACCTTTATTTTTAGTAACTCGAGTATTGTGATTTTTATGATATAGTGCTATATGATGTAAGTGGTATAGTAGGAGCTTTTCATGTCTCCTAGTTCAGCCTAAGCTGTTCTGCTATAAGTGCCTCTATCAGCCTAAACTGCTAGAACAGTACTAATCTACTAATAAGGGGTAAGTGGACGTGGCACAAGGTGTAAGTACCATCAGGTACCCACTATAAGCCAGGCCAGCCTCCTACACCATAGGCATCCTGAACTCACCTATTTGAAGGAGTCCTGGTATGCAATAATAAATAAAAGGGAGGCTCTGTAAAAAAAGTATTTGCCAAGTCTTTAAACAAAATAAAGTTCAAGGCTCTTATTTCTCACTCCCCCGGATCAGCCACCTGAAATGCTCCATTATTAAATTAATGGAAGGAGCAGCCCCTTTGTCTTTGGTGCATGTCCTGGGCCTCCTACAGTGCAGCCTAACACACACAAAAGAGGATTTTTCACACCTGTCGCACGTCGAAGAAATGTCTTTTTACTATCCCTTTTGAGCGCTCCCAGAGACAGCCTGGGCACATGGAGAGGGAAGGAGTGTGCGTGTGCACGCACGCAGCCTAAAGGGAAAAAGCTGGGAACCTGGGCTAAGCTGTGCACAAAGGATTCTTGGAAGAAGAGCACAGAAGCCCAAAGAGCTGCAGAAGACGCGTTGCACAGGGGTACTGTCGCAGCACGGGGAGGCAAGCTTTTACCTCGACAAAATTTGGACAGCTGGACCTTTCGACAGTCTGGGTCACTTCTGTCCACCACCTATGTTCCAGGGAGCACGCTCGTTGTCAGGAGAGGAGTCCCAGAGTATTGGTCGTTGTCGCAGAAGGGTGCCTACAGAAGGAGGGAAGTGACTCTGTCTCTCCACAGGGGGAGATTCATTCGGTTTTTCTGGTGCAGGGTGAATACAGACAGTCCTCAGAGCGTGCAAACCTTGGAAACTGTTGCAAAAGCTCGCTGGAAATCAATCAATCAATCAATCACAATATTTGTAGAGCGCACTACGTACCCGTTAGGGTTTCAAGGCGCTGAGGGGGGGGGATGGGGGGTGCTGCTACTGGTCGAAGAGCTAGGTCTTAAGAAGTCTCCTGAAGGCGAGTAGGTCCTGGGTCTGTTGCAGGACGGTTGGGAGGGCGTTCCAGGTCTTGCCGGCGAGAAAGGAGAAGGATCTGCCACCGGAGGTCTTACGCTAGATGCGGGGAACAATGGCGAGGGCGAGGTTGGCGGAGCGGAGTTGGCGGGTGGGGGCGTAGAAGTTGAGTCTGTTGTTCAGGTAGGCTGGTCCGGCGTTGTGGAGAGCCTTGTGAGCGTGGGTGAGGAGCTTGAAGGTGATCCTCTTGTCCACGGGGAGCCAGTGGAGGTCTCTCAGGTGGTGGGAGATGTGGCAGCGGCGGGATACGTCGAGGATCAGCCGGGCGGAGGTGTTTTGGATGCATTGGAGGCGTCGTGTGTCTTTTGCTGGGATGCCTGTGTAGAGTGCGTTGCCTTAGTCTAGCCTACTGCTGACGAGGGCCTGGGTCACCGTTCTTCTTGTTTCTGTCGGGATCCATTTGTAGATTCTACGGAGCATGCGGAGGGTGTTGTAGCAGGAGGAAGAAACTGCGTTGACCTGCTTGGACATGGAGAGGGAGGAGTCGAGGATGAAGCCCAGGTTGCGTGCGTGGTCGGTAGGTGTTGGCGGGGCTCCCAGTGAGGTGGGCCACCAGGAGTCGGCCCAGGCGGAGGAGATGTGTCAGAGGATGAGGACCTCCGTCTTGTCAGAGTTCAACTTCAAGCGGCTGCTTCTCATCCACTCGGCGATGGACTTCATTCCCTCGTGGAGGTTGGCTTTGGCGGTGCGCGGGTCTTTGGTGAAGGAGAGGATGAGCTGGGTGTCGTCGGCGTAAGAGAGAATGTTGAGGTTGTGCTGACGGGCCAGTTGTGCGAGGGGGGCCATGTAGATGTTGAACAGTGTCGGGCTCAGCGAGGAGCCTTGGGGGACGCCGCAGATGATGTTGGTGGCTTCGGAGCGGAAGGGTGGGAGGCGGACTCTCTGGGTTCTGCCGGAGAGGAATGAGGAGATCCAGTTGAGGGCTTTTCCTTGTATTCCGGCTTCATGGAGGTGTGTTTTCAGGGTGCGGTGGCAGACCGTGTCGAAGGCAGCGGATAGGTCCAGGAGGATGAGGGCTGATGTTTCGCCGTTGTCCATTTGCTGTCTAATGTCGTCTGTGGCGGCGAGAAGGGCAGTCTCGGTGCTGTGGTTGCGTCTGAAACCGGACTGGGAGGGGTCCAGGATGGAGTTGTCCTCGAGGTGGTGGGTTAGCTGAGCGTTTATGATCTTCTCTGTGACCTTTGCCGGGAAGGGGAGCAGGGAGATCGGTCGTAAGTTTTTGAGGTCGTTGGGGTCTGCTTTGGGCTTCTTAAGGAGGGCGTGGATTTCGGCGTGCTTCCAGTTTTCCGGGAATGTCGCAGTTTCGAAGGATATGTTTATGACCTTTCGAAGTTGGGGGGCGATGGTAGTCGGCTTTGTTGTAAACGTGGTGGGGGCATGGGTCTGATGGAGATCCTGAGTGGATGAAATTCATGACCTTGCGTGTTTCTGTGTCGTCTACGTAGGTCCAGACGGTCACGCGGTTGGTGCAGGTGGAGTTTTCGGGGGGTGGGGTCCGTCGTGGGCGTGGTGTTGAGGCTGTCGTGGATGTCGGCGATCTTCTGATAGAAAAAGGTGGACAAGGCGTTGCAGAGTTCTCGGGATGGTGGGATGTCGTTGACTTTGGCGTTGGGGTTGGAGAGCTCTTTCACGATGCAGAAGAGCTCTTTGCTGTCGTGTGCGTTGTTGTTCAAGCGTTCTGTGAAGTGGGATCACTTGGTTAGTCTGATTAGCTGGTGGTGCTTGCGGGTGGCATCCTTGTGGGCTGTAAGGCTGTCGGGTGTGTGTTCGACGAGCCATTTCTTCTTTAGTTTCTGGCAGACGCGTTTGGAGGTGAGGAGTTCGATTGTGAACCAGGCGGCTTTTTTTCTTTATTGGTTGTCGGTGGATCTCTTGAGTGGTGCGAGGGTGTTGGCGCAGTCGTTGATCCACCGTTGGAGGTTGAGTGCGGCGGTGTCTGGGTCGGTGGAGTCGGTGGGTGGGTTCTGGGCGAGGGTGCTGGTCAGCTGGTCTTCGGTTATTTTGCTCCAGCGTCGGCGGGGTGGTTGTTGGGTGCGGTGGTGCTCGGTATGCTTCTTGAATGTGAAGTGGATGCAGTGGTGGTCGGTCCAGTGAAGTTCGGTGGTGTGGTTGAAGGTGACGTGGGTGCTTGCGGAGAAGATCGGGTCAAGCGTGTGGCCGGCGATGTGTGTGGGTGTGGTGACGAGTTGTCTGAGGCCGAGGTTGGAGAGGTTGTCGATCAGGGATGCGGTGATGGCGTCATTGATGTTCTCCAAGTGGAAGTTAAGGTCTCCAAGGAGGACGTAGTCCGTAGAAGAGAGCGCGCGGGTGCTGGTGAGGTCGGCGATGGAGTCGCTGAAGGGTGCTCGTGGTCCGGGGGGTCTGTAGATGAGCGTTCCTCTGAGAGTGGTATTGGGGTCAGTGTGGATTCGGAAGTGCAGGTGTTCGGCGGTCTTGAGGGTGTCGTCCGTGTGGGTGTGGATTTTGAGGGTGGATTTGTGGGCGATGGCTATTCCGCCTCCGATTCCGTTGGCGCGATCCCTTCTGGTGATCTTGTAGCCGTCCGGGATGGCTATGGAGATGTCAGGTGCTGAAGAGTCGTTCCACCAGGTTTCGGTCAGGAAGGCCACGTCTGGGGCGGTGGTGTCGAGCAGGTCCCAGAGCTCAATGGCGTGCTTGCGTGCGGAGCGTGTGTTGAGGAGTATGGAGTGGAGGTGGTTGGTTCCGGTTGTTGCCGGTTTCCTCGTTCTGTCGCAGGTGAAGTTGCAGGCGCGGCAGGAGAAGGGTCCTTTGGTGTTCTTCGGTGAGGCCAGGGAGCATGTTGTGAAGCGGCCGGGGTTGAGAGCGTTGAGCTGGTTGGCCGTGTAGAGGCGTCTGGCGGTGCGGGGATCGTGCGGACTAGGGGGGGTGGCGCTGGGCACGGTCCAGGCGCGGACAGGCGCAGACAGCTTGCCTCTGGCACAGAGCCAGCCATTAAGAAGGGAGGGGGGAGGGAGGAGCAGCTGGGAGGTGGGAGGGAGCGGCGAATGGGGGCACGAGGGGGGCGGGCCGCAAGGAGGCAGCGGCGGGGAACGCAGCTCAGAGAGCCGGCAAGGGGAGCGCACAAGGGGCAAAAGCAGTCACAGAAGCGAAAAAAGGCACAAATGGAAGCAGATGGAACAAAAGGCACAATAAAGCAAGGCACAGAATACAGTCACAAATACGGTAAAAATGGCACAATGCACACGAGTCTAGCGACGCTTACCAGAAGCCCACTAGACACCAGGGATGAGGCGCAGGCGGATGCCTGCGGGTGGAGGAGGGCCTCGAACATGCGAGCAGCAGCGTGGGCGGGGGTCAGGGACACGGACACCGCAAGGTGGTTCTGCGGATGTGGGGGAGCGAGCTCCTGACCAAAGGCAGGTCAGAGGTCGCTCACCCTCGACGCACAGCGCCAGCCATTAAGAAGGGAGGGGGGAGGGAGGAGCAGCTGGGAGGCGGGAGGGAGCGGCAAATGGGGGCGTGAGGGGGGCGGGCCGCAGGGAGGCAGCGGCGGGGAACGCGGCTCAGAGAGCCGGCAAGGGGAGCGCACAAGGGGCAAAAGCAGTCACAGAAGCGAAAAAAGGCACAAATGGAAGCAGATAGAACAAAAGGCACAATAAAGCAAGGCACAGAATACAGTCACAAATACGGTAAAAACGGCGCAATGCACACTAGTCTAGCGACGCTTACCAGAAGCCCACTAGACACCAGGGATGAGGCGGCCTCGGACACGCGAGCAGCAGCGTGGGCGGGGGTCAGGGACACGGACACAGCAAGGTGGTGCTGCGGACGTGGGGGAGCGAGCTCCTGACCAAAGGCAGGTCAGAGGTCGCTCTGAAGTTGCAGGTCACAGGAGTCATCCTGGATACTTTGTTGCAGTTAAAGAAGTTCCTGGAGCAGTCTGCAGTTGATACGACGGTCAGCAGCTGAAGCAGAGGATGCAGAGGAGGCCTGGAGGAATCTTGCAAACTGAATCTGAGGAAACACCCAGAGGAGAGACCCTAAATACCCCAGAGATGGGGATTGGCTACTTACCCAGGCATGAACCTATCAGGAGGGGTCTCTGACATCATCTGCTGGCACTGGCCACTCAGAGCCCTCCAGAGTGCCCCCACACCTTGCAAAGCAAGATGGCTGGAGTATGGGACACACTGGAGGAGCTCTGGGCACCACCCCTGGGGAGGTGATGGACAAGGGAGTGGTCACTCCCTTTCCTTTGTCCAGTTTCCAACCAGAGCAGGGAAGAGGGGGTCCCTGAACCGGTGTAGACCATCTTTGCCCTTCAAAGCATTTCCAAAGGCTGGGGGAGGCTAACCCTCCCCAACCTGTAACACCTATTTCCAAAGGGACAGGGTGTAACACCCTGCTCTCAGAGGAAATGCTTTGTTCTGCCTTCCTGGGACTGGGCTGCCCAGGCCCAAGGAGGACAGAACCCTGTCTGTTAGGTGGAAGCAGCTGTAGCTGCAGTGCAAGCCTCAGGGATCTGGTTTGGCAGTACTGGAGGTCCATGGTGGAGCCCCCAGGATGCATGGAATTGGCTCCCAAATACCAGATTTGGAATGGGGGGACAATCCCATGATCTTAGACATGTTACATGGCCATATTCGGAGTTACCATTGTGAAGCACATGTGTAATTGCATCCCTGAACTCACAAAGTCCGGGGAAATGGCCCTGAACTATGTGGGGGCACCTTTGCTAGTGCAAGGGTGCCCTCACACTTATTAACTTTGCACCTAACCTTCAGCAAGTGAAGGTTAGACATACAGGTGACTTATAAGTTACTTAAGTGCAGTGAAAATGGCTGTAAAATAGTGTGTGCACTATTTCACGCAGGCTGCAACGGCAGTCCTGTGTAAAGGTTTGTCTGAGCTCCCTATGGGTGGCAAAAGAAGTGCTGCAGCCCATATTGATCTTCTGGAACCCCAATGCCCTGGTTACCTAGGTACCATATACTAGGGACTTATAAGGGGGGTCCAGTATGCCTAATGAAATTGGTAAATTAAGTCACTGGCCTACAGTGACAAATTAAAAAGCAGAGTGTGCAAAAGCACTGAGGTTCTGGTTAGCAGGGCCTCAGTGACACAGTTAGGCACTACAGAGGCATACACATTAGGCCACAAACTATGAGCACTGGGGGCCTGGCTAGCATGATCCCAGTGAGACAGGCAAAACACACTGACATATAGGTTTTTATCTATGAGCACTGAGGTCCTGGCAAGCAGGATCCCAGTGACACAGTAAAAACACACTGACACACTCTCACAAACAGGCCAAAAGTGAGGGGTAACCATGCTAGAAAGGGGCTACTTTCCTACATACAGGCACTGATAAAAAAGCTAAGGCCAGGAGGCACTGGTACTATCACTCCACTGAGCCACAACAGTGTCCTCTTCTCCAATGACCCTTCTCCTTCTGCTCAGCCATTGAACTGTACCCACCTCAGAGGATGACATCTGTATAGGGTGTGGGCAGGACAGGCACTGCCAGGGATGCTAAGGCCAGAAGGCACTGGTATTGTTACTCAGCTCAGCACAACAGTGTCCTCTGCTCCAATGACCCTTTTCCCTCTACTCAGCCATTGAGCTGTACCCACATGAGAGGTGGACCTATGTATACTGTGTGTAGTGCTTGGAGTAACATGACTGTAAATCCCTGGAGAGCCAGTCCCTGTAACTACAATAACCATGCCAGTGTCCATATAAAATTGGGCATCTGCCCATTTACTCACAAATGAAATTTACCCACCTAGGTGGGACCAAGATACAGATCATGGGACGCTCTGTGATGTGGTTACCACCTAGATCTATCTTCAGCAGCTTTGCCGAGATGAAAATATTGTGGACAGGAAGGACAGCTCAACATGTGCAAAAATAAAAATGTTGAGACAGATCAAAGGCCCCAACATACATCATATGAATGGTATTGGCAGCAGACACATTCACAATGCACTGACCACATGATTAAAACCATCACATATGCAACAAGTTTCTGGGTCTACCTGAATAACAGTCAACTAGGTCTTAAAATGACCCAGACCACATACTGCCCAACCACCGTTTAGCCTGCACTATTGACAATAAATAAGTCTATGACCATCTGTAGGTGGATGGTCTGGTGTGTGGTGGGTACCTATGGTACTTACACCTTATACCAGGTCCTGGTATCCCTCATTAGGATGGTGTAGTCAGTGTCTAGATGCCAGGCTCTCTAGAGGTAGCTGTGGATGAGCAGCCAAGGCTGATCTAGGAGACATGCAAAGCTCATGCAATACCACTGTAGTCACAAAGTACTTACACACATAAAAGAAAACATTCACGGCCGTATTTATACTTTTTGGGACACAACTGCGCCAACGCAGTTGTGCGTCAAAAAATTTAACGCCGTCTAACGCCATTACAAAGCGCCATGCGGGCGCCTTATTTTGGAATGACGTTAGCCGGCGGAGCTGCCTGGTGTGCGTAAAAAAAAATGACTTACACCAGGCAGCGGCGGCGTAGGGGAAAATGGAGCTTGGGCGTCAAAAAATGGGGCAAGTCAGGCTGAGGCAAAATTTTCGCCTCAACCCGATTAGCGCCATTTTTTTTAACTCCCAACCCCAATTTAAATGACTCCTGTTTTAGCAAAGACAGGAGTCATGCCCCCTTGCCCAATGGCCATACCCAGGGCCCCTGGGCATGGTCATTGGGCATAGTGGCATGTAGGGGGGCACAAATCAGGCCCCCATATGCCACCCAAAAAAAAAAAAAACTTACCTGAACTTACCTTAAGTTCCCTGGGATGGGTCCCTCCATCCTTGGGCGTCCTCCTGGGGTGGGCAACGGTGGCAGGGGGTGTCCCTGGGGGCATGGGAGGGCACCTCTGGGCTCCTTCCGAGCCCACAGGTCCCTTAACGCCTGCCCTGACCAGGTGTTAAAAAATGACGCTAAAGTGGCTGGACGTAATTTTTTTTGACCCACCCACTCCCGGGCGTAATTTTTGCCCGGGAGTGTAAATACGGCGCACATGCCTCGGAGTCATTTTTTAGAAGGGAACGCCTACCTTGCATATCATTAACGCAAGGAAGGTGTCCACGCTAAAAAATGACGCAAACTCCAAGATCTTTGGCGCTAGACGGGTCTAACGCCAAAGTATAAATATGGAGTTAGTTTTGCGTCAGATTTGCGTAAAAAAAAACGACGCAAATCCGGCACAAACAGAGTATAAATATGCCCCTCAGTGTTACAAAAATAAAGGTACTTTATTTTGGTTACACATATACTAAAAATACCATAGAGACTATAGTCCCTTAGGAGGTAAGTAACACACAAATTATATCCACTAGTATGCAGAAACAGGCACAAAACAGTTAGAAAACAGTGCAATTAGTGAAAATCACAATAGATAGAAATAGCCCTAGGGGGAGCGCAAACCATCAACTAAGAAAGTGGAATGTGAAAGTAGGTCCCCCACCTAGGTAGGTGTAGTGTGTAGAGGGGAGCTGGGATTACTAGGAAAGTCCAAAGGTAAGTACCACAACCCACCCCATCGACTAGGAAAGCAGGAGTAAATCACTGTAAATTCCCCAGCTCACACACAGAGAAGAGAATAATAATAATGCAAAGCACAGAAGAGACTGCAATACACCAACAGTGGATTCCTAGACATGAGGACCTGTGAAAAAAGGGGACCAAGTCCAAGAAGCACAGCAGAGTCCAGAAAGGGCAGGAGCCCCTACCCGCCAGGCTAAAGGTGCAAGAGATGAGCCTCCAATGAAGAAGAAGAGTCAGCATTGCACCAAAGAAGATGAAGTTAAGTTGCTGGAGGATGCAGGTGATGTCCCATGCCAGAAGGAGGACTGCAGTTAGGTTTGCGTCTTCTGGATCCGCCAACATGCCTTGGGATATGAAAAACTTGTGGTTAGAGGAAAGTGGAGCAGCCGGGAACCATGAAGAACCAGGTGGACTCTACCCAGGAGGGGGAATCAGAGGGGGCCCTCAACAACACAGAGAGCCAACAGAAACCCAGACAGCACCCACAGGAGTCCCACAGGTCGGGAACAGGAAAGTCACAGAAGAGGCCCATGCAGCACTATAAAAAAGGCTCCCACGCCGCTGGAGAACCATTCAGGGAGCTGTGCGTTGCAGGAAAGAGTCCTGGGGTTAGGAGCTTCAAAATGCCTGAAGATCTCATGGAAAGGATGCCAACAAGCCTTGACAGCTTCAAAGGACGTTTTACACGGGGGTACTGTCCTGCATGGGCACGCAAAGGCTTACCTCCACCCAAGTTGGAGAGCTCAAAGAGAGGATCATCAGGACCACTTCAGTCTACCACCTGTGATGCAGGATCCACACAGCTCAGTGGGAGAGGGGACATAGGAAGCCTGTCATCGATGCAGTTAGTGCCTGCAGAAGCGGGGGTGAGTCCTTCAACCCGAGGGAAATTCCTTCTTCCTTCCGATGCAGGCTGAAGATGGGCTGTCCTTAGAGGATGCACGACTGGGGAAATGTTGCAGTTGCTGGAAGGAGCCGGAGATACAATGTTGCAGGAGAGGCAACACCGGGAACAACGATTCCTAAACCACAAAGTCGTGGAAAACGAAAGCGAAACAACGGTTTCGTTTTCCACTACTTCCTGGTTTTAGGGCCTTAACCACACATGTGAAAACCACGTACATGCGTGGTTAAGGCACAGAAGAAGGGAGTCGACGTGGTGAAGGAGGAGGTAAGTTGGGCTGGGACTGGGGCTGTTTTTTTGGGTGTGTGGTGGGGGCTTGAGGTGATAAGGGTTTAGGGGGAGGTTGTCAGGGTTTAGATTTTAGGGGTGGGTTGGGGTTTGGGGTACTTTAGGTTTTGGGACGGGGTGGGCACTTGGGGTATTTTTAGTTTTTGGGGGTGGGGTGGGGGGCTCAGGGTGATTAGGGTTTGGGGGAGGGGGGTCAGGGTTTAGGTTTTTGGGGTGGGGTGGGGGCTCAAGGGGATTAGGGTTTGGGGGAGGGGGTCAGGGTTTAGGTTTTTGGGGTGGGTTGGGGGGTTGGGGAGCATTAGGTTTTAGAGGAGGGGGTTGGGGTTGTGGTAATTTTGGGGGTAGGATTGGGGTGGTTGTGGGGGTGGGGGGGTCGTGGTCATTTTTAGGGGTGGGGGACTAGAGGGGGCGCATGCTGGAACCGTGCATGCTGATCACTAATGCCTTTACCAGGATTGCCTTTACAACGAAAAATCAAGGGGTAGCCTCCCAGAGCCTCTGGAAATGGTCTGAAGGGCACAGATGGTGCCCTCCTTGCATAATCCAGTCTACATCGGTTCACGGACCCCCAGTCCCTGCTCTGGTGCAAAACTGGGCAAAGGAAAGGGGAGTGACCATTCCCCTGTCCATCACCACCCCAGGGGTGGTACCCAGAGCTCCTGTGGGTTCTCTTCAGATTCTGCTTGCAAGTTTCCTTCAGGAATCCTCTGCAACAACTTCAGCATCCTCTGGCCTCAGATCAACTGCAGCCTGCTCCAAGAAACGCTGTGACTGCAACAAAGTGTCTACAGGAGACACTTTTCTTCAGCAACCTCAGCTCCAAGTCAGCAACTGCAATAGTTTCCATGGTGTTCATGCTATGGGGACTCCCTGTCTTCATCCTGCACCAGAAGGACCGAAGAAATCTCCTGTGGAGTGACAGAGTCACTTACCTGCTCCAAGCAGGCACCTTCCAAAGTGACAACCGGTACCCTGGGACTCCTCACACGGCGACGAGCATGCTCCTAAGGACACAGAGGGTAGACATCATCGACATAGACTGTCCTGAGGTCCTGCTGACGCAATTTGGAGGAGATAAGACCTTGCCTTCCCTGAGAACAATGGTACCTCTCTGTTTTGTGTCTTCTTTGCCTCCTGAGGCCTCTGTGCACTCTTTGCAAAATTCCTTCATACACAGCCTGGCCCAGGTCCCCAGCACTCCACTTTGTGACGCTCAACTCACTGAGTTGTTCTCCGGTGGCGTGGGACATTCTTTTGTTGTGCTACATCAACTGCATTTTGCACCTCCTCTGATCCCAGATCCTGCAGCTTCTGGGGGGGCTGGCTGGCATCCTGAGGGCTCTCTAAAGTGCTGAGAGCCCCCTCTTCCTCCTCACACACAGTTGAGGCCCCCAGGTTCCTCCTGATTCCATCCAGCGCCATTTTGATGAAAAATGCACTTTTGCCGTAGCCAAGGCTTGTGGGTGCCTTCCAACATGAAATCTCATCTGCAACGATCCTCACACCGTTGGAAATCTTTTGCATCATGCAGGAACCCGCTAGCGTCTTCCTAGAGTTCTTTTCTGCAGTCTTAAACTAACCAGGGACTCTTCTTTTGCTCCCTATTCTGGGTTGACAGGGGCTCCTGTCCTTCCTGGAACTTCTTTTGACTTCTGGACTTGGTCCCCTTCCTTTGCACATCTTCAGGTCCAATAATCCAGCAGTTGTTCTTTGCAGAATTGCTTGGCTGCTGCAAAATCCCAAAAAGAGGTGTAGTGTGTCCGAAGGAAACTTGTAGTACTTTACTCCTGCTTTTCTGGGCTCTGGGGTGGGGTAATTTACTTACCTTTACTGTATTCTTTCTCTCCCACAATTCTGCACACACTACACTTGTCTAGGGGGGAATTCATGATTCACATTCCACTTTTTTAGTATATGGTTTGTGTTGCCCATAGACTTATTTTCTCCCATTACATTCTATAGGATTTCCTATTGTTTGCATTGTTCTATGACTATTTACTTGTCTATTTTTGGTGTCTAGTGTATATATTGTATATAATATTTACCTCCAGAAGGAGTATTGTCTCTAAGATATTTTTGGTACTGTGGCACCCAAATAAATACCTTTATTTTTGGTAACACTGAGTATTGTCTTTACTTGTGTACAAGTACTGTGCAACTGTAAGTGGTATTGCATGAGCTTTGCATGTCTCCTAGTTCAGCCTAAGCTGCTCTGCTATAGCTACCTCTATCAGCCTAAGCTACTAGAACACTACTACATTTCACTAATAAGGGATAACTGGACCTGGTATAAGGTGTATGTACCCAAATTACCCACTACAAACCAGGCCAACCTCCTACATTGTTGGTGCAGCGGTTGGAAAAGTACTTGCAATTGCTTTACCACTTAGTAACCTATGCTTTTCATAAGAAAAGCTTGCTCCAATACTTAGAGCATATATAATATATACCTAGAAACTGTAAGTGGTATTGCATGAGCTTTGCATGTCTCCTAGTTCAGCCTAAGCTGCTCTGCTATATTTACCGCTATCAGCCTAAGCTCTGGAACACTACTATTTCACTAATAAGGGATAACTGGACCTAGTATAAGGTGTAAGTACCCAAGGTACCCACTACAAACCAGTCTAGCCTCCTACACTGTCCTACCCACACACTATACAAATGTCATCCTCTCAGGTGGGTACAGTTCATTGGCTATGTAGAGGGAGAAGGGTCATTGGAGCAGAGGACATTGTTGTGGCTGAGTGGAGTGACAGTACCAGTGCCTCCTGGCCTTAATGTTCCTGTCAGTGCCTGTTCTACCCACACACTATACAGATGTCATCCTCTCAGGTGGGTACAGTTCAATGAATGAGTAGAGGGAGAAGGGTCATTGAAACAGAGGACACTGTTGTGCCTGAGTGGAGTGACAGTACCAGTGCCTCCTTGCCAAAGTAGTCCTGTAAGTGCCTGTCCTACTCACACATACACACTATACTGATGTCATCATCCCAGGTGTGTACATTCCAATGGGGAGTTGACAAACAATGTGATTTTCAGTAGGATACACTGTTCTGGTTTTTGTAATAGTGGAACAGTGCCTACTGGGAATTGTGGTGCTGTCAATCCCTGTACTAAACACAATATACAGAGTTGTTGTTCCTCTGCTGAGTCTAATTCACATGTTGGAGGCTTACAGGTGTCTATGAACAGGTGGACACTGGGCTGTTGAGTGGGGTGACGGTGAAGTTTACAGAAGGTGAGCAGTGAGCATGCATGAAAATACATTTTGGTGATATTCTTGTGTTGTGACTTACGGGACTCCACTCCCCCAGGTATTCCTGTCAAGCCCTCAGGATACAGGATGGCCAAGACCTTCTACTCCCATGATGTGAGTTGTAAGAGAGGAGGTGGGGGACCTCTGACACTCTTCTGGACATGCACCTGGTGCCTGGATGCCATGGTACGGACCTTCCCCCTGAAATCATTCCACCTCTTCCTGATGTTGTCCCTTGTGTGCTGGGTGGGGCTTACAGCATTCACTCTGTTGACTATCCTTTGATACATTTCCATTTTCCTGGTGATAGTAGAGTGCTGTTCTTGGGCTCCAAATAGATGTGGCTCTACTCTAATGATTTCATCCACCATGACTCCTAAGTTATTTTCAGTGAAACTGTTTTTTTTTCTGGGGTGACATGGAGTGATAATTGAAAAATTGATAGGTGGTGGGAAATAAACAGGTGACGGGGAGGAAATGGAGTAGAGAGGTGCAAATGGATGTGATAGGAGTTTGTTGAGGGTGTAGAATATGTGTTTAGTGAAAGTTTGAGGGGTGCCTATTCTATGGTTTCATCATTTGTGATGATGCACTCTGGCTAGAGTGTGTTGCATTGTAGATGCAAAGGAATGTAGTGTGTGAAGGGGTGTGTTTTGTAGTTAGCTTTGCAGCTGTGTCAGGTGTGGCAATGTGTATCAGCGGTGTTTTCAAATCCATCCCATGCTGTGTTATGTATTACATTGATGACCGCGAACCACAGTGGTTTGGACTGCCATTTGCGGACTGCCATGGCTGACTTGTAATACATTCAGTGGCTGACTAACGGGCTGTCAGTGCTTTTGATCGGACTGTCATTTTCCCGACTTCCAAAGCACTTGCACTGTAAGGGCCAGATGTACGAAGCCGTTTGCATGGTGCAAACTGTGAAAATCGCAGTTTGCGCCATGCAAACGGCCTAACGCGAAGCACATTCACAAATTGCGAGTTGGTACCGACTCGCAATTTGTAAATGCGACTCGCAAATAGGAAGGGGTGTTCCCTTCCTATTTGCGACTCGCATCGCAATTCAGAATTGCTTTGTGACCGCGAATGCTGTCACAAAGCAACTCGCAGTTACCACCAGTGTCACACTGGTGGTAACTCATTCGCAAAAGGGAAGGGGTCCCCATGGGACCACTTCTCCTTTGTGAATGTTGCCCAGAATGTTTTTTCAGAGCAGGCCAATGGACCACTGCCTACACTGAAAAAACGAAACCAAATGGTTTCGATATTTTTTTCATTTTGCAACTTGTTTTCCTTTAAGGAAAACGGGCTGCAAAATGAAAAAAAAAAACTGCTTTATTTAAAAAGCAGTCACAGACATGGAGGTCTGCCAGGGACTCGCTATGGGCTCATATTGATGAGGTGGGTCTTTGCGACCCCAAAGCGAGTCGCAGACGGTGTCTGAGACACCGTTCTGCATCCGAGATTGCGACTCGGAAATTGCGAGTCGGACAGACTCGCAATTTCCGAGTAGCAATCTCAGAGGTTGCTACATGTGGCCCTAGGTTTTTTGGCTGGCTTTTGTCGGTCCTGCATGTGCAACTCGTAATATGGCTGTCTCTGTGACTGCCAAACGCATAATCAGGCCCAATGTATTTTATTGTAGGTATAATAATAAATATTTAAATAAAAAATAAAAAAATATACTAAAATTACATTTAGCCAGGTGACCTATTTTTATACTTTATTTTTTTTATTTTTTTCAAATTATAATTAACATATTTTTTTGATTGCAAATTGTAATGTAATTGCAAAAATATATTTTTACATGTTATTTAAAAAACAGGTGATTTTTTTATTTGTATGATTGTTCATTTTGGATTACGATTTTATTTTTTGTTTTAGGAATCTAAGTTCAGGAATGGTAGAGAATAATTTCAAATATACATTATTTATTGATATTTTGTAAATTTATTTTATGATTTCATGTTTAAATATAAATAGGTTAGCAGTTTTGGTTACTGTTCTTTTAAATTTTGTTTGAGTAGACAGTAATGATTGCGTATATAAAACTTTCACTTTGTAGCCTCTCGCATAACAGTTTTAGATTGTAGTGAAAATAAGAAATTTCACCCTTTAATGTCCAACAATTTTCTCAAATTGGTATAGGTTAAAGTGGGAATAGTAAATGTCACCTCTTTAGTGTCCAAAACTTTCCCAAAATTGTTTTAGAATGGAGTGGGAATAGTAAATGTCAACCCTTTAGTCTCTAACACGTTAAATTGGTTTAAATTGGAGTGAGAGTAGTGATTGTTGCCCTTTTAGTGTCTAAAGCCTTCCCCAAATTGGCACAGATTGGAGCTGGAATAGTGAATGTCACCACTTCAGTGTCCAACACTTTCTTTAAAATGGCTTATTTTTTTCTGTGATTATTAAATTTTATAATGTTAGTCTGAAATACTTTGCTTACATTTTCTTGTATGTAGTAGAAGTAGCGTGTGTTATTTAATTAGGATTGTTGGTGTTTAAAAGATAATTAACCCCTTAGCTTCTGGGCCTTTCCCCCAAAGTGCTGAGCCCTTTTTTGGCAATTTGGGGTAGTTCGCACTTAAGGCTCCATAACTTTTTTTCCACATAAGCTAACGAAATTTACATCCTTTTTCCAACATCCTGTGTATTCTAATGTTATCCCGGGTTTCTGGATTCTCCTACTGAAAAATTGGGCAAGATACAGTATTTGTTTTTTTGGGGAAAAATGGGAAAAAGTGCTGCTGTTTTTCCTATAACAGAAATAAAAAAATATTGAATTTTAGTTGAAAAAACAGCCATTTCTGTCTCCATTTTCATCTGTAACTTTTTCCAGCTAGGGCAGATTTTCAAAAGCAATATACCGTTATGCCTGCTGGACATTTATGGTTTATTGATATATGGGGCTTCTAGGTTCACAAAGAACCTAAGGTACCTGAGCCAATAAATGAGCTGTACCTTGCAATTGGTTTTCATTGTGTACCGGGTATACAGAAATTATTTTGGTAAAATTTAAAGAGTAAAAAATAGGAATCAGGGAAACCTATGGGCCGTATTTATACTCCGTTTGCGCCGAATTTGCGTCGTTTTTTTCGATGCAAATTCGACGCTAAACTAACGCCAACTAACGCCATATTTATACTATGGCGTTAGAGGCGAATAGCGCCAAAGTTCCCGGAATGTGCGTCATTTTTTAGCGTGAACCCCTTCCTTGCGTTAATGATATGCAAGGGAGGCGTTCCCGTCTAAAAAATGACTCCCAGGCCTTTACGTGGTATTTATACTCCCGGGCAAAAGAGACGCCCGGGAGTGGGCGTGGCTAAAAACGGCGCATTTGCGCCGCTTTTTAACGCCTGGGTCAGGCATGGCGTTAAGGGACAAGTGGGCTCAAAATGAGCCCAGAGTGCCCTCCCCTGCCCCCAGGGACCCCCCCTGCCACCCTTGCCCACCCCAGGAGGACACCCAAGGCTGGAGGGACCCACCCCAGGGACATTCAGGTAAGTTCAGGTAAGTATTTTTTTATTTTTTTTTAATAATTTTTTTTGGCATAGGGGGGCCTGATTTGTGCCCCCCTACATGCCACTATGCCCAATGACCATGCCCAGGGGACAGAAGTCCCCTGGGCATGGCCATTGGGCAAGGGGGCATGACTCCTATCTTTACAATGATAGGAGTCATGTTGATGGGGGATGGGCGTCGTTAAAAAATGGCGCAAGTCGGGTTAAGACGATTTTTTCGACGTAACCTGACTTGCCCCATTTTAAGACGCCCATACGCCATTTTCCCCCTACGCCGGCGCTGTCTGGTCTACGTGGTTTTTTCCCACGCAAACCAGGCAGCGCCGGTCTGATTGCGCCGTCTAACGCCATTCCATAAATACGGCGCCCGCATGGCGCTTCAGAATGGCGTTAGACGGCGCAAAACTTTTTGACGCTAAACTGCGTTAGCGCAGTTTAGCGTCAAAAAGTATAAATATGGGCCTATATGTTTCCAAAATGGGCACAAGATATGGAGTTTAAAAGCAGTGGTTATTTTCACATCTGTGAATTGGGGAGTCCCCATACTGTCGTAGTTTGGACTCTTGCTCTGGGCAAGACTGCTGGTTTAGGGATGACAGTACTTTTGTTTGTAAGCGATTACGTCTTTCCTACAACAAGTCGCAACTGTTGTCCCAACCTTACCGGCTCACTAGCAGCACCTCACCAGAAAAACAATAGTAAAAGGTGATTTATGGCAGCCGTTACGCATGGACTCGAAAATAAGATTTCTCAGGGAGTGTCGTGGTTAAACGGAGATTACCCTTTTCTCACAGATATATCATGTCTCATACAAACACAGGCAATGACACAGATGCAGTAGAGTTATAATAGTTTTTATTTAACATAACTGCAATTTGCGATAAGTTGCATGGGCTGCAATGATTAGGATAATGAATAATGCAAGAGACAGAATTGTGAAGACGAGAGTCATTATTACAATGACCCCCACCATCATGCAATACCTAGAAATAATAAATTAGATGTAATATGCCCTAATACCCTAATGTGAAAGGCCTAACCTCCTACCTAGAGGAGAGCTGGGTTTGTTAAACCTAATCTGCCAATGCCATGTCCATGAGAGGAGCCCCCAACCCTTGTTACCTTGGAATGAGGTCTCTATCTCAGACTCCGCAGTGACACGAAGACTGGGTCAGCGTCAAGACGACTGCAGCATCGGTATCAGTGATGGTGGCGATGCCCTCTGGTCAGAATCCCTCTGATTATCTGTCTAAAGTGTGATGTATTTATACAGATCTACAAGGTCCCCTGACATAGGTGTGTTCCTAAACAATAGATAACAGACATGCTTGAGACGGCAATTAATATCAACAATCCCTCGAAAGTTTAGAGAGGGAAAATCCCTAAGTGTGAACACCTACTGTTTGATTGTCTTTGGTGCTTGATCTTGACGCCTTGGCGCAGTGACACTGATAATGTTACCCTTAACAAGTGGCCTAACTATAAACAAGGCAGCCATCTAAGAAGAAATAAATAATTAAATGGGCTAAGACAGAGCAAGCTAAGTAGGTTAAAAGTCACTAGGTGACGGGGACACGAGTCTACAAGCCAGAGGCTAAGCTAACACCTGTTATCCCATTAAAACGAACTACGATTCACTACACCCTACCCATTGCTGTAACAGGTATGACGAAGGTACAGGAACCCAAATGCTAAAACTTGCTTCTGAACTAAAAGCTAAAAGCAAAAAACAAGCTAAAAAAGCATTAGCATGTGTTAAAATTATGTTTCAAAATACATACAGAGATGTTAATGTCAACTATGACAAGTACAGCGTACAACAGCAAATGTCAGTTTAAATGCATAATTTGGAATCAGGAATGGCATGTCAATTCATCAAATTATTTGTTATACGCATGATCTTGATGAATGTCATCGAAGTCACCAACCAAGGACCTCAGAAATGAGTCAACATCATCCGATGTTAAGTCGAGTGCTGGGCGGACAAACGGATCCACAGAGCAGAAGTGAGCCGTATTTCCTGGTGTATCGTTATCCGTTGCAGTGTCCTCATCCATGGTAGATCTTACAACGGAAGGCTCATAGGTGGCCTCGCGGAGCAACCTCAGTCTCAAGGGGCATGACCGTGTATGAACCATCATCGGGGTCATCAGCAGTTCGTGGTCCACAGGAGATGTCAGTGCAACAGGAAGACAGACCATAGGCAGATGTTCAAAGAGACACCATATGCAGCGGAAGACTGGTTGTACGGACCAGAGAAGGGGCCGAAATGACAACGACCAGTCAATCTCCAGTTCCACTAGCAAGGGTGCACCAAAGATCCGAACCATGCGCTCACGGCACAGTGGAGTTGGTGGGAGCGGCTCCATTGCTCTGCGTTGCAGGAAAGAAACAACCACTGCGAATCAGAAGAAATAGCAGTAGTAGTCCGCCAATCAAAGCCAAAATAATAGGAAAGCCACCAAACACAGTTGAAAAGAGAGAATGGATGGCTGATGGGATGACTCCGAAGACAGTCTGGAAGATGGATACGAAACCAGACCCGACAGCCTTAAAGAAATTAACAATCCCAGTGGTGCTCGAAGCATTGAATATTCTGGATATCAGTTCTCCAAAGTGTTTGGGGGAATTGGTATTTAAAAGGGATTGTATCTCGGCTGATGATCTCACAATCTGGAGAGCATATGTCTCTTTTGCGAGTGTCAAGGCGACCTGTTTCTGCGCCTTTAGCCTACTCAGCTTGTCATAGTTCACATTAATAGAATCTATGTGAGGCCACATGTCAGATACTTTTATCTCTCGTGTGGGGGGAAACAAAACATGTCCACAACACGTAACGACCTTCGAGACCGAGATCGCGTAGCCAATTCCGGGTCGCATGCCGCAACAACTTTGATCGTTCAGTACCACATAACTTCCAATGGAAAGTACATGAAATACCGGGCGAATCAAGGGGACAGGACTACCCTTCAGAAAACAGGCCAAATTTGCGACCCCCGCATTGCAAAGACCGTGAAGAGACACCTGCTTGCATATCATAGAATGACGAACAGCAGTCTCACATTCGCTTCCGCTAAGAAAGAACTCCTTCTCGCCGTTCAGACATCTATAGTCAAAGGGCAACTCCCACTCTTCCTTAATAAAGCTATCTCCTAGGTGCTCATATCTTCCCACTGCAAGATATTTCAGGCAGCTTGAGAAACGAAAGGTCGAAATCGGTAAATTAATAATGCCATGAAAGAGCCAGATAGTTGAAGGACTCTCTGCTACTGTGAAGGGCAACTTATCTAACTTCTCTAATTGAAGCAGGGTGAAACTAGCCTCCCTTTTAGCCATTGGCGCTTGTTCCCTGGAAAAATTAAAAGCAGTGAAGAATTCACTCCCATTAATATACTTCCATGGAATGTGGCCACTTTTCAGTGTCTGTAAAGTCCAATCTAACTGCATGATAGAACGTAGATGTGTTTGCCCATGATATAACCGAGACAAATCTGTCTGAGTGATATCAATAGCAGACAACACTATATTCAATACTGAATAAATCCTGTTAGACAGTGTATTCATGCCATTGTCGACAACAGCTAATGTTTTTTCTAAATTCTCTTTATCTAGTTGCCTTAAACGCGCAGCAGCCTCAATCTGGGAAAGTTTCCAAATTTCATTGTACTTAGCATATAAAAACCTTTTCGAGCGCTGTTTCCGAGGACCCAGCAAAAAATCCTGCAAGTCTATATTTTCAGAAAGAGTGTTCAGGTGTTTCTTAACTACGGCTAACGTGTTCATTTGTACCCATTGCTGGCACAGCTTACCCACACTGTATGTTGTAACTATACCTGTATGTTGACCCGATATGAAGCGAGGGTCTGGCCTGTTAATTGAAAAAAACCCTGAAGAGTTCAAAAAACGCGCTTGACACTCATTAGTGTCGGTAGGCCATAGTAACCACCCGCCGGGACTGGAAAGTGAAGAATTATAGGTACCAGCCTTAACCATTGCGTCTAGCCTTTCCTCTGTGATATTAAGGAAGTGTTGCGAATCTTTAAACTTTGCCGGAGTAGGGATACTAGGCGTGTTCAGATCTTTAATTTTTGCTAACCCCAGACAGGATGTCTGCTGAATAGTGTCATTTAAGAAAATCATTTGCACAGGAATCAGGCATGCTCAAAATAAAGCCTCCCCACCCTGTATTTGCCAATCTTGTGTTCCCCATACACTTTTTAAGTCAATAGTGTCCTTCCAGTATTTGTCACCCTCAACTGCGAGCCGGGAAACAAAGGGATCTGAATAAATCAGTTTTGTATCAGTTAGCAAAATTTTCCTAATTTGTGCCGGAGGTAATTTAAAATAATATGACTCCGCTTTTCGTGTATCATGCCCAGAAAAGTATGTAAATTTATCGCTATAATACTTTGGACTCCCCACCAGTGGTGTACAACAATGTTCCCACTGTGTGTAGTTCAATACTGGCCTGTATCTAGTGACACGGTGTAGGCAGTGATGTCCCCAATTGTTGTAGCAGAACACTTCCCCATAATTCATTGTATAATCATATACATCATCACTTTCAAAAGCGGAATAGTCCTTCATTTCAGTTAGCATGGAATCAACTGTTTGGACATCCCAATCATCAGAGACAACATCAGGTGTAATTACATCAGTCATTGAAATTTTGAACACGTACGGTATTTGAATAATTTCTGTAGGCCTGTATATATCGAATGGAACTTTGTCCCACACAATTCCATCAGTAATTGGTATTGCTGTATTATTTACATGGGACAAATCTCTTCGGACCTTATGTGAAGAATGATGTGGTGTTAAAACTTCAGCAACAGGCTCCACAGAGGAGCGATCAGGAATATGGTGACCATTTATAAGTAAAAAGAAAACAGTCACAAAACCAATCCATAAAAATAATGCAATAAATGTCAAACAGAACCACAAGCAGTTCCACGGATATATCAAATAGTTCTTTTTAAGCCATCGATACAGCTTACTACTGTTTGAAACATTGTCAATCACAGTAGAGGATGAATCCGAAGAAAAATAACCAATGTCAATGAAATAGCCAGAGGTAGTCTCTGCAAACACAGGAGTCAATGTACTCTGATCCACTGCACGTGGAGGCTCTTGGTAGACAACGTCATTAGTCGTTGAAGTGTTTGTGTAAAATACAGCTAAGTCTTGAAGCGGGGTGGTCACTGAAGATGTGACTGGAACCAACAAGAGTTCATTTTCCGCCCTCCCCATGGTCGAGGAGGTGTATGGAACTGCAATTGACATTGTCGCATAGTCTCTAGTAGTGATGTTCATCCTACTATGTAGAGGGATGTCCTGTTGGGTAGTGAGAGATGATCGGGAACCACCCAAGGGACCTCCTGGTCTACTGTGAAGGATCGGCCACATGGTGTAATTTGATGTCATCAATGGAGATGAATCTGTTCGTCTTAGAACCAGACAGCGGTGGTAAGATGACAGTCCTGGTGCCTTGTATTCCCAAGACTGGTACTGGTGCTCTGTATGATGGACCGAACTCCTTCTTCACAGCGATCTTCTCACGAACCAGATCCCCAACTTTTGGAATCCAGCCAGTTGAAGTTTTCGCCAAATCCCTTATTCCTAAGGTGGCAGCACTTGCAGATGATTTATCATCACGAAATTGTTGAAGCTCCTGTAAAACAGTGAGACGTTCTTTTATGTCAAACGGTGTTTCTGCTGCCACCATACCAGGGGCATTAAGATCTGGGACATACATAGGTATCCCAAAGAGAACCTCATATGGTGAGGGTCTCCCCAAGGACCGTCTTGGCAGATTATTCAGTGCTCTCTGGACCCCATATAGGTGATGCAACCAACTGCGGCCTAAACCTAATACTCGAGCTGTTAAGGACTGCTTTAGATCACGATTCCGCCTCTCCACGACCAAATTTACCTCGGGATGGTATGGTGAGGAGTAATGGAGTTCAACACCCATCGTCCCCATGGTGTCCCTGAACGCCTTAGAGGCAAATGCAGGGCCCTGGTCCGAATGGAATGCTGCAACCGCATATGTACCGATAAAGATCAGCAAGTCTTTATTAACAGTCCGGGCGTCAGCCGACCGCTGTGGCCATACCCACAGGAATCTAGAACAGGAATCTACAGCTACTAAAATGTATTTGTATGCACCATCAGGCTGTAGGGGACCACAATGGTCCAGGTACACACACTGTAGTGGCTTGTTGGACACTAAGAGGGATGTCTGCGGTGGGCGTTTGATATTAGAGCCCTTGATCTGCTGGCAAATGTCACAGCAAAGGACATACCGCTTTGTTCGTCTGCACAGACCAGGCCACCAGTAGCGTGGCTGTAGGAGTGTTATTGTGGCCTGTATACCAGCATGTGCTGAAGCCACACCCTCATGAGCTGCTTTAATTAGATCTAATCTCTGGTCTTCATTGGGATCACTCGATCTCCAACCCCAGGAATCGTTGTGTAAGCAACATTCTGTGCACTGATATGGTAAGTATAGTTTGTAGGGTATCCTTACGGAAGGGGCTTGCCTGCAGCCGAAGCTTTAACGACAATCAGTATTTCATTATCCAATCTCGTCCGAGAACGAGTCACTGCAGCCACAGAAGCCGTAGCCACTGATGCTTTGGCCGCTTCATCAGCCAATGTATTACCGGTAACGTGTACTCCTACACGTTGGTGTCCCAATGTATGGACTACATGGACACACAATAGCTTATCCTTAAGATCAGCCACCCTCCCCCACAATGTCTTGTGTTTAATGGTGTTCCATTTAGAATCTCTAAACCCGTTCAGTTTCCAATGATTGAGATATTCATTGTATGACTGAACGCAGTAATATGAGTCACAGACTATCAAAGTCTGGCTTCCTGTCTCAGTATGTTCGAGTGCTAGAATGAGAGCTTTAAGCTCAGCCAACTGTGCCGTGCAGTCCCCTAAGGTCTGTGTGTAGGTATTGTGAGGGTGGAAAACTCCACCTTCCATCACTCCACTCACGGCTGCGCAAGCTGCTGAGTATTTATGTTTAGTACCTACAGCTGGTTGTGCCGAACCATCAGTGTATATGACAGTATGATAGCTGTCAAGTGGCAAGATATTCAGAGGAGCGGGGTACTCTTGTTCATACTGGAGGAATTCTTGTGTCTGAAGTTTTGGATCGAATATATAATCGACATTAGTGGCGGTCAGAGACGTTGCCCATTGGATCCAACGCGGATGTTAGGAACGCTTGCTTTGGTGACAGCCTCTAAGGCCGGCACCGGGGAGACTACAATTATACGTTTCCCCTGGGCAAGTGGCCTCTCCTTTATGACGACCATCTGAACAGCCATTAGAATTTTTTCTGTAGGTGCAAGACGCTGTTCAGCATTTGAGTATAAATGTGATTTATATGCTATTGGTACCGTCTCATCCTCATTAAAGGTGACATAAGTAAATCCAAGGGCACCAGCAATTATTCTGATGACCAAGTTAGTTTCGTGTGTGTAAGTGTTTAACTTCTAGCATGTCCTGTTGCATGTCTCTAAGGATGTGCGTGTGTTCAATTGTCCAGCGTCTGCCAGAAAAATTGGGCTGAACTAAGTCATAAAGAGATTTTTATAGCCTTGAGGTAAACGACAAAAGCGTTTCTGAGAGCCAAATGAAAATGCACTTAGGTCCCGACTTTCATGTGCTAAAGTCTGGCAGAAGAATCCATTAGATATGTCTAATGTTGTTTTTCTATTTTTTACGCACTATATTGTTTATCAGTGCCGTGCTGTGTGAATTTTGTATAGCATACATGCGTGTATGACTACTTAAGTGTCTATAATCAACCACTATTCTATATGAATGGTCTGGCTTTGCAACAGGGAATAACGGATTATTCATTGCAGATGTACAGGGCTCAATTACTCATGGTACTCAAGTTGTGATAGGATCTCCTTCACCGGAGCTTTTGCTTCATGTTTAACAGGGTATTGCGGCTGCGGTTGGGGTGTAGACCTAACGGGAATAACATGACAAGGTGACTCCTTGTCCCAACCTACATGATTGCGATATAGTGAAGGGGCCTGCGCTAAAGCCCATTCAGAAGCATAGGCTTCTTTATCTGCTTCTGGAACAAGATCGGAGAAAGAAGGCAAAATGACATCTTCCCCATGCGGGAACTTGCAGACGTGTTCAGGTGGCCAATCTCTTTCGGCCAATAGGATATCACTCGTAAGTTCATCCCAAAATATCACACTAATAGTGCGCTCCACGTCTCCCTCTATCTGAATTTTTAAATCATAAACCCTATCGAGGGGAGAACGGGGCCATCCGCTGTTTCAACCGCGATGTAATCGCTAGTTGCTGTCGCATCCAGATGATCTTTCAGACTCAGGTGACTTATCTTGACTTCTGCCGCACTGTCTAACAGAGTCCACGTCTTGTTCCTCAACAGCGTTCTCAATTTTACTGGCATTTTTAACTGTCAGAGCTGCCACCTTCTTCTTTTTAAACTGTGGCTTTTGCTGAGGGGTCTTTTCTTCTTTTTTAATGGTAGACTGTTGTGAGTCTTTCTTCTCTTTCACGTATTCCGGACGTCGATCTTGACGGCCCCCTCTCTCGCTATGTCTATCCGGTGCGTCCTGAAAGGAATGAGAGGGACGTGAATCAGTATATCTGTCTGGAGTTTTAATGTTCTCCCTATTTCTGAGATTATGGGGGTCATTACGACCTTGGCGGGCGGCTACCGCCGCCCACCAGGTGGTAACCGCTGTGCGGCCGCCAATGTGGCCACACTCGCTCGGCCCCCATTATGACATTCCCGCTGGGCCGGCGGGCGCAAACCAAGTTTGCGCCCGCCGGCCCAGCGGGGATGAGGCCGCAGCATAGGAGCCGGCTCCTAATGGAGCCGGCGGTGTTGCGGCCGTGTGACGGGTGCAGTTGCACCCGTCGAGCTTTTCACTGTCTGCTATGCAGACAGTGAAAAGCTGGCTGGGGCCCTGTTAGGGGGCCCCTGCTCTGCCCATGTCAGTGGCATGGGCAGTGCAGGGGCCCCCAGGGGCCCCAGGACACTCCTTACCGCCAGCCTCTTCCTGGCGGTGCAAACCGCCAGAAACAGGCTGGCGGTAGGGATGTCATAATCCCCAGGGCAGCGCTGCTTGCAGCGCTGCCCTGGCGGATTATCACTGCCGGGGCTAAAATGGCGGGAAACCGCCGGCCCCGGCGGTGCGACCGCGGCGCTACCGCTGCGGTCGTAATGAGGGCCTCCGTACCGCCAGCCTGTTGGCGGTACGGACGCTACATTACCCCTGGCGGCGACCACCTATATCTCCTTTCAGAGTTCTCCGGGTGTGGAGAATCAGCTCTCTTATTTCTTCTTTCTTTGAAATCTTTTTGTTTGTCCCAGCGCTTCTTTGAGCCCTCTTGTGCCTGCTTTGTACCCTCCTTGTGGGCGGTACCTTGTATTTCCAATTTTTTTTAGTATAGGTATCTGAAATTATTTTCGGTAGCTGTCTCTCTTGTTCCTGGTGTGGAGTTTCCCTGAGACGCTGGCGAATTGCCAGTGCTACCGCTTCCCCTTTAATTTTACTGAGTATTATTGAGGATACGGCGTCAAAGTTACGTATTAATTTCATCCTCAAATCCAGGGCTGGTGCAGCCCCATGCTCATTTTGTATTTGTTTTAACACTTCCGGCAAGTTGGCAAGTGTCGGGGTACCATGTGTGGTAGTATATATGGCAGCAAAGACTGTACCCCATGTGGCACAGTCATCTACCGAGGGAACCATCCCAAAAGGCAAGCACATAGTGAGCAATCTATGTTTTTCCTGTGGTCCCATATGGGGAAACACAGCTTCCAGATGATTCGTTTTCTGGGCCATCCAGAACGGATTTTTTTCCCGTTCCGTGGGCACTTTACCCATAATAGTATTCACTGTTTGTGGATTAATCCCAGTAGCCAATTGATAACCACCAGCTACTGGCGGTGCTGGACGCGCTGGTGTTGTGTTCAATGTTCGCATTACGAACTGGACTAATCGTCTATATAGTGCCACTAATTCATTATATAAAACTCGTAAATCTGCTATCGGCATATTTTGTAAGCCTGGGTGCGGTGTGTATGTGGCAAACATAGGCCACGTAGGTCCATCATTACTTAAGGGACCTAACCTCACTCTTTGTAGTACATGTGGCAGGGTGCCTTCGAACCAGTTCTGATGCTCTTGGTATGTGAGTGATATTTCATGATACTGGTATGCTTGGTACCGTAAAGGTACGTTTGCAACTTCATATGTGTGAATTGTGTGCGTTCTTTCGTTACCCTCAGGAAAGGTGACCCAACAGTAACATGTTTCTGTTTGGTATGCTTCATTAGCTTCTATTATCAGAGTAACATCCCCGCCCTCATCTGTAAGGCCATGCGTTAATAAATGTTGTGTTAGTGCATGTCTAGCATTTTCAGGAATGTCTATGGCATCAGCCATATTTGTTTAGAGAAATGGAACACCAGATAGGGGAAGTATTTTCCTTTTATTAGTTCGAGCTCGAGCAACCTGTAGCTTAATCAGGTGATACCTTTTCAGCTGAGGAGGATTCTCCCAAAGACCGCGGACGTCTCCGTATAATGGTACTTAGGGTAGTCAGGGTATCCGTAAATTAGTGCCTAAACACCATCGTTGGTGGCGCCATGTCGTAGTTTGGACTCTTGCTCTGGCAAAGACTGATGGTTTAGGGATGACAGTACTTTTGTTTGTAAGCGACTACGTCTTTCCTACAACAAGTCGCAACTGTTGTCCCAACCTTACCGGCTCACTATCAGCACCTCACCAGAAACACAATAGTAAAAGGTGATTTATGGCAGCCGTTACGCATGGACTCGAAAATAAGATTTCTCAGGGAGTGTTGTGGTTAAACAGAGATTACCCTTTTCTCACAGATATATCATGTCTCATACAAACACAGGAAATAACACAGATGCAGTAGAGTTATAATAGTTTTTATTTAACATAACTGCAATTTGCGATAAGTTGCATGGGCTGCAATGATTAGGATAATGAATAATGCAAGAGACAGAATTGTGAAGACGAGAGTCATTATTACAAAGACCCCCACCATCTTGCAATACCTAGAAATAATATATTAGATGTAATATGCCCTAATACCCTAATGTGAAAGGCCTAACCTCCTACCTAGAGGAGAGCTGGGTTTGTTAAACCTAATCTGCCAATACCATGTCCATGAGAGGAGCCCCCCAACCCTTGTTACCTTGGAATGAGGTCTGTATCTCAGACTCCGCAGGGACATGAAGACTGGGTCAGCGTCAAGACGACTGCAGCATCGGTATCAGCGATGGTGGCGATGCCCTCTGGTCAGAATCCCTCTGATTATCTGTCTAAAGTGTGATGTATTTATACAGATCTACAAGGTCCCCTGACATAGGTGTGTTCCTAAACAATAGATAACAGACATGCTTGGGACGGCAATTAATATCAACAATCCCTCGAAAGTATAGAGAGGGAAAATCCCTAAGTGTGAACACCTACTGTTTGTTTGTCTTTGGTGCTTGATCTTGATGCCTTGGCGTGGTGACAGTGATAATGTTACCCATAACAAGTGGCCTAACTATAAACAAGGCAGCCATCTTAGAAGAAATAAATAATTAAATGGGCTAAGACAGAGCAAGCTAAGTAGTTTAAAAGTCACTAGGTGACGGGGGCACAAGTCTACAAGCCAGCGGCTAAGCTAACTGCTGTTATCTCATTAAAACGAACTACGATTCACTACAATACTAGCATGTGTATTACAAGACACTTCTCAAAATGACTTCTTTCTTACACACTGTCTTACATATGGAAGTCAAAAATGCAGAAAAGAACAATTGGTAATAACACTTGTTCTGCTATTCTGTGTTCCCCCAAGTCTCCCTATAAAAATGGTCCCTTACTTGTGTGGGTAGTCCTGGTGCCCAGAACAGGAAACAACCCAAAACCCAACGTGGACATATCAAATATTTCCACTGAAAACTGACTTGTTTTTTGCAAAGTGCCTAACTGTGGATTTTGCCCTCTAGCTCAGCCAGCACCTAGGCAAACATAGCAAACCTGTATCTTTTTTTAAACTAGACACCTAGGGGAATCCAGGATTTGTGGGGCTCTCACTAGGTTCTGCCACCTATGATTCCTTTGCAAACTTCAGATTTTGTCTAAAAAACACATTTCCTCATTTTCGGTGCTGCAAAGTTCTGGAATTGGAGGGGAGCCACAAACTTCCTTCCACCCTGCCTTCCCTCAGATCACTTGATAAAAATGGTTCCTCGCTTGTGTGGGTAGGCCTAGTGCCCGTGACAGGAAACAACCCAAAACACAATGTAAATAGTTCACATTTTCCTACTGAAAACAGGTGCGTTTTTTGTTAAGTTCTTAGCTGTGGATTTTTGGACTCTAGCTCAGCCGACACTTAGAGAAACCTAGCAAACCTGTATATTTTTCAAAGCTAAACACCTGGGAAAATCCGGAATGGGATGACTTGTGGGGCTCTCTCTAGGTTCTGTTACCCAGAATCCTTTGCAAACTTCAGATTTTGTCTAAAAAACACATTTTCCTCACATTTTGGTCCTGCAAAGTTACGGATTATGAGGGAGCAACAAAATTCCTTCCATCCAGCATTCCTGTAAGTCTCTTGATTAAAATGGTACCTTACTTGTGTGGGTAGGCCTAGTGCCCGCGACAGGAAACAACCCAAAACACAATGTAAATAGATCACATTTTCCTACTGAAAACAGGCATGTTTTTTGTGAAGTTCTTAGCCGTGGATTTTTGGACTCTAGCTCAGCCGACACTTAGAGAAACCTAGCAAACCTGTATATTTTTCAAAGCTAAACACCTGGGAAAATCCAGAATGGGATGACTTGCGGGGCTCTCACTAGGTTCTGTTACCCAGAATCCTTTGCAAACTTCAGATTTTGTCTAAAAAACACATTTTCCTCACATTTTGGTCCTGCAAAGTTACAGAATATGAGGGAGCCACAAAATTCCTTCCATCCAGCATTCCTTTAAGTCTCTTGATTAAAATTGTACCTTACTTGTGTGGGTAGGCTTAGTGCCCATGCCAGGAAACACCCCAAAACAAAATGTGGATACATTACATTTTTGCACTCAAAACGGATGTGTTTTTTGCAAAGTGCCTAGCTTTGGATTGTGGACTGTAACTCAGCTGGCACTTAGGGAAACCTACCAAACCTGTATATGTTTGAAAACTAGAGACCTAGTAGAATCCAGAATGGGGTGACTTGTGCTGCTCTCACCAGGTTCTCTTAGCCAGAATCCTTTGCAATCTTCAAATTTTGTCTAAAAACACATTTTCCTCAAATTTCAGTGCTGCAAAGTTATGGAATTCGGGAGAAGCCACAAACTTCCTTCCATCTAGCATTCCCCCAAGTCTCCTCATGAAAATGGTGCCTCACTTGTGTGGGTAGGCCTAATGTCCATGACAGGAAACACCCCAAAATGCAACTTGGACAGATCATATTTTTTAAACTGAAAAGTTTTTTGCAAAGCACCAATCTGAGGATTTTGGACTCTAGTTCAGCAGGCACCTGGGAAACCAAGCAAATCTGTACATTTCTTAAACTGAGATACCTAGGGGAATCCAGGATAAGGGTGGCATGCGGGGGTCTCATCTGATTTTTCACCCAGATTCCTTTGCAAACCTCAAAATTTGGCTAAAAAAATACTTTGCACATTTCGGTGATAGAAGGTTCTGGAATCTGAGGGAGCCACAAAACTTCCTTCTGCCCAGCATTCCCCCATGGCCCGATAAAAAAAGTTAGCTCACTTGTGTGGGTAGGCCAAGTGCCCACGACAGGGATGGTCCCAAAACATTATGGCGATAACGATATCCAACAGTGAATGTACTGATTAGTCCTGGGATCGGGAACCATTTAGGGAAAACTATCAAACTCAGATGTTTCTGAAAAGTAGGCATCAAGTGGAGTCCAGGGAGGTATAACTTGTGAAGAATCCCCAAAGGTTTCTTACCCAGAATACCCTGTACTGTTGAAATGTTGAATAAAAACTCTATTTTCCCTTTCATTTCTGTCACACAAACTACAGAAATATGCCCACTGCCTTGGGGACCACCACCCACCGGGGCAATCCGGTATTTGGAGTGGGCGGGGCATGTGACCCCCTTCCCACTGCCCCGGGGACCACCACTTCCATGGGCAATGTCCACATTGGAAGGCGGCTGGATCCACAGATGGCCCTGGGGACCACCACCCCCTAGAGCCAGCTCCTGCTATGGCCCTGAGTGCCCACCCCGGGACATAGGAGTTTGCTGTGGCTTGGCTGCAGCCCTGCTGCTGAAGCTAAACCACAGCAAACACTGATGTTTGACAGTGGGACCTTAAAAGCAGGTCCCACTGTCAAACAGCAGAGCTTTCATCTCTGTTCCCTGCACGCATGCAGGAGACAGAGATGAAATGCTTCAGCAAACACTGAGCTGCTGTCAAAGCAGCTCCATGCTTGCTGAAGCAATGCACTGTGAGGGAAGCCTTAGGGCTTCACCTGCGGTGCCATGTAGCTCATAAAGGGCATTTCAATTATATATATTTAAATAAATAAATATATAAGGAGAGACTAGGGGGAGCCCTTAAGGCTTCCCCGCGGTGCCAGCTAGTCCGTAAAGGGCATTTTATTTATATTTGAATTTTTTTTAAATAAATAAATATATAAGAAGGGACTGCAGGGGAGACCTTAAGTGCTCCCTCACAGTCCCGTAATGCCTGTAAAGGGCAGTTTATTTTTTAAATAAAAAAATAAGAAAAAAATACAAATAAATAAATATTTAGGGACAGACAGCCTATAAAGGGCTAAGAAAAAAATAAAAAATAAAACATAGCTCAAAGTGTAGGTCGCAGACTTTCACACTGAGCATTGGTGGTTTGAGTCCAGCTGGACTCTTTTTTTAAAATTATTATTCTTTTTTAAAATACTAAATATATTTTTGATTTTGAATTGTACACACATATGCCATTGCAGGTATATCAGACATCAAACCTTAAAAAAACTCTATATCTCTCCATCACTTTCTCTCTCTCTTTCTGTCTGTCTTTCAGTCAATTTCTCCTACTCACACAACCACTCAGACACTTATGCACCCACTCACACACCCACTCAGACACTCCTGCCCCCACTCTCAGACTAACTCAGACACTCACTCACCCACTCATACACCCACTCAGGCACTCATGCACTCACTCACAGCCCCAGTCAGACACTCACACACCCGCTCACAGACACACTCAGACAGTTACACACCCACTCGCACATCATTCAGACTGTCACACACCAACTCACGGACCCACTGACACCCTTATACACCCACTCACAGACCCACGCACACACTGCTGCAACCACTAAAACACTGATGTACACACTCTCACACCCAGACAAACAATTTGCCAGCCACTCTCACCCCCTTGACATGCCCTCTCAAACCTATTCTCATACCTAGAGAGGCCTCTGACAACTCCTGCCACACATGGACAAAGGGCACTGCAGAACATGGGGTTGGGTGGTTAGGGAGGGTGGCCGCAGGGTCTGGTGCAGCCCAGGTCTTGCGGGCAACCACCGCTGCACATGGGTTAAGGCTGTGCATGTTGTAAGGTTAGGTGGTTATAGACGGTTGGCCATTGGCCCTGTGGCCAACCACGCACAGTTGAAGGTCATGCACGGCGGCGGTTGGATTAACATATAGGCCCTCATTACGACCCTGGCGGTTGGTGTAAAAGTGGTGGTAATGCCACCAACAGTCCAGCGGTATTTACCGCCAAATTATGACCATGGCAGTGTTATCTCTAATAGACAGCCAATGTACCGCACCGACCGCTAGGGCGGAAACTACAGCCACCACTGTGGTAGCCGCCTACAGCCATGTGGAAGTCAAAGTTCCGCCCAGGCATCTGAACGTGGCCTTCAGGAGGCCAAAGTCCGTTCTATAATCCTTCTGGTTCGCCCATGTGCCTCATTGGGGTGCTGGTGGCCTGTTGGTCCTATGGCGGGCCTCCTGTCGACTAGCGGCAGCTGAGCTGGAAGGTAGTTCAGATGTCTGGCTAGTGGCAGGGGCTCCTGCTGTTGTGAGACTGCCTCCCTCATAATATTGGCCATGTCTGCCAGCACCCCTGCTATGGAGACCCGGGTGGTGTTGATGGCCTGCAAGTAATCCCAGATCCCCTGGTACTGTCCCTCCTGCAGCCACCTGTTCTCCTGCACATTGTTCAGGATCTGGCCCATCGTGAACTGGGAATGTTGGTATGATCCCAGGATCTCTGCAAGTGCTTCCTGGAGAGTTGGTTCCCTGGGCCTGCCCTCCTCCTGGCAGACAGCACTCCTCCCAGTTTCCCTCTTGTCCTGTGCCTCTGTCCCCTGCATTGTGTGCCCACTGCCACTGACCCCAGGTCCCTGATTGTCTTGGGTATGAGGTGTGCCCTGGGGTCCCTGTAGAGGTGGACACACTGCTGATTGACATGTCCTGGGGACAGACATATGGGTACGCTGGGTGGTAGCTGTGGTGGTGTTTCCTGATGGGGAGGCTCTGTGGTGGTGTGTGACTGGGCCTGGGTAACCGGCTGTCCAGAGGTCCCTGATGGGCAAGGTTGGTCATCCAGATCCTGAAGTCCAGAGTTGCTGTCATCACTGTGGGCCTCTTCTGTGGGGGGACTGGATATTGCTGGCACCTCCTCTCCTCTGACATTGGCTTGGGGTACCTGTGGGGATGTAAATGCTGTGTTATTGTTTCTGTGTCTGACATATTGTGCATCTGTGGCTTGCCCTCTTAGTCTGCATTTACCCTGGAAGTTTTCACTTGTGTATGTTGGTATGTGGTGGGATAGCTGATTCTCTCTAGTGTGCATGCTTTAGTGATAGGTGTCCATGCAGGTCTGTGAGTGGTGTCCATGCATTGGTATGGCATGCAGGGCTTGGCATTGGGATGAGTGAGGTATGATGGTGGGGTGTGTGGGAAGTGGTGGAGTGACGGGAGTGAGGGTGAGGGTGGGGTGGGGGTATGTGATGGCATGCAGGTAGGGGGGTAGTAGTAGTATAGAGTTGACTTACCAGAGTCCAGTCCTCCTCCTACTCCGGCCAGGCCTCCAGGATGCATGATTGCTGAAACTTGCTCCTTCCATGTTGTTAGTTGTGGGGGAGGAGGTGGGGGTCCACCACCAGTCAGCTGTACAGCGAGTTGGTGTCTTGCTGCAATGGAACGTACCTTCCCTGTAGGTCATTCCACCTCTTCCTGATGTCATCCCTGGTTCTTGAGTGCTGTCCCACGGCGTTAACCCTGTCCATGATTCTCCGCCATAGCTCCATCTTCCTAGCTATAGATATCTGCTGCACCTGTGCTCCAAATAGCTGTGGCGCTACCCTGATGATTTCCTCCACCATGACCCTTAGCTTCTCCTCTGAGAATCGGGGGTGTCTTTGTAGTGCCATGGGTGTTGTGTGAGTTGTGTAGGTGAGGTTGTGTAGGGTGATGTGTTGGGGTGTGTGATGTGGGGTGCGTGGGTGGTGTATAGGAATAGGTAGTGTGTGGCTCTGGTTTTGTCTGTACTCGAGGTGTCTGTCTTGTGCCAATGTTTGTAGTCATAAAGGGCTGTGGGTAATGTGGGTGTGTGTTTTATAGTGGTGTGGGTGTATGGGTGTGGTGTGTGTATGGGTGTCAGGTGTGTGTTGTTTGAATTGTCCAATGGGGTGTTGTTTTGTCTGAATGTGTGTATTTTGAGCGCGGCGGTATGTACTGCCAATGGTTTACCGCCATTGAATGTCTGCCGTGGTGAATCGTGGGTCATAAAGTGGTGGGCATTGTTCTGTTGGTGTAACTGTGTTTATAGTAATAGGATGAGGCTTGGGATGTGTAAGGAGTAATGGAGGCGGGAAGAGTCTGGGGAAAGGGGTTAGGGAGATCATAGTAGCAGGAGGTGTTTTAGGTGAGACGAAGGTGAGATAAATGAGGGAGAATTTACCAGGGTTGTTTGGGAGATCATGATAGTAAACTGAGGTTTGGGGTGAGCTAGATATGGTAGAGGAAGGAAGAACTTAGGGAGGTTCATTTTGGTAGTGAAAGTAGTAGAATGGTTTTGGGATGAGTCAGAGTGGGATGGAAGATAGATTGATAGAGACATAGCATGATGGGGAGACAAGAGTAAAGCTTATGAGAGATTAACATTTATATTCTACTTTTTTCAATTTGTATTTAATTTAATTATTTATATCTTGAATTGTATTTATAGATTTAATTTTATTCATTTTTATTTATTTTATCTCTAGTACAGTAGGTCTAGAGTAATAAATAACTAGTTATGTAAATACATAGTAAGGGAATATATGTGCAAGGAATTTAAAAATGGGAGAAGAAAAGTAGCAATGGGTAGACAGACTTTCAAGATTTGTAATATTTGATGTTAATTAATAAGTGTACTTTTCTAACATTCATTTATCTTCCATCACTTTTTCAATAGCGAAATGCCTGCTGTTAAATAATTAAGATAACATCTGCTCATTGTGATAAGCAGGGATTCATAACTATCTAATATAACAACTTATCTAAGAACTATGCAATGACCTATGAACATGTTAAGCATATAATAATATAAACATATATATGAATATATTGGGTATGATAAATTCCATAGTTTGGCTGCTTGAAGAGACAAGGATATACCACCTATTGTCTTTTTCTTGTATGCTAGTGTTTTAAGGTGGGGTGCCAATCGTGTAAGGAGGATTCTTTGTTGTATGCATTTGGTTATTTTGTTTGTGATGAAAAATGGTCCTGTTCCATGTATAGCTTTGTGGGTAATACAAAGCAGCTTGAAGGTGGATCTGGCAATGTGTAACCACTGTGGTGCTCTCAAGGCAGGGGAGATGTAGGCTTGTGGCTTTACATATAATAGTTGCCTGGCAGCTGAGTTCTGAATATGTTGTAGTCTTTTCATAGTAGACAGAGATGATCCATGGTAGAGGCCATTGGCATAATCCAGTTTGGATAGTATACAAGATATAGTAGCCTGCACCTTGTGTGGAAATTCGAGGTGGGGGAAGATGCGCCGCAGAGTCTTCAAGGTGATAAAGCTTGATCATGCTAATTTGTCCACTTGGGCATTCATTGTTATCTTTGAGTCCATGGTAATTCCAAGGTTTTTAACTTTCTTGGATACTTGCGGAGGTGGTCCCACAGTGGGTCATAATTTTGTTCGCTACTTGTGGGTATTTCTGTTTTGGAAGCGTTCAGTTTGAGATGTCTCCAAGTCATTCACTGATCAGTGGTCCTCAGGTAACTGAATATTTGGGAGTTTTCAATGGCTTTGCAGCATTTCAATTTAATTAGTATTTGTGTGTTATCTGCATAGTTGTAGCATGTGAGTGGAAAATCATTGATTTATTCTGGTAATGACATCATGTGGATGTTGAAAAGGAAAGGAGAGATGATTGATCCATCGGGCCCCTGCTTTTGCGAGGTAGAGTTTGGATGAGAAGGGGGAGAATAGATAAAATTTGTTCTCTTTTGAAGGTAGGATGTAATCCAGTCGGGAGCAGTCCCTTCCATGCCAGCTTTGTGGAGTCTTTGAATTAGGGTGTCATGGTCAATAGTATCAAACACAGCTGAGAGGTCTAAGAGAAGTAGTGCAGCAACTCCATTGTAGTCAACTGTGTTTTTAAGATCATCCCAGATTGCTATGAGTGCCAATTCAGTGCCTCTTCCTGGGCAGAATCCAGTTTGGCAGTCTAAAAGTATGGAATTGTCTTCAATGAATTGTGACATCTGGGCGAATGCTGCTCTTTCTATCATTTTGCCCAGGAAAGGTCCATTTGTAATTGGTCTGTAGTTGTTGGGGTCATGGGGGTCTAGGTTTGTTTTCTTTAATAACAAACCTATGTATGCCTTTTTCAGGTCTTCAGGAAACGTCCCTGTAGTTAAACAGTTATTAGTGATTCTTCTCACAGGTGTGTCAGCAGAAATATGTAAAAGAATGTTCTTGAAGAATTCTGGTGGACAACGGTCAGAAGTGCAACCGGAAGGCCTGCTTGTTTTGACCAAATCCACTGCAGTTTGCCAACCTAAATATCTTTGAAATAATCCATTAAAGGGCTTAGTTGACCTTCGTTTTGTTGGTAGAAAGGGCTTTCTAATAGTAAATTGTAGGAGTTAGCTACCTCTTTAACAGGGACATAGGCAAGTGCTATCACGTTTTTTCATTTCAAAGGCAAATTGGCTGTTTGTGGAATATTCTACACTTTGTGCAGATTGTTAGAAGTGTCTCTGTATGCTTCGATTACAATGGTAGTAACAGGCTTGTATGGCTCAGTAGGAGTACATTTTGAAAATTGTCTGATTCATGGCTTATTCAAAGTCTTTGATTATGTTTTGTGGGTAGTAATTATTAGTGATATATGTGGTTTAGGAGGTCTTAGTAAGCGCTGCTTTGTTTATGTGGTAGTATAGCATATATAAAATGGATGTTTGTGTTTTAATATTCACAATGTATGTATATCTGAGTGGATGGTTTGAGGCACATTTTGAAGGTCCCGTTCATCATCCAGGTTTGGTAATGGCTTTATTTCAGTAAATTATTTGTTGTTATGAATGTTAGCATTTATTTCTCATTGTTGATATTTTCATATAAAAGCAAAGGTTCCTCATTATGGGGGTTATTACAACTTTGGAGGAGGTGTTAATCTGTCCCAAAAGTGACGGTAAAGTGACGGATATACCACCAGCCGTATTACGAGTCCATTATATCCTATGGAACTCGAAATACGGCTGGTGGTAAATCCGTCACTTTACCGTCACTTTTGGGACGGATTAACACCTCCTCCAAAGTTGTAATAACCCCCTATGTGTTATTATTTAATGCTAAGGTATTTCTTTGTCTTGGTATCTTCCAGTGGGTGGCAAAGTATCACTGTTGGCTTTTTTAGTATCTGCAATTAAAAGTAGATATAGGTGATAGTTGCACTGTGATGTGTTTGGGGACTTTAGACAGTATCGCCCTCATTACAACCCTGGCGGTCGGTGATAAAGTGGCGGTAATGCCACCAACAGGCTGGCGGTAACTACCGCCTAGTTATGACCATGGCGGTGAGAACTCAGCTAGACAGCCACTTTACCTCACTGACCTCTAGGGCGTGAACAACGGCCACCATGGCAGTAGCTGCCAACAGCCATTGGGAAGTCAATGTTCCGCCCACCGTATTATGAGACAGGAAACCGCCACCTTTTCCGGGGTGGTACCAACGACATCAAAAGCCTGGCGGAAACAATGCACAGAAGGGAAAGGACTCACCTTTGGAGGCGCAGGGAAGAACCACGCCGCCATGGAGCCCAAACTTCAAGTATTTCCAATGATTTTATACATCCTGCTCCACCAAGAACACCAACGACGGCAAAGACGACCATGGTAAGTACAGCTGCCTAGCACACAGGGGAGGGGGGAGGAAAAAGAGAGTGACACACACACACGCAACACACACCCCCAACACCATACACACAATCAGCTGCAATAATAAAACATATTTACCCCGTACCCTTGAGGAATAATGCAAGGATAACAGGAATGTGCAAAAGTGAGTTTAATAATAACAACAAAGTAGAAATACGAAAATGCAATGTAATGGTATATACATATGTGCCGTTCAAGGGACACTGCCCAGTCCTCATTGTGTGTGGGCCACAGGGCCACAGGCCAAAGTCCAAGGCCCCACTTGTTACCTGCACCAACACAGAGAGAACACTGAAGGGACATCAGTTGGAAAATAGGCAGGCACCTCAGAGGGATGGGGAAGGGGGGGCACCTCAGACAGATGATGGAACAAGAACATTGGTTCTGGAGGTGGCAACATGCCCTGTGCTTGGTCCTGGCTAATGCAAGGTCACAGTCTCTCAAGTGGGTGACTTGCCCACATGCTCTGGATGGGGCAACATGCCCTGTGCTTGGTCCTTGGGAGTGCAAGCCCACAGTCTCTCAGGTGGGTGACTTGCCTACATGCTCTGGAGGGGTCAACATGCCCTGTGCTTAGTGCTGGGGAGTGCAAGGCTACAGTCTCTCAGGTGGGTGCCTTCCCCACTGGTTCTGGAGGGGGCATTGTGCCCTGTGCTTCTGATCCTTTGGAGGCTGAGGTCGGTGGGTGTTTACCCACTAGTTCTGGAGGGGGCATCGTGCCCTGTACTCTTGATCCTGGGGAGGCGGGGGTTGGTGGGTGACTTACCCACTGGTTCTGGAGGGGGCATCGTGCCCTGTGCTTCTGATCCTGGGGAGGCTGAGGTTGGTGGGAGTCTTACCCACTGGTTCTAGAAGGGGCATTGTGCCCTGTGCCCTTGATCCTGGGGAGGGTGGGGTTGGTGGGTGTTTTACGCACTTGATTTGCAGGTGGCAGGCTGCACAGCAGCCCATGGAGGCTGGACTACATACCGTCCACCGGCGGAGATGGCTGCTCAGTGGTGGTAGCGGTGCTGCTCCAGCCGCTGGTGGGGGGAGGCTCCAGCCCATCCCCTGCAGCCTCGGATGGCTGCTCACTGGTGGTGGTGCCGCTGCTGGTGGTGGTGCAGCCCACCCCCTGCAGCCTCGGATGGTTGCTCACTGGTGGTGGTGGTGGTGCTGCTGGTGGTGGTGGTGGAGGGAAGCTCTAGCCCATCCCCTGCAGCCTCGGATGGCTGCCCAATGGTGGTGGCGGTGTTGCTGGTGCTGGTGCTGCTGCTGCTTGTGGTGGTGGGGGGAAACTCCATGCCATCCCCTGCAGCCTTGGATGGCTGCACAACCATGGTTGGTTGTGGGGGCTCCGTCTGAGTCCCTGCACCAGGCCCATTGTCTTTCCTGCCTTCTGGTGCTGGCTCCTTGCCCTTCCTGGCAGCAGTTGTGGCTGGCTCCTTGCCCTTCCAGGCAGCAGCTGGTGCTGGCTCCTTTCCCTTCCTGGCAGAAGCTGGGGCTGGCTGCTTGCCCTTCCTGGCAGCAGCTGGGGCTGGCTCCTTGGTTTTCCTCGTAGCAGCCTGGGCAGGCTCCTTGCCCTTCGTGGCAGCAGCTGGGGCAGGCCCCTTGGTCTTCTGGGCCGCAGCTGGGGCAGGCACCCTTCCCTTGAGGCTGCCTAGTGCAGGCTCCTTTAACCTCTGGACATGTGCCCTAGATCCTTTCCCACCACAAGTGGGTGTGGAGACTACTGGGCCCGTGTACTGGGTGGCTGAGGTGTTTTCCTGGAATTTTGCCACCCTGGCCAGACATGAAGGACGGGGGGGTAGGGAAGAGGTCAATGGTGGAGAGGAAAAACGTATTTGGGACATTGGGGTGGGAAGAGGGAGAAGGTTTGGGAGTGAAGGAAGAGGGAGTGGTTGTAGGAGGTGTCTGTCTGCTGTGTTTGGGTGCAGGTGCATGGGATGGATGTTGCTGTGAGGTGGATGGCTGTTGGGTGTCTGAGTGCTTGCGTTTGTGTACCTTGGAGGGGGGGTGACAGACACAGTGGGAGAGGACACAGGGGACATGTGCATGGCTATTCAGGAGGTGTCTGCCAGTGAGGTGTGTGTTCTGCTAGGTGTGGTGGTGACGCTGGTAGTCGACGAGGATGTAGTGCATGCAGGTGTGAGTATAAACAGAACAGGGAGGGAGGTGAAGGAGGAGGAGGGGGGGATACAGTGGAAATTGTGGATGTTGGTATGTCTGCATCTGGATGGTGTTTGTGTGAGTGCCTGTGGGATGATGTGTGGTGCTTGTGTTTGCCTGTGCCACTCTTGTGTGTTGTCTTGTGTGCATGCTTGTCTGCCTGTGTGCTTGGGATAGGTTGGGGTTGAGGGGAATTTGATTGGGTAGAGGATGTTGGAGGAGAGAGGGTGGAAACGGGGACAATGGCTGCCATCAGAGAGGAGGCCAGAGCCTGGATTGATCTCTGTTGGGCCGCCAAGCCAGTGTGAATGCCCTTCAGGAATGCATTAGTCTGTTGAATCTGGACTGCCAGCCCCTGGATAGCATTCACAATGGTTGACTGCCCTACAGAGATGGATCTCAGGAGGTCAATAGTCTCCTCACTCAGGGCAGCAAGAGTAACTGGGGCAGGGCCTAAGGTGCCTGGGGCGAAGGAGATGCCCACCCTCCTGGGTGAGCAGGCACAGGCAACTCAATGATGGGCTGCTGGGAGGGCTGTGCTGGTACGGGGGTAGTGGCTGTACATGTAGCTGGGGTAGGCACAGAGGTGTCCGCCACCACCAGGCAGCTTCCATCGGAGGAGGTATCTGTGTCCAAACTGTCCCCTCATGTCTCTGCCGTGGTGCTACCCCTCGCCCTCCGTTCCCCTTGTTCCCTCACGTCAGTGGACTCTGCCTCCTGGGTCCTGTGGGATGCAGCTCACTCCATTGCCAGTGCCTCTGCTCCTCCACCAGATGATGCTAATGCACATAACGACAGGGTGACAAAACAAAAAGGGGGGGGGACAGACAAGGGATACACTAGGTCAATGGCTGCACCAACACCACTGTTGGCGTACACACCACCGTCACACACAGGGAACAGCCATACGCACTATGAATTGCACTACCAGCTATAATGCTAGCCTCCAAGGCATGGGGAGGAGCACATACCACCAAATGCAGCACACCTGGGACCCACACAGCCCTGACCAGTTGAGGATGCCTACGAGGTAGGTAGCAGGATAATCACTTCAGAACCCTGGCCAACATGGGACCCAATCTGCAATGTCACGCCTGGCCTAGGGGCACCCACTGACACACATCCCCCACCCGGGTACCACCTGACCATGCGTAAGTTGTAATGATGAGCACTGCACTCACCCTCTTGTGGCGGCTGTGATGCCCTCAAGTGCCCATCTAGCTCCAGATAGGCCACTGCCAGTATGCCGGCCATCAGGGGGGTCAGGGTTTGACAGGCACCCCTTCCTTGTTTACAGGCCATCCCCAGCTGGGCCTCCGCGGTCTTACGTGCCCAGCGTCTCAGGTCCTCCCACCGTTTCTGACAGTGGGTGCTTCACCTGCCGTAGGCCCCCAGGGTCCGCACGTCCTTGGAGATGACACACCATGTACCCTTTTTTTTAAGGGCGCTGACCTGCAGAGAAATACACACAGGAAATGGTATCAGTCAGATCGTCCTGACTGTTACACTTATGGCCCAACATATGCCTTCACATCACCATTTACGCACACATGGACAAGCACACAAGATGTACGCCACCCGGGGGACATCCACCCCCTCCCCTACACGAGGCCTTCACACACACGACTCCATGCATTCATGCCACATGCATTGTGCTCAAAATGTACTCACCTGTTGGTCTGGAGACCCATACAGCAGTCCGTACTGGGATAGGACCCCATCCACCAGTCGCTCCAACTCCGCTGAGGTGAAGGCAGGGGCCCGTTCCCCAGTCACTCGAGCCATGGTAGGTTCCAGACACAGGTCACAGCAGCACATGCAGTGTAGGTCCTCTCCTATGGAAGATCAGTTAGCAAGTGAGTGATCAGATAGAAAATGCCGGTCACGTCCGCAGCGGTGCATACCCCCACCTCCGGCATACATCATCATTGGCCACTGTACCCCATACCGGCGTACCTCAACGGCGCACAGCGTCAGCGGAATTACCTCACTTGCACCTGTCCCTCCACACAGGACAGGCGGACACCATTACAGGGAGGGCAGGCCCTGAATAATAACTGTGTCACAGTTAAAAATAGGACATACAGGTCAAATACCACCTAACCATTACAAATTAACATCATACATTGTACTGTTGAGTCTCCGATGTTCAGTTTGTGACTGGCTCCTCACTCTTTTGTCCCTTAGACTGCAACTGCTGCGGATGAATAGGAGATGGAGACATACCCCTCTGTACAGACCCCTGGTGGACTTGGCAACACTGGAGGACAGGGACATTGTCCTCACCTACAGACTTGACAGGGCCACAATCACAGTGCTGTGTGCCCAACTGGAGCCTGACCTGATATCTGCTATCCATCACCCCACTGGGATCCCCCTTCTTGTGCAAGTCCTATCTGTGCTCCATT
The DNA here is from genome assembly GCF_031143425.1 of Pleurodeles waltl. Classification (NCBI taxonomy): domain Eukaryota; kingdom Metazoa; phylum Chordata; class Amphibia; order Caudata; family Salamandridae; genus Pleurodeles; species Pleurodeles waltl. The sequence goes on along the minus strand of NC_090444.1, from coordinate 1,104,526,953 downwards.
TCTTGGCAACTGGTTCTTTCCAAGTGACAGTGGGCTTGGCAGCAGGAATGTCACAGCCAATGTTCTCAATAGTGCTGACAAGAGTGTTGTCTACCCTGATTAAACACATGTGCAGCTACATTGTTTGACCCCAGGTGGAGGATTTGGCCACAGTGAAGGCTGACTTCTATGCAATGGGACAAATCCCAAACATAATTGGGATGATAGATGGAACTCATATTGTATTTGTCCCCCCCCGGCAAAATGAACAGGTGTTCAGAAATCGAAAGAGTTTCCACTCCATGAATGTACAGATGGTGTGCTTGGTGGTCCAGTACATCTCCCACATCAATGCTAAGTATCCTAGGTCGCATGATGCCTTTATCCTGAGGAATAGCAGCATCCCAAATGTGATGCCCAACTACAGAGGCACCGGGTGTGGCTTATAGGTGAGCCCTGGTTCCCATCCAGTAGATGTTGGTGTATGGGTATGGTGTGGGCCATATAGGATAGTGTGTGGCTAAATGTTGTCTCTCGATATTTGCAGGGGACTCAGGTTACCCCAACCTATCATGTCTACTGACCCCTGTGAGGAATGCCAGGACAAGGGCAGAAGAACGTTATAATGAGGCACATGGGCGAACAAGATGGATAATCGAATGGACCTTTGGCCTCCTGAAGGCCAGGTTCAGGTGCCTCCATCTAACTGGGGGATCCCTGTGCTACTCACTCAAGAAGGTCTGCCAGATAATCGTGGCATGCTGCATGTTGCACAACCTTGCCTTGAGATGCCATGTGCCTTTTCTGCAGGAGGAGGAGGTTGGAAATGGCCGTGTGGCAGCAGTGGACCTTGTGGACAGGGAGGATGATGAGGCAGAGGATGAGGACAACACAACAGCAGTGATGCGACAATACTATGACAATGTAAGACAGTGTTACTTCACAATTCATTGTCATTATTTAGATCTTTGGCACTGGCATGCTGTTATTTCCCACTGCTATGCACTCTCGCTGTATCCTTTGGCAACTCATTTTGCAGATGTTGGTGCCCCACTATCTCTCGTGGTGTGATAACTGCAGCCAACTATAGGTGTTTCCTATGTGAACATTACTACACAGTTGAATTGCAATGTTTGAATCTAGTTATACGAATACATACTTAAAAAGGTTTGACATACTCCATACTTGTATTTTTTCAAAGGGTGTTTTTTGAAGTACTAAGAAGAAGAGGGATAAGTGCATTGAGATAGGGTGATGATGGAGGAAAGTCCAGGGTATTGTTCCAGTCTATTTGTAGCACAGGTGCATTGTCCAAGGGGACATAGGAACGGGAGCAATGGCAGTTCAAGGTGGAAAGGGTGACAGAGTGGGACACAAGGGTGACAATCAGGAGAATCTCATTTCTTGGTGGGGTCTTGGCAATAGTCTTGGGCTTCTGCCTGGATCGCAGAGAAAGTTTGTGGGGTGGTTCACCTTCTGCAGGGGGAAGGGTGCTGGTGGCCTGTTGTTCTTGTGGCGGGGCCTCCTGTCCACTAGCGGAGGTGGAAGGCAGTTCAGATGTCTGGCTAGTGGCAGGGGCCCCCTGTTGTGAGACTGCCTCCCATATAATGTTGGCCATGTCTGCCAGCACCCCTGCTATGGAGACCAGGGTGTTGTTGATGGCCTGCAAGTCCTTCCTGATCCCCTGGTACTGTCCCGTCTGCAGCTGCCTGTTCTCCTGCACGTTGTCCAGGATCTGGCCCAGCATATCCTGGGAATGTTGGTAGGCTTGTAGGAAATAGGAAGTCCAACCTCCAGCACCAACAGCACCGTGACCAACCACTGACCATGACAAGCACACAGTCACCATGGTGGACCCCCATGGTGGTCAACCAATGGCGGTCCGAACCACGACGGTCACCAAAGTAATACACAACTGCACATTGGATGAATTTGAAAACAACACAGCTGACACACATCACACTGGACAACTTGCAAAGGACACATAAAACACACCCCCTTTCTCAGCAGCACACAGAAGCCAGAGCAATGGTTTCCCACACAGTACAGATACTATGCACCACTTTTTGTTAACATCCCAGACAACCTCCTGCACACACTTTTGTCCTCTCACACCCTTTTGCACTTCCCTCTTTAGTAAGTCTCTGTCATCCATTTTTTTCCCACCATGACATGTTTAAAAAATCTGTTTCTCAGACGAGTTAAGAGTCATGATGGATGAAATCATATAAGTAGAGCCACAATTGTTTGGAGCACAAGTCCAGCATACTCCTCTCAGTAAGAACATGGAAATGTGGGATAGGATTGTTGTCAGAGTCAATGCTGTAGGTACTATCTTGCTCACAAGGAGGATATTAGGAAAAGGTAAAACTACCTCAGGGTAAGGTGCTATCCCGGGCCTCCAGTCACCAGGTGCAGGTCAAGAAGACTGGTGGTGACCCTCCCAGTGCCCCATTACATCACTTTCCCTGGAAGGAGAATGCCTTGGCCATCCTGCATCCTGAGGGCTTGACAGAAATACTTGGGGAGTAGAGTCTGGAGAGTCACAGTGCTAAAAATGTCACCAAATTGCTATGTCATGCATGCTCACAGCTCAGCTTTTGCCACTTTTACTGTCACTCCACTCACCAGCCCAAAGACCTCTATTTGGCAACTCACATTTGAAGTGTACTCACTTGGGGATATGACATTTGTATAGAATGTGTACTACAGGGACTGATATGTCTCCAACTCCCAGGAGGCACTGTTCTATAACTTCAAACAACAGACCAGTGGTAACTTCTCCAAACGCACCCGTTTGGTACCAATCACTTTAAGCGTACACAACTGGGGAGATAATATGTGTGAAGTGTGTGTAGTAGAGGCACTGACATGAATGCAACTCACAGCAGGCACTATTCCTATAACTACAAACACTAGCACAGTGGTCACATACTACAATACATCTGTCAGTGAACTCTCAATAGAAGTGTACTCACCTGGGTGGAGAACATTGGTCAAGTGTGTTTACTAGTGAGTGTCTCCTGACTGCAACTCACAGGGGGCACTGTTTCAGCAACTCCAAACACCAGAACAGTTTTCACTTGTCCAAAGACCACTGTCTGGCAAATTACAATTTCAGTTTACTCAGCTGGGAGGATACCATTTGTCAATGTGGAAAGTAGAGGGAATGACATGACTACTAAGGCCAGGAAGGGCATGTGTCTGTAAAACCAACCATCAGCTCAGTGTTCTCTTGTTCAAGCACCATAGTTTGTGATCTCTCAATTGAAGTGGACTCACCCGGAAAGATAACATTTGTATAGTGAGTGTAGTACGGGGAGGTACATGACTACAACTCCCAGCAGCCCATGTGTTTGTAACTCCAAACACCAGAACAGGGTTCATTTGCCAAAATACACCTGTTTGTAATCTCTCCAATGCTCTTCACTCACCTGGGAGTATACCATTTGTCAAATGTTGGCAACCAGAGGGAGTGACATGAATGCAGATCCAAGTAGGCCCTCTATCATTAACGTCAAATACCAGACCAGTGTTCTCTTGTCCAGAGACCCCTGTGTCTTAACTCTCAAATGACTTTTACTCACCTTGGAGGGTGATATGTGTATATTGTATGTAGTACAGGGACTGGCGTGACTGCAACTCCCAAGAGGGACTAACTCAAGACACCAGTCCAGTGTCCTCTCCTCCAAAGACTGGTAACTGTCTGGTAACTCACACATGACGTGTACTCACCTGGGGGGATAATATTTGTATAGTGTGTGTAGTACAGGGACTGACATGACTCCAACTCCCAGCAGGTCCTGTTTCTCTAACTCCAAACACCAGCACAGTGATCGCTTGCCCTGATACCCCTGTCTGTCAACTCACAGATGAAGCATACTCACCTGTGGGGGGGACATTGGAAATGTGTGTGAACCAAATGGAATAGCCTAGCTGAAACTCACAAGAGGCACTGTTTAGGCAACTCAAACACCAGAACAGTGTTCATTCATTGAAAGACCCCTGTTTGGCAACCCACAATGTACGTTTACTCAACTGGGAGGCTATAATTTGTATAGTGTGTTTAGTAGAGGGACTGCTAAGGCCAGGAGGGTTTGTCACTGTTACTTCACTCACCAGCCCAGGGTCCTCTTATCCAAGGTCTCCTGTTTGGTAACTCACACACAATGTGTACTCACCTGGGTGGATAACCTTTGTTTAGAGTGTATAGTACAGGGAGTGACAACTGCTAAGGCCAGGTGACCCTGTTTCTGTCACTCCAAGCACCAGCATTGCAGCCTCTTGTCCAAAGACCCATGTGTTTTAACTTTCAATTGAAGTGTACTCACTTGGGGGGATAACATTTATGTAGTGGGTGTACTAGAGAGAGTGACATGACTGCAACTCACAGTAGGCATTGTTTCTGTTACCACAAAGACCAGCCCAGAGTTCTCTTGTTGAAAGACCCCTGTTTGGCAACTCACTCCCACATTTACTCACCTGGGGGGATACCCTTTGTCAATTATTGGAGAGTATTGAGAGTAACCTGTCTGCAAATCCCATAAGGCACTGCTTCTGTAACTCCAACCATCAGCTAGTGGTCACATGCCCCAATACATCTGTTGGTGAACTCTCAAATGAAGTTTACTCATCTGGGTGGAGAACAAAGGTCAGGTGTGTATACTAGAGACAGTGACATTACTGCAACTCCCAGCAGGCACTGTTTCTGTAACTTCAACCACCAGCCCAATATTCTCTTCTCCAAAGACCCCTGTGTCTTAACTCTCAATGGAAGTGTACTCACCTGGGTGGATGATCTTTGTATAGCGTGTGTAGTACTGGGAGCTACCTGACTGCTAAGGCTAGGAGACACTGTTTCACTAACTACAAACACCAGTCCAGTTGTCTAAATACCCTTCTTTCTAAACTCACAAATGAAGTGTACTCACCTGTGGGGCTGACATTTATCAAGTATATGAAGTAGAGGGAGTGACGTGACTGGAAATGCTCTATCTCTCCAACTCCAAACACAAGACCAGTGTTCTCATGCCCAAAATTCCCTTGTGTCTTAACTCTCAAATGATGTTTACTCATCTGGGAGAATAACATTTGTATGGTGGTGGGAAGTAGGGGGGGTGACCAGAATGCTAAGCCCAATAGGCCATGCGTCTCTCACACCACCCTAAAAACAATGTTCACTTGACCAAATCTATCTTTTTATGAACTCTCAATTGATGTTTACTCACCTGGGAGGATACAATTTTTAAAGTGTGTGTAGTATGGAAAGTGACATGACTGCAACTCCCCGAAGGCACTGTTTCAGTAGCTCCAAATACAAGAATAGTTGTCACTTGTCCAAATACCCTTGCCTGCTAACTCTCAATTGAAGTTTACTCACCTGGGCGGGACCAAGATACAGATCATGCTCAACTCAGACATGTGTCTGGCCACCTAGCTCCATCTTGATCAGCTAACCCAAGATGAAACTATTGAGGGCAGGAAGGACAATGATTCCAAAGCCCTCAAGTTTCATCACCAGAATGCTATTGACAGCAGACACACGCACAATGCGCTGACCACATGACAACTCCAATCAAATACACAACAACCTCCTGGGTCTGCCTGCATAACAATCAACTAGGCCTCAAGATGGCCAAAGACATATCTTGTCTAGCCACAGTTTTCCCTGCACTGATGGCAAGACGTCATTCTCAGGCAATCCTCCCAAGGGCTAATGATCTACACATTTAAGCAGCTGCTTGACTTAGAAATTGGCATGCTTCACTAGTGTCAGGTCTATACAACTGATATCATGGGAACTTGCCACAATAAGGTTAACTGCACATAACTTTGCACAAGGTCAATGCTTAATGTAATACTAAATTGTTGGAAGTAGATGTCACAATACAACCAGTAACATTGTATCTTTCACATCAACAGGTCGAACTGCCACTGGGCACACAGAGGCCACAGAAAAGACTGGCACTACTTCCTGGATGAAGTGCTCAGTGAGGATGAAACCAGTAAGTCTGGATGTGGAGGACAGCTCTGGCCCATCTGGACTGCCTAATCAGACACCAACAATAAGTCTCACTATGTCTATATCAACACCTCCCAGCCCCGTTGCCTCAACATCACAGGCAACTATTCGCCCCCTAGCCTGTGCCCCGAGCACAGTGTCAACCATCTTGTGCCACCCAGTCCTGGATCCTGAGTTGCAGTGCAATACTTCTGACAATGAAGATCCAGGACCCTGTGAGTGAGGGCACATTGTGGCAAGGACACATGCCTGTGGGGATAGGGTGCTTGGGAGGGATGACGTGGGCCAGCGGGTGAGGTCACTGGCCTGAGCCTGGCCAGAACACCATCAGCCATGTCTTGGAGGTCTATCAGGAGTCCAAAGGTGTGATAGGCCAGGTAGTAATTGAACTCCAGGAAATCAAGCAGCTACAAAGGGACATGAATAAGGAAAGGCATGAACAGTGGGAGGCTCACAATAACAACATGGCCTCCCTAACTGGGGCAATGAGGGACATTAACATCACCCTGAACAGGGCTCTACAACACCACTCTACCCCTTCCTTTGGCGCATCAACATCAGACCCTTCTCCAATGGTGCCAACCACTGAAAGGGAGGCCCTTCTAGAGGAACAATCCCTGACATACCTGCCACTGTAGCAGCAGCTCCCCACCATGTAAGCGGGGATGTCCGGCAAAGAATCCAGGGAGTGCGTATAGCAAGACACCCACCACTGCCAGCAAGTGACCTCTTCTTAAAGGAACTCCTTTGTGTGCCACACATTCACTCTGTTGACTGATCCTGAACTACCCAACAGTTCCAATGGAAGGAGTACTCTGGACTTTGGACTCCCAATGGTGTGGCATCTACTCCAATGATTTAATTCACCATGACTGACACCTTAACTTTATTGCCTTAAATTCACCCATCACAAACTCATTGTCTGCTTGCTCAATTTCAAACGTTTGCGGTGTAGAGATGCAAGACCATGTGAACCATATGATGAAGATATAACTTACTTGTGAAAGGAGGGACATGTTACAGGTACAGAGTATCCTGCTCAGGATTACAACCATTACACACAAACATATATGTGCATGTGTCTTGTCACACCAAACATTTTATTCCAATGTACAACACATAGGCTATCCATATGTCTGGACCTTTATGACATAGGAATGGGTGATTCATACTGAATCAAGGTACATATTCCAGGGTACAGCCCCCCAGACCACAGAAGGGAGGGGTTTGTCAAACATTGTCCTGCAGAATAGGTAAGCATTAAAGTGGATGGTATTAGCAGCTTGAGCCTTATCACATACCACACTAAAGTAATCCAACATCACATAATTCAAGATACAGATAGATGGCAGTACAACAGTCCCTGATCATAGGCCTATCATAATCCAATGACCATGCATCTGGTGGTATGGCACAAACATATGAAACACATCTACAGATACATGCAGGGCATACAAGAATAGTGTTTAGCGAATGTGAAGGGTGAATGACTTGCTCACAATTGATGACTATCTATTTCATGACCACATGATGACACACATGATACAATTGAACCAAAACAGCACACAATGTGCACTTCTGACCTTCCACCCAATGCTGAGCAAGCTGCCTTGGCACATGTCTCATATACCCCAAATTTGTGACCCACATTACCTGGAACAATCCATGTCCACTTTGTATGTCAGAACGACATCAGATACCTGCCAATGTCACACTCTGAAATGCCCACATTAGGATGTCATGGTGAAGGTACATGGACAAAGACAAAACAAGGAATATAGGCTTAAAAACACACGTATTACACAAATCACATAGCAAGCTACTGGAAATGTAACTGCACTGCAATGAAACTGACACAAACAAAGCAACATCATCAAGGTGGGGATATGTCAAAGGCTAACTCTTCAAGCCGCCTTTGGCTGAATATTGCAGAGTATCAGCTCCCTAGGTCTTGCAAAAACACTCAACTCCACACATTCTCACAACTACAATTCATTGTACAGTCACAGTCATTACATCACATGACATACTTACACTCATGAAAAGTAGCTGTTGATGAGATCTTCCCACAAGTCAGCTCCTTCCTCTTCACCAGTCATCCTCACTTGGCATTTCAGAATTCTCACCTAGTGGGACTGCAGGCTCCCCTTCCTCTGGGATGTACACGATATTCCTCTGCAGGGCGATGTTGTGAAGCATGCAGCATATCACAGTGATCTGACACACTTTTCCGTGTGAGTAGAGGAAGGCTCCAGTCCAGTCAAGACAACAAAATCTGGCATTCAGGGGCCCAAAAGCCCACTCAACTACTGTTAGAAATTGAGTCTTTGGTTGGCAGTCAGTTTGTACTCTGTCCAAGCAGGGGCCCTCTCTCTAATAAGGGTAAAGTAGATACAGACCTAGGATAACCCCTGCTCACCCCCTTGGTAGCTTGGCACAAGCAGTCAGGCTTATCTCAAAGGCAATGTGCAAAGTATTTTTACCAACACACACAGTACCACAGTGAAAACACAACAAAAGTGACACAACATCAGTTTAGAAAAATAATCAATATTTATCTAAATCTAACAAGACCAAAACAAGAAAAGACCAATATATGTGAGTAAAGGTATGAATTTTGAAAGTTAAAAAGAGTCTTCATCAATATAAATAAATGGATGCGTTGTTTTTACACAAAATACCTGGTTTGTGTAAAAATAAAGACCCACGGGTGAGCGTGCATTGGAAAGGTCAGTGATGCATCAGTTCCTTACTCACAAGTGATGCCGTCCATCTTTTCTTCTCCGGTCGGGTAGGCGATGTGTCATTTTTACCTCCTCAGGAGAGCGATGTGTTGATTCCTTGACAGCCAACCTCGGATCCGCACAGGTTTACGATGATTTTTACGCAGAGCAACGATGCTTGTGAAATTCCGGTGCACGGTGGTGAAGAGGCGTGCTGCATGGGTGATGAGTCAATTTTAGCAGTCCCAGCCGGGTGTTGCATCGATTTCCCAGCTGTGATGCGTCCATTTTTCAGCCACAAAGCAGGTTCTACATCGATTTTTCTCCCGACCAGCTCCTTTATGTGAATTACAGTCTTGGTCCACCAGCTTCTCCTTTCAATGGCCCTGGAACTGGATTGGGCACCACTTGGCAGGGAAGGAGTCTCAGCAAGTCCAGGTCCTGGCACAGGAAGTCCTTGATGGCCCTGAGTCTTCAGAACCGGGGGCAAGATCAGTCCAAGCCTTTGGAGACATATCATAAGCAGGAACACATAGCAAAGTTCAGTCATTGTCCTCTTAAAAAGGCAGAAGCAGCAACTGCAGGCCAACCCCAGAAGTGAGCTAAAAGTCTGGGGTTTAGGGTCCACTACTTACACCCATTTCTGCCTTTGAAGTTGGCAAACTTCAAAGGAAAGTCTCCGTTGTTGACAAGATCCTGCCTTGCCCAGGCCTGGCCCCAGACACAAACCGGGGAAATTGGAGACTGCATTGTGTAATGCCAGGCACAGCTCTTTCAGGTGTAAGTGTCGGCTCCTCCCTTCCCACGCTAGACTCAGGAGGATATGCAGGCTACACCCCAGCTCCCTTTGTGTCACTGTCTAGAGGGAATTCACAAACAACCCAACTGTCAGTCTGATCCAGACTTGAATTCCGCAGGCAGGCAGGCAGAGGCACAGAATGGTTAAGCAACAAAATGCCCACTTTCTAAAAGCGGCATTTTGAAACTGACAATTTAAAAACCAACTTTACCAAACAATACATTTTTAAGTTGTGAGTTCAGAGTCCCCAAACTCCAAATCTCTATCTGCTCCCAATGGGAAACTGCACTTAAAAGATATTTAAAGTCAGTCCCCATGTTAATCTATGAGAGAGATAGGCCATGCAACAGTGAAAACCAAATTCAGCGACATTTCACTGTCAGGACATGTAAAACACATCAGGACATGTCCTACCTTTAACATACACTCCACATTGCCCATGGGACTACCTAGGGCCTACCTTAGGGGTGCCTTACATGTACAAAAAGGGACCGTTTGGGCCTGGCAAATGGGTACACTTGCCAGGTTGAATTGGTAGCTTAAAACTGCATACACAGTCGCTTGAGTGGCAGGTCTGAGCCATGTTTATAGGGCTATTCATTTGGGTGGCACTATCAGTGCTGCAGGCCCACTAGTAGCATATGATTTACAGGCCCTGGGCATCTCTAGTGCACTTTACTAGGGATTCACTAGTAAATCAAATAAGCCAATCATGGAAAAGCCAATTACACATACAGTTTACACTTGCACTTTAGCACTGATCAGCAGTGGTAAAGTTCCAAGAGTATCAAAAATCAGCAAAAACAAAGTCCAGCACATAGTAAAAATACAGGAAGCAGAGGCAAAAAGACAGGGGAAACCACACCAAGAATGCCAGGTCTAACAACTACCTGTCTTGTTCTTCCATGGACCTCATTGAAGTGGACTTCCCCTGGCGTAGTTGGAGTTCTTAGTGGAATCAACAACCAAGGAGGGTTTGGATATGTGGAGTCTCCTGTTAAGTAATAAGACATATGTTCAACAATGAGTCACTCATGTCATGACTGTAGCTCCTGACATTGTACGCACACAAAGAGGACAGATGTGACTTACCAACAAGCCAGGCCTTTTCTGGGTACAGTTATGACAACAGCTGGGATATGGTGCTGTTCTGCATTATGAAGGAATCATGGGCTGAACCCATTTAACAGGCACAGACATGTGAAATGTAGAGGTCTTCCAAGCACACAACATGGACATTGATGCAATGGAAGTTCTTTCTTTTGCAATATACTTGTTCTTTGGCTTGCTGTGGCACCAAGCCAAACTGTGTGCCATTAATGGCCCCCACCACAAGTGGAATGCATGCAAAACCGTAACGATCAGCCTTCAGATGGGCTAAATCCTCATGCTGGGGAAAATGGATATAGCTGTCAAGGTGTTTCAAAATTTCTGAGATGACATCCTTGAACACCAGACTGAACATAGGTGGAATTTAAGAGCAGATAGGGCCACTGTCTGTTGGACGGACCCTGTGGATAGGAAATGCAATACTGACATGACTTGTACAATGGATCATTTGTAGGTTGGATAACTAATAGATGGCATCAGATCTGGCTTCAACTGACAGCATAAGTCCACTATTGTTTGCCTATCCAGGGGGTAATATGTTATTATGTAGCATTGATCAATGGTCTGAAGATCTGGCAGTGGATGGTTGACAATAGGGTATTACATCCTTCCTCTCCCTGGGTACCTATATATGACAAGACATGATTTGTAACATTAGTTAATGTGTCCAGAGCAACATACATGATGCATGTCAATTATATCATGTGACAAGGATAGACATGGGAACTCGTACGCATCACAGTTGCAAATAACACAACGTTCACATGACCGCCATTGTTTTCCACACATGTGTCCACAACATGTATATGGACCAAACTCAAAGATGTGCAACACAATTGCCCTTCAAAATGTGACTGGATATCCTGACCGCCAAAATGACTATTGGCCGTGGTGGGCTCTGCCCCACTGTTAAATGCCACCTGTGCCCTGCAACATACTAAAATGGTGTTTGAGTAGTAGGACCTATAAGACAAGACAGGATAGGCATATGTGTGAGGTAAAATCCTTTTTTGTAGGTGTGACACAGTTTCTAAAGCCAATATAGCATTCCAGGCTGCCAAAATGGCTACTGCCTGACCTAATCCACTGGACATTAGGAACCGCACACAACCGCCCGTGGGAGTCATCATGGTGGTAAGTGGTTACAACCACAGCGGACACAGCTATAGGCTAACATTGTTACCAGTAGTGGTCGCGGACCAATGGCTGTGTCTACATGTGGTGACTACTGCGTATGTGGTTGATGTTGACAGCCATGCTCTGCAGATTGTCTCACTTGACTCCTGACACTGCTGCCAGCAAAACCTTCACAAACTGAACTGCTATGTGCTGCCTCTTGGAGCAATCATGCCACATCCAGCAGGTGATAGGGCCCTTGCCTTCTCACCAGAGGAGTTGGAGAGACTGGTAACTGAGGTCCTACCCCTGTATGAACAGCTCTATGGCTCACCAGAGGAGCAAGTAAGTACCTCATGTGCACAATTTTCTCTGTACTTCACCATCCTTTCCCTTCTCACAGACTAGAATGTGCCCATGTGTACAAGTTAGACTACTCGTGTGCCTGTTGTTGCAGTCTGTGGGACATCAATGGGATGGACAATGTGCAAGCATTGGTGGCCAGTGCCATATGTTAAGTTCAGTCACATTGGCCCTCATTCTGACCTCCGCCCGGCAAAGTCCCGCCGTCAGGTTACCGTTCCGCGGTCGAAAGACCGCGGCGGTAATTCTGACTTTCCCGCTGGGCTGGCGGGCGGTCGCCTTCAGACCGCCAGCCAGCCCAGCGGGAAAGAGGCTTCCACGATGAAGCCGGCTCGGAATCGAGCCGGCGGAGTGGAAGCTGTGCGACGGGTGCAGTTGCACCCGTCGCGTATTTCACTGTCTGCGCAGCAGACAGTGAAATACATGTAGGGGCCCTCTTACGGGGGCCCCTGCAATGCCCATGCCAGTGGCATGGGCACTGCAGGGGCCCCCAGGGGCCCCGCGACCCCCCCCCTACCGCCATCCGGATCTCGGCGGTCCGACCGCCGGGATCTGGATGGCGGTAGGGGGGGTCGGAATCCCCGCGGCGGTGCAGCAAGCTGCGCCGCCGCGGAGGATTCAATGGGGCCGCGGTACACTGGCGGGACCCCGCCAGTGGTGCCGGTCCGACCGCGGCTTTACCGCCGCGGTCGGAATCCCCATTGGAGCACCGCCGGCCTGTCGGCGGTGCTCCCGCGGTCCTCCGCCCTGGCGGTCAAAGACCGCCAGGGTCAGAATGACCACCATTGTGTTTTGGGAGGTTTTTGGGATCCTAGATCCTCCTTGTGTTGGATGCACATACCTAGTGAATGGAGACATTATAGGCAGCTGCTGACTTCTTTTCTTTTTTGATTGCTGTAAATTTCAGAGAACATGTATGTAGATGATATCAATCAATCATTCAAACAAATTTCTTAAGCGCACTACTCATCCGGTAGGGTCTCAAGGCGCTGGGGGATGAGGGGGGTTACAGCTCGAAAAGCCATGTTTTGAGGTGCTTTCTGAAGGAGGTCCTGGGTCTTTCGTAGGTTGGTGGGGAGGGAGTTCCAGGTTTTGGCGGCGAGATGGGAGAAGGATCTGCCGCCAGAGGTGGTGCATTGGATGCGGGGGATGGATGGATGGATAGCAAAAGCTGTGTAAGTAGCTTTATGAGTCAGTTAACAGTCATGTGAGCAATGGGTATAGTGCCACAGCTCTTTCAAAACACATCTGCCCTTACTAATATCATGAGTCACTCTGCCCTTCAGGTTGTCACACACACCACATGACAAATGTACTGTCATGCATGGAAGTGATGGGAATGGAGTGTCACATAGGTTCTGTCAGCTCAGCCTGCAGACACCAGGGCCTGTCAAATGTATCTCACAGTATAGGACCTAGACTAGTCTGTGGTAGAGTCACTGTGGCTATATGAATGTGGTACTGTGCCCACACCTGAACCGCAGCAGATCCTATCATGTGGCCAATATGAGGCTCCGGTGGTAAAACCTGACCTGGATGCCTCATTCCTTTGACAAGTTTAGGATTGATTTCGAGGAACTATAACTCGTGCCCCAAGGTAACTATAACTCCTGCCCCCGCCGTGCACAGTTATCTCATCAATAATTTTACTGCTAACGATTCATTGATGTTTTTAATGATGTTATAAAAGTTGTCAAGAATGCTGTAATATCTGGGATTATTAACAGAGCATGCAAGGGCACCAGAGCTCTCTGGCCTGCATTTGCAGACTGCAGGAAAGGTGGAAACTGCTCCAGTTTCAACCTTGTCATCACCTTATGTGGCAAGGCTAAATCACTACTTTTAATGGAGGCCAGCCATCCCTAAGATAGGCCTCCTAAGCCCAAAAGGCAAGGTGCATTGTATTAAGGTATGGACATATAATTGCGAGCTTATATGTCACTACAGTGTCCCCTTTCCATTAACAGCTATTAAAGTTGGTAAAGGGACCATAGGCAAACATGGGAGCACCCCGGCATCCCGAGGTCACCAGCTCCTTGATGGTCCAGCTGAAATATGTTGTGTTTGGTATCAAGTGACTTGTCTCATTCAACCTGACTTTATTCCAAAGCCAGATTTAATGTTACCTGCATCCAGTTGGCTACCTTAGAAGTTGCCTAAGTGGTTGCCCCAGTCTTCCCTGTGACCTGGCTGACAGTCGGTACCTGCTGCCACCAAGACAGGAATCTGACCCCCTGCCTGGAGGTATGATCACTCCCAGGAGTCAGAATTAAAGGCCTATCTGGGTGGGAAGTGCCACCTCTCTCCCTGACAGGACGGCTAGTCAAGTGGTACATCAAGGCAGTGATCTTCAAAGCCCACACCACCTCTGATATGCAATCAGACTGAATCCCAAAGGAGTAAAAAGACATCCACCTGTCCTCAAGCACATTTACACTCAAGCAGGTGGAAAATGTAGGTAGTCACTGTCTTAATTTAAATACAAATTAGTTCTATTTTTTTATAAATTGGTGTTGATTTTGTTTGAGTCTTGTCTTTTACTTATCATCCATGTTCTGAAATGCTTAACACAGTTTCCTCTAGTAAAGCCTGACTGATGTGTGCCACGCTATGAAACTGAGCTAGAGATGTATTTGTGTGAATCCAAAGGGCCCAGTTTGTGGTACTGTGAGAGTATTGCATAGTAAAGCCTAACAAGCCTCACTGCATAATGCTCCACTTTCCTACAGCAAGACTTAGTCCTGCTTGATGTTCCTGCACTTAGTCCCAGGACCCTGAATACCGGATTAAACAGACAAGTGCCATGAGGCTGTAGTTTTGATTCCTAGCTCATGCCCTTGTCAGCACCTACAGGACAAATAAAATGCAAGGTAAGAACTGTCAGTGACAAGTTTGGTTCTAGTAGCACTTCCCATTGTCCAAAGACATACATACTATTGAATATCAACAACATATTTTCTTCTGAATGTCAAATACATTTTCTTGAGCACAGAATTATCATGTAATTGAAAATACCACGTGTTGTTCTAATTCTTATACAGTAAACTCATGGGAAGGGCCAGGAATCCAAACAGGTGCATAAAACTCCCTAGCAAAAGAATCCAGAGGCTAGACTAACAATTAACTTCTGAGATTACTTGAGAGTATGACTAACAAATTGTAAGTCCGCACTTTCAGGATCATTGACTATCTTGCCTAACGTATCACAGTGATGTAATGTGAATAAGAAAAAACTGAAAGACTATTCCTTGTTTTGTTGAGTGTTTCTCATCTCTTTTCTTGCAGCTTTGTGGCTTCTGTAATCTGAGTCATAATGATTCTCATTACTGTGTATCTGCGAATTACTGTGTATCCACCTACGCACCAGCTCTTGTCTCAGGTGTGAGAGAAGAGTATTGATACACCGATGCAAGGACAAACATATATTAAAGAGGTGAACAGTTGCATATCTTTCATATGTGTGATCAGTGTTTAAACTACCCAAACCAATTGATAAGTCCATGACTCCATTTTGTGAACAGCAGGGGAGGCTCCTTTGCTATGGTGAAGGAGCGTCCCCCCCCCGGCTAAGCCGGCAGCAGAAATGTTTCTGCTGCTGGCTCAGCCAGCAGTATAGGGAAGAGCAGGCTGGGCCTTGGGAGGTGGGAGGGGGAGTGGTGTGCACTAAGTGCGCATGAGTGTTTGACCGCCCGTCTCAGGAGGCCAAACACACATGCACACTTAAATTTCTCAACCCGTCTGTGTTTAACAGCTGGGCTGGAGAAACTGCACCGACCCAAGGGTTGTGCCTAAACAGCAGTCTGAGCCACACGGACCAATCCTGACACTGCTTTCATGCTAAGTTTAGCATGAAAGAAGAGCCACGATTGCTAGGGAGCCTGTGCTGGTGTCCCAGCAGTGAATGCAGTGACACCACAAGAGGAGCAATGAACGAGGCGGCAGAAACGGAGGCATCGAGGTCAGTGCATTTGATTTTTATTTTTGCACCTTGTCTCTCCAGTCAATAGCATGTCCATGGGGCCCCAGTGGGACTGTGATGCAACTCTCTCCGATTTAGTGGTCGTAGATTATGTAGGAGGCTGGCCTAGTTTGTAGTGGGTACCTTGGGTTCTTACACCTTACCCCAGGTCCAGTTATCCCTTGTTAGTGAAAGTAGTAGTGTTCTAACAGCTTAGACTGATAGAGGTAGCTATAGCAGAGCAGCTTAGGCTGATCTAGGAGACATGCAAAGCTCATCCAATACCACTTATAGTTACACAGTACTTATGCACAAGTGAAGACAATACTCAGTGTTACCCAAAATAAAGGTATTTATTTGGGTGACACAGTACCAAAAATATTTTAGAGACAATACTCCTTCTGGAGATAAGTATTATACACAATATATACACTAGACACCAAAATTAGACAAGTAGAACAATGCAAACAGTAGGAAGTCCTATAGAATGCAATGGGAGAAAATAGGTCCAGGGGCAACACAAACCATATGCTAAAAAGTGGAATGTGAATCACAAATTCCCCCCTAGACAAGTGCAGTGTGTGCAGAATCGCTGGGAGAGTAAGAATACAGTAAAGGTAAGTAAATTACCCCAACCCAGAGCCTAGAAAAGCAGGAGTAAAGTAATGCAAGTTTTCTTAGGACACACTACACCTAATTTTGGGAATTTTGCAGCAGCCAACCAAGTCTGCAAAGAACAACTGCTAGATTATTGGACCTGAAGACCTGCAAAGAAGGGGGACCAAGTCCAGAAGTCCAAAGAAGTTCCAGGAAAGACAGGAGCCCCTGCCAAACAAGAAGAGGGTGCAAAAGAAGAGTTCCAGGTTAGTAGAAGGCTGCATAAATGCACCCTAGGAAGATGCCAGCTGGTTCCTGCATGATGCAAGAGATATCCCATGGCGTGAAGATTGTTGCAGATGAGATTTCGTGTTGGAAGGCACCAATAAGCCTTGGCTACGACAAAAGTGTGTTTTTCATCAACATGGCACTGGATGGACCCAGGAGGGACCTGGGGGCCTCAACACTGTGTGAGGAGGAAGAAGGGGCTCTCAACACTTTAGAGAGCCCTCAGGATGCCAGCCAGCACCCCAGAAACTGCAGGATCCAAGTTAAAAGGAGGTGCAGAATGCAGTTGATGCAGCACAACAAAAGAAGGTCCCACGCCGCCGGAGAACAACTCAGTGAGTTGAGCATCACAGGGTGGAGTGCGGGGGACCTGGACCAGGAGGTGCATGAAGGGATTTTGCAAAGAATGCACAGAGGCCTCAGGAGGCAAAGAAGACACAATACACAGGGGTACTGCTGTTCTCAGGGAAGGCAAGGTCTTACCTTATCCAACTTGCATCAGCAGGACCTCAGGACAGTCTATGTTGATGATGTCCACCTTCTGTGTCCGTAGGAGCAAGCTCATCACAATGATAGGAGTCCCAGGGTACCAGTCTTTGCCTTGGAAGGTGCCTACTTGGAGCAGGGGAGTGAGTCCGTCACTCCATGGGAGATTTCTTCAGTCCTTCTGGTGCAGGATGAAGACAGGGAGTCCCCAGAGCATGTATACTGTGGAAATTATTGCAGTTGCTGACTTGGAGCTGAGGTTGCTGAAGAAAAGTGTCTCTTGTAGACACTTTGTTGCAGTTACAGCGTTTCTTGGAGCAGGCTGCAGTTGATCCGAGGTCAGAAGAGTCTGAAGTTGTTGCAGAGGATTCCTGAAGGAAACTTGCAAGCAAAATCTGAAGAGAACCCACAGAAGAGACCCTAAATAGCCTTGGGAGGGGGATTGGCTACTTTATCAGGTATGGACCTATCAAGAGGGTCTCTGACGTCACCTGCTGGCACTGGCCACTCAGAGCCCTCCAGAGTGCCCCCACACCTTGCAAAGCAAGATGGCTGAAGTCTGGGACAGACTGGAGGAGCTCTGGGCGCCACCCCCAGTGACCACTCCCCTTTCCTTTGTCCAGTTTCCCACCAGAGCAGGGGAGAAAGGGTCCTTGAACCGGTGTAGACTGGCTTCTGCAAGGAGGGCACCATCTGTGCCCTTCAAAGCATTTCCAGAGGCTTGGGGAGGCTACCCTTCCCCAGCCTGTAACATCTATTTCCAAAGGGAGAGGGTGTAACACCCTGCTCTCAGAGGAAATGCTTTGTTCTGCCTTCCTGGGACTGGGCTGCCCAGACCCCAGGAGGGCAGAACCCTGTCTGTGAGGTGGCAGCAGCTGTAGCTGCAGTGCAAGCCTCAGAGAGCTAGTTTGGCAGAACAGGGGGGCCATGGTGGAGCCCCCAGGATGCATGGAACTGGCTCCCCAATGCCAGATTTGGAATGGGGGGGGACAGTTCCATGATCTTAGACATGTTACGGAGTTACCATGGTGAAGCTACATATAGGTATTTACCTACATGTAGTGCATGCGTGTACTGGCATCCCCGCACTCACAAAGTCTGGGAAATAGGCCCTGAACTATGTGGGGGCACCTTTGCTAGTGCAAGGGTGCCCCCACACTTAGTAACTTTGCACCTAATCTTCAGCAAGTGAAGGTTAGACATATGGGTGACTTTTAAGTGACTTAAGTGCAGTGAAAATGGCTGTGAAATAGTGTGTGCACTATATAATGCAGGCTGCAGTGGCAGTCCTGTGTAAGGGTTTGTCTGAGCTCCCTATGGGTGGCAAAAGAAATGCTGCAGCCCATGTGGATCTCCTGGAACCCTCATGCCCTGGGTACCTGGGTACCATATAATAGGGACTTATAACGGGGGTCCAGTATGCCAATTGAAATTGGTAAATGAAGTCACTGGCCTACAGTGACAAATTTACAAGCAGAGAGAGCATAAGCACTGAGGTTCTGGTTAGCAGAGCCTCAGTGACACAGTTAGGCACTACACAGGCATACACACTAGGCCACAAACTATGAGCGCTGGGGTCCTAACCATCAGGATCCCAGCGAGACAGGTAAAGACATACTGGCATACATGTGAAAAATGGGGGTAAAATGCCAAGGAAGATGGTACTTTTCCTACAGATTACAGACCCCGTAAAAACATGCCGTTGTTGTAATGCAGCATGAGATAGCAAAGCCACAGAGGTATCTACAGGTCAGTTTATTAGAAGAAATGTATGTTTAGCGTGTGCACGCTTAAATGTATTTTTAATTGAAATAATGCATTTTAATATAACTTGGATACGTCTGTGGAGAAAATAGCCCTGTGGAAATTATCTATAATTGTGCTGTTCTAATCTCTGAGAGAACTTAGGTTCTGATGTCAGTATGCACAATAGAGCACAATTAATCATACCATTGTTCGGATTGTCATATAATTAGCAATTTCTTTCAACCTTCCTCAGAATAATCTCCACATTTTAAAACGAGATTTATTAATAGCTTGTGCTGTAGGTATAACTGCCCTTTGTTCGCAGCTTCAAGCAGGAGCATCGTTAATTTGCCTTTCAATGCACTAAAAATGAAACAAAAGCAATGCCAGTGCATCCAAAAAAGAATCGAATATTTTGTATTCAAGATATTTAAACAACGTATAAAAATAATTTCCAGTTGGGTTTCCAGAGTATAATTACTCCTTTGATTTTATTAACGCAGTAGAAATTGAAACACTGATATAATGAGAATTAGTAAATACACTTGCTAAAAGGCCGCAACTATGCTAAAATGAAACACCACTGATGCATGAATTTGGAGTCCCGTGCTATGGTTAGAAAAGTGCACTAAACAGGTCAAAATACCCCGGAATTCCCAAAATGCACTAATAGATCAATCTGAGGAAACATGTTGAGTACAAAGAATTTGATCCACCTAAGACATCTGTTGTAGATTTCCCTTGTGCACGTTGCGTCTTCTATTTGAATGAGATTTGAAGTTCAAACTTCGAATATGGTTTTTGTGGAAAAGTGGTTATTTTTCTTGGAAGCTATGGCTCCTCGTTAATGGACGTGGCAACGGTGAAATAACAGTGTGTAATGAAAGTTTCTTTGAGGGGGTTCCTCTAAATGTTTTTTCAGGAATTACAGGCATGATTAATTCCTCGGCTCAATGGTCAGGACCTTCCAGAGCAAAGCCCCCAGGACTTTGACTGTTTTTTCATCATGTCTCATTTGGGCCCGTATTTATACTTTTTGACGCTAAACTGCGCTAACGCAGTTTAGCGTCAAAAAGTTTAGCGCCGGCTAACGCCATTCTGAAGCGCCATGCGGGCGCCGTATTTATTGAATGGCGTTAGCCGGCGCTGCCTGGTGTGCGTGGAAAAAAAACACGTACACCAGGCAGCGCCGGCGTTGGGGAAAATGGCGTTAGGGCGTCTTAAAATGGTGCAAGTCAGGTTGACGCAAAAAAAAACGCCTCCACCCGATTTGCGCCATTTTTAACGACGCCCAGACGTCATTTACATGACTCCTGTCTTAGTAAAGACAGAAGTCATGCCCCCTTGCCCAATGGCCATGCCCAGGGGACTTATGTCCCCTGGGCATGGTCATTGGGCATTGAGGCATGTAGGGGGGCACAAATCAGGCCCCCCTATGCCAAAAAAAAAAACAACAAAAAAAAAAATTATACTTACCTGAACTTACCTGAATGTCCCTGGGATGGGTCCCTCCATCCTTGGGTGTCCTCCTGGGGTGGGCAAGGGTGGCAGGGGGGGTCCCTGGGGGCATGGGAGGGCAGCTGTGGGCTCATTTTGAGCCCACAGGTCCCTTAACACCTGCCCTGACCCAGGCGCTAAAATCCGGCGCAAATGCAGGTTTTTTTGCCCCGCCCACTCCCGGGCGTGATTTTTGCCCGGGAGTATAAATACGACGCATTTGCGTCGCAGTCATTTTTTTAGACGGGAACGCCTACCTTGCATCTCATTAACGCAAGGAAGGCGTTCATGCAAAAAAATGAGGCTCTTTCCTCATACTTTGGCGCTAGACGCGTCTAACGCCAAAGTATAAATATGGCGTTAGTTTTGCGCCGAATTTGCGTAAAAAAAAACGACGCAAATTCGGCACAAACGGAGTATAAATATGCCCCTTGATTTTATCGGACCTTGGTGTTCTGGTCTGCATTAATGGACTGTGGGCCAATCACAGCAGGGCTGCAAAAATTATGTACAAATTGTGCACATGTTAGTTTGTGATTCCACCAGATTTTCTAATCAAGGGGTTCTCAATTGACACATGGTTGCAAGTGAATATAATTTCCATTTCCTGTTTCAAGGTGTGCAAAATGCATATGTGCGCCATTTTTTAAATTTGTGCCATGTTTCACCTGCCAGTAATCGCAGGAGAAAAAAGCATTGATTTGTGCTCACATTCTGATCCTGTTTTGATGCAAATAAGAGTTTGCACCAAAATGAAATTTATGGCTCCATCATGTTTTTGGTAAGTGAATAATATCACTGAGAAATATCCCATTTCTATGATTCGCAAAGCGGCTACCTGTAGTTTGTTCACACTTTTACGAGACACTATTTTCTCAGTTCAGTTTCTAGAACAGATCCACAGTTAGAATAGGACTCACTCAAATATCTTTTTGTGTAGATTTTATTGGTTATATTTCCCTTCCACCACAGGGATATGGGATGAGCGTTCTACTATATTAAGTGCTTGTGATTATCAATAAGGACGCCTTGTTCTACTTCAGGGAAATCCATTTAAAAAATGAGCAACTCACCCCACTCTCCAGCTGAAAGATAAGTACGAATAATGCTCTCTATATAATTCTGTTGCTTGCCTGTCTTGTAAAAAATAACTGAGGTATCTGTCACGTACAGTACATGGTGGGACAATATATGGTTTGGAGCCCTTAAAACTGCAGTCTTTTACGCAGTGGCAGTTCACGGACGGGAAAAGGGGTGGGCGTGGTGGTGGGAGAAAAAAAAGAAAATATAATTTAAAAAAACAAAACTTACCTTTATTGCCGTGCTACACCAATCCGCTCCTCCCTTCCTGACTGCAGGAACAGGCTCCCAAGCCTGCCCTGTGTCCAATCCTAATGCTGCTTTCATGCTGCTGGCAGCAGGAAAGCAGCTTTAGGATTGGACGGAGTGCCTAGCTAGGGCTCTCCAAGGCAGAGTGAAAGTCTCTCCCTGCTGTCTCCAACCCAGCAGTGCCTGCATTGCTGGGTTGGAGAGTGCTCAGTGAGCATGTGTGTTTGGCCGGCCCGACACAAGCCCCTTCGTGCTCGTCACAGCCAAATTGCCCCACCATTTTCAGAAGAAAACGATAATAAACATAGTTTATTTTTGTTTTCTTCTAAACGTTTTGCAGCTGCTGACCAGTTGGGGGGACCCGCCTCTGCTCTTAGGTGCTTAACATGACTGCAGGCTATATGGCTCTATTGGCATTAATCCATTCCCTTCATTTACTTAAAAAAGGTTTATGAAAGTAGTTTTTAAAATGTCTGTTTTTTGTGACATTTCTATTTTTTAAACATATTTTCACTTTTCAAAGCAAGACAATGGAATTGAAAAATATAATCTGCTTTACAGGCTGCTAGATTATTTTTGTGTCTCATGAAGATATATTGCCTTTCTGAAGTAAGGTGAAGATGTAACAAGAAATGTTTATTTTAGAACAATTGCTTGTGGTGTTAACACAAGATGATATTTTGCAACATGCCATCCCCAATGCTTTGCTAACTGAGAATCACTACAGTTAGTTTGATACCTGAACGATGTGGGATGAGTTCTTTGGATAGGTTGTAGCCCCATGACTTTACATTATTTGAAGGCTCTATGTTTATATTCATAATGACTATTTTCAACAAAGTTTCAGTAATCCAGCCAGAAAACATCAAACTCCTAATATGTTCTATATGGTTATTCTTTTGTAGGAGTGAAACAATCTTCTCAGCATCGATAGGGGTTACTTGGTATTTTTTTATAACTGTTGAGATTTGGTGAGCAAAGGAGAGATCTGGACTGTACTATAACCAAGGTTGTGAGTCATGATTTATTCCGAAGCTCCCTGCTCTGTAGGAATGTATCATTACTGCAATGGGCTCCCGTTAGTCTTGATGAATTAGGTTTAGACTCCAAACAACTTCTGCTTGAAAAAACAGAATCTAAAGAACTGGGAGGAAATTTTAATTGCGCTAATTTGTAACCATATTTGGAGAGGGGATTTGTTGTTTTTTGTTATTATCTTTTTAAGGTGTGTGTGACAAAAAGGCACTTTTCCGTGCAGCACTCCAATTGAATGCCATTAGTTCTATCTTTTCAGGCGTCCTTCAGGCTGTTTGAAAATGGTAATCAACATGAGCAAAGAGCCCTCCTCTGGATTTTATAAATAAGACTTTGTATTAGACTATTGAATGTATACAAAGGGCCCATTGCACTTTTTAGAGGAGGGGGTAGTCGCATTGTGTTGAATGGCATACAAGCTCATTCTGAGACAAGAGTCTTGTTTCACGATTTAATATGAAAAATAGCAGATTTGCTAGATGTCTAATGTCCGGACTTGCAGAATGTCAGGGAACAAGTGCCCGAGACACAAATTCTCAAATCACGATGAGACTTTTGGTGTTTGGACAAAATTTTGAGTTAAGAAAATCAGAACACAGACATTTTGGAAAAAAAACCATTGTAAGTCAAAAATATTGTGGTATAGAACATTGATGTCACTAATATTGCTTTTTTAAATATATAACATGCTTTTCAAGAATATTGTTGTTTTTAACGTCATTTTTAGTAATATAGTTGTAAAAATGTATTCCTTTTTAATTATTGTATTATGCTTTAGTTAATATTTTAATTTTATTTGTAAGCATTGTTGGTATAATTTTTGTTTTTTAATATAGTTTGTAATTTTAAGTGATTTCATATTTTTTTAATTGTTATTCGTAATTTATGGAGTTGTAGCTGATTGCTGTGTTTGTAGGGGACTAGAGGGGAATCTTATTTAAATTACCGTATTTTCCGGCGTATAAGACGACTTTTTAACCCCTGAAAATCTCCTAAAAAGTCGGGGGTCGTCTTATACGCCGGTATACGGTGTGCTGAAACTTCAGGGACAGGCGCCCTGTAGCTGAGCCACCGTGCGTTGCATTTGGAAATCGATTCCAAGCGTATGATGGGTTCCGCATCCCACAAGATTCAGCTACTTGTGGACACAGAGCTGATTGGTCAACCGTGAGTTGAGCTGTCCTTACCGTGTGCCGCAATCCTCGCTGGCAGTTGTCTGGACAGGCACGTATTTCTGCATGTGCTCCAGGCTATTCCACTTGCACTGTTTTAAGTTTACATGTTTGATGACAAACAGCCTTCTGTTTATAAGTGACAGTTTTCCTACTAAGTACCTGCATGTCATAAGCATTTGAATTAAAATTACCATGTTAAAATCAAATCTGATGTTTTTAAATTTTTATTTGGTGTGCGTTGGAAGAGGGGTAGTCTTATACAGCGAGTATAGCCCAAACCCTATATTTTAACAGGAAAAGTAGGGGGTCGTCTTATACGCCCAGTCGTCTTATACGCCGGAAAATACGGTAGACATATTTATATTTTAATAATAATTAGTTTTCTATTGTTAATTACGTTCATTTTTATTATTAATTAGGTAAAATGTTTAACAATGATTTAATATTTTGGAATTAAATGTTTTATTTTAATTCTTAGTAACTGTAAGTTATATGTTAGTAATGGTTAGGTATGTAGTAGTAGAGGGTGGGTAGTTAAGTAATACGTAATCAAAAATTAATGGTAATTAGTTTTAATTGTTAATAACGATGTAAATTGTTGGTAATTATGTTAATAGCTTAATACTGATTTGTCTGTTATATCTTAGTTGAGGGTTACTGTGTTTGTAGGGGAATAAGACTGGAAGTTAAATAAAAATAATGAAAAGTAATTAAATGCTAACTTCGTTTTGAAAATAATAATTATTTAGTTACTATTTATATAAATTATGTGGTTTATTAACGATTGTGTAATTGTTGTACTGTTTAATTTATTTTCAAATGTACTTTAGTTTTCCATGTTTATAACACATGTATTTTTTTAATGCTGTGTTTTTTTGGGTGAGTTGAATGGAAAGAAATTAAATATGCAATATTTTTTATAATGATTGATAACTCATTACCTAAAGCAACCATAACTCGTGCCCGGTTCCATGCGCAGTCTTGTTATTAATGATGTCAGTTCATAGATCTTGTTATGAGTGATGTAATATTTGAGGTAATTGGCAGTGTGCAGCGAGGGTGCAAGTTATATCTACTTTAGGGCATGAGTTATATTTATTGGATATAAATATAACTAGTGAATTTCAGTGGTATGTTGAGTTTAAAACCTTACATTGTCACAGAAATTTTCTCCTAACTAAAGTGTTACTTTAACCATTTCTTCAGTGAATTTTAAAGTTTTTTTTTAATGTAATGTAAGATATTATTACCATACATAACTATAACTTCACTTGAACCTTTTTTAGTGAATTTCAAGTTTTTTTTTGATGGAAAGTAATATTTTATTACCATATGTAAAGCCAAACCCCCTGCCCCGTACGGCTTTTGACTATGCACAGTGTGGGGTTCGGCGCAGGGGATGGCCTACTGCTAGGCTCTGCGGCCAACCCCTCATAGGCAAGCAATACCATGCTGTACATGTCCCTCAGCCATTTGTTTTACTTTAGTAAGGTGCTACGGGGGAGGCCTACGGCTCCCAAGTGCCCAGACAGCCCCAAACTGACACACATTGTGTGTGCAGGTGAAAACTGGAATTTTTTTCTTAAATGCCCACCTGGGGCACCCGCACCTATGTCTTTAGTTGGGGATTACCGGGGAAGCCTTAGCTGGCTCCTTTTGTGAGTGTTTGCATGTTTTAATTTATTGTTGGGTACCCCATTGCCCACCCAGGGCACACACAATGTAGGGGTCATTGGGGGCTGAGGAGGAGCGGCAACACCTTCGCAGCCCAATCCAGTTCCATAGCCAGCACAATACTGGCTGCTGGCAAGAGCTACCACCTTTCATTTACTCCTGGCTGGAAGAGCGCAGCATTTTTTACTGCTCTGGCCAGACGGGAGCAAAATTGTGTTTCTTGTATGGGAGAGTGTGGGCAGAATGTAGGAAGGGTATGCCCACACTCTCCTGCACAGGAGGCCACAGTGTTCCAGGGTTAGACCTTCCTATGAAGTATCACGCACCCAGGATGGGTTTCCCTCGGCGGATACCTCCAAGGGAGGGTTACAGTATTAAACTGAAAACATTATAATGAATATACATAAATAAATAAATATCTATCATTAATCATATCATACCACATATATATCTATATATAAACACAGACACACATATATGTGTGTATTTATAAAATTATATATTTTTATATAGTATTAAGAAATAAGTGGAATCGTTTTACTTTACATTATATTCATTTTATGTATTAAAATATTTAACATTTACTACTTTACACTACACATAAACATATGTTAGAAAAATAACATTTTTTAATGTTTTTTTAAGATAATGTTGTCAGCAATATATTTTACACTATTTTATTTTGATTATAAGTATAGGAATTCAATATTGTAACAAACAATATTTTTTACACAATATGTTCGTCAGCAATATTGTTTACCATGATATTGTGTCATTGATCTGAGCCTTTCATTTGAATCAACTTTGTGCAGTCAGGATTGCTTTGCTTGACATCAAATTACAGCTGTACGTGTGGTGTCATCTTCTGTAATTAACAGATTCCAAATCCACCTTTGCTTTGAAAATGGTACTTTACTTGTTTTGTTTAATTGTTTTCATGTGTTGGTCATTGTAGTTCAAAATGTTCTGGCCAAAACACTCCATATGATGGAACCGAAGTAGGTGTTTAGTCTGGCCTGAAGAAAGACGTCGAGTGTGACCTATTATAAAGTAAAATCGACATTTGTTGTCAGTGTAGGAGGCTGGCCTGGTTTGTAGTGGGTATCAAAAGTACTTACACCTTATACCAGGTCCAGTTATCCCTTATTAGTGAAATGTAGTCAGTGTCTAGAAGCCAGGCTGTCTAGAGGTAGCTGTAGTCAGAGCAGCCAAAGCTTAACTAGGAGACATGCAAAGCTCTTGCAATGCCACTGTAGTCACACAGTACTTACACACATGAAAGTCAATACTCAGTGTTACAAAAATAAAGGTACTTTATTTTAGTCACAAAATGCCAAAAGTACTTTGGAGACTATACTCCCTTAGGAGGTAAGTAAATTACACACAATATATACAAGTAACCAGAAACAGGTAGGTGCACAGTAGGGCAACAGTGAAAATAGTGAAAATCATAATAGGTTGCAATGGGCCTAGGGGGAACACAAACCATATTCAAAAATTTTGCAATGCAAAAGTCGGTTTCCCACCTAGGCAAGTGTAGTGTGTAGAGAGGTGCTAGGAGTGTGAGAAAACACCAAAGGTAAGTAATGTACCCCACCCCAGAGCCCAGGAAAGCAGGAGTAAAACACAGCAAGTTCCCTAAAACACACTTGAAGTTGTGATAGAAAAGAATGCAAAAACCAGAAGAGACTACAAGACACCAATGATGGATTCCTGGACCTGAAGACCTGTGGAAGAAGGGGAACAAGTCCAAGAAGCACTGAAGAGTCCAAGGAGAACAGGAGCCCCTACTCACCCAGATGAAGGTTCAAAAGAAAAACCACCGGTGAGAAAACAAAGTCAGTATTGCACCAAAGAAGACTGATGCAGGTTCCTGGTTGGTGCAGAATATGTTCCACGTCGGATGGATGAAAGCAGTCTGGTTTGCGTCGCTGGATTCCGCCAACAAGCCTTGGCACAAGAACATCACCCGGTTAGCAGAAAATGGCGCTGCCCTGGACCAGGAGAGACCTGGTGGCCTCTACCCAAGAGAAGGAGACAGAAGGGGCTCTCAGCAACTCAGAGAGCCCTCAGAAGACTAGGCAGCATGCACAGGAGTCCCACTGCACAGGGACAAGGAAGGTGCAAATGGAGGCCCACGCAGCATGACACAAAGGATTCCTACGCCTCCGAAGAATGACTCAGGAAGCTGTACATTGCAAAATGGAGTGCTGGGGGCCTAAGCTGTGCTGTGCATAAAGAACTTCTTGGAAGGTCATAGAGAAGCCTTGGCAATTGCAAGTCATACTGTGCATGGGAGTAATGCAAGCTCTTCCCTCCACCAAATTTGAACAACTGGACGTTGGGACTGTCGGAGTCACTTTAGTCAACCACCCATGTTGCTGGATCCATGTCTGTCATCTGGAGAGGGGACCCAAGCCACCGTTCGCACTGCAGAGAGTTGCCTGCTAAAGCAGGGAAGTGACTCTGTCACTTCACAGGAGATTCCTTCAGTTCTTCTGGTGCAGGCTGAAGTCAGGCAGTCCTCGGAGGATGCATGACCTGGAAACTATTGCAGTTGCTGGCAGGAGCTGAAGATACAATGTTACAGAAGTCATCTTTGCTTTTTTGTTGCAGTTTTGTAGAGTTCCTGGAGCAGTCAGCGGTTGATCCGTCGGTAGAAGATGAAGTAAAGGATGCAGAGGATTCCTGCTGGACTCTTGCAATCCGAATCTGATGAAACACCCAGAGGAGACACCCTAAATAGCCCTGAGAGGGGGATTGGTCACCTAACCAGGTAAGCACCTATCAGCAGGGGTCTCTCGCATCACCTGCTGGCTCTGGCCATTCAGATGCTCCCACAGTGCCCCACCAACTTGGAATCCAAAATGGAAAAACACAAGGACACTCTGGAGGAGATTTGGGCACGACCCTTGGGGTTGTGATGGACAAGGGAGTGGTCACTCCCCTTTCTTTTGTCCAGTTTCACGCCAGAGTATGGACTGGTGGTCCCTGAACCTGTGTAGACTGGGTTAAGCAAGGAGGACACCATCTGTGCCCTTCAAAGCATTTCCATGGGCTCTGGGAGGATGCCCCTCCCATGCCTGTAACACCTATTTCCAAAGGGAGAGGGTGTAACACCTCTCTCCTAAAGGAAATGCATTGTTCTGCCTTCCTGGGATTGAGCTGCTCAAGCCCCAAGAGGGCAGAAGCCTGTCTGTGAGGTGGCAGTAGTGTGGGTCCACTGTGGAGCCCCCAGAGTGCTTGGAATTGTGCAACCAATACTGGAGTTGGTATTGGGGCACAATTCCCAGTTGTTAGACACCTTATATGGCCATATTTGGAGTTACCATTGTGAAGCTAAGCATAGGTATTGACCTATGTACAGTGCACACTCAAAATGGTGTCCCCCCACTCACAAAGTCTGGGAAAATCGGCCTGGACAACGTAGGGGCACCTCTGCTAGTGCAGGGGTGCCCTCACACACAGGTACTTTGAGTCCAGCCTTCAGGGTCTGAAGGCCTGACATATAGGTGACTTATAAGTGACCTGGTGCAGTGAAAATGGCAGTGAAAAAGTGCATGCACTACTTCACACAGGCTGCAATGGCAGTCCTGTAGAAAGCCTTGTATGGGCTCCATATGGGTGGCAAAAGAAATGCTGCAGCCCACAATGATCCCCTGGAACCACAATGCCCTGAATACCTAGGTAACATATACTAGGGACTTATAAGGGGGGTCCAGTATGCCAATATGGAGTGAAATACTGAGTTACCAGTATGTAAGTACAAATTTGGAACCAGAGAGAGCATAAGCACTGGAGTTCTGGTTAGCATGACTCCAGTGACACAGTTAGGATACTGACAAAAACAGTGAAACAGACTGACAAGTAGGCCACAAACCATGAGCACTGGGGTCCTGGCTAGCAGGATCCCAGTGACACAGTTAAAACACATTGACAAACAGGCCAAAAATGGGGGTAACCGTGCTAGAAAAAGGCTACTTTCTCACAGTCAGTCATTAAACGTTTAGGAAAGATGGAAGTTTTCTTGAAACTATATCACTGAAGCACCCTTGAGTAAGAAATCACAATTATATAATGATGACCACTGCTACACTCACTGCTAAGCCACAGTGCTCCTTCACTATGAATGTACTAGGATTAGAAAATATTGGTTGTCAGAATATGGGGAATTATGATTAGATCAATATCTATAGATGCAACTCACTGACAACTAAGCTCACTTGTAACATGCTTTGGGCTTTAATATTAGATATTATAGAGCAATGAGTGCTGATGCTTCCCCAAAGTGCAAGAGCTAAACTGTGCACTTTTACTTGACCAGGAAACATCCACAAATAAAGTTTTAACATTTTTGCTCCCTGCTGTGAGTGACCAGACACTGTCAGAGGGAAAGAATGCATTACACACTACTGTAACCTTGCAATATACATGACACCCTCAGAAAAATATAGCAAGACATATTTTTATTGAACTAGCCCTCTTTAAAAAGAGTTCTCATCATTATGCAAGTGTAAAGCAAAGTAAGAACTTGAATAAAGAGCACTATTTGATAAAGTGTTTGAAGATGTGTATGGTTAGGCTTTTTTGTGGCATATTAGTGGGATAAGGTCAAGGAAAAGGCAAAGTGAAAGGTAATGTGGCATTTTCACCTCCTTAAGGAATCTGGAGCAGGCTTGATTACTCTACAGGAAAAGCATGTAACTGTCTCAAAATTAAGTAATTCAACCCAAAAAGAAGGATGTATCCAGGCAAGTATATGTATGACCCAATCATGTGTAACCAAATAGGTTCAAACATACAAGTACTAAAATCAGAGATGAGAGCCCGTAATCATATCCCACATGATCCGCGAGTGGGCTCCACCCCGCTATATGCTGACACCGGGCTGTAATGTGCCAGAAGCCGTGAGGATGCCGCAAGAAGCTGTGCATGAACAGAACCTGTGGTAGTAAAGAGACGCCACAAGGAGGACGCTAGGCTACTGGCGTCCTTATTCAAAATAGAGAAAATGCCTGCTCTTCGAGAAGCATATCTTTTGTCGCCAGAGCTCGATTAAGGAGGAGCCACAGTTGGAGCTGGAGAGCTGAGTGCTTAACCGCAAGCATGGTACTGCACTTTGGGAGAATTGGTGCAGCTGTGGAGGACACGATTGCTTGGGCCGCCAGGTTCCTTACCACTCAGTAAGTGCTTACTTATCAGTGTGCTAGTGGTTGAGGGTCACTGGGTCTGGCCCTGCATCTGTAGCTTATGCTTGACCTAAGCTTTGCCAACCTACATGTGGAGGCCTTGTTCCAAGTACTTTTTCCCAAAGAAATGAATATTGGGCATAATTACAGCAGCAAACTAAGTCTGGATTTTGGTCAAAAAGAGATGCGGCAGCCCCTTAATAGTGGTCCCAAATCCAGTCCTTTGCTCTCAACTTCCCCCTGAAATATTAAAAAAGGACAAAAAGTGGCGTACTTGCCCCCCCTATTGCATGTAAGGGTAAACTATCTGGCAACCCATCTGGGATGGCAATAGTAAAGGCCACATTACCATCAGGGTCAACAATCCAAGCATTTGTGGATCCAGACTCTGAGGCACCCCAGCCAGAAATGTGGAGTACTCTCTGACTGGGAGAAATAATCGACAGGTCGTTGTCACAGGTAAGTGGACAGGTTGTGTCTCCCCTTCTAATGAACTCCCCCAGGTATTTGCTTCAGTGGCCGGTGCAACCACCGGGGACGGTGCCTGTGGTTCAGAATGTGGCATGATGGTAGGCATGGTTATCCCCTGTTTCTTAAGAGTTCCAGCATGCAACATCTAGTAAATACCACACCATTTGGGGAAAAGCTGACACAACACTAGAGGGGGCCAGTAGACTTCACCAACGGAAAGTATCTCAGTTGACAGTTGTTTCGGCATCAAAGGAGAGAACACAGGAACTATCACCAGGCAGTGAGTCAGGATTAATCACCAGGAGATTCTCCAGTAGAGGGGTGCCAGAAGCCAAGTCTGTGGTCCGAGAGAGCAGGGTTGATCAAACCCTCAGACAGGCTGGGATATCGGGTAATCAAATGGAGCAATTGGAGATTGGTCATGAGAAGGTTATAGTAAATCAACCCCGGTTGAAGTCATATGTGCTGCTTGGGACAATCTTGATGGAATTGCGTGAGCTCAAGGACATGCAGTGAAAGGAGACACCCGTGATCAACCAAAGGTTAGACAAAATTGACAAAGCAATCAGGCAGATTTCATCAGGTTTCCATGTATTGGAACAGAGAGTATTAGATTTGGAGGATCGCTCCATGATATGGAGCTCTTAGCTTTGTAAAATCCAGAAAAAGTGGACTGAATCCGAAAATAAAATGGAACAGATGGAAAATTATGCAAGGAGGTCAAACCTCTCTTTTGTATGGGTCCCAGAAGGGGCAGAAAACCAGGGCAATGCATGATCTGATCAGAATGTATGTTTTGGAAGATTCGCCAGCAGATTTGACAATTATGCAAGCACACTGGGTCCCTTACCAACAGCAGCCAAATGCAAAGTACTATTGTACCATCATTGTCAATTTTGTTGATTTTAGGACTAAAGAATGCATTCTTACTAAAGCAATACAACAGCAATCTTTCTCACATGCAGAGAATGAATGGGTGCAGATGTTTTCTGATATGTCAGTAGCTACGACCCAAAGAAGATGAGATTTGTCTGGCATGATTACGCATTTGAAAGCAGCTGGGGCACAGGCTTCTATTATTTAACAAAGTTGAAAGTTTTGTCTTAGGGCCAATTCCATTTAAGTACAACTTTGCATGATGCTCAAAGCCTTTTGGATAAGGTTATGTCTGGTTGATGCTGGGACTACAGCATGTTAGCATATTGGCTGTTGTCACTGTCATCTGTCAGAAGACCCCCTAGCCTGTATTCAGCATGGCAATTTAGGAAGGGGGCAGGGGAATTAGTGTGGGCCATGGCCATGATTATTTAAGGCTGCAACATGAGTAGGCTATGTTTTTGGATGGAGGGTTACAGGGGAAGCATATGGGGTGCTTGTTCCCCCTCCGAGCAGGCCAGGTGCTTTTCCAGTGAACCCAAGCAGTAGTTAGGGATGGTAGGGGGTAGTTTGGGCTGCTCCCCCTCTGGGTCAAGATGGGCACTTTTGGTGGCCTGGGTTTGGTGGTGGAGGGTGAGTATGGGGTGTGGTGGATGGGGTGAAATTAAAAATGAGCATATTCAGCAGTGGTGCTATGCCTGTGTAAGAGTAAGGAAAGTTAGGCGTCATGTCTAAAATTATGATTCCTTCATTCAATATTAATGGCATTTTAAATGAGTGAAAATATTGTTGGTTGGTCACATTTAATCCTGAAGTAATTTTTCTCCAGAAGACCCATTTGAACGACAGCTCCCCAAAAATGTTTTTACCTGAGGCCTATTCTCATGCCTTTTTTTTCATCTGCAGGGTTAGCAGTGTCTGAGGGGTAGCCATTTTTATTTGTCCAGACGATTAGATTGGGAAATAAGTGAAGTCAGAGATAAGGAAGCATGATGGTTCCTCTTGAAGGTTCAGGACCCTCCTCAATGACTATGGCCCAGTCCAGGATAATGACACTACCGTGAAGGAAATTCTTTCTTCGGTGGTGAGTGTGACAGGCCCTTTAGTTCGGGGGGGCAACTTTAACTTCGTACAGGAACTTAAGCTGGATACATCAAATAAATTTAAAAAACTGTTGAAACCCAAAACAGCTAAAGTGATTGCAGGAATAAAAAATAGCTTAAATGTAATATATCCATGGCAATTTGACTATAGTGGGCAAGCAAAATGTACATGTTTTTCAAGCCAGTATAGTACAGTTTCCTGGCTGGACTATTTTTATATCTCCAAGGCAGTTAAAAGGGATGGTACTGGGACATGGGCTAATGCATTTTCAGACCACTCGGTTGTTGGGGGTAGCGTGACAATTGACGACATCCGAATGTTGGCGGTTTGATAAGGCACTCATTGTCAATCAGGAACGGGTGAGTAGAACACACAAATTCATTCAGGATTCTTTGAGAATAATTAGGACAGGGCTTCTCCATTTTCAGTATGCAAATCATTCAAAGCTGTATTCCGGGGCAGGTTATTGCTTATAAGTCAGCTCAGAGATGGATTAGGAAAACATAGGTCAATGAATTGCAAGACATCTTGGATCACGCTCATAAGGCTATAATTAAGGAGGTGGATGGGTGCGGATTTGACAATGAGGATAAATTTGATCAGGCCAGACAGAGGCTTCGGGACCTCTATGTGTGCGAAGAAAGTGCCAGCTCCAAAAAAATTCTCCACCGGCAGCATGAAGAGAGTCAGCTGGTGGGCAAATTGTTAGCTTGGTCTGTGAGAGGGAAACAAGAAGCACTCCACATTAGGGAAATTAAAGATCCTGGATCTAATCTAAATCAAAAAGATGATTACAAAGTTGCCTAGATTTTGTGCACCATTGTAGCAACATTTATGGCCATAATAAGGCTGTTTCTCGAGCCAGCCTGGAAGAGTTTTATAGTCAAATTAATCTTCTGAGTGTAGCGGGGATGCAGGCCAAGTTTATTATATTGGATATTACACTGGCGGAGGTGGCTTGTGCGCTCCAGCAGATGCCCAATGCCAAAGCAACCGGTGTAGATGGTATCCCAGCGGATGGCTACAAGATATTTCAGAAAGAGTTATTGTCCCAGTTAGTACTCTTATTTAATCAAATAAGCTACGGTATTGATACCTCAATGACCTTCAATTAATCGCTACTTGTGAGCTTTTTTTAAAAAAGGAAAAGATCCTCTTAGTGTCAATTCTTATCATCCAATTAGCTAACTAAGTGCTGATCATACCTTACTAGCTAGGTTCTGGGTGTTAGAAATAGGGTCTTTGGTTGGCAGTCAGGTTACCCCCTGTCCAAGCAAGGACCCTCACTCTAGTCAGGGTAAGTCACACACAATCCAAATTATCCTGTGCCTACCCTCTGGTAGTTTGGCACTGAGCAGTCAGGCTTAACTTAGAAGGCAATGTGTAAAGTATTTGTGCAATAAATCATACAATAACATAATATAGCACCACAAAAATACAACACACAGTGTTTAGAAAAATAAATAATATTTATCTGGGTATTTGCAGGTCAAAATGATAAAAGATGCAATATGAAATTGTAGAGATATCACTGAAAATTGATATAAAAATGTCTTAAGTCTTTAAAAAGCAAACAAAGGCCCTCAGTCTAACCCCGGCGGTCTCAGACCGCCGGGGCCAGGGTCGGCGGGAGCACCGCCGACAGACCGGCGGTGCCCCGCAGGGCATTCTGACCGCGGCGGTTTGGCCGCGGTCAGAAAGGGTAAACCGGCGGTCTCCCGCCGGTTTACCGCTGCCCTTAGAATCCCCCATGGCGGCACAGCTTGCTGCGCCGCCATGGGGGATTCTGACACCCCCTACCGCCATCCTGTTCCTGGCGGTTCGCCCGCCAGGAACAGGATGGCGGTAGGGGGTGCCGCGGGGCCCCTGGGGGCCCCTGCCGTGCCCATGCCAATGGCATGGGTACGGCAGGGGCCCCCGTAAGAGGGCCCCACAAAGTATTTCAGTGTCTGCCTAGCAGACACTGAAATACGCGACAGGTGCAACTGCACCCGTCGCACCTTCCCACTCCGCCGGCTCAATTCTGAGCCGGCATCTTAGTAGGAAGGTTGATTTGCCCTGGGCTGGCGGGCGGCCTTTTGGCGGCCGCCCGCCAGCCCAGGGCAAATCCCAAAATACCCTCAGCGGTCTTTCGACCGCGGAGCGGTATTTTGGTGGGGGAACTTCGGCGGGCGGCCTCCGCCGCCCGCCGAAGTTAGAATCACCCCCAAAGTCTCTTTCAAGCAAAAAGTACCTGGTTTGGAGTGGAAAATCTCAGCAGAGGGCCGCAGAGGAGGAGATGCGTGGAAAAATGGTGTGTGCATCCGTTTCGCGCCCCTTCACACACAGACTTGCGTAGTTATTTTCCACGTGGGGAAGATGTTGCGTCGATTTCCGGCGCACGGACAGTCTCCTCTGTGGGTCGCGGGATTCCCAGATGTCCCGGGGTCTGTGCGTGGAATCCTGGGCTTGTTATCCGACTGCGCGTTGTTCCGGTGGGCTGTGCGTGGAATTTTCTCCCTCACGCAGGCATCGCGTTGATTTCCTCTCTGGAAGTCAGGTGGCGTTGTCCAGGCGGGGCGTGCGTCGAAGTACCGGTCGCACTGCAGGCATCGCGTCGATCTTTTCCTTGCGGGGTTGAGCGGCGTATTTCCGGATCGGTGTGCGGTGAATTTTTCACCACGGAGCAAGCTGTGCGTCTAATTTTTCGGCACACGAGGAGTCCAGTTGAAAGATGGAAGTCTTTTTGGTCCTGAGACTTCAGGAAACAGGAGGCAAGCTCTATCCAAGCCCTTGGAGAGCACTTCTGCAGCAAGGCAAGAGTTCAGCAAGGCAGCAGGCGAACAGCAAGGCAGCAGTCCTTTGTAGAAAGCAGTCAGGTGAGTCCTTTGAGCAGCCAGGCAGTTCTTCTTGGCAGGATGCAGGTTCTGGTTCAGGTTTCTTCTCCAGCAAGGGTCTGAGGTGGTAGGGCAGAGGCCCTGTTTTATACCCAAATGTGCCTGTGACATGGGGGAGACTTCAAAGAGTGGCTTAGAAGTGCACCAGGTCCCCTTTCAGTTCAATCCTGTCTGCCAGGGACCCAGTAGGGGGTGTGGCAGTCCTTTGTGTGAGGGCAGGCCCTCCACCCTCCCAGCCCAGGAAGACCCATTCAAAATGCAGATGTATGCAAGTGAGGCTGAGTACCCTGTGTTTGGGGTGTGTCTGAGTGAGTGCACAAGGAGTGGTCAACTAAGCCCAGCCAGACGTGGATTGTAAGGCACAGAAAGATTTCAGTGCAAAGAAATGCTCACTTTCTAAAAGTGGCATTTCAAGAATAGTAATATTAAATCCAACTTCACCAGCCAGCAGGATTATGTATTACCATTCTGGCCATACTAAATATGACCTTCCTACTCCCTTCAGATGAGCAGCTACCACTTCAATAATGTATGAGGGTAGCCCCAGTGTTAGCCTATGAAGGGAGCAGGCCTCACAGTAGTGTAAACACGAATTTAGGAGTTTTACACTACCAGGACATATAAACCACACAGGTACATGTCCTTCCTTTTACCCACACAGCACCCTGCTCTAGGGGTTACCTAGGGCACACATTAGAGGTGACTTATATGTAGAGAAAGGGGAGGTTTAGGCTTGGCAAGTACTTTTAAATGCCAAGTCGAAGTGGCAGTGAAACTGCACACACAGGCCTTGCAATGGCAGGCCTGAGACAAGGTAAAGGGGCTACTTGAGTGGGTAGCACAACCAGTGCTGCAGGCCCACTAGTAGCATTTAATCTACAGTCCCTAGGCACATACAGTGCACATTACTAGGGACTTATAAGTAAATTAAATAGTTCAATTGGGTATGATCCAAAGTTACCATGTTTACAGGGAGAGAGCATATGCACTTTAGCACTTATTAGCAGTGGTAAAGTGCGCAGAGTCTAAAAAGCCAGCAAAAACAGAGTCCAAAAAGTGGAGGGAGGCAGGCAAAAAGTTTGGGGTGACAACCCTAAGGCTGTCAGGTCTAACACTGGGCATCTCGCGTAATTGAGATTGGACAGTCTTTGGTTCATAAGGACCAGAGTGGCTTCCTGACGAAGGGCACACTGGCTGCCAATATGCAATATCTGGTTCAGGCTATCAACTGCTTCTCCCGTGTCCAAGATAGGGTCGTAATCACAATGGTTGACACTGAGAAGGCATTTGATCTGACGAATTGGGATGCTCTTTTTTAGCATTAGAGAAATTAGGATTTCCATATTCCAGATGGAATGATCTCAATGCTCAAACGATTATATCAAGGGGCAGGCGCACGTATTATCATTAATACTAGGCCAGTCAGCAATGTTACGATACAATGTGGCACATGGCAGGGGTGTCCAGTGCCCCCTATACTTTTTACATTGTTTATTGAGCCTTTGGCAGAACGCATATGCAGGGCAGATAGCATTATCCCTCCTTTAAAAGGGGTGTCCAAATTGAAGTTGTTCACAGATGACCTAGGGCCAGATGTAGGAAAAAGGCAATTTGCGACTTGCAAATTGCGAGTCCCTGCGACTCGCAATTTGCAAGTCGCAAATTGCTATGCAGTTCGTGTCTCAGACACCGACTGCAACTCGCAATGGGGTCGCAGTGACCCACCTCATGAATATTCATGAGGTGGGTCGCAAATTGCGGCCCCATTGCGGGTATAGGCACTCGCTAACATGTAGGCCTGCTGACGTCAGCAGGCCTCCATGTTAGCGACCTGCTTTTAAATAAAGCAGTTTTTTTTTTTTTGAAGTGTAGCCCGTTTTCCTCACAGGAAAACGAGCTGCACTTAAAAAAAAACGAAACCTTTAGTTTCCTGTGAGCGTGGGTGAGGAGTTTGAAGGTGATCCTTTTTTCCACGGGGAGCCAGTGGAGGTCCTTCAGGTGCGGGGAGATGTGGCATCGGCGGGGTATGTCGAGGATCAGGCGGGCGGATGCGTTCTGGATGCGCTGGAGTCGTTTGATGTCTTTTGTTGGGATGCCTGTGTAGAGTGCGTTGCCGTAGTCAAGTCTGCTAATGACGAGGGCTTGGGTTACCGTCTTTCTGGTTCCTGTTGGAATCCACTTGAAGATTCTACGGAGCATTCGGAGGGTGATGAAACAGGAAGAGGAGACGGCGTTGACCTGTTTGGACATGGTGAGAGCGGAGTCGAGGATGAATCTGAGGTTTCTTGCGTGGTTGGCTGGGGTGGGTGGTGGTCCGAGGGCAGTGGGCCACCAGGAGTCGTTCCAGGCCGAGGGGGTGCGTCCGAGGATGAGGACTTCCGTCTTGTCGGAGTTGAGCTTCAATCGGCTGTTGTTCATCCACTCGGCGATGGCTTTTAGTCCCTCGTGGAGGTTGGTTTTGGCGGTGAGAGGGTCTTTGGTCAGGGAGAGGATGAGCTGGGTGTCGTCGGCGTAGGAGATGATGCTGAGGTTGTGTTGACGGGCCACTTTTGCGAGGGGGGCCATGTAGACGTTGAACAACGTTGGGCTGAGAGAAGAGCCTTGGGGGACGCCGCAGATGAGGTTGGTGGCTTTGGAGCGGAAAGGGGAGAGCCGGACTCTCTGGGTTCTGTCGGAGAGGAAGGATGAGATCCAGTTGAGGGCTTTGTCTTGGATGCCGGCTTCGTGGAGGCGGGTCAGTAGGGTGCGGTGGCAGACTGTGTCGAAAGCGGCTGATAGGTCGAGGAGCTATAAGTCACTCCAGGCAGCTAATTTTAAAAGAATATGTTTCTAGTGCGTTGGTTTGCATACTACACCCCTAAAGCTATCCACAGAATGTATTCATCTGTTACCAATGTATGTTTCATGTGTTTCCAAGAGGAACAAGGAGACGGGGTATATATTTTTTGGATGTCCCAAATTAGTGCAATTCTGGGATGGTGTATTCTGGCAATTGAGCCAAGGAATCCAAGTGTCTCTGCAAGTGGAATTCAAGTTGGTACTGTTTGGGGCATCAAGTCAAACATCTAGCTTGGGAAAGTACATTTAGAGCTTCATAGCAGCATTTTTAGCTGTTGCAAGGTCATTGATTCTACAATGCTGCCATACTACTACAGTGCCTGCTCCTCAAGAGTCGTTGGTGAAGTTAAAGCTGGTAGGACTATTTGAAGAAGCATATGCTAAGCAAAAGGGGCTGCTTGAAGAAATATCAGAACATCTGGGTTCCAATAGATGCGTATGTAAGCACTAGTATGGCAATGTATTGGTCCTGTGAGGTCTAAAAAGCCCAGGGGTTCAGGCTTTCTATAAATTGATTGTTCACTGTAGTTGATTAAGTCAACCCTATGCAGCTCAAAGTACTGAAGCACATAGCACTTTAATTATCAAGCCTATAGCTTTCTTCTCCACCCAATCATGTTTACATACCCCGTTATCCTAAATTAGGCATACAGGGTATTAAGGATTAGTCTTGATTAAGTAGTTCAATATTGTAAAGCATATAAACACCTCCCTGTATCAATGTACCTCAACGCACGCTACAGGTTGTAGCTGTTCACTCTTTTAATAATTTTTCACTTTCTACAAAGATTTATGTTTGGTTCTAAAATTTGAATACTGTTAGGCACAAGCACTTAATGCATTTATGTTCTCTTGCACTTTATTGCAGTAAAAAATGAGGTTAATTGAATGAAATGTATTGAAGCAATTAGCACAGTAAGCATAACATTGTATAGCTTTCTTTGATACCCAATCATGTTTGCATAACGTATCATCTTAAACCAGGTGTGTGGGTTATAAAGAAGTAGTCCTGATTTAATAGATCAATATTGTGAAACATATATGCACCTTTTGGTATGTACGTATTGCTACTCTTCCACTGTGACAAACAGTTTTAGGCACCTTAAATTCTTTTGAGTACTGATTAACGCGTTAGTCTTGGTTCTAGAATTTTAAGTACTGTAAGGCACAAGCACTTTATGCATTCATGCACTTAGTAAAGTCACTTACTGTAGTAAAGAGGAAAGAGGCTTATTCTGTGAAACTTACTGTGACATTTAAAACCGTCAGGCCCGTATTTATACTTTTTGACGCTAAACTGCGCTAACGCAGTTTAGCGTCAAAAAATTTTGCGCCGGCTAACGCCATTCTGAAGCGCCATGCGGGCGCCGTATTTATTGAATGGCGTTAGCCGGCGCAAGCAGACCGGCGCTGCCTGGTGTGCGTGGAAAAAAACCACGTACACCAGGCAGCGCCGGCGTAGGGAAAAATGGCGCTAGGGCGTCTTAAAAATGGTGCAAGTCAGGTTGACGCAAAAAATCGCCTCCACCCGATTTGCGCCATTTTTAACGACGCCCAGACGCCATTTACATGACTCCTGTCTTAGTAAAGACAGGAGTCATGCCCCCTTGCCCAATGGCCATGCCCAGGGGACTTATGTCCCCTGGGCATGGTCATTGGGCATTGAGGCATGTAGGGGGTTACAAATCAGGCCCCCCTATGCCACAAAAAAATATAAAAAAAATAAATATTTATACTTACCTGAACTTACCTGAATGTCCCTGGGGTGGGTCCCTCCATCCTTGGGTGTCCTCCTGGGGTGGGCAAGGGTGGCAGGGGGGGTCCCTGGGGGCATGGGAGGGCAGCTGTGGGCTCATTTTGAGCCCACAGGTCCCTTAACGCCTGCCCTGACCCAGGCGTTAAAAAGTGGCGCAAATGCGGGGTTTTCTGCCCCGCCAACTCCCGGGCGTGATTTTTGCCCGGGAGTATAAATACGAGGCAATTGCGTCGCAGTCATTTTTTTGGACGGGAACGCCTACCTTGCATCTCATTAACGCAAGGAAGGCGTTCACGCTAAAAAATGACGCTCTTTACTCATACTTTGGCGCTAGAGGCGTCTAGCGCCAAAGTATAAATATGGCGTTAGTTTTGCGCCGAATTTGCGTCGAAAAAAACGACGCTCATTCGGCGCAAACGGAGTATAAATATGCCCCTAAGTATCAAATTGAATAACTGTCTCCTGTACTGAATCATGTTTTACCTGAGTTTTCTTAATGTTTGTATGTGAATTGACTTGCTATGTCTCATCATGGATTGTGATGGATATGCTTAATAAAAAAGGTACTAAAATTAGAGGTCGATGACAGGGGGGATGGGTCACACAAGTAATCAGCATAGGTACCTTGCAGTTGGCATGAGTAGGATGTGGATGACCCAGTACCAATGACCACACTATTTCACAAACTATTAGAATATAATGCTCCTATTTTGTTGGGAGGGAACTTCAGTGTCTTAATCAATAATAACTTAGACAGGTCTAATTGTAGGTCTCAAATACACTCTTCTAATATGGTAAGATGCACCCAAAAAATCTTTGAGGGTTTATGCTTTGCCGATGTGTGATGAGAGAGGATGAATCTACAGAGGGTATATTCTTTTTTTTGTGATAAATAGGGGCATACAATAGATTATTAGTTTGTGGATCAGAGAGGCTTACACCAAATTAAGGATATAATGTACATTTCAGAGATATTTTCAGTTCATAAGTTAGTGGTGGTTGATCTAAATCTTGGGGGAGCTTGCCATGAAGAATTTGATCACTGGAGAGGCAGTATCTCGCAAATCATGATTTTAACTATGTTATATATTAGCACAGCTGAATATTTTTGAGGAATTTACAGAGTCGTCCCTTCTAAGTTGTTTGATGCTTACAAGGTATTCCTACAAGGGGTGTTTACTAGATGGTCAAAGGCGTATGTCAGGAAGGAGAGGAAAGTAGCCGAGACATTAAAGGGGGAGATGGAGAGGATTGAAGCGTTACTCAGTGATTCGTGAGGGGTCTATGAGTATCCTCAGTTTAGTTTGAAATTAGAAGAATGTAAAACAAGGAGAAATAGGAGGCAAGCTGCTTGCAGCACTTTGAGTACAGGGAGAAAATTGGAAAATTGTTGGCCTGGAAAGACAATACAAGGTCTCTGCGCAATGGTATTAAAGATTCACAGACAGGCATTGAGCTAACACATAAAAAAAATCAATATGGTATTTCAAAAATGTTATGGAGATCTCTACAGAGAAACAACTCTAACAGTTGAGAAATATATTGAAGATTGGATAGAGGCATGTTACTTTCCTTTAGTAACCATGGTTCAATGCGAAACCTTAACCCGAAAGATAACAAAGAAATCGATGAAACTATCTCAAAACTGAGGAAAGGGAAAGCAGCTAGGCTTGTCAGTTTACCAGCAGAATTATGTAAGATGGTGGCTCCGAAGTGAGCCTAGCCATGAGACTTCTGTTTAACAACATTCTGCTAAAGGACATAAATCCGTCCTCCAGCCCTATATCTTTACTAAATGCAGATTACAAGACCTTTGCAGAGATTTTAGCTAGGAGAGTAGCCACAGTAATAGGAGAAGTAATTCACAAAGATCAACAGTGTTTTTTGAAAGATAGGCACATACAATATCTAATACATACATTGATGGGCTCAAACGAACATGACAATAAACAACAAGGCTCCTCTGCCTTTTGCCCAGCAGGAGACAGCAGATAAGATATTTCCATTTGGCCTATATGCTGATGACCTCATGTTATAAGCCACCAACCGTCAAATGACTTTACAGTGATATGAATATTCAGCAAGAAAAATTGGCCAACTTTCAAGGTATGTAATCAGAGGTGAAGCTTTTAAGGGGGTGAGCGCTTGGGGTGCTACACCCCCTTCGTAAATGTATTTCATAGTAAGTTGTTGGGTTCAGGTGCTATCAGTCGAGTATGGAGAGGTGTCTGTAAGATTTCACTTTGTAAATACATTCAGCCAAAAACATACTTTCTCTCTGTGTGTTTGGAAGTTCTTAAAATGTTGTTTATTTTTTAGAATATTCGG
The DNA here is from genome assembly GCF_031143425.1 of Pleurodeles waltl. Classification (NCBI taxonomy): domain Eukaryota; kingdom Metazoa; phylum Chordata; class Amphibia; order Caudata; family Salamandridae; genus Pleurodeles; species Pleurodeles waltl. The sequence continues at coordinate 1,104,483,618 of NC_090444.1, read as the reverse complement.
TTTCCTCCCACTTATTAACATAACAACCTGCAGTCCTTTCCCTTTCCACAGCTCTTAGATCGACTTTATGCCCTGCTTGTTGTATAATGTACTTGAACATGATATGACAGTATGGTCATTGGAAAATCTGAAGTTCACTCCCTTCTCCAATGTTACTGACCAACCTATGCTCCTGTATGTAACAAATGGAGATAAATCTGAGATCATGGTGTGGAATCAGAATTTTCAAAATGAGCTAGTAAATGATGAGTTGAAAAATGTGCTCCTTGTAATGTCTGAAAATGTCACAAGAAAACTTTGTGGAAAAGTATGTAAAGAGAACAAGATGTATGTTACAGATGGTAAAAGTCTGATATGGCTGTTTGAAGCAAAATCTGATACTATTTTATTAGGACCGCCAACCAAAGCATCTCAATCTCATATTTTTTCAGAAATCCCTATGACATTTGGTTTAGAATAACAAGAGTGATTGGTCAAATTTTCGTTCTTGTTCCCTGTTTTAGCTTATTTCACTTATTTGACTCATTCCTTCCATGTTTTACATTTTCTGATTGAGTGTCCTCAATATTAGAAACTTTATTTTCTACTGCCTCAAAAGTGTTCAGGAAATACTTCATTTTGCATGGTCAAAAATATTATTTTTGGATGTACTCAGAGGTGGCATAATAATTGTTTTATACAATGTATTTCAGTAGCAATATGATCCAGCATAAAGGATAGATTATGCAAATTTCCAGAATTTTAGTCAGCCATTTGGGGGACTTCAAAATACTGAGTATTGTAGTAGTACTAAATTATTAAGGGTCCATAGTTTTAGATACTGGTTCCAGTTCTAATAAGCTGACAAGTATGATTGGCCCTATGTGCCACTTGTGTTAGGTGTCCAGCTTGCCACTTTCATTAGATCATTTTTAACCACTAGGTTACTAGGGCCCATATTTATACTTTTTGACGCTAAACTGCGCTAACGCAGTTTAGCGTCAAAAAGTTTTGCGCCGGCTAACGCCATTCTGAAGCGCCATGCGGGCGCCGTATTTATTGAATGGCGTTAACCGGCGCAAGCAGACCGGCGCTGCCTGGTGTGCGCGAGAAAAACCACGTACACCAGGCAGCGCCGGCGTAGGGGGAAAATGGCGCATGGGCGTCTTAAAATGGGGCAAGTCAGGTTACGTCGAAAAAATCGTCGTAACCCGACTTGCGCCATTATTTTTCGACGCCCATCCCCCATCAACATGACTCCTATCATTGTAAAGATAGGAGTCATGCCCCCTTGCCCAATGGCCATGCCCAGGGGACTTCTGTCCCCTGGGCATGGTCATTGGGCATAGTGGCATGTAGGGGGGCACAAATCAGGCCCCCCTATGCCCAAAAAAATTATTAAAAAAAAATAAAAAAATACTTACCTGAACTTACCTGAATGTCCCTGGGGTGGGTCCCTCCGTCCTTGGGTGTCCTCCTGGGGTGGGCAAGGGTGGCAGGGGGGGTCCCTGGGGGCAGGGGAGGGCACTCTGGGCTCATTTTGAGCCCACTTGTCCCTTAACGCCATGCCTGACCCAGGCGTTAAAAAGCGGCGCAAATGCGCCGTTTTTAGCCACGCCCACTCCCGGGCGTCTCTTTTGCCCGGGAGTATAAATACCACGTAAAGGCCTGGGAGTCATTTTTTAGACGGGAACGCCTCCCTTGCATATCATTAACGCAAGGAAGGGGTTCACGCTAAAAAATGACGCACATTCCGGGAACTTTGGCGCTATACGCCTCTAACGCCATAGTATAAATATGGCGTTAGTTGGCGTTAGTTTAGCGTCGAATTTGCGTCGAAAAAAACGACGCAAATTCGGCGCAAACGGAGTATAAATACGGCCCTAGATGTCTTATCTCAACTTATATTTTCTGACTCTTAGACCTATTTTACCCATCCCTCTGACACTCAAGGGCTAACTAATATTGGAATTTTCCCCTCATCTTTAGGGTTTTCTACAATGCCTTTCACTATCACTGACAATTTTACAATCTCCTTGTATTGCTTGTTGTTGTACAATCCCGGATGTAGTCACTTTCTGTGAGTCTTTGACTTATGTCTGGTGCTCTCAGCTGGAGTCACCTTATTTGCCCCTGCCATTCCTTTTGTTTGTTTTCACTACACAAAGAAAGGGCTTGATTTGGAATTTTGCAGATGGGTTACTCTGTCACTAACATGACGGATATCCTCTTCGTATTACAAGTGGCATAGAATATAATGGACTTGTGATACAGCAGACAGGATATCTGTCATGTTTATGACAGAGTAACCTGGTCCACCAAACTCTAAATCAGGCTCAAAGTCTGGGGGATCACTCCTTCTTTTAGGGAAACCCCCTCTACGTCCATTGAGCAGAAGTGCACTTCTTTCAAAGATCTTCCATTTCTAAAATTGAAAGTTCTTAAAGATTCCAGGTAAGGGGGCTGATTGAGAATCTGACATATTGTGTTCACTAAATAGAGTAGATAATTTGGACATAACTTGAATGGCTGAGATGTGATCAAATCATAGGTAGGATTGACGTAGGAAGAGCAAGAAGTCACAGTAGAGAAGGAGCACTAAACCTCATGATTCCATTATAGCACAGTTGATTTTCTCCCCTCTTCTGCATGTTTTTATGTACGAGTCCTAACATTAACCACACTTTTTAATTCCTACTGTGACTGTTCTCATGCTCCCACTGGCAGAGCATGAATATAGAACACTTCTCTTTATTAAAGGAAATTTGGAACAACTCCTTCTTGCAGGTCCCTTTGAGCTTCCACTACTTATCTCCTACCGGGTGTTATTGGTTCATCATGAGCCAGTCTCAGATCAGTGAACTTTATAGACCACTCTTGATAGGTCAGCTCTCAGCATTGGGGTGAGGAGCCGGTGCTTGAGAAAATAATCACATGGTTTGAGCAAATCAGTTCCTCTTTTTGATTCTTTGCTGCTTCTGAATTTTGCTCTGAATAAAATACATGGTAGGAAGTGTTGGGGATCAGAAAAAGCAACAATGGCATATTTCTCCAGACACTTAATCCAGTTGCCAGCAAAAAAAAGCCTCTGGTCGGGCATAGACTGCTGCAAACATCTGTCACCTCCTTCTCCTACCATGAGTAAAAGAGTAGATAAACCTGTAAAAAACAAAAAGTTGGCATAAGCTCTTTGATTCAAGTTGCTTTTGTTTTGCTTTTCACATTGAAGAAAATACAGATATTGAAGATAAGAAGGAACCCTCATCTTATGCTGATTTCTGATGTACTATAGTTTTTCCCTCTCTTTTAATTTAAGGATCCAATCATTAAAAATACTGCAACAAAATCAGAATATATTTTAAAGGAGGCAGTTAATTGTGTGTGATTGCTTGTAGATTATTTTCTTTTTATGGTAGTATTCTGATGTCAGAATGAAGCTGCCTTATATTATTACATCACTACTTATAGTCAAAACAAATAAATTATGTCATTATGTTCTACCTTTTGAAATGGCATTGGTCTAGTGGCCATCTTACCTTGAAACCTCAAGCAGAATGGGCTTCGGAGGGCAGCTGAGCAAAGAGGGTACACCCCCCAGCACAAAGGGTATATCTTGGGCTGGTTTGTGCTCACTGGCACCATTCTAGTTTCAGGTGACCTGGTGACTGGCTGTGGAAGAGCAGGGCTGCTTATTTTGGAGAGGTTTTGGCGTTTGCTGTTGACTCAGTAACAAACTTAATGGAAGACAAGAGAGTGCAGGCTTTGTATCTCCTTCACGAGGTAGCACATCTGGATTTGGTTGTGGCTGGCGTGGAGGGCACTGAAGCCATCTCAGGCCACCTGATGCGCAGGGCATCTGACCGCATGGCAGCTGCAGTTTAGATTTGCCTGCTGCTGCATAACAAAAAGCAGCGGTGAGCAAAGAAACACAGGTGAGTGCAAGGGGCTGCTCGAGGACTCGTCAAGCGGCCCCCGAGAGATTGCAGGGGGGGGGCAGGGCCAACAGACATGGAACATCGGGGGCAGACTCTCAGGCCATTGGAGTCCTTGACATCAAAAATAGGCCAACAACACTCCCATGTAAGGGTGGGAAGCAGGGGTTATCCTGCAAGAAAAAAGTGGCAAGGTTGCAGGAGGTACTGACAGTAGATTGCTGGCAGTCTGCTCAAAGTCTAAAGTCCGACACGTATATAGTGGGCAAGAGCAAGGTGGCAATGCGGGCAGCCATGTTAGAAGTACCCAACCCACCTTTATCAGGAGAATGCATTGGGGGTGTGGTGTGGGAGTTTGGGGAAGGGGTGCATAGGTGGGCCCCTTGGGCAACAATAAGACAGTGAGGGAGGCACAGGACCACAGCATGTGACTTCCGTTGAGCAACTGGAGGATCCCTGGAGCAGAAGGAAGGATGGTACCAGTGCAGGCTATATCCCTGGGGCAGCTTGTCAGGTTTTGACAGGGCCCCACTGGGCTTGCATGAACAGTGGTTAGCTGGGGTACTTCAGGGAGCAGAAGAAGGCAGGGAGTCCTGCAGAGATGACTTTGCAATGGAGAAGCAGGAAGGAGGGGACAAGGAGAGGCAGGTAGACAATGGAGCATGACCCATGTTGGTTCAGGCCAGAGTCCACACTGCTAGCTCCACTGCTTGAGTGCAGCAAAGAGGAAGATGTGAGGGTAGGTGGAAATTGGGGTGTGCAAACTCTTCAAAGGCATTTTGATGGGGAGCCAGAGTGGGGCACCAGGGCTGTGGGGGGCCCGGGGAAGTTGGGGAGAGAGCTAGGGATGCACTCAACTGAGTCAGGGTTTCAGTGAAGACACAATGAGGGCAGCAGGCAGGTTGTGGAGGGGTGACCACTGGGGAGAATTGTGAGGTCCAGGGCAGATTGTTGTGGGTCCAAGACATGAGCTTGGTCTGGCTCTTAGAAGCACAGGAAACCAAAACACCATGTCTGTCATCTTTTTTGCAGGTTACAGAAAACACCAGAGGAGCAGACTTGGGAAAGTGTGGTGTGACTCGTATGCCCAGAGGAGATGTGATAGCAGGGTCCAGTGTGGTCTGCCAGATGACATCTAGGGTCAGAGCAACCACTGGCAGAAGAAGATCTGAAGTGGCCTCTGCTGTGCCAGCAGTGAGACCGTTTTGAGAACAGTCTGGATGGGTGAATTGGCAGCACAATTTGGAGAAGTTGTAACGGCCACCTGTAGGAGGCTGGCCTGGTTTGTAGTGGGTACCTTGTGTACTTACACCTTAAACCAGGTCCAGTTATCCCAAATTAGTGAAGTAGTAGTGTTCCAGCAGCTTAAGCTGATAGAGGTAGCTACAGCAGAGCAGCTTAGGCTGAACTATGAGACATGCAAAGCTCAAACAATACCACTTATAGTTACACAGTACTTATACACAAGTAAAGACAATACTCAGTGTTACCAAAAATAAAGGTATTTATTTGGGTGACACAGTACCAAAAATATCTTAGAGACAATACTCATTCTGAAGTTAAGTATTATAGACAATATATACACTAGACACCAAAATTAGACAAGTAAATAGTCATAGAACAATGCAAACAGTAGGAAATCCTATAGAATATAAAGGGAGAAAATAGGTCTATGGGCAACACAAACCATATACTAAAAAAAGTGGAATGTGAATCACAAATTCCCCCTAGACAAGTATAGTGTGTGCAGAATCGCTGGGAGAGTAAGAATACAGTAAAGGTAAGTAAATTACCCCACTCCAGAGCCCAGAAAAGCAGGATTAAAGTACTGCAAGTTTCCTTAGGACACACTACACCTCGTTTTTGGGACTTTGCAGCAGCCAACCAAGTCTACAAAGAACAACTGCTGGATTATTGGACTTGAAGACCTGCAAAGGAAGGGGACCAAGACCAGAAGTCTAAAGAAGTTCCAGGTAGGACAGGAGCCCCTGCCAACCCAGAGGAGGGTGCAAAAGAAGAGTACCCGGTTAGTCGAAGACTGCAGAAATGCACCCTAGGAAGAAGCCAGCGGGTTTTTGCATGATGCAAAAGATGTGCCACGGCCTAAAGATTGTTGCAGATGAGATTTTGTGTTGAAAGGCAGCAACAAGCCTTAGCTACGGCAAAAGTGCATTTTTCATCAAAATGACGCTGGATGGACCCAGGAGGGACTTGGGGACCTCAACTCTGTGTGAGAAAGAAGAGGAGGCTCTCAGCACTTTAGAGAGCCCTCAGGATGCCAGCCAGCACCCCCAGAAGCTGCAGGAGCTGGGTTCAAAGGAGGTGTGAAATGCAGTTCATGCAGCACAACAAAAGAAGGTCCCATGCCGCCGGAGAACAACTCAGCGAGTTCAGCGTCACAGGGTAGAGTCCTGGGGACCTGGCCCAGGCTGTGCATGAAGGAATTTTTCAAAGAGTGCACAGAGGCCTCAGGAGGGGAAGAAAACACAATACACAGGGGTACCATCATTCTCGGGGAAGGCAAGGTCTTACCTCTTCCAAATTGCATCAGAAGGACCTCAGGATAGTCTATGTTGAAGATGTCTACCCTCTGTGTCCTTAGGAGCACGCTCGTCGCCATGAGAGGAGTCCCAGTGTACCGGTCATTGCCTTGGAAGGTGCCTGCTTGGAGCAGGGGAGTGACACCGTCACTCAACTGGAGATTTCTTCGGTCCTTCTGGTGCAGGATGAAGACAGGGAGTCCCCAGAGCATGCACACCATGGAAACTGTTGCAGTTGCTGACTTGGAGCTGAGGTTGCTGAAGCTTGTAGACACTTTGTTGCAGTTACAGCATTTTTAGGAGCAGGCTGCGGTTGATCCAAGGTCAGAAGAATCTGAAATTGTTGCAGAAGATTCCTGAAGGGAACTTGCAAACAGAATCTGAAGAGAACCCACAGGAGAGACCCTAAATAGCCCTGGGGGGGGGAGGGGGAGGGTTGGCTACCTTATCAGGTATGGACCTATCAGGAGGGGTCTCTGATGTCACTTGCTGGCACTGGCAACTCAGAGGCCTCCAGAGTGCCTCCACACCTTGCAAAGCAAGACGGATGAAGTCTGGGACACACTGGAGGAGCTCTGGGCACCACCCCTGGGGTGGTGATGGTCAGGGGAGTGATCACTCCCCTTTCCTTTGTCCAGTTTCCCCCCAGAGCAGGGTAGAAGGGGTCCCTGAACTGGTGTAGACTGGTTTATGTAAGGAGGGCACCATCTACGCCCTTCAAAAAATTTGCAGAGGCTGGGGGAGGCTACCCCTTCCCAGCATGTAACACCTATTTCCAAAGCGAGAGGGTGTAACACCCTGCTCTCAGAGGAAATGCTTTGTTGTGCCTTCTTGGGACTGGGCTGCCCAGACCCCAGGAGGGGCAGAACCCTGTCTGTGAGGTGGCAGCAGCTGTAGCTGCAGTGCAAGCTGCAGTGAGCTGGTTTGGCAGTACTGGGAGTCCATGGTGGAGCCCCCAGGATGCATAGAATTGGCTCCCCAATACCAGATTTGGAATGGGGGGACAATTCCATGATCTTAGACATGTTACATGGCCATATTCAGAGTTACCATTGTGAAGCTACATATAGGTATTGACTTATATGTAGTGCATGTGTGTAATGGTGTCCCTGCACTCACAAAGTCTGGGGAAATGGCCCTGAACTATGTGGGGGCACCTTTGCTAGTGCAAGGGTGCCCTCACACTTAGTAACTTTGCACCCATCCTTCAGCAAGTGAAGGTTAGACATATAGGTGACTTATAAGTTAGTTAAACACAGTGAAAATGGCTGTGAAATAGTGTGTGCACTATTTCACGCAGGCTGCAATGGAAGTCCTGAGTAAGGGTTTGCCTGAGCTCCCTATGGGTGGCAAAGGAACTGCTGCAGCCCATATAGATCTCCTGGAACCCCAATGCCCTGGGTACCTAGGTTCTTATAAGGGGGGGGGTCCAGTATGCCAATAAAAATTGGTAAATGAAGTCACTGGCCTAAAAGCAGAGAGAGCATAAGCACTGAGGTTCTGGTTAGCAGAGCCTCAGTGACACAGTTAGGCACTACACAGGCATACACATTAGTCCACAAACCATGAGCACTGGGGTCCTGCCTAGCAGGATCCCAGTGAGACAGGCAAAACACACTGACATATAGGTATTTATCTATGAGCACTGGCGTCCTGGCTAGCAGGATCCCAGTGACACAGTAAAAACACAATGACACACACTCACAAACAGGCCAAAAGTGGGGGTAACAATGCTAGAAAGAGGCTACTTTCTCACACCACCCGGGACATCAGTCGTAGTGCCCCAATACAGCAGAAGTCAGCAGTACAGCAGAAGGGGCAGGCAGGTCGGTGTTGGGTAGGGGAAGAGTGTGCTGAGGATGACATTTAAGTGGATAATGAGGATGACAGTCTGGGGAAAGTTGTGGGCTGGTTTATAATGTGCCTGGGTTCGGGGTGAACAACATGGCAGTGGTCCAAATCATAAAGAGGCAATCTACCAGGGATGTGCAAGTGTCGAAGATGCTGCATGTGTTGGTGCTTGGATGCCTGGGACATGACATTGTGTTTAAAGCACAACATGTGCCGGTGTGGAATCACATTCTCCTGGATCCATCTTGGGCCTAGTGGGCCCTCTGATACACAATGAAAACACAGGCCTGCTTCTGTTGAACACCTTACAATGTTAAATTAGAGAAGAAATGTCTATTGTGCTTGAAATGCATTATGTTGCAAGGCTTGCTAAACTGACGGCCATCACAAGACACCACCGCATGCTAGCTTGCGAAGTCCTCACTACTAAAAGTACTAACGTATGCACTTATGGTTCCTCTTTCTCCACATATAGCTGTATCACGAGACTTTTGATTCAGAGGACATTGTGCAAGCTTCTTGTCTATGATTCTAACCCTTATATGGAGCATTATGAAGAATAAATGATAAATCAAGTGTGCTGTATAGCAAAATTAATCATACGTCTATATCAAGAACCAATGAAATGTATTAATGTGTCTGCGGTTTAATTCTATAAAAGATCATGTATCACTTCCTTGTTCAGGCTGTTTGAGCATGGTTGCATGTTCAGTCTCCGTGTACACGTATCTTTGTGATTATCATTAAAGTATATATTTCTTTAGAGGAACAGGATGGTCTGTGGTTTTGTATCCTGATTCCCCGTGGACAGACTTGACTTCTACATCTGGTGGAGAATGTCCACCCCAGCAGTAAGGGCAGGTGGTGCCCAGGGGTTATCGAGTGGTAGTTGTCCACTCCAGTGGTGCAGGCAGGCAGTGCCCGGTTCTTGCATGTTTTCTGTTCTGGCAGCGTTGAAGTGTTGTGTTCAATGGGGGTTTCATATTGATTTATTGTTTTTCTGCTGGTTACATGATGAATTGAGTAATATGAATGGATGAGGTGTAAGAAAGGGGTGTTGGAGGAATCAACGGTGTGCATGACTTCTGTGTTATGACAGTAGAGAGACTATAGTGAGTTGGGAGTGTGGGCTCCTGGTGGATATACTGACATAAAATATAAGGGGTGTACTGACATGTGTATAAACTGACTGTTTAAGCTGCTATTCTACTAGAACTTAGAAGAAGTACGCGCCAATACCATTACAGTGACTGATTACTACAACTGCCAGGGTCTGCCTGCGCACCACACTCTGCTGTCACCACGCACCAGCAGAAAGGGTGGGAAGCATGGCCATCACTTAGGGCATTTACATGTTTTTGTCATATTGGTGTCATATTGTCCTATATGTGAGTGCGTGCACTGTTCACCGTTGTTGCATTACCTGTGTGTCACCCGCCACTGATCTGGTCCGGGTTCTAATCCCATACAGCCGCACCCTGCCTCAGGGCAGGAAAGCAAGGGTGTGGGATCCTTGCCTTTCTCTCTTGACCTTTCTGTTATCTTTTATTCGCAAAAAGGATGCCAGTGAACGCCGTCACCAGCACCTTTGGCACTGTTTTCATTCCAACTTGTGCATGCTTGCGGTGAACAAGGCTGCGTGTACTGTTGCGTGATTGAAGACAAGCTCTCCGCTTCACTAATAACAAATGGTGTTTCCTGGCGTGACCAAATTGTTTGCGTGAAGTGGTAAGGGAAAGCGGTGACCCTTCTTTCTCCTCTCTTATTCAGCTATGGGGAACCCCCTTAGCAAGGGCCATTTTGACACACACCAACCCACACCGCAAAGGATAGTCCTGCATACCAGGTAGCAGTTAAACAAGGACCACATTCATTAATGTTTCTTGACAAATGGCATAGACTGACTGCCAGGAGACCTGACTTACAGTTTCCAAGAAATGGCACATATGACATGAACAGGTTGTCATACTTGAGACAAATGCTGATTCTAAAGGGACGGAAAATCTGGAATTTAGAATGTGACACCTTCTATTCCTGGGATTTTTGCCTGAGAAAACTCAGGATGACCAACAACGTCAAAGCCAAAGTGCACAAGGAGTTGGTCGTGCTGAAAGACGGATTTTATTCTGAGAGACAGAGGAGTGACAAAAGGGAGGAGTGGAGGGATAAAATGCTTGAAGTGGTAGGGACATTCCCATTTCTTCCTGTGGTAGGTGCACCATCACAGGAACACAATATGCAGGGAACAACAGAGGAAGAGACCGAGGACACACTCATTGAAGACATACTGAAGGGGAGGTTAGGTAATGAGAATAAAAGAGTGAGGTCGGGGGAAAAAGTGCACATTGACCACTTAGTGACAGGCACAGAGCCTCCTGAGCTATCCTTGGCTCAGAAGGCTGCAGCCTGTGAACTCGCACATGGTTTAATAAAAGAGGAGCTAGCAAAAATTAACCTTGAACAAGTAACGGACTTTCAAATGCTGCAAGAAATAAGAGAGGAAGCAGCCCACATTGCTCAGAAAACGAGCAAGGAAAGTGACAGTTTGTTCGCGCAGGCTACAAAGAAAGGCAATGGACCAAAATTGTTGAATACACATTGGAAACAGCAGTTCCAAGATGCATCCAGGGACAGCAGTGTAGGGACAAAGGGATTGCATGAGATAAAATGGGAGATATGTGTCTTCACACACCACATGAAGCATAACATTGATATTATGACAAGGTTTTTAGAAGGAGGCTTGTCAGGGAATAAGAAGAGCAGCCTCCCGGGGGCACAGGCGAAGGGAAATTCACCATACAGTACACCAAGTAGTTCCCCCGGCACACTAAGAAAGACTAAGGCCCTCATTCTGACCTTGGCGGGCGGCGGAGGCCGCCCGCCAAAGTCCCGCCGTCAGGTTACCGTTCCGCGGTCGAAAGACCGCGGCGGTAATTCTGACTTTCCCGCTGGGCTGGCGGGCGGTCGCCTTCAGACCGCCAGCCAGCCCAGCGGGAAAGAGGCTTCCACGATGAAGCCGGCTCGGAATCGAGCCGGCGGAGTGGAAGCTGTGCGACGGGTGCAGTTGCACCCGTCGCGTATTTCACTGTCTGCGCAGCAGACAGTGAAATACATGTAGGGGCCCTCTTACGGGGGCCCCTGCAATGCCCATGCCAGTGGCATGGGCACTGCAGGGGCCCCCAGGGGCCCCACGACCCCCCCTACCGCCATCCGGATCTCGGCGGTCCGACAGCCGGGATCTGGATGGCGGTAGGGGGGGTCGGAATCCCCGCGGCGGTGCAGCAAGCTGCGCCGCCGCAGAGGATTCAATGGGGCCGCGGTACACTGGCGGGACCCCGCCAGTGGTGCCGGTCCGACCGCGGCTTTACCGCCGCGGTCGGAATCCCCATTGGAGCACCGCCGGCCTGTCGGCGGTGCTCCCGCGGTCCTCCGCCCTGGCGGTCAAAGACCGCCAGGGTCAGAATGACCACCTAAGTTTCTGAAATCAGACAGAAAAAATTGTTGTGCCATACTTACAGATCTCATTGATAAAAGGCAGACATTTTTGAGGTAGAAAGAGATTACAGTAGGGAATACAGGGAGGAACTACTGGCCATGGCGCGACCAGAACTGATGGCCCTATGCCCTGAGGTACACCACAGATATGCACAATACACCAACAGCACGAGTCCCTTGCCAACAGAATACAGTTGGGACACTTCTCAAATGAGTTTCACAGATGCAGATGTGCCATCCTGGGGTAACGATAAATTGTCTGAAAAACTGGAATACGCCATATTAAAATTACAAAAATGGAAGGAATTGAAAGAAAAACAGATCAGATCAAAGATGATGGCCCTGAGAGAAGTACCTTCGTCCTCCACAGGAGAGGATGGCCATACCCCGACATATGTCTATGTACCTTGGCACAGAGCTGACCTGTTTTCCTTCACCAAAGACTTCCCAAAATTACGCAATGAGCCACACAAATGGTACACAGAATTGAATAGAATAGTGGCAATGGGAGAAATGCTCTGGAAGGATTTGAACATGTTATTCAGTAGAATAATACCACAAGATTTATGGGAGGATTGCAAGAAAGTGGTAGGATGGCCAACAGAGGAACCAGTGAGGGGGAAAGGAGGAGCACCAGGAGACGAGGTAGAGGCTGCAAGAGACAAGGTGATAAAATACATACAAGAAAAGGTACCAGAGGAAAAGGTAGATTGGTCTAAAATAATACATACAAAACAGGAGAAGAATGAGAGTGTAACAAGTTACTATGACCGCCTTCTACAGGTCTACCAGCAGAGTAGTGGAATGAAGAACCAACTGGGTGAGGCAATGCCTGCGTTTGTGACTAACTTTGTATATGGATTACAGCAACCTATACAAACTCACTTACAGACGTCTTTTGTTTGCTGGCAACAAGAACCCATTGACAAAGTGTTAGCAGCGGCAAGGTATTGCGCGGACTATCAAACAAATATCCAAAAGGCAGACAATGAGAAATTGAAAAAGGATAAGGTAAAGCTAATGGTGGCACAAGAACGGTTTTACAGCAATAGTCAAAGCAGGGGTAGGGGAAGGGGCAGGGGACAGGGTGAACAGGTACCTTTCAGGCCCCCGCTATGTACCACCTATTTCCACTGTAACCAACAAGGAGACTGGAAGGCAGATTGCCCCCTTTTAGCCAGGGGACAAAGGGGTAGAGGTCAGCAGAGACAACAACAGGGCAATATACAACACGGGATACAACAGTCACCCCTACTTTATACTAACAATGCATATGAAGCAGCCCCGGTAAATGACCCGGCTTGTGCGGTTTGGGGTACATATCAAGACATACCACAGGCACCTCAGGGGGGGCATGGGTTTCCATATCCACCTCCTGTTGAGGTGCATTTTACAGGCCCAGTACTGTTGGTTGATCAAGAAGGTCCATATGTAGATGGAACAGTGCTAAGCAAAACGGTGCCATTCTTAGTTGACACTGGGGCAACTAGGTCAATGCTGAAGGGCTTTGATATACCCAACGCACCATTATCAGCAACACTAATAACAGCCGTAGGTTTGACAGGACAACCTATGAATGAATACTCCACACAACCATTGAAATTCAAAGTAGGCCCTGTTACTGTAAATCACCAATTCATTTTTGGGAGACACTGTCCAGTAAATTTGCTAGGAAGGGATCTCCTATGTAAATTACAGGGCACCATTAGCTGCTCACCTGAAGGGTTCTTCCTGGAAAGCAAGGAGAATAGGATAGCATTGCAGGCTTTCATGAGATGTGACCCCGGAGGAAAGGGGCAAGAGCAAAGTCTCCCACAAGAGTTACAAGACTCGGTCCCCAGTGAAGTGAGGGCAAGGGGGCCAAATGATGTGGGAAGAATATTAGATTGTCTCCAAGTGCGAGTGACACTGCACCCTGGAGCCCGTCTACCATAGGTGCCACAATACAAAATAGCTAAAGAGGGAGAGGAGGGGATAGCTCCAGTAATAGAAGAGCTTCTAAAGGAGGGAATACTGCGGGAGGTACGACACAGCCCCTGCAGCACCCCTATTCTCCCTGTGAAAAAGACAACAAAAGGGCCAGCTGGGGCCCCGGTATACTGATTTACTCAAGATCTTAGGGAACTGAACAAGGCAGTCATACCATCGTTCCCTGTGGTTCCCAACCCGGCCACCATTATATCAAACATTCCCAGGAGAGCCACGCACTTCACAGTCCTGGATCTCAGTAATGCATTTTTCTCAGTGCCTCTTCGTAGGGAATCTCAGGGTCTATTCTGTTTCACATTCAGAAATAAGAAGTTAACATATACTTGTCTTCCCCAGGGGTACATGGACAGCCCAACATTATTCTCTGACGCTTTAAGAGCAGATTTGGCATCATTGCACTTTTCAGGAGGATCAGATTTGATACAATATATTGATGATTTGTTGCTAGCCTCACCATCACGGGAAGCGTGTGTCCAGGACACCGTGGCCCTACTCTGTCACCTTGCCAGAAAAGGACATAAGGTGTCCCCAAAGAAGTTGCAGTTTTGCCAATCAAGGGTGAGGTACCTACGGCACGAACTATCACCAGCGTCCAGGAGATTGCTACCAGATAGGATAGCAACAATAACTCAGTACCTCAGGCCACAAACACAGAAGGAGGTGAGAGCTTTCCTTGGGGTGGCAGGTTACTGAAGGCATTGGATACCGAATTTCTCCCTGATTGCGCAACCACTTTTAAATTTAACACACAAGGATGTGCAAGATAAAGTACCATGGTAAGAAAACTGTGAGGAGGCTTTTCAGAAATTAAAGTTCGAATTGTCTGCGGCATCAACGTTAGGCCTCCCAGATTACACCAAAGATTTCCACTTATTTTGCTATGAAAAGGGGGGTTGCTCCCAAGGGGTTTTGGCACAAAAAACACGGCAGCTTCTACCGCTCAGTGGCTTACTATTCGGCCACCCTGGACCCAGTAGCAGCAGGTCTTCCCCCATGTCTGAGAGCAGTAGCAGCAGCCGCCTTAGCAGTGGAACAATCAGAGAACATTGTCCTGGCTCATACTTTGGTGTTACATGTCCCACACGCAGTTGACACATTACTAACTACCACTAAGACCCAGCACCTGACAAATGCTGGCCTCTCACGCTATGAGTTGACACTATTGGCACCACACATAAAGATAATGAGATGCACAACATTGAATCCCTCCTGCCTGTTGCCTACCGAAAAGGATCACGATGATCCTACCATAGATAATTCTTTCCACGATTGTATTATGGCAGTCGACCCACACACCAAGGTGAGGCCGGACCTCAGAGACGCCCCATTCCCAGAGGCCGAGGGCAATTTGTTTGTGGATGGTTCATGCATTAGGGACCACACTGGGATGCTACAAGCAGCCTATGCCGTGGGGACGGCCAAAAGACTACGTGAAGGAGGAAGGTTACCAAACATTAAAAGTGCCCAGGCAGCAGAATTAATAGCTCTTATCAGAGCATGCAACTTGGCAGCAGGAAAGACAACGAACATTTACACAGACAGCCAATATGCTTTTGGGGTCACTCGTGATTTCGGTCAACTGTGGACGATGAGGGGATTCCTCACTTCAGCAGGCCAACACATACAATATGCTTCATAGATTTTTGCCTTGTTGCAAGCTCTACTACTGCCCAGAAAAGTTGCAATTGTAAAATGTGCAGCCCACACCTCTGCTAAGGACTATGTTTCTATGGCCAATGCTTTTGTTGACAAAGAGGCACGAAGAATAGCACTCAGTGGGTGTGAATATGAAATGGTCAAGGTCAAACCCACCACAATAGCTAAGGAGGAAAGTACATATTTTGATCCAAAAAGTGTTCAACACTAGGCTGACGAGTCAGAACTAACAGATTGGGAAAAGGGTGGTTGCAAGAAAGATGGGGAGGGTGTGTGGGTGGGACCCAAGGGTAAAATATGTCTACCATCCATGTTACTGTCCTCTATGGCACGCCTTTTCCATGGTCCCTCACATGTGGGTAGAGATGGAATGATACGACTGTTTTCACAGTGTTGGTTTAATACCAAATTTCGGCAATGTGCAGATCATTTATGTAAGAGATGCACCATTTGTGCACATTACAACACTGGCAAAGGTACACCAACTGCTTCAGGCCACTTCCCACCGCCACATAGATTCTTTGAAAGCCTCCAAATGGACTTCATTGAGATGGCCCCGGTATACAAGATAAGATATGTTTCGGTAATAGTTTGCATGTTCAGCAAATGGACTGAGGCATACCCCACCAGGAACTGTGATGCACAAACTGTGGCTAAGTGCCTTTTAAAAGAGTTAATACAACGTTTTGGGGTACCGATTCTTTTAAGTTCAGACAATGGACCAGGATTCATTTCACATGTTATTCAGGGCCTTTGCAATGGGCTGGGAATAACACAAAAGTTGCATTGCACATATCATCCACCCGCAGCAGGGGCAGTAGAGAGGAAAAATGGGGTGTTGAAAAACAGAATAGGGAAGATATGCGTGGTGACTGAACTATCTTGGATTGATGCATTACCCTTAGCGCTCCTTGTTATGAGAAGTACCCCTGATAGTGTCACAAAATTGAGTCCCCATGAGGTGCTATTTGGGCCCCCTATGAACATTCCAGGCCACATGTCAGTTGCCCCATTGGCAATAACAGATGATCTTTTGTTACATTATTGCAGGAAAATAACAGAGACATTACTCTGTCTTCACCGCCAGGTACTGCAGGCCTTGCCAGTAGGAGGAACGCCACAGAACACGGACTACAGCCTGGCAACTGGGTTTGGGTCAAGGCCCACACTAGATGCCATTGACTTCAACCACGGTGGAAAGGGCCTTACTAGGTCCTACTGACAACAGCCACAGCGGTCAAGTGTGAGGGTTTCACATATTGGATCCACAGCTCACACACCAAGAGGGCCATTGGACCTGAGGACATCCAGCCACCACCCGCTGTACCCATGAAGATCAGACCCTCACCGCAGGGGTACAACCTTCGATCAACAAGCAACACCAGACAACACTGACAGGACTGCTCGTGCTGCACTCCTACAGGAGTCAGGAGATGCAAGCGGGTCCTGCGGTGAGACTACAAGGGACTGCTCGTGCTGCGCTCCTACAGGAGTCAGGAGATGCAAGCGGGTTTATCAAGGAGTTCTTCATAGACTGCTCGTGCTACACACCTCAGGAAAGGGAAGGGTGCAAGCGGGTCTTATCTGAATATCTACATATATAACGCAAGTAGTTTCAAGTGCTAGTAACCTCTGACACCACTCTGTAAAGTGCCAACAAGAAGATACATGAATAAGAGAGTAACAGACAAGGACTAAAGAGTACAATTTGTGACACTTGGTATACTAGGAGTATAATAATGCCTGGAAGAAGAAGAGAGGAGAAAAAGTGGCCTATGGTACGAACTGCCATATGTACCCCAGTTCCAGCAATAATTATCACCATGGTGATTATTATATATTGAGAAGAAATACATATCCCATATCTAGACCAAGGACATTATATCAATAAAAGTGTAAATGAAATAGGGATTACCATTGATGCGCAAAGAGAACAAGGGGAGAACTCTAGTGTGGAAGAAAGGGTGGGGAACAGGACACAGTGGATAAACTATACAAAGTGGGAGGAAGATGGGAACAATTACAAGGATAATGCATTTGTGCAAATGGTGAAATTTTATAAATAATTAGCAAATGTGTCGGATTGCTATATTTGTACACACTTACCCACCTCTACCCAGGGAAGGACAGATTACGCCCAGATTCCTCTTCCCCAGTACGTTTCATGTCACATACTAAACAGCATGTTTGCAAAGGAAGTGAATGGGACTATAAAGAGAAGGCCACCTAAGAGTAAGAGGAAGGTTGGAAAAGGGGGAGTAAAGAAGGCAAAAAGAAGGGGGAGAAGAGAATGTAAAGGAGGAGGTAGGATAGGTGTGTGTGGGAAACTAGTACCGGAAAAAGGTGAAAAAGAGCTGCTGGAAGCATTCAACATAGGAAGAGATAAGGGTTATGCACAGGGTGAGAAGAACATAGATATATCAAGAATGAATGTCCCTTTCTATACAAAAGGAGAAAAAGGGATCATGGTGTTTTCGATACCTCAAAGGCAGCATCCCAAGGCCAAATACATTTTATGATAAGGTGTGTTGAATTGTTACACCAGTAATGAAATGCCCTAGCATACACCTTCCCGACCATAACAAAAGCAGCATAAAGGTAGGAGATAGCACCTGCTCCAAATACTCTGATTTGGATAAAATACGGAAGGGCCCAGAAGGTTTGTCTATAGGTCTTTCAGCTCCAAGGGGAATATTCATGGTATGCGGGACATCAGCATATTTTAGACTCCATGCAGGGTGGCAGGGCTCCTGCTACCTGGCGTTCGTACTACCCCGAATGTTGCATATAACCAATTTAACAAACGCAACGCAAGGGGTACCTGGAAGGGTACGAAGAAGAAGGACACCTACTTGGTTGGATAGGTTCATAGCAGTGGAAGGAGTATTTGTGATGCCATTAGGGATAGCGCATTCAGAATATCAAATACACAAATTGACAGAATTGGTGGAAACATTAGCAAGTTCTACAGCAGCAGCCCTAGGTAACATTACTGAAGAACTTACAGACTTAAGAGTTGTTGTAATACAGAACAGACTTGCGTTAGACATCATACTAGCAAGAGCCAGTGGTGTATGTCAAGTGATCCACCAGGAATGCTATGTATATATACCGGATAACAGTGGGAATGTGAGGAAGGCAATAGGGGAAATAAAGAAGGTAGAAGAGGGAGCAAGGAAAGTGGCAGATGTGACAGATGTAGGAGGAATACTAAATGACATTGCAGCATGGTTCCGTGGTTGGGGAGCCTGGCTGATAGAAGTACTGGTGGTGGGAATAGTGGGTTTAATAACACTGTGTGTGCTGATAAGGGTGTGCCCTTCCTGTTTGACCATGTTAATGAAGAAAATGTGTCAAAAGGACACTGAGCACCATTGCAAGAGAAGGCATGAGGAGGAGGCCAGGAAAGATGATGCTATTGAAATGACACCTGTCCATCATGATATTTAGATTGTCATTGAGTGTTTTCATTGGGTATCAGAGGGCGGAATGTGGAATCACATTCTCCTGGATCCATCTTGGGCCTAGTGGGCCCTGTAATACACAATGAAAATACAGGCCTGCTTCTGTTGAACACCTTATAATGTTAAATTAGCTAGGCCTTGAAGAATAGTCTATTGTGCTTCAAACGCATTATGTTGCAAGGCTTGCTAAACTGACGGCCATCACAAAACACCACCGCATGGTAGCTTGCGAAATCCTCACTACTAAAAGTACTAACGTATGCACTTATGGTTCATCTTTCTCCACATATTGATGTATCACGAGACATTTGATTCAGAGGACATTGTGCAAGCTTCTTGTCTATGATTCTAACCCTTATATGGAGCGTTGTGAAGAATAAATGATAAATCACATGTGCTGTATAGCAAAATTAATCATACGTCAATATCAAGAACCAATGAAATGTATTAATGTGTCTGCGGTTTAATTCTATTAAAGATCATGTATTACTTCCTTGTTCAGACTGTTCGAGTATGGTTTGCATGTTGTCTCTGTGTACACATATCTTTGTGATTATCATTAAAGCATATATTTACTTAGAGGAGCAGGCTGGTCTGTGGTTTTGTATCCTGATTCCCCATGGACAGACTTGACTTCTACACCGGTAATGGACTATGACATTGCAGATGCTTTGTCTTGTTCACAGTGGTAGAGATTCCATGGGCTGGCCACAGAGGTGGACAGGGACAAGGTGCTCATGCTTAAGGAACTGTAGGTAGTAGGAAATAAAAGGATGCTACAGCAGGTGGCTGCACCATTGGCTGAGTCCAGGAGGAGAGCATATGCACAAACATGGGATTAGTGTTGAGACAGAGGGGCACTTCTTAGACCGGTGGGGTAGGTCAGGACAGAAGATGTGGTGCAATTCATCTTGCAATGACAAGGTGACTGTCTGGGTGACCATAGCTGGAAAATTAGCGGCAATCGCTTTCATGGGAAAATTGGCATGGGGCTATGCGCCATCAGCAGGTGAACTGAGGAAGCAAATGCTGGAAGGTTGGGCCAGGTAGCAGGGTTGTGTGAGACTGAAGTGACAGCTATTGACATGGCACTTATTCTCTAAAGTAATTCACGCATTGCCATCAGTATGAAGTGGGGTGGAAGATGCTTTTTTGTTCACAACAGTTATGACATGGATGTTCTTTTTTGCTTTTTGGGTGTCTGAACTGCTGGGTGTCACACTTTCCTGCGGTTCAAACCAAAGAGCAATGCTGGACCTCTAATCCCAGGTGGGATAGCTTAGTGTAATAAGCAATGACTGTCTAGTTCCACAGACGTCCTCCAGAGGGGAAAGTAGGATGGGATAAAACAAGAAAAAGATGAACCCATGCCACTGCAGGAACGGCTAAGCTGCCTCGTGCATTGCCTAGAAGGGTCGGGACTCCCCGGACCTCAATATCCCCAATGCTTTTGTGATTCTCTAAAAATGACAAAAGACATTGTTTCCCTTTGGTTCTCTCCTTAGTATCTCTATCAATAGCTTACACATCTGGTACACTTATAAGCATCATAAACATAGTATGAAAGAGAGCAGAGAATAACTGCTGATCCTCCAGAACTCCGGAACATGCAGAATTACGATGCTATACAAATACAACTTCAGTCTCTAGGAACTTATCCCAAAGTATTAGATACAATGTGTTACAAAACACAATGAAATACTTTCAGTTTGTGTATAAAGGGTCTAGAGAGCTGGGCCTCAATGGAAGGATTCAATACTCCAACAATGGTCAAAATCCAAAACGTGCTCACACCTTCAAGGAATAATTCTTAAAACATTGTTAGTCTACGGATTTGTGTGCATTAACCTGAGATTAAAGTACTTAGCCTTGACAGTACATAAACTTGAGTTCAAAGGCAGCAGGAAACTCAATGCAAGAAGCTCAAGAATAGGTGGAATCATAGCTCATGAAGGAAGATACAGGAAGCTTTACAAATGCTAGAATCATGGAATCATCAGGAAAGGTTTGGAAGACTAGAATGATGAAACTTCCAAGTGACTCAGCAGATAAGCGCAGGGAAGAGACATGTGCAGGACTGGAACACTGGAAGGTGAGTGCAGGATTGATGCTTACACATGCTGGGAACAGGTTCAAGGCCAAGCATCAATGCAAGTTCAGAGGGGGGTATTTATACAGGGAGCCAAAAGTGTTCCAGAAGGGCACGTGTCACACATGGAAATGTGGAATACTCCAATGAACATGGGGAAAATCACGTGTTACATAACAACAGACATGGGGCCTAGCAGGTAGCAGGTAGCAGGTGGAAACAATAATTGACAACAATAACAAGTACAACAGCACCCAAGTGCATGATGGTACAATTCAGTGGTTCAAAGAGGAAATGTGACTATCCCAAATGGACAAGTGATATCTGCAGAGGTGAAAACTAGATAAAACCTGCATAGCAACAAAACAGGAGAGTCAATGATTCATGCTTTCCAGATGGGGGAAAGCCATAGAGAGATCAGGGCTGGGAGGTGCCACAAGGGAATCATGACTGGGAGTACACAGGGCAGGGAGGTGCCACAAGGGTATGGTGACATGAGCCTGGCAAGTAAAACCCAGCACACATAGAGCACAAGATGGAGTCATGAAACTGAGGGGGGGGGGTCACAGGGTTTGCTCTGGGAAGATGTAACAAAACAAGAGGGCTCGTCCAAGATGGATCAGCTGTCATCGGACAGGAATGTGGTTCTACAGGCTCATCCTTTGCTTGTATGCTACCCAGCAGATTAAGGTGAAAGGTGACAATCCACTACAGGGGATTAACTCAGTGATCTTTTTAGTCAGTGCGTCATGCGTTCCAATTGTTGTTGGTTTTGCATAAGGCCCTAAGGAGTTTGGGGGTTTCAGCAGAAGCATATGGAGCACATTTATTCCACATTGGGGTGGAAACTGAGGCTGGTAGAAGGGGATGGGCAAGGGAGGAAATCATGCATTTGGGAAGATTGTTTCTGATTGCTTCAGGAGGTATATGAGGTGGGAGGTTGGAATGTTCAGAGCAGGCACATCTCTTCTAAATTGTTACTGCTGTTATTTGTTACAGGTTCTGTTCCAGGCCCAGCAGCTGAAGACATATTCATATGAGTGCTGTGCCACTCATTTAAAAAGTGGGCCGAGAGACAAGGCAAGCAGAGGGGACTTGGAGTGACTCTGGGTTTTGATCATCACTTGTTCTCATTTACCTGGTGGGGTCAAGGGGACATGCACTGGAAAGAGTTGTTGAAAGATTTGAATGGGATGTTGTAAGGGAGGCGGTGTCTGGATGTTTTGGTGATGCATCTGGTGAAGAATGATCTGGCGGTTGAGAAAGGAATAGCACTGTTGTGTGCCATGAAGAAAGATCTGCAGGAGAATAAGATGCAGTGGGCAGGGTGCTTTGTAATCTAGAAGGAGGATATTCTTAGACGGATTTGGAGCAGGGCCAATATCCCTTCAGCGATTGACAGGACTCATTGGAAAATTAAGAGGGAAATGAGAGTTTTCTGCAGAGATGAGGGTTTCAGTGGGATTGAGCATGTGGACATAAAAGATGACAAGAATGCTTTTGGGGAGACGGAGTACAGTTATTTTAAACCTCACATCTCTTGGGGAATGAATCAGGTTGTCATCATGTCCAGAGAACTTTGTAGGGTGGGTTATTTACAACAGTAAATTAAAAATGAGTTTGTGCATCATAAAAAACCTTGGCCCACAGTTCCCCCTAGACACAAATGTTTTTCACTGAAACTATACTTTTTATCTAGCTTATGGCAATAATGCAATTGATCTATCAAATATTTAAACTGTTGAGTAAATGCATAATGTCCATATAATGGACATTTTTACTGACGTTTTGAACTGGGGCAAAAAAGAATACAATTATGTGAACATGGGTTATTAATTGTGAAGGGTGTTTAAGTTCTCAACATTCTGTCTACTAGGAACCAAGTAACCTCTTGTAGTACTTGATTCTCTAAGGGTATCATGGCTAGGTATTCCAAACCTACTCAGGAGGGATGGTGTGGGCTTGAACCCCAGTCCATAGGCATGCAACAAACACTACTGAGTAATTCATTATGTAGTCATGCTTTCACCTATAAAAGGAAAACTACCTAATTACACATACACTAGTCAAAGCTACACACTAATTTATAAATATCTACATGATAGCAGGTGGAAATACCTAGGATGGTGCCCTCCTAATAGTTCATACCCCCTAATTAGCTGGGAATCCTATACCCACAATGTCCCCCACATATGTTAGATACAATAGGGTGTAGTAAGAAAAAGGTAGGACTAATGGCTATGGCTGGGTATCACCACTAGAAACAGAAATATTTCATTATATAAGGGATAAAGTATCCCCTGCCATACTATTGCAAGACACCAAGAAGTTCCATAACCATATACGGAGATGACGGCTGAGTTCCTTTATAAGGTTATGGAACACAGAGCTGATTTGCAATATCCTTATAATGTACAGGGAGGGGTACATTATTTGATATAATACATGGTCACAATATTATATTTCCCACAAAGCACTTAAAACCTTGGTGTGTAGCTCTTTCATTTGAAGGAAAAAAACACGTTTGCAAACATGAAGAATTATAATAAAACACTAGTGCAAAATTAAACACATCAAAAACCTGTTAGATATTTTTTGAAAAATACATTAGAAACTGTTCAATACAAGTCAGTTTAAAAAAAAAAAAAAAGCTTTTCTATATTTATCTAAAAAATGCAAAAAGTAAATATGTTCTATCCACTAGTCACTATAAGCAAGAAAAGAGCGCAGAAGAAAGAAAAGCAATGTTTCATATTTTTACTTTAAACAGTTGCTCTCTGACATGACCTGACATTCAACTTGGCTGCTAGCTCTGTCAGCAGGTATTATAAGAACGTAAGAACTCAGCTACAAGGACTTATTACAGTTGAATTCTGATGTCTTTTTTAATAATTTGATATTTGGTGAATGGGTGCATCAGAAGTAAGATTATAAAGGAATTAGACACAGGATTCCATACAGGGATTGCATGGGAACCCCATGTATTATAAACCAATGCAATATCCCAAGGATGGTATCATCTTACAAAGACACTCATTGTTATGGCATATAATTCATCACTGTTAACTTTTTAACTGACAGTAAAATATTTCAATGACATCCATTGATGCATGTAATAATTCAGTGTTTACTTTATCCTTGTCAATAAAGCCTTTCCATGACCTCCAATAAGAAAAAAGACTTAGGGCCTCATTTTGAGTTTGATGGTCAGACAGCCAGACCGTCATAGTAGCGGCCTCCAAAAGACCACCATGTTGATGGTCACACAGACTGCCATATTATGAGTAGCATAGGTATAACTGCCAAAAGTCAGCCCAAAAAACGAGCCCGCCTGGACTCTGGAGGGCGGATAGTAGGCGATCCGACCACCAGCACCGCCAGCCCATCAACCAGCCACCGACCACATTACAAGTCAAAATTTGCAATGGTGGTCTTCCAATGGTGGTCCAAACTGCTGTGGTTGTCGGTCACCACAGTAATATGCTACACCAAATTGGATGCATTTGAAAACAACATAGCTGACACACATTTACACACTCAACACACCTGCAAAGCACACTATAAAACACACCCCTTCACACACCACCATCATTTGCATCTACAACGCCACACATGGCACTATAGAGCTAGCAAAAAGAAAATCCAAACCATAGATTAGGCACCCCTCTAACTTTCACAACCAAATATCCCACATTCTCAACACACATCCGTCACATCCAGTTGCACCTCTCTACACTATCCACTCCTCATATCTGTTCAGCACCCAGCACCCATCAATATAGGAATTTGTTCAACACCACCATGTCACCCAAGTAAAATCCCCATTTCACAGATGACAAGTTAAGAGTCATGGTGGATGACATTATTAGAGTAGAGCCACAATTATTCGAAGCCCAAGTCCGGCAAACTACTATTGCAAGGAAAATGTAAATGTGGCAAATGATAATTGATAGAGTGAATTCTGTATGCACCTTCCCGCACAAAAGGGACGACATCAGGAAGAGGTGAAATTACCTCTGTGGGAAGGTCCATTCCATGGCATTCAGGCACTAGCTTGTGGTCCTTAAGACTGGTGGTGTTCCCCCACCTCCTCTCTTAGAGCTCACATCATAGGAGGACAAGGTCTTGGCCACCCTGCATCCTGAGCGCTTGTAGGAAAGTACCCTCTTTCTTGGCATGGTTACCCCCTTTTCTGCTTGATGTCACTGTGTTTGACTGTTTTTACTGGGATCCTGCTAACCAGGGCCGCAGTGATTATGCTGTCTTTCCCCAAACTTTCTATTTCATCCCACATTTGGCACACTGATGCCCCTGTATAAGTCCCTAGAATATGGTACCTAGTTACCCAGAGCATTAGGGTACCAAGGTATCCCTGTGTGGTGCAGCAGCTATTCTTCCACCCATAGGGAGACCATGCAAAGGGTTCTGCAGGCCTGCCGTTGCAGCCTGCATGAAACTGGTGCATGCACCCATTTTCACAACAGGTCACTCCACCAGGTCACTGTAAGTCACCCCTATGATAGGGCCTCTCAACCCAGAGGGCAGGGTGCAGGTACCTGTGTGTGAGGGCACTTCTGCACTAGCGGAGGTGCTCCCACGAACTCCAGGCCCACTTTCCTTGACTTGGTGAGTGTAGGGATGCTATTTTAAGCGTGTACTGGACATAGGGCACTACCGATGTCCAGCTACATAATGGTAACTCTAAACCTGGGCATGTTTGGTATCAAACATGTTTGAACCATACCCCAGTACTTTTGCAAGTATTAGTTTATGATTCCAGGCACTGAGGGCTCATTAGAAGACCCCCAGCATTGCTCCATAAAGCAGTCTGAGGTTTTCCAGGCAGCCCAAGCTGCTGCCACCTCACAGACAAGTTTCTGCCCTCCTGTTGCTTGAGCAACTCAAGCCCAGGAGGGAAGAACAAATAATTCCTTTTGCAGAGGGGTGTTACACCCTCTCTCTTTGGAAATAGGTGTTACTGGGCATGGGAGGGGTAGCCTCCCCAAGCCACTGAAATGCTTCAAGGGCACATTTGGTGCACTCTGTGCATAAACCAGTCTACACCAGTCCAAGGACCTCCAGTCCCTGCTCTGGCTTGAAACTGGACAATGGAATAGGGAGTGACCACTCCCCTGTCCATAACCATCCCAGGTGTGGTGCCCAGAGCTCTTCCAGAGGGTCCCTGTGATTTGCCAACTTGAATCCAAGGTTGTCAGGGAACTCTGGGAGCATCTGAGTGGCCAGGTCAGGCAGGTGACGTAAGATTCCCCCTCCAGATAGGTGATCACCCAGCAGGCACTGTTCTACTATTACAAAAACAGAATAATGTACCACACTCAAGATTACCTTGTTCTGCCAATCCCTAGTGAACTGTACTCACCTGAGAGGAGGACAACTGTACAGTGTGTGGGAGTAGGATGGGCACTGACAGGAATGTAAAGGCCAGGGTTAATAGTAGTGTTATCCCCCAGCCAACACAGTGTACCCGGACGCAAAACACCCTTCTCCCTCTATTCACCCATGGAACTGTATTCACCTGAGAGGAAACAACTGTATAGTGTGTGGGAGTCAGGAATACCAAAGCCAGAGGGCAATAGTACTGTTACCCCCCCAGCCAATGCAGTGTACCCAGATACTAACACTGTTCTCCCTCTACTCCCCAATGTAACTGTACTCATCTGAGAGGAGGACAACTGTACAGTGTGTGTGAATAGTACAGGTACTGACAGTAATGCCAAGGCGGGGGGAGATAGTAGTGTTATCCCCCCAAGCCAACACACTGTTCCCAGATACAAAAACACTGTTCGCCCTCTAATCACACATGGAACTGTACGCATCTGAGAGAAGGACAACTATACAGTGTGTGTGTGTGATCCAGAGAGTGAAATGGCTAGAACACATAGGAGTTCACTCCAAGCAACACTCCACTGTATACCTGCCAAACTGCCATTTCTTGGGAATGCACACCTGGGGGAATTACATCAAACAACTGCATGTGGTTAAGGGAATCACTTGACTGCTAATGCTAGGAGGCTCTGTCTACCCAGTACAATAACCCAGCCCACTTTGCACATGTTCAAATATCCTTGTTGGTGTACTTGCAATTGAATTCTACTCACCTCAGAGGATTAACAATGTAATCTGTGAGTTGTGTTTTGAGTAACGTCAATGTAAATCCCAGGAGGGCCAGGCCACATAACCTCAAACACCGGTTCAGTGTCCATATGACATTGTGTGAGTATCAGTGAACTCACTTATGAAGTTCACATACCGGGGAGGAACAAGGATACAGGTCATGGTACACTCTGTAATGTGGCAACACACCCAGCTCCATCTTGAGCAGCTATGCCAAGATGAAAATAGTGTGGACAGGAAGGACAGCTCAAAATGTTTGGAAAGAACACCTAAGACAGATCAAAGACCCCAGGATGTGTCATCTGAATGTCATTTGAAACAGTCAATTCCACAATGTACTGACCACAGGATGACAACTATAACATATCATCCAAGGTTCTGCAACTACCTGCATAACAGACAACTAGATCTCAAAATTACCCAAACAACATCCTGCCCAGCCACTGTTTTTCCTGCACTACTGGCAGATATGCATCCATGACTATCCCTTCAACAGACAAAAAATCCATACAGTCTGAGGCTAGTTTGCTGAAATAGAGTTGGTATGTAACTCCAATGTCAGGGCGTGACAATTATAATATGTGTATCTGTCACATAAGGCAAATCAGCAAATTCAGTGTGAATATGGCCCTAACCCAATGTCACTGTCAACTAATGGAGGTAGATGTAGCAATACAACCTGTAACATTGCATTTCCCACATTAACAGGTCGAGCCGCCACTACAAATACTGAATCCACTCAAGAGACTGTCACTACCCCCATGGATAAAGCCATCAGTGAGGACACCATTCCTGGACCAGTGGACGTTGAGGATGGTTCTGGCCCATCGAGCAACCTGTCAGATGACACCTGTCAGTCTCAGCCTGACCACATCAACTCTTCCCAGCCCTGTGGACCCTATATCTTAGGCATCCTATCACCCTCAAACCGGTGTCCCGAGGACACTCCCAAACATCTTGTGCCCCCAGTCCATGTGCATGGGTCATAGCCAGCCAACTCCAACAATGAAGGACCTGGAATCAGTGGAAGGGGGCAGGCTGCACCAAGGGTGCAGGCATGTGGGGGTAGGGTGTGTGGGAAGGATGGTGTGTCCCAGAGGCAAGAGGCTGCTGCTGATGCACCTGGCAAGGACACTATCAGCCAGGTCTTGGGAACCTACCAACATTCCCAAGGCGTGATGGGCCACGTATTAAACAAACTCAGGAAAATCAAGGAGCTGCAGAGGGATTTCCATTCAGAAATGCGTGAACAATAGGAGGCCCACAACACCAACATGGCATCACTAACAGGGGTGCTGAGGGACATCAACAATACTCTGAGCAGAGATTGACAACAACACTCTGCCCATTCCTTTGGCACATCTACACCTTGTCCTCCATCAGTGCCAACCACTGTGCTACAGATTCACTCTGTTGACTGTTCCCTAACCATTTCCATGGTAGTAGGACACTGGACTTTGGACTTGAAATGTTGTGGCCTCTACTCCAGTGATTACTTATACCCTGACTGATCCCTTCACCTTACTTCTGGTTTTTAAGTATCACTATTATTTAATGTATAGATGTAAATAAACACACTTATCACTAAAACACTGCCTACTACCTTTTCTTTTAACGTTCCTAATTGTCAAATGGTAATCACATGTGAAGAACATGAGTAAGACATAACAAGGTAATGGAAGGAGGGAGATATCCCAGGTAGTGGCATGCTGAGGATGACTAGCAACACAATGTAACATGTGTGGTCACACCAAATATTTTATTGCACTGTACTGCACATAGGCTGTTAAAATGTCTTGACAGACATAGCCAAGAATGTCTGTGCTATATTTAGTTTGGCCAGATATGCCAATTATACCACCCCCCAGACCACACAGGAAAGGTGTTGCACCTGGCCCTTGTGGCATCCCCTGATTTTTTGCTTAATTCCTCCTATTTTGGCTGACCTCTCGCTGTTGGCTCTAGGACTCTGAGCACTTTATCACTGCTGATCAGTGCTAAAGTGCAGATGCTCTCCCTTCTAAAGTTGGTATGATTGGCTGATACCTATTAGGCATATTTAATTTACCTGTAAGTTCTTTGTACAGTGGATCTCTTTACCCAGGGCCTGTAAATTAAATGCTACTAGTGGGCCTGCAGCACTGCTTGCGTGACCCACTGAAGTAGCCTTTTCAAACCTGTCTCAGGCCTGCTAGCACAGGGCCTGTGTGCACAGTATTCTGCCACAGGGACCTGGCATCTAAAGTTACTTGCCAGGTCCAGAACTCCCCTTTTACTACATGTACGTCACCCCTAAGGTAGGTCCTAGCTAGCCCTGTGGGCAGGGTGCTATGTATGTAGAAGGCAGGACATGTGCCAGGTTGCATGGCCTGTCATGGTAGTGACAAACAGCCTAACTTGGTGTCTCACTGCTGTGAGTGCTGCCTTCTCATAGGATTGCATTTAGAAATGCCCTGCCCTATATGTAGGGGGTATTGTCTGATTTATGAGGGGTAGCGTAGGAATGTTTGGTATGGTTGTAATGGTGGTAAGAAATGCTGCTTACTGGTGTAAGTGGATTTTATTACTATTACAGAAATTCCACTTCTAGAAGGTGAGCTTTTCTCTGTGCTTATGACTCTGGTGTTTTGCAGCTTGACTCTAATCCACAACAGGGCAGAGTGACAGTTGGGCTTTGTGCATACTTTTTAGACAGCCTGTGCATAGGGAGGGTGGAGGTGTCACAGAGGTGCATCTGCATGCTGAATAGTCTTCCTGGCTTGAGAGAAGGGAGAGGCAGGGCGCACCTGCATTTGTAAAGGCTGTGCCCTGGCCTCACACAATAGGATTGTTTACCCCCTTGTGTGGCCTGCTGCTGGGCCCTGCCACCCATGCTCCTTTGTCCTGGACTGTTGTCCCCCCAGCGGCAGGGTGCTGTGGACCGTGACCCCTGGACCTCTACCAGAAGCGAACGAGGAGCGCTTCTCGTTTCCTGTTATAGTGAATTGAGAGCGCAGTTGTGCGTCAAAAATGTTACCGCCGGCTAACGCCATTCCAAAGCACCATGCGGGTGCCTTATTTATTGAATGACGTTAGCCGGCGCTGCGGACTGGTGTGCGTAAAAAAAAATGACTCACACCAGGCAGCGCCGGCGTAGGGGAAAATGGAGGTTGGGCGTCAAAAAATGGGGCAAGTCAGGTCTGAGGCAAAATTCAGGCCTCAACCCGATTTGCGCCATTTTTTTTTACGCCCAACCCCCATTGAAATGACTCCTGTCTTAGCAAAGACAGGAGTCATGCCCCCTGGGCATGGTCATTGGGCATAGTGGCATGTAGGGGAGCCCAAATCAGGCCCCCCTATGCCACAAAAAAAATACGAAAAAAAATACTTACCCCAACTTACCTCTACTTCCCTGGGATGGGTCCCTCCATCCTTGGGTGTCCTCCTGGGGTGGGCAAGGGTGGCAGGGGGTGTCCCTGGGGGCATGGGAGGGCACCTCTGGGCTCCTTCTGAGCTCACAGGTCCCTTAACGCCTGCCCTGACCCAGGCATTAAAAAACGGCGCCCATTAGGCTGGGCGCCATTTTTTAAGGCCTGCCCCCTCCTGTGCGTCAAAAGGACGTCACAGTATAAATATGGGGCACAGGCCTTAAAGTCATTTTTTGGAAGGGAACGCCTACCTTGCATATAATTAACGCAAGGCTGGTTCCCCCTTCCCAAAAATGACGCACATGGTGGAACTTTGACGCCCGCGGGGTCGGACGTCAAAGTATAAATATGGGGCAGGGTTTGCGCCGATTGTGCGTCAAACATTTTGACGCACATTCGGCGCAAACAGAGTATAAATACGCCCCTCAGTGTTACCAAAAATAAAGGTACTTTATTTTAGTGACTCAAGGCCAAAAAATATATTAGAGGTAATACTCCTACTGGAAGTAAGTATTGTGCACAATATATGCACTAGTAACCAAAATCAGGTAAGTACACAGTCAGAAAATAGTGCAAACAGTAAAAAACACAATAGGTTGCAATGGGCCTAGGGGCAATACAAACCATATAATAAAATAGTAGAATGCGAATGCCGGTTTCAATCCCTATGCAAGTGTAGTGTGTAGAGGGTGCTGGGAGTGTAAGAAAACATGAAAGGTAAGTAAAATACCCCACCTCAGAGCCCAGGAAAACAGACGTAAAGTACCACAAGCTTCATCAGAACACACTACAAGTCGTGATAGGAGGTTTTGCAAAGACCAAGCAAGGCTGCAAGAAACCAACAATGGATTCCTGGATCTGAAGACCTATGAAGAGAGGAGATCATGTCCAAAAGACGATGAAGAGTCCAGGAAGAACAGGAGCCCCTGCCAACCTGGATGAAGGTGCAAAAGCGGATTCTCCGGTTAGAAGAAAAGTACAGAAATGCACCAAAGAAGACAGCTGCAGGTTCCTGCTTGGTGCAGGAGATGTCCCACGTCGAGTCGTTGGATGCAGGTGGTTTTCATCACTGGATTACGCCAACAAGCCTTGGTTCACAAATGGACACGTTTTGCATCAAAGAGGCCCCGCCTGGGCCCCGGAGGGACCTGGGGTCTCAACTCAGACTAAGAAGACAGAGGGGGCTTGCAGCACTTCAGAGAGCCCTCAGAAGACCAGGCAGCACCCACAGGAGTCCCCAGGACACGGGGCCAAAGTAGTTGCAAAGTGTGGTCATCGCAGCACTACACAAAGGGATCCTACACCCCCGGAGAACAATTTAGGGAGCTGGGCATTGCAGGATAGAGTGCTGGGGATCTGGGCTATGCTGTGCATGAAGAACCTTTGGAAGAAGTGCACAGAAGCCCAAGGAGCTGCAGAAGACGCGATGCACAGGGGTACTGTCTGACACACAGAGGCAAGCCCTTACCTCCACCAAATTTGGACAGCTGGACCTTTGGACAGTCAGGATTACTTTGGTTCACCACCTATGTTCCAGGAGCACGCTCGTTGTCAGGAGAGGAGTCCCAGAGTACCGGTCATCATTGCAGAGAGGTGCCTGCTGAAGCAGGGAAGTGACTCCGTCACTCCACAGGAGATTCCTTCGGTCCACCTGGTGCAGAATGAAGACAGGCAGTCCTCAGAGCATGCACAACCTGGAAACTGTTGCAGTTGCTGGCTGGACCTGAAGTTGCAGGGTCACAGTAGCCTTCTTGGATACTTTGTTGCAGTTACAGTGGTTCCTGGAGCAGTCTGCTGTTGATCTGACAGTCAGAAACTGAAGCAGACGTTGCAGAGTCTGGGGAATTGGCCCTGTACAGCGTAGGGGCAACTTTACTAGTGCAAGTGTGCCCTCAAACATAGTAATTTTGCACCCAGCCTTCAGTAAATGAATGTTAGATATGTAGGTGACTTATAAGTTACTTAAGTGCAGTGAAAATGGCTGTGAAATAGTGTGTGCACTATTTCACGCAGGCTGCAGTGGCAGTCTTGAAGAAGGGTTTTTCTGAGCTTCTTATGGGTAGAAAAAGAAATGCTGCATCCCATAAGGATCTCCTGCAACCTGAATTCCCTGGGTACCTGGGTACCATATACTAGGGACTTATAAGGGGGTTCCAGTGTCCCAACTGGAACTGGAATATGAAGTCACTAAACTATAGTAACTAATTTGGAAGCAGAGAGAGCATAAGTATTGAAGTTCTGGTAGGCTGGGTCTCAGTGACAGTCAAGAACTACACAGACACACGCACATTAGGCCATAATCTATGAGCACTGGGGTCCTGACCAGCAGGATCCCAGTGAGATAGGCAAAAACATACTGACATACATGTAAAAATGGGGTAACATGCCAAGAAAGATGGTACTTTCCTTCACAACATCCCCCCAAACGAGGGACAATAAGGCTAACCTTGCCCAGATGAGTATTCATTGTCAAAGTGGAAATATCTGGAGAGTCTATCTGCATTGGATTGGGTACTCCCAGGTCTATGTTCCACTGTAAAGTCCATACCCTGTAGGGAAATGGACCACCTCAACAATTTAGGGTTTTCACCTTTCATTTGTTTAAGCCATAATAGAGGTTTGTGGTCTGTCTGAACAATGAAGTGAGTCCCAAACAAGTTGGGTCTCAGCTTCTTCATTGCCCATACCACAACAAATACCTCCCTCTCTATAGCAGACCAACGCTTTTCTCTAGGGGTCAACCTCCTGCTAATGAAGAGGACGGGTTGATCCTGGCCCTCTGAGTTCAGTTGTGATGGTACAGGCCCTACCCCTAATTCAGAAGCATCTGTTTGAACAATTAATTTTTTGGGAGTAGTGTGGGCTCTTCTAGACAGGTGTGGAGCACATTGCCTGCTTAAGCTTCTCAAAAGCTTTCTGACAGCTAGCTGTTCACAATTCCTTTTTAGGCATTTTCTTACTGGTGAGGTCATTAACATGAGCTGCAATGGAGTCATAGTTCTTAATGAACCTCCTGTAATACCCAGTGAGACCTTAGAAGGCTCTGACCTGGGTCTGTGTAGTAGGGGGAGCCCAGTCAATAATGGTCTGAATCTTCCCCTGTAGTGATTCAATCTGTTCCCCACCTACCGGGTGGCACAGATAAACCACTTTCCCCTGCCCTATCTGGTACCTCGAAGCCTTGATAGTTAGGCCTGCCTTTTGCAGGGCCTCCAAAAACTTTGGAGAGGTGGACCAGGTGGTCAACCCAGGTGGAGCTAAATACAGCAATATCATCTAAGTATGCTGCACTGAAAGCTTTAAAACCTTGGATGACTGTATTCACCAGCCTCTGAAAAGTGTCAGGTGCATTTTTCAAACCAAAGGGCATAACTGTGAATTGATAATGCTCTCCTATGGTAGAAAATGCAGTTTTTGCTTTAGCATCCTCTGACATTTTGATCAGCCAATACCCTGCAGTCAAATCAAAGGTGCTTTGATACTTGGCAGATGCCAGTGTATCTATTAGCTCATCTGCCCTGGGAATAGGGTGAGCATCTGGTTGGGTTACTGTTTTGAGACCCCTGTAGTCCACACAAAACCACATTTCCCTCTTTCCTTCTTTGCTATGCGGTTTGGGGACAAGCACCACTGGGCTGGCCGAGGGTCTATCAGAAGCCTCAATAACTCCAATGTCTAACATTTTCAGAAATTGTGTTTTTATGCAATCTTTGACATGGTCAGGTTGCCTGTAAATTTTACTTTTGACAGGTAAACTGTCTCCAGTATCAATTGTATGTTCACACCAAGTAGCTGTACCAGATCTGAGTGAGAAGAGTTCAGAAAACTGACCAAGGAGATTTTTGCAGACTTCCTTCTGCTCAGCAGTATGGCAGTCTGCAAGAACCACTCCTTCCATAAAGCCATCAGCTTCAATGTTGGAGAAGAAATCAGGGAGAGGGTCACTCTCTTCTTCCTGTCCCTCATCTGTATCCATGAGCAGGGTTAAGTCAGCCCTGTCATAGTAAGGTTTCAGGCGGTTGGCATGAACCACCCCAAGGGGGCCTCTGGCAGTGCCCAGGTCCACCAGATAGGTGACCTCACCTTTCTTTTCTACAATTAAATGGGGTCCGCTCCATTTGTACTGGAGTGCTGTTGGGGCCACAGGCTCCAATACCCACACCTTTTGTACTGGGTGGTACTCTGACAGGACAGCCTTCTGGTCATGCCATTGCTTTTGGAGCTCTTGGCTGGCCTGAAGGTTTTTAGTGGCTTTTTTCATGTACTCAGCCATTCTACTTCTCAGGTCAAGTACATAGTCCACAA
This sequence comes from Pleurodeles waltl, assembly GCF_031143425.1. Taxonomy (NCBI): domain Eukaryota; kingdom Metazoa; phylum Chordata; class Amphibia; order Caudata; family Salamandridae; genus Pleurodeles; species Pleurodeles waltl. The sequence goes on along the minus strand of NC_090444.1, from coordinate 1,104,448,776 downwards.
TTTCTTGCTTTGGAGGTTTGAAAGGTTGTTCCCAACCCTCCTTCACAAGAGCAAGGGGACCCCTAACAGGGTGACCAAATAGGAGTTCAAAGTGGCTGTAGCCAACTACTTTTTGGGGTACCTCCCTATAGGCGAAAAGGAGGCATGGCAAGAGGACATCCCATCTCCTTCTGAGTTTTTCAGAGAGTCCCATGATCATGCCTTTGAGAGTTTTATTAAACCTCTTAACCAATCCATTAGTTTGTGGATGATAAGGGGTGGTGAACTTGTAGGTAACACCACACTCCTTCCACATTGCTTTTAAGTATGCAGACATGAAGTTACTTCCTCTGTCTGATATGACCTCCTTAGGGAAACGCACCCTGGAAACGATTCCCAGGAGAGCTTTTGCCACTGCAGGAGCGGGAGTGGTCCTTAAGGAGATAGCTTCTGGATACCTTGTGGCATGGTCCACCACCACAAGGATGGATCTATTGCCAGAAGCTGTTGGAGGGTCAAGGGAGACAACAATATCAACCACTACCCTTTCAAAGGGTACCCCAACCACTGACAGTGGGATCAAGGATGCCTTTGGGGTGCCACTAGTCTTGCCACTGGCTTGGCAGGTGACACAGGAGCGACAAAACTCCTTTGTGTCTTCTGACATATGGGGCCAGTAAAAATGTGGAACAAGTCTGTCCCATGTTTTACCTGGCCTAAATGCCCACTCAAAGGAATGTCATTAGCAAGAGTTATGAGGAATTCCCTGTACTGAAGGGGGATGACCAGTCTTCTGGTTGCACCAGGTTTAGGGTCCCTTGCTTCAGTAAAGAGGAGATTATTCTCCCGGTAAACTCTGTGGCTGTCATTGACATCCCCATTTTGCTGCTTGACAGCTTGTTGTCTGAGGCTCTCCAATGTGGGACAGGTTTGCTGTGCCACACTCAGCTCTTCCCTGGCAGGCCCCCCTGCACCCAAAAGCTCAGCTGTATCAGCTTCCAGCTCATCTGGTGTAGGTTCTGCATAGGGAGAGAATTCCTCTTCCTCAAAAGGGGAATCATCTGTGGAGGGAGGGATAGTGGACAAGGGTTTGCCATTCTTACCCCTAGTTTTTGGGAGCACTTAGTCCATTATTCCAGGATCCAAGTTTCCCTGTCCTCTTTGCTTCTTGGCAGGAGCCCCGGTAAGAGCAAATATATGCCCAGGAATGCCCACCATTGCTGCATGGGCCTCCAGCTCCTCTTCAGCCCAAGCTGAAGTCTCCAAATCATTGCCTAGCAGACATTTTATAGAAAAATCAGTGGCTACCACAACTTTCTTTGGACCAGTAACCCCCCAGTTGAGATTCACAACAGCCATGGGGTGGCTAACAGTGTTGCTATGGGTGTCTGTCACTTGGTACTGGTGACCAAGTAGGTGCTGCTCAGGGGCAACCAGTTTGTCAATCACAACTGTAACACTGACACCTGTGTCCCTGTAGGCCTCAACCTGAACATCATTAATCAGGGGTAGCTGCTTGTACTTATCCATATTAAGGAGACAAGCAACTAAAGTGGCTAGCTCAATGCCACCATCAGAGACTAAAACAGCCTCAGTGATCTCCCTAACTAGACCAACACCAACTACATTACCAATGGTGAGCCGAGCTACAGCCTTTGATTGGCTATTAGTAGTGCTCTTCCCACCACCACTGCTACTACTAGGGGCACTAGTGGTTGCAGATGGGGTTGTGGTGGTAGGAGGCTTGGTATTTCTTTTTGGACAATGAGGATCAGTTGCCCATTGGTCTTTGGCTTTACACATATAACACCAAGGTTTTTTATCTTTGTCAGAAGAAGATTTGGACCCACCACCCCCAGAGGAATTTTGTGGGCCTGATGAAGCCTCTGATGATTTTTTATCTTTGTCCCCACCCTTGTCATGTGACTTACCATCCTTCTTCTTGCTGTCCTTGTCACCCCCTGTATGAGCTTTTCTGCTTACCCTTGTTCTGATCCATTTGTCTGCCTTCTTTCCCAATTCTTGGGGAGAGGTCAGATCTGAGTCCACTAATTAGATATTGATGCAGCAAGTCAGGCACACAGTTATTCAAAATATTCTCTCTCAGAATAAGGGTATATAGGCTTTCATAGTCAGTCACCTTACTGCCATTTAACCACCCTTCTAGGGCCTTCACAGAACAGTCTACAAAGTCTGTCCAGTCCTGTGATGACTTCTTTCTGTTCTCTCTGAACATTATCCTGTATTGCTCAGTGGTTAAGCCCAGACCAATTTGGTAATTATCTGCATCATCCTCTCTGACAATAAGGAGTCTGTCTCTCCCCTTACCAGAGTTGGATGCCAAAGGATAGCAGCCCACTGTACATGAGGGACCCTCTGAACTTTACAGGCCCTCTCAAGTGCAGCAAACCACTTATAGATGTAATCACCATCCTTGTAAGGACGGACAACTTTATGCAGATTCCTAGAGTCAAATGAAGGTTCCCTAATATTTAAATTTCTGAAACTACTGCTGCCACAATGGGGAACTAACTCCAAACCCTGCCTTTCCTTTTCCACAGCCAGGGGTTACCTGTCCAAGGCCAACTATTGCTGCATTAGCCTCAGTCAGGCCTCCTCTAACCTCAGCTTTCTGAGTTCCCTATCTAGGGACTGGTCCTCAGGATTAGATGTGTGGGATGCCTCTGAAACAGAGGTAACATTGGAATGAGAAGAGGCAGACCTATCTCTAACAAGGGCCATCCTAGTGACCTGGCCTCTAGGAGTGAAGGGAGCCCTGCTAATGTGTGAACCTTTCCCACTCCCAGTTGTACTAAGGGGCTTGTTAAAAGATAAATCTATGGATGTACCCTCCCCAGGATTGTCATTTTCTCCTCTGAGCCTTCCTGGTTGGAATCATCCTCTAGCTCTTCCCCTGTCTGATCTGGACCAGTGCTGATTCCCTCATCATCTTGGAGGAGAAGATTTAAGAGGAACTCCTTATTGGGGTTCTTCTCAATCCCTAAACTTCTTTCAATACAGAGACCCCTCAAACCTTTAAAGTGTAGATTATCATAGGTAGTCTTGACAACTCTAGGGGCAGCTTCTACAGAAAACATATTGAAAGAGAAAAAGTTTAGGAAAGCAAGTCAAAAGTTAGTGGAATAACAGAGCTAACTTTTTAGCGAAAAGAAGAAAACGTTTCAGAACTTTGTAAAAACTTTAGCAAAGGTTAAAGAACTTTTTAGAAAGTTAGAAAATTACTTCTAGATATATATTATATATGCTCTAAGTATTGGAGCAAGCTTTTCTTGTAAAAAGCACCAGTAACAAAAGTGGTAAAGTAATTGCACGTACTTATCCCACCCTTGTACCACCAATATAGAAGGCTGACCTGGTTTGTAGTGGGTACCTTGGGTACTTACACCTTATACCAGGTCCAGTTATCCCTTATTGGTGAAATGTAGTAGTGTTCTAGCAGCTTAAGCTGATAGAGGTAGCTATAGCAGAGCAGCTTTGGCTGAACTAGGAGACATGCAAAGCTCATGCCATACTACTTATAGTCACACAGTACTTATACACAAGTAAAGACAATACTCAGTGTAATAAAAAATAAAGGTAGTTTATTTGGGTGACACAGTACAAAAAATATCTTAGAGACAATACTCCTTCTGGAGGTAGGTAGTATACACAATATATACACTAGACACCAAAATAAGGCAAGTAATTAGACATAGGATAGTGCAAACAATAGGAATTGCTATAGAATGCAACGGGAGAAAATAGGTATAGGGGCAGCACAAACCATATACCAAGAAAATGGAAGGCGAATCACAAATTCCCACTTAGACAAGTGTAGTGTGTGCAGAATTGCTGGGAGAGTAAGAATACAGTAAAGGTAATTAAATTACTCCACCCCAGAGCCCAAAAAAGCACGAGTAAAGTACCGCTAGTTTCCTTAGGACACACTACACCTCGTGATTGGGATGATTGCAAGAACCAACCAAGTCTGCAAACAACAAACAGTGGATACCTGGACCTGAAGACCTGCAAAGGAAGGAGACTACGGGCCTGATTACAACTTTGGAGGAGGTGTTAATCCGTCCCAATTGTGACGGATATACCACCAGCCGTATTACGAGTTCCATAGGATATAATGGACTCGTAATACGGCTGGTGGTATATACGTCACTTTTGGGACGGATTAACACCGTCCTCCAAAGTTGTAATCAGGCCCCAAGTCCAGAAGTCAAAAGAAGTTCCAGGAAGGACAGGAGCCCCTGCCAACCCAGAAGAGGGTGCAAAAGAAGTGTCCCCGGTTGGACGAAGACTGCAGAAATGCACCCTAGGAAGATGCCAGCAGGTTCCTCCATGATGCAAAAGAACTCCCACGTCGTGAAGTTGGATGCAGGCGAGTTTTGGCACTGGATTCCTCCAACAAGCCTTGTTTCTGGCAAAGTCGTGTTTTGCATCAACTTGGCGCTATTTGGAACCAGGGGAGGCCTGGGGCCTCAACTCTGTGTGAGGAGGAAGAGGGGGCTGTTAGTACTTCAGAGAGCCCTCAGGGCACCAGATAGCACCCACGAGAGTCCCATGACACTGGGACAAAGGAGGTGCAAAATTTGGTTGGTGCAGCACTACAAAGGAAGGTCCCATGCCGCCAGAGAACAACTCAGCGAGTTGAGCTTCACAGGATAGAGTGCTGGGGACCTGGGCCAGGTTGTGCATGAAGAAATTTAGCAAATAATGCACAGAGGCCTCAGGAGGTGAAGAAGACACAGTGCACAGAGGTACTGTCATTCTGGGGGAAGGCAAGGTCTTACCTCCTCCAAATTGCGACAGCAGGACCTCAGGACAGTCTGTGTTGATGGGGTCTACCCTCTGTGTTCCAAGGAGCACGCTCGTCGCTGTGAGAGGAGTCCAAGAGAACCGGTCGTTGACTTAGAAGGTGCCTGCGTGAGCAGGGGAGTGACTCCGTCATCCCACGGGAGGTTTTTTCGGTCCTCCTGGTGCAGGGTGAAGACAGGGAGTCCTCAGAGCGTACACACAATGGAAACTGTTGCAGTGGTTGGCTGGAGCTAAGTTGCAGAAGAAAAGTATCCCTTGTGGATACTTTGTTGCTGTTACAATGGTTCCTGAAGCAGGCTGCAGTTGATCCGAGGTCAGAGGATGAAGTAGTAGTTGCAGAGGATTCCTGCTGGAAACTTGCAAGTAGAATCTGAAAGGAACCCACAGGAGAGACCCTAAATAATCTTGAGAGGGGGATTAGCTACCTTATCAGGTAAGGACCTATCAGGAGAGATCTCTGATGTCACCTGCTGGCACTGGCCACTCAGAGCCCTCTGGGGCACACTGGAGGAGCTCTGGGCACCACCCATAGGGTGGTGATGGATAGGGGAGTGGTCACTCCCCTTTCCTTTGTCCAGTTTCGTGCCAGAGTTGGGGACAAAGGGTCCCTGAACCTTTGTAGACTAGCTTATGCAAGGAGAGCACCATCTGTGCCCTTCAAAGCATTTCCAGAGGCTGGGGGAGGCTACCCCCAGCCTGTAACACCTATTTCTAAAGGGAGAGGATGTAACATCCTGCTCTCAGAGGAAATGCTTTGTTCTGCCTTCCTGGGACTGAGCTGCTCAAACCCCAGGAGGACAGAACCCTGTCTGTGAGGTGGCAGCAGCTGTAGCTGCAGTGCAAGCCTCAGAGAGCTGATTGGGCAGTACTGGGGGTCCATAGTGGAGCCCCCAGGATGCATGGAATTGGCTCCTTCCAGATTTGGAATGGGGGGACAATTTTATGATCCTAGACATGTTATATGGCCTTATTCAGAGTTACCATTGTGAAGCTACATATAGGTATTGACCTATATGTATTGCACGCATGTAATGGCGTAGCCGCACTCACAAAGTCCCGGCAAATGGCCCTGAACTATGTGGGGACACCTTTGCTAGTGCAAGGGTGCCCTCACACTTAGTAACTTTGCACTTAACCTTCAGGAAGTGAAGGTTAGATATGTAGGTGACTTATAAGTTACTTAAGTGAGGTGAAAATGGCTGTGAAATAACGTGTGTGTTATTTCACGCAGGCTGCAGTGGTAGTCCTGTGAAAGAGTTGGTCTGAGCTCCTCATGCGTGTCAAAAGAAATGCTGCAGCCCATAAGGATCTCCTGGAACCCCAAATGCCCTAGGTACCTAGGTACCATATACTAGGGACTTATAAGGGGGGTCCAGTGTGCCAACTGAAATTTGTAAATCAAGTCACTAGCCTATAGTGACAAATGTAAAAGCAGAGAGAGCATAAGCACTGAGGTTCTGATTAGCTGAGCCTCAGTGACACAGTCAAGCACTATACAGACACACACATTAGGCCATAAACTATGAGCACTGGGGTCCTGACCAGCATGATCCCAGTGAGACAGGCAAAAACATACTGGCATACAGGAAAAAATTAGGGTAACATGCCAAGAAAGATGATACTTTCCTACAGGTCACCCTTATTCCCAGATATTTCATGCTCAGGTGACAGATAGGAATGCTGCTTTGCCAGGCAAAGCAATCCTATGAAGGATCCAGGGGCACCAACACTGACTTAGAAGGATTCAGCCTAAGTCTTGAGGCTGCTCAGAAGCACTGAAGAAATTGTCAGCAACGGGGCCCAGAGAGAGCAGGGTTAGCTAAATAGAGAAGGACATAATCTGCGTGCAGTGCAATCCAATCTTCCCTTCCATCCCTACAATCCCAGCCCTGATCCAAAGGGTCAGTACGAATCAAATACGTCAGTGGCTCAATCACAAGTGCAAACAAAAGAGGAGCCAATGGGCATGCCTGCCAGTTTTCCCATCCAATAGGAAAATAGGCAGACAGGATTCCATTGATTTGCACTCTCGCTGTCGAGCATGAGTAAAGAGCCTGAACCAGTCTGCAGAATCGGGGACCCATCCCAGCAGGGACCAATACCACCCCCAGATAACACCAGTCCTCTGTATCAAACGCCTTCTCAAAATCAAGAAATAACAATGCTAGGTGAGCTGGGAGGTGGTGTCTGCTGGCAAGGGCCACATCGAGGCATCGGAGATAGTGGCTCGAACTCTGCCCCGGCATATAGGCGCTCTGGTCTGGATGGATCAGAGTGCCGATAACTAGTCTCAATCTAGAGGCCAGCATGGTGACAAACATCTTGACCTCACAGTTGATAAGAGAGATGGGCTGGTAAGCTTCACACAGCACTGCAGGAGGCTGGGTCGTCAGGATTACCACAATTGTTGCTGCATCCAGCTCGGGTGGAAAAGGACCAGTGTGATCTACCTCATTATAAAGAGCTAGCAGTTTAAGAACTAAAATGTCACAAACCGTGGTATAATATTCCTTCGGGAAACCTTCTTGTACAAGAGTTTTCCCGGATGGCATCTCTGCAAGAGGCCTGATGACTTCATTATCCATAAGGGGTTCGTCCAACAACTGGGCCTTGGAGCTGGAAATGCAAGGGAAGGACAATGCCTCAAGGAACTGCTTAGAGTATTCTGCGTCATGTTAAGACGGGACAGTGTAGCGAGTACGGTAGTATTGCACAAATGCTTGTGCTATTTCAATGGATGTGTGTACTTTGTTACCCGTGTCATCCATAATTTTGGTTATGATCTTAGACGACTGTTGATGGGAGACCAGCCAGTATAGAAGATTATTATTTTTGTCGTCCCAGCCGTATATATTTGTCTGCGTAGCTCTCCATGCGTCTTTGGCAGCACCAAGAGTCCATTCTGAATGCACCCCATCATCCCTTGCAATATTAGTCTCTAGCTACAAGGCCTGGGTTTCCGAATGGATGATTGGGAGCAGGTAGGCTTTTTCCGGCACTCTCAGGTGACCCTTAGTGAAGCCACGCAGTGTTGCCTTGCTGGCAGCCGAAATGGTGACAGCAGCTGAGACCAAGCCCTTATTGTCCTCAAATTAGTTCAGAATCTCCCTCTCTAGGGCTTGAACATAGGATTTACCCTGCAAATACCAAGCGTTAAGATGCCACATTGGGCGAATGCCTTCCCTGGGGTACCCAAGGAGAAGCAGGATAGGTACATGATCAGAGATGCGTCTTGACAAGATTTCGACTTGAGTGATGATGCTGCAGTCCTGCGCTGGCATGAATATCATGTCTATGCCTCAGTATGGTGGGACGCAGACCTGTGGTGAACTGTTGATGTCTTGAGTGCAATGTCTGCCAGCAATCTCTTAAGCCTAATGAAGTGACCCAGTCTGACAAGTGACGTCTGTTTGTGCGTCAGTACGCAGAAGGAGGGCCTGTAGGATCCAGCTCAGGAACAATAACTCTGTTGAAGTCACACACTATCAGCCTCAATCCCTGTGGGAGATCAAGTAAATTGGATGACAAGACCCAGAAAAAGGCATGAAGTGCCACTGGTGGGGCATATATACTTGTCAAATTAATGATGCTGCCCTTGTGCGTGCCGGTAGGGTTAGAAAGCGGCCTTGCAGATCCTCTACTGCATGAGGAACTGCCATAGGGAAGGATCTGTGGAGCACTATAGCTACTCCTCTAGAGCCCCTAACATGCCCAGCATGATACACCTGATCAAATCCTTTACGGGCCAGGAAGGGACAGCGGCTGCCCAGATGATGAGTCTCTTGCAGCAGCAATAAATCTGGGAAATGGCGGTGTGCAAAAGTGAAAACTGTTGCTCTCTTTATTCTATCTAACAGGTCATTAACATTCCATGACAGAACACATATATGTGTCATACTCTGGGTTGTACAAAACGGTCACAAAGGGTGGAGAAGGGATGCCCGTATCTCATCACCAAGCTCCCAGCTGGGGGTGGTTGTATGTGGGTCAGTAGAGGCCAAGCAAAGTGCCATCTGTAGCTAAGATGGGGAACCAAACCAGTTCACGGGGGTGGACCCGTTGAGGCCTCCAGCGTCATGCAAGGCAAAAACACACAACATATCAAACAGTAAAACATTACTGGAATCCATCCCCCAACTCTCAACCCTCCCCATATTTCCCTCCCAGAAGCATCTGTCACCCCCCAAATGTTAAAAACATTACAAGAATTCACAACAAAACAAAAAATAAAGGGGAACGGTAATACCAAGTGAACCCCAGGACAAATAGGAGCGTGGAGGTGGACCCCTCTTTCTTAAGGATAAATGTTAGCCATCTGACAACAATTTCTCTCTATTATGTATGCAACATCATTGCTGTGGACGCGATCAAGTGTTGCGCTCAGTTAGCGACGTGGCTGGGCAGCGATACAGATCAGAAACAGGATCGTTGAAAAGGGGGGTGTGAAGGAGTCCCTCAGGGTCGGCTACACTGAGTGGATTTTCCTCATCTGTTCCTTCTGTCTTATATGACCCTGATGCCCGCAGAGGGTCCCCCCGAGCCCAGGGGTGCCTGGAGCAGGAGTCCGAGGCAGGTCCCTGGCATCGCTGCCTCAAACGGGCCCTATGGCGTTGAGCCTTAGGTCTTGTCCCGTGTCCGTTAGACTGGGTCCGGCCAAGTGCCGCACACGGTCTTCCGAAGGGCATCAGTGAAGGCACTCCTCTGTAAGTCACTGCCACGCCATTTCCGCTTTTGAAGGAATGTGTTTTGTTCTCACAGATTACTCGCAACCTTGCTGGAAGCAGGAGGTGAAACTGGAGACCTATGGCCCTCATTTTCTGTTTGACTTCAGTATATGAGCGCCTCTGTTGCTGGACCTCCCTCATATAATAAGGGAAGATTAAGACCTTAAAGTATCTACAACGAAGGTCTGGACATGAGCGGGCGTCCCTGAGAACTGCGTCTGTTGGAAAAATTCAGGTTTCATGCTATATGTGGCCTCTGTGCCAGCACTCGGTGGGCGCGTTCAATTGCACACCATGGTGAGAGGACGTCTGTGGGCATCCATTTCTTGATCCATGCTTCTAGGAAGACTGCTGTTTGTTGGGGCTCCACTTTCTCCAGCACTCCCACCACCCACAAGTTATTGCTCTGAGATCTGTTTTCAGCATCCTCAGCGTGACAATGAATTTGTGATGTACATGCAAGCAGCTTCGCGATTTGGGTTTTGAGGACGTCCACCTCATCTTCTGGTAGACCTGGCATTCTTGGCATGGTCTCCCCTGTCTTTTTGCCCCTGCTTCCCATGTTTTGACTTTGTGCTGGACTCTCTTTTTGCTGTTTTTTGGTACTGTTGGCACTTTACCACTGCTGACTAGTGCTAAAGTGCAATTACTCCCTCTGTAAAATGTATGTGTAAATGGCTTTTCAATGATGGGCACATTTGATTTACTAGTAAGTCCCTATTAAAGTGTACTAGAGGTGCCCAGGGTCTATAAATCAAATGCTACTAGTGGGCCTGCAGCACTGGTTGTATCACCGACATGATTAGCCCTTTGAACATGTCTCAGACCTGCAATTGCACTGTCTGTGTGTACAGTCTTGCACTCCCAAGTCGACCAAGTGAACCAACTTGCCAAACCCAAACCTTTCCTTTTTATACACGTAAGGCACCCCTAAGGTAAGCTCCGGGTAGCCCCATAAGAAGGGTGCAGTGTATATTAAAGGTAGGACACACACTGTTGTGTTTTACATGTATTAACAGTGAAATAGTGCCAAATTCGTTTTTCACTGTTGGAAGGCCTATCTCTCTCATAGTTTAACATGGGGGATGCTTTTAATAACATTTAAGTGCAGTTTCCCTTCGGGAGCAGATGGAAATCTGGAGTTTGGTGTCTCTAACCTCACAATTTAAAAATACATATTTTAGTAACGTTTCCTTTTAATTTGTCAGTTTGAAAATGTCACTTTTAGAAAGTGGGCATTTTCTTGCTCAAACTATTCTGTGACTCTGCCTGCTTGTGTGTTGCCTGTCTGGGTCAGACTGACAGTTGGGTTGTTTATAAATCTCCACTAGAGAGCTGGGGTGTAGCCTGCATATCTTGCTGGGCCATCTGGGCCAGAGTGGAGGAAGGAGTGGTCACTGACACCTGAATGGGCTTTGCCTACCCTCACATGATGCAGTCTCCAACCTCCTGGTGTGTGTCTGGGGCCAGTCCTGGGCAAGGCAGGATCTCGTGAACAACCGAGAATTTCCTTTGAAGTTTACCAACTTCAAAGGCAGACTTTCAGATTACTTCTGGAAACAAGAGGAACCTCTGCCAAGGAGAAGAGCTGAAGACCTATAGGAGGAGTACTGTCTCTATGCCTGTGAGTGTGCTTTGCTCGATTGGTGTGCAGTTGCTGTTTCTGCCTGAAAGAGGACAGAAACTGAACTTTGTGGTATATTCTTGCTTTTGAAGAATCTCTAAGAGCTCGGATTGATCTTGCCTCCTGTTTTAAAGTCTCAGGGCCATCAAAGACTTCCTCTGCCAGCACCTGGACTCTCTGCTGAGACTCCTGCCAAGCGTGCCCCATCCACCCACTGGGCCCTTGAGAGGTGAAGTTGGTAGAACAAGGACTGAAATCCACGCATAGATGACTGTGCAGGGAAAATTTAGACGCACCACCTACTATGTGGCTGAGAAATGATACACCACCTGCTTCACGGCTAAAATTGATGATCCACCTGCATTGGGGCTGGGAGAGCAATGCATCATGGCTAGAGAAACGATGCAACAGCCACTTCGGCTGCTGATAACGATGCAAACCCCACGCCGCACAGTTTTCCAACACAGTGCGGCTGGATTTCTCATGCATCATTGGGCGTCAAAAATCAATGCAAGCAGGTGTGGATCTGAGGTGCCCCGGCCGGAAAGCAACGCATTTCTCTTTTGAGGGAGAGAAAAATGACTCATCGCCTACCCGACTGAAGAAGGAATAATGCATGGCCTTATTTGCAAGTAGGGAATCAACGCATCGCTGACTTTTTCGATGCGCGTTAACCAGTGTGGCTTTCTTTTTGATGCGAACCAGGTACTTGTGTAAAATTAACGTTTCCATTGTTTTTTACTATAAAAATTCCTATCTTGACTTGTGTATGTTGGATTTTTGTTGTTTTAGTCTTGTTTGATTTAGATAAATTCTACCTATTTTTCTAAACTGGTTTGGTGTCCATTTTGTAGTGTTTTCGCTGTATTACTGTGTGTGTTGGTACAAACATTTTACACATTGCCTTTGAGATAAGCTTGACTGCTTGTGACAAGCTACCAAGGGGGTAAGCAAGGGTTATCTTAAGTGTTTATCTCTATTGCCCTGACTAGAGTGAGGGACAGAGTGTAAACTGACTGCCAACCAGAGACCCCATTTCTAACATTGGTGATCAGCGGTTGTAGGAGGCTGGCCTGGTTTGTAGTGGGTACCAATGGTACTTAGACCTTATACCAGGTCCAGTTATCCCTTATTAGTAGAGTGTAGTAGTCTTCTAGCAGCTTAGGCTGATAGAGGTAGCTATAGTAGAGCAGCCAAGGCTGAACTAGGAGACATGCAAAGCTCATGCAATACCACTTATATCATATAGGTACTATATCATGAGAAAGACAATACTCATAGTTACTAAAAATAAAGGTACTTTATTTTAGTGACAATGTGCCAAAAATATCTCAGTGGATTTACTCCCTTGATAGGTAAGTAACATACACAAAAAATACACAAAAAAACAAATAAGGTAAGTTCGGAGAGTTGAACCTCTGGACAGCCTGGGTCACTTGGGTCCACCACCTATGTTCCAGGGGCCTCACTCGTCAGGATGAGAGGGGACCTGGAGTACCAGTGAAGTAGAAGTTTGGTGCCTGCTGGAGCGGGGGAAGATTCCGTCGACCCACAGTGATTTCTTCATGGCTTCCAGTGCAGGGTGAAGGCAGGCAGCTCCCAGAGCATGCACAACCAGGAAACAGTCTAGAAAGCCGGCAGGATTAGGCACTACAATGTAGTCTTATGGCTACTTTGTTTCAGTTTTGCAGGCATCCTAGAGCAGTGAGCAGGCGATCCTTGGCAGAAGTCGAAGAGAGAAGTGCAGAGGAGTCCTGCTGGATTCTTGCAAGTCGTAATCTGATGAGAAGCCCACAGGAGACACCCTAAATAGCCCTGAGAGGAGGATTGGCTACCTACCCGGGTATGCACCTATCAGAATGGGCCACTGATGTCACCTGTTGGCACTGGCCGCTCAGATGCCTCCAGAGTGTCCTCACACCTCTGAAAACAAGATGGCAGAGGTCTGAGATACACTGGAGGAGCTCTGGGCACCACCCCTGGGGTGGTGATGAACAGGGGAGTGGTCACACCCCTTTCCTTTGTCCAGTTTCGTGCCAGAGCAGGGACTGGGGTTCCCTAAACCGGTGTAGACTGGCTTATGCAAGGAGGGCACCATCTGTGCCCTTCAAAGCATTTCCAGAGGCTGGGGGAGGCTATCCCTCCCCAGTCTGTAACAACTATTTCCAAAGGGAGAGGGTGTAACACCCTGCTCTCTGAAGAAATGCTTTGTTCTGCCTTCCTGGGACTGGGCTTCCCAGACCCCAGGAAGGCAGAACCCTGTCTGTGAGGTGGCAGCAGCTGTAGCTGCAGTGCAAGCCTCAGAGAGCCGGTTTGGCAGTACTGGGGGTCCATAGTGGAGCCCCCAGGATGCATGGAATTGACTCCCCAATACCATATCTGGAATGGGGGGACAATTCCATGATCTTAGACATGATACATGGCCATATTCGGAGTTACCATTGTGAAGCTACATGTAGGTATTGACCTATATGTAATGCACACGTGTAATGGTGTCCCTGCACTCACAAAGTCCGGGGAAATGGCCCTGAACTATGTGGGGGCATCTTTGCTAGTACAAGGGTGCCCTCACACTTAGTAACTTTGCACCTAACCTTCAGCAAGTGAAAGTTAGACATATAGGTGACTTATAAGTTACGTAAGTGCAGTGAAAATGGCTGTGAAATAACGTGTGCGTTATTTCACGCAGGCTGCAATGGCAGTCCTGTGTAAGGGTTTGCCTGAGCTCCCTATGCGTGGCAAAAGAAATGCTGCAGCCCATATGGATCTCCTGGAACCCCAATGCCCTGCTTACCTAGGTACCATATACAAGGGACTCATAAGGGGGGTCCAGTATGCCAATTAGAATTGGTAAATGTAGTCACTAGCCTATAGTGACAAATTTGAAGGCAGAGAGAGCATGAGCACTGAGGTTCTGATTAGCAGAGCCTCAGTGACACAGTTAGGCACTCTCAGGCATACACATTTAGGTCACAAACTCTGAGCACTGTGGTCCTGGCTAGCAGGATCCCAGTGAGACAAGCAAAAACATACTGACATACATGTACAATTGGGGGTAACATGCCATGAAAGATGGTACTTTCCTACAGCGGTGAGGATAGAGCTTGTATTTGTACTTGACATCCAGTGATTAAGTGTACACTACTGTATTCAGTGCAGACCATTACGTGACCATACTACCTTTGGACGTTCAATGCTTCCATATTTTTTGTGATTTTTTTTAGCTTCTCTTGGGAACTCACTGTTCTTTGCGGAACTTTGCATTTTTGAGTGAACCTTACCAATATGTCTCAGTTTGGGGATGCACCAGCTGTGTCTACAAAGGCTCTTTTTGAGTTGGAGAAACTGGAGGACTGCACAGTGGCTCAACATAAACAATTTTGTAAGGATCTTGGCTGCCCAATCAAGAGCTCTGCCAGGAAGGAGGAGCTGCAAAAGGCATTGAGGGCCTGGGTGGCAGCCAAGGAGGCTGTGGGGCACACAGAGGAGGAGCATGAGGGTGAGGCGGTGCAGAGTGTTCATAATGTGGTAGTGGATGTGCCTGTTCTGCCTGGGGGGATGATCACCAGGGCAGGTAGCAGTGTGTCATCCAAGGGTCTGACTCCTGAGGAGTTGTAGGACAGACATGCAGAGAGGATGCGCCAGGTGCAATTGGACAAGCTTAAAATGCAGATGAAGAGGGAAGGTTGGCGGTAGAGGAAATAAAGATGCTATTGGCTCATAAGCTCAGTTTAAGGGAGCTGGATCAGAGGAGCCAGTCTAGCAGAGATGGTGGCAGCAGTACCTCAGTGCAGCCTGAGAGGATGGTGCACATTCCAAAGGACTTAGTTAAGGATTACAAGAGGGAGGATTACATGTATCTGTTGTTCAAGGGGTATGAGTCAGCTCTTCACATGAACACAGTCCCTGAAACACATTGGGGCGCAAGCCTGTGGAAGCACTTTGAGGTAGAGAGGAGGGACACTCTGACATCCTTATGGGATTCTCAGGGACTCTCCTACTCTATCATGAAGGATGCCCTAGTCACAAGATATGGTCTGACACCTGAGCAGTACAGGGACAAATTTAGGTTCTACAGAAATAAGGAATCTCAAACCTGGTTGGAATGTGTTGACTCTTTTTGCAGGTCAAGGGATGGTGGGTGAAGGGCAGCAAGGTGACAATTTTTGAGGGGCTGTACAATTTGATTGCTTGGGAGAATTTGTCTAGTCCTTGTTTTCCAGAGCTTCGTCAGTACCTGATTGATAGAAAGCTGATTGTCCCTGGAACGCTTGTGCAGGAAGTGTACCGGTGGGAGAGCACCAGGGTCCAGAGAAGGTATGGGGAAGACCATGCCAAGGGTGGGCAGGGTCCCCATCAGAAGAAGTGGGAGGGTAAGGGTAAACGGGGGAGTTCTCTAAAGGGCCCCAACCTAGTTCCCAGGATAAGGATTCCCAGCCACCAGCATAAAAGAACACATGGGTCTCTATAGGGAAACCTGTAGAGAAGAGTCCCCGCAAGTGATTTGCATGTGATCAGGTGGGTCACATGAGGGGGATCCCAAATGTTCCAAGGGGACATAGGGACCCACTGGTGCTCAGTCATAGCATTTGGCCAGTGTAGCTCTTGGGGAGGAGTTGGTTCCAGGTGAGTGGGATCCAGCTGAGATGACTCATGCCTCACTAGGGAACAGACAGATTGTCCAGAGGATCCTTGTCCTGAGAAAACTAAAAAGTACAGGCAATGGTTGACCATCAATGGACATAGGGTGTAGGCTCTAAGAGAAGTCACCTGGGCCCATATTTATACTTTTTGACGCAAAACTGCGCCAACGCAGTTTTGCGTCAAAAAAATTAGTGCCGGCTAACGCCATTCTGAAGCGCCATGCGGGCGCTGTATTTATTGAATGACGTTAGCCGGCGTTAGCCGCCGGCGCTGTCTGGTGTGCGTTAAAAAAAACGACGTACACCAGGCAGCGCCGGCGTAGGGGGAAAATGGCGTATGGGCGTCCAGAAATGGTGCAAGTCAGGCTGAGGCAAAAAATTCGCCACAACCCGATTTGCGCCATTTTTTTACGACGCCCATCCCCCATTGAAATGACTCCTGTCTTAGCAAAGACAAGAGTCATGCCCCCTTGCCCAATGGCCATGCCCAGGGGACCTCTGTCCCCTGGGCATGGTCATTGGGCATAGTGGCATGTAGGAGGGCACAAATCAGGCCCCCCTATGCCATAAAAAAAATACTTACCTGGACTTACCTTAATGTCCCTGGGGTGGGTCCCTCCATCCTTGGGTGTCCTCCTGGGGTGGGCAAGGGTGGCAGGGGGTGTCCCTGGGGGCTTGGGAGGGCACCTCTGGGCTCATTCTGAGCCCACAGGTCCCTTAACGCCTGCCCTGACCCAGGCGCTAAAATCCGGCGCAAATGCGGGTTTTTTAGACCCGCCCACTCCCGGGCGTCATTTTTGCCCGGGAGTATAAATACGACGCATATGCATCGCAGTCATTTTTTAAGACGGCAACGCCTACCTTGCATATCATTAACGCAAGGAAGGTGTTCACGCAAAAAAATGACGCTAACTCCATGAACTTTGGCGCTAGACGCGTCTAACGCCAAAGTATAAATATGGAGTTAGTTTTGCATCGAAATTGCGTAAAAAAAAACGACGCAATTTCGGCGCAAACGGAGTATAAATATGCCCCCTGGTGTCTGAGGAGCAGGTAGTTCCCCATGCAGTTCACCAAGTAATTGCAGTAGACAACTCTGAGCACCTGTGCAATGTGGCACAGGTTCTTTTGGAGTGGGTGGGGGGGTCCCAGGTTCCTTGAGGGTAGCTGTGAGTCCAACCATGCCTGTAGATTGTCTACTTGGCAGTGACCTGGAGGATTCTCGTTGGAACGAGGTGGAACACAGGTCTCACTTAGAGATATTGGGTTTGTCTGGGTGGATGTGCATGTCCACCAACTCAATAGCAGCCCATCATGGAGATTAGGAGACCCTGGAGCCTGAGATAGTGGCCCAGGTATCTGGCAGAAGGAGGAGGGGCAAGAGGTGTGATAAACTGGTCCCAGAAGTTCCCACGGTCTGGGAGGAGGCTGAACCTGAGGGGGATGCCCCAGAACCTACAGTGGAACATGTGGCTGAGCTGGGAGAGGTCCCTGAGCTAGCTGACTCAATGGCAGCAGGAAAGGGACCCACCAGGGAAGTATTCTTTGAGGCACAGAAGACATGCTCTACTCTTGAGGGTTTGTGGCAGCAGGCTGCAGACAAGGTGGCTGGCAAGGAGTTTTTATGGTATAAGACTCTTTTTACTTTAAACATTCCTATCTTGGCTTCTGTATGTTGGATTTTTGTTGTTTTTGTCTTGTTTGATTTAGATAAATATTACATATTTTCTAAACTTGTGCAGTGTCCATTTTGTAGTGTTTTCACTGTATTACTGTGTGTTTGGTACAAATACTTTACACATTGCCTTTGAGATAAGCCTGGCTGCTTGCGCCAAGCTACCAAGGGGGTGAGCAGGGGTTATGTTAAGTGTGTATCTCCAATGCCCTGACTAGAGCGAGGGTCCCTGCTTGGACAGAGTGCAAACTGACTGCCAACCAGAGACCCCATTTCTAACATCTTCCACTGTGGCGATCCTGGATTTCGCCTAAGCAATGCATGTTGTTGTATTGCGCATATCCTGTCTAAGCAAGACAACTTCTTCATGGACTGCCACAATTTTAGTCTCCAGCACTGATTGAGACATTTGAATGGCTTGAAGGAGAGTGTCTAAATCGGTGTTTGTGGGTTGTGACTTCTCCCCCACTGCTTTCCCAGGTGGGCCTACAATATAATGGTCTATGCGACCCTGGGCTACTGTGGAGCATGCTTATTTATCCTTTCCATGTCTCTCAGTCACTCTAATGGAGGCTCAGACTGCTGGCCACCACTGCCCCACAGCACCACTCCAGATATGTCAGAGTGTTCACAGCCAATAGTGTACCAGGGGATCTCAGTGCTGTCTTATCCCCAGGTGTGGTGAGGGTTCCAGCCCGGGGGGGAGCAGGGACCCGCACCTCCCTCACTTACTGCATACAGACACAAAGGGCCAGACCCAGCCCACGGGAGGCGGCCACCCCAGGGGAGTGTCTGGTATGGAAGTATGATCAAGGACTGTCCTGTAATCGTATGCCACCTCCAGTGCTGCTCCCTCCTCTTGTGTCTTTGCACCAGTTGGGCCAACCAGAATCAGGCCTGAATGATCCCTCTCCTCTGGTGGGTCTCTGCTCCTGCAGCTGCCTTGTGGTGGAGAGTTTAGGGCAGGGCTGGGTCCCCAGAGACCACAGTGTTTACAGGGGACCTGGGGTATGCAACTCTTCAGTCCCAAGACAGAGAGTCTGGGCCCCTTCAGGATATGCCAGGCATCACCCCTCCAGGTGTGGCCAATGTCCAACCCCCTCACTCCGTGAGGCGACGCAATGAAGGGGTTCAGCGGTGGGCCCAAGGACCAAAAGGCCCCACCCTGCTGCACCTCCCCCAGAGACTAGCGCTTGCGGGGCTAGCACACAGAGCACCCAGGGCCCGTTACCTCTGACAAACAATTGGGTCCGGGGAGTCCACTCCCCCAAGGCCATCCAGGATAGCCTGCGGCTCCCCCAGCTGAACAGAAGCACTCTGGCTCCAGCAACAACCCCTGGACTCTGGGGTTGGCCACCTCCGAGCTCCTACCTGACAGGCATCAGTGGCAAACCCCTCACCGCTCCTCCAACTTCACTCCCATCTGGGGTTCTAGGGGGCCTGGGTCAGTCTCCATCCAGAAGCAGCGAGCACTCTCGGGGCCGGCGCACAAAGTGCCCAGTGCCCAGTGCTCATCACGTTGGGTGTACACTCAGCCCTGGGGCGCCCACCCCTACAAGGACGTCCACGATAGCCTGCCAGGCCCCAGAGTTGGTCACCTAAGAGCTCCTCCATGGCAGGCACCAGCAGCATCCCACTCACCGCTCCTATGACTTCACTCCCCTCCGGGGGGGCAGAGGGGGTGTGGATCAGTCTCCATCCAGCAGCAGAAGTGGGGGGCCCCAAACCAGGGGCACACACCAGGCACCTCAAGGGGCTCTACAACCCCCTACTCACCCACTGTACCTCCGGATTCCCCAACAGCCGGCAAAAGCATAGTTCAATTATTTTGTAGCCACCTCATAAGATTTAATTTCTGGAACCAGTCCCAGTATGCTTGTTTCCGGTCCAGGGAGAACCTGGCCTGACAGTTTGGGCTAGACTGTTCCCATTAGTGACAGGGACAAGACAGATTTACATATGGCTGAGTCCAAACTGGGTGGTATGGTGAGCCAAAGAACACTGGATTAAATCCAGATCTGTGACTGGGGAATGAGTGTTTGCATTGTTCAGAGCTCCGTCCATCATCCTTTTGTGTTGCTAAAGTTGCCCTAAGTGGGAAAGGTATGCCCAGACTTGGGTCCCGTGCTCACGGTGCCACTGGATTCAAACTAGCCTGGCTGATGAAGGGTGATATCCTGAAACTTGTCCCAGGATGCCTGTTTCTGGTCCAGGGAGAACCTGGCCTGGCAGTTCAGGCTGAACTATTCCCTTGAGGAAAAGGGTCAATACTGATTTGCATAGGGCTGAGTCCAAACTGGGGTGGCATGGTGAGCAAAAGAACAACGGATTAAACCCAGATATATGATTGGGGGGTGAGTGTCTGTATTGTTCAGCACTCCGTCCATCATCCTTTTGTGTTTAAAATAATTTAGACACTAATTTCTTTATTATGTTTATGTTTTTTGTCACATAAAGTAATTTGATTGCTTTATTATATTTTATTTTACATAATACGTATTGTTCTGTTTTCTTTCTTTTTTTCTATTAATAATTTAATTTGTTCTTGGGCTTTTAGGAATTTTAGAGCATTTCAGTGGAAAACGCTTTACTTTTTTAAATGTATTATTAGATTGTTTTTTAAAAACATTATTTCATGTATAAGTTATTCTGCTCATTTCATGTTCTTATTTTGTAATAATTTATAAAAAAATTATAATAAGTAAAGTAAATAAATGTGTTTATGCAAATAATATAAGTTATGTTTCGTTATTATATATTTACATTTATGAGAATGAATGGGAAGGGGGAATGAGCACGTAGGAGCAGATTTAAAAAAAGTGGTGCTGCACCCACTGCAGTGCCACTTTCCTTGCGCCCCTTACTGCCCCCTTACTCTCTACCATGTGTGTGGTGCATTTAAAATACAGCGCACCATGGCGCACGGGTAGGGGCCAATAGCATCAGAATTTTGAAACAACTGATGTACTGTTCAGGGTTAGTGCCAAAATGTAGGTGCTAACCCTGAACAGTACATAGAGGCCCATTGTACCCCATGGTGTAGCTCCTTTTAACACCTACTCTGAGCAGGTGTTAAAAATGCCCCAAAAAATGGCACAAAGAAATCTTTTAAATTTCTTTGTGCCCTTTTTTTGGCCCCCCTTAATGGGGGAACGCCCCCCTTGCATATTTTATGCCTTGCACAAGACATTGCGCCACTTTGTAAATTTGGTGCAGCAATTTTTGGCCTCGTTGGGCCACATCAGCGTAAAAAAAATATATACTAATGTGGGGCAAGGGGGCGCTCCGCACCTCTTAAATCTAGGTCTTCGGATTCTGGTTTAGCTTCCTGGTTTATGCCGTATTACCACAAATGTACACCTTATAGTTTAGAGATGGTCTTGAGGCCATTAATGATAATGTTCTTGACCTATGGTAGCCTCTCGATCCTGATCTAGCATGAGTATGGTGCTCACTATCATATCTCAGCTGGTTTGCAGTGGCTATTGATTGCGTTATAGTGTACTTTTTATCATTATGTGTTCATACCCATTTTATACCCATTTTATCCACACAAATAATTTTAAGTCACATGTCGGCAGAACAGCAGCGGCACTTAAAGCAGACTTATAAACTTGCTACTAGTGTTTTAACCTTCCAAGAAACAAGTATAAAATGTAATAATGCGCAATTGATGGATGCATTGAGGGACATATTTATACTAAATTAGTGACATTTTTTTTACTCAAATTCAGTGCAAACTTAACGCCATATTTATATTTTGACGCTAGACCGCCTAGCATCAAAATATTGGAGTTAAAGTTGTTTTTTGGATGCATGAAACCACCTTGCGTCAATGAGATGCAAGGTAGGTGTTCCAGTCCAAAAAATAACTCAGAGCCCCTAGCGCCTTATTTAGCCTCCCGTGCAAAAAAGGTACATAGGGGGGAGGTGGACCTAAATAATGGCGTAAAGCCTGCTTAGCGCCATTATTTAACGCCTGAGTCAGGGTAGGCGTTAGGGGACCTGTGGACCTATTTCCATGGTCAAACACCATGCCCACCCCAAGCCCCATGAACACCCCCACCCACATCAGAGGAACACCACAGGATGGGGGACCCTATCACTGGGTAACTATAGGTAAGTATTTAAAAAAAAAAATTAAGTGCCATGAGGGGCCCTGAAATGGGCCCCCCTACATGGCACTGGGTTCAATGGCCATGCCCAGGGGACCCTTGTCCCCTGGGCTGGCCATTGGGGTGGTGGGCATGACTCCTGTCTTTTATAAGACAGGAGTCATGTGGTATGGATGATTTTGCATCAGGAAATGACGCTAGGCTGGTTCAAGGCATTTTTTTGCCTCTAACCAGCCTAGCATAATTTTTTGGTGCAAAACCCCCTTCCCCAATTCCACCACCCCCACCCCTCTAACATCATTTTCCCAGATGCTAGCGTACTCTTTGCGCCGACTTGCAGGATTCCATAAATTTGGTGCCCTGCTGGCACTCTGGAATGACACAGGCCGGCGCTATACTTTTTTACCCAAAAGTGCATTTGCGCAGTTTTGCGCCAAAAAGTGTAAATATGGGCCTGAATTGTGTATTATAGTGCAACGATTTTAACAAAACATGCAGTAAAGGAATTAATAATATATGCATGCATGTTATTTATTTTGCAGTCATTTTTTGTTCATTTAAAATGGGGGAAATTAAATCTGAGCTTTCTAACATTCAATGGTGTTCCTACTATTCATTATAATGGAATTAAAATGGTAGTCCTCATCAATCTCATACTTAACACTTTCCCTACTGTTGCTCTGGTTGGAGTGCAAATGGTAAATGTGACCTTTCAAAGTCCAGCACTTTCCATACTGTTACTCAGGATGAGGCGAGAATAGTAAATATGACCCCTCCAACGTCCAATACTTTCTATACTGCTGCACAGGTTGAAGTAGGGATAGTTGATCTGACCCCTTTGAAGTCCAACTCTTACCCTACTGTAACTCAGGTTGGTGTGAATAGTAAATCTGTTGACTCAAAAGTCTAACATTTTTCCCACTGTTGTTTACCTTAGAGTAGGAATAGTAAACCTGATCTCTCCATAGTCCAACAGTTTCCCTAATTTAGCTAACATTGAAATTAGAATAGGAAATCTAACCTTCATCAACATCAAACACATTCCCTACTGTTGCGTAGGTTGAGGTGGGAATAGTGAATATGATCTCTCCATAATCCAACACTTTCCCTATTATTGCTCAAGTTGGAGTGGGAGTAGTACATTTTAGCTCTTCAAGTCTAATTAGTTATTTTGATTTTTTTTAAGTTGATTTATGATAGTTTTTGTTTTGATTAAAAAAATTAGTTCGATGTAAATTATATCTTTTATTATTTTCATTGTTTTGTAGAACATATATTGTTTTTTTTATTTTATTATGGTGTACATTTTGAGTTTTATTCTAGTGATTGCTTTTATAATTATTATATTAGTATGCTTTATAATGTTTATCTAAATAAGATTTCTTTTTGTAAATATTATGCTTATTTTTTATACTATTTTAAAGTATATGTATTTTAATTTATGTTTATAAATTCTACATTATGTATGTTTTATAGGTATATTTTTTAAAATGTAATATTTTTTAAGTCAATATATGCTTAAAGTGAATAAAGAGTGTAATAGTTCAAATTTGATATTGTGGTCTTCTACATTTTTGCTGTTGATATTTTTGACTTCAATTCAATATTTGTGTCCTCGCTATTTTTGTTAATATTTTTGTCACTAGCATTTTTGTTAGTGATATTTTCTCAGGCACCCACGCTCATTGCCTGTGTGTTCTTTTTACTTGTGGCCTCAATGTACATCGTATTCTTTTTTTATGTCAGGCATCTTAGTCCTGTCAGCTTCATTATGTCAAGCTCATCTCCAAAGGGCAGGTATAGTAGACACCAGTTCTCTACTCTCACAGTGTTGTGAAGTAAGGCCAGGAAGAGCAGATCAAGTGCACCTTTCCCCCTCCAGACATGGGACAGGTGGTGGGGTGCACCAATCTCCACTCCTGAAGCTCTGGCCTGCCCTTTGAGCCTCAAGGCTTTTGGTCCTCTTTGATCCCTGGGGTGATGGTGGCCCCAGGGACACTTGAGTGTTACAGAGAGCAGCTGTTCTCACGTTGCTTTTTTTGTTCGGCTTCTCACTGTGCTGGTCGTTGGGAACTTGGTGCTTATGTGGACTATTAGGAGTGGGAGGTGGGGTACTCACAACATTGTAGGAGGCTGGACTGGCTTGTAGTGAGTACCAAGGGGTACTTACACCTTGCACCAGGCCCAGGTATTCCTTATTAGTGTATAGGGTGTCTAGCAGCTTAGGCTGATAGATAATGGTAGCTTAGCAGAGCAGCTTGGGCTGAACTAGGAGACGAGTGAAGCTCCTACAGTACCACTAGTGTCATATGCACAATATCAGAAGAAAACACAATACACAGATATACTAAAAATAAAGGTACTTTATTTTTATGACAATATGCCAAAAGTATCTCAGTGAATACCCTCAGTATGAGGATAGCAAATATAGACAAGATATATGTACACAATACCAAAAATATGCAGAATAGTATTAGAAAACAGTGCAACCAATGTATAGTTACAAAAGGGTGCAATGGGGACACATAGGGATAGGGGCAACACAAACCATATACTCTAAAAGTGGAATGCGAACCACGAATGGACCCCAAACCTATGTGACCTTGTAGAGGGTTGCTGGGACTGTAAGAAAACAGTGAGGGTTAGAAAAATAGCCCACCCCAAGACCCTGAAAAGTGAGTGCAAAGTGCATTAAAGTTCCCCAAAGAGCACAGAAGTTGTGATAGGGGAATTCTGCAGGAAAGACCAAAACCAGCAATGCAACAACGATGGATTTCCAGATGAGGGTACCTGTGGAACAAGGGGACCAAGTCCAAAAGTCACGACCAAGTCGAGAGTGGGCAGATGCCCAGGAAATGCCAGCTGTGGGTGCAAAGAAGCTGCTACTAGGCAGTAGAAGCTGAGGATTCTGCAGGAACGACAAGGGCTAGAAACCTCCCCTTTGGAGGATGGATGTCCCACGCCGTGGAGAGTTGTGCAGAAGTGTTTTCCTGAAGAAAGACCACAAACAAGCCTTGCTAGCTGCAAGTCGTGCGGTTAAGGTTTTTGAATGCTGCTGTGGCCCAGGAGGGACCAGGATGTCGCAAATTGCGTCAGGGACAGAGGGGGTACCCAGCAAGACAAGGAGTACTCTCAGAAGCAGGCAGCACCCGCAGAAGTGCCGGAACAGGCACTACGAAGTGGAGTGAAACGGTGCTCACCCGAAGTTGCACAAAGGAGTCCCACGCCGCCGGAGGACAACTCAGGAGGTCGTGCAATGCAGGTTAGAGTGCCGTGCACCCAGGCTTGGCTGTGCACAAAGGATTCCCTCGGAAAGTGCATAGGAGCCGGAGTAGCTGCAAAAGACGTGGTTCCCAGCAATGCAGTCTGGCGTGGGGAGGCAAGGACTTACCTCCACCAAACTCGGACTGAAGAGACACTGGACTGTGGGAGTCACTTGGACAGAGTTGGATTCAAGGGACCTCGCTCGTCGTGCTGAGAGGAGACCCAGGGAACCGGTGATGCAGTTCTTTGGTGCCTGCGGTTGCAGGGGGACGATTCCGTCGACCCACGGGAGATTTCTTTGAAGCTTCTAGTGCAGAGAAGTGGCAGACTACCCCCCACAGCATGCACCACCAGGAAAGCAGTCGAGAAGGCGGCAGGATCAGCGTTACAGAGTTGCAGTAGTCGTCTTTACTACTTTGTTGCAGTTTTGCAGTTTTCCAGCGCGGTCAGCAGTCGATTCCTTGGCAGAAGGTGAAGTGAGAGATGCAGAGGAACTCTGATGAGCTCTTGCATTCGTTATCTAAGGAAATCCCCAAAGCAGAGACCCTAAATAGCCAGAAAAGAGGGTTTGGCTACTTAGGAGAGAAGATAGGCTAGCAACACCTGAAGGAGCCTATCAGAAGGAGTCTCTGATGTCACCTGCTGGCCCTGGCCACTCAGAGCAGTCCAGTGTGCCATCAGCACCTCTTTTTCCAAGATGGCAGAGGTCTGGAGCACACTGGAGGAGGTGCAGGTCAGGGGAGTGGTCACTCCCCTTTCCTTTGTCCAGTTTCGCGCCAGAGCAGGGCTGAGGGGTCTCTGAACCGGTGTAGACTGGCTTATGCAGAAATGGGCACCTTGTGTGCCCATGAAAGCATTTCCAGAGGCTGGGGGAGGCTACTCCTCCCCTCCCTTAACACCATTTTCCAAAGGGAGAGGGTGTAACACCCTCTCTCTGAGGAAGTCCTTTGTTCTGCCTTCCTGGGCCAGGCCTGGCTGGACCCCAGGAGGGCAGAAACCTGTCTGAGGGGTTGGCAGCAGCAGCAGCTGCAGTGAAACCCCTGAAAAGGCAGTTTGACAGTTCCCGGGTCTGTGCTAGAGACCCGTGGGATCATGGGATTGTGCCAACAATGCCAGCATGGCATAGAGGGGGCAATTCCATGATCTTAGACATGTTACATGGCCATATTCGGAGTTACCATTGTGAAGCTACACATAGGTAGTGACCTATATGTAGTGCACGCGTGTAATGGTGTCCCCGCACTCACAAAGTCCGGGGAATTGGCCCTGAACAATGTGGGGGCACCTTGGCTAGTGCCAGGGTGCCCACACACTAAGTAACTTAGCACCCAACCTTTACCAGGTAAAGGTTAGACATATAGGTGACTTATAAGTTACTTAAGTGCAGTGTAAAATGGCTGTGAAATAACGTGGACGTTATTTCACTCAGGCTGCAGTGGCAGGCCTGTGTAAGAATTGTCAGAGCTCCCTATGGGTGGCAAAAGAAATGCTGCAGCCCATAGGGATCTCCTGGAACCACAATACCCTGGGTACCTCAGTACCATATATTAGGGAATTATAAGGGTGTTCCAGTATGCCAATGTAAATTGGTAAAATTGGTCACTAGCCTGTTAGTGACAATTTGAAAGAAATGAGAGAGCATAACCACTGAGGTTCTGATTAGCAGAGCCTCAGTGAGACAGTTAGTCATAACACAGGTAACACATACAGGGCACACTTATGAGCACTGGGGCCCTGGCTGGCAGGGTCCCAGTGACACATACAACTAAAACAACATATATACAGTGAAATATGGGGGTAACATGCCAGGCAAGATGGTACTTTCCCACACAACCCCCCCCAAACGAAGGACAATAAGACTAGCCATGACCTGATGAGTCTTCATTGTCTAAGTGGAAATATCTGGAGAGTCCATCTGCATTGGAGTGGGTACTCCCAGGTCTATGTTCCATTGTATAGTCCATTCCCTGTAGGGATATAGACCACCTCAACAATTTAGGATTTTCACCTTTCATTTGTTTTAGCCAAAGTAGAGGTTTGTGGTCTGTCTGAACAATGAAGTGAGTGACAAACAGGTATGGCCTCAACTTCTTCAGTGCCCAGACCATAGCAAAGGCCTCCCTCTCTGTGGCAGACCAACGCTTTTCTCTAGGGGTCAACCTCCTGCTGATAAAAGCAACAGGTTGATCCTGGCCCTCAGAATTAAGTTGTGAAAGGACTGGCCCTACCCCTAATTCAGATGCATCAGTTTGGACAATGAATTTTTTGGAGTAACAGGGGCTTTTCAGGACAGGTGCAGAGCACATGGCCTGCTTCAGCTCCTCAAAAGCTTTCTGACAGCTAGCTGTCCACAATACCTTTTTAGGCATTTTCTTGGAGGTGAGGTCATTAAGAGGGGCTGCAATGGAGCCATAGTTCTTTATGAACCTCCTGTAATACCCAGTGAGGCCTAAGAAGGCTCTCACCTGGGTCTGAGTTGTAGGGGGAACCCAATCTATAATAGTTTGGATTTTCCCCTGAAGTGGTGCAATCTGTTCTCCACCTACCAGGTGTCCCATATAAACCACCTTCCCCTGCCCTATCTGGCACTTTGAAGCCTTGATACTGCGGCCTGCCTTTTGCAGGGCCTCCAAAACTTTCCATAGGTGGACCAGGTGATCATCCCAGCTGAAGCTAAAGACAGCTATATCATCTAGATATGCTGCACTAAAAGCTTCCAGCCCTTGCAGGACTGTATTCACCAACCTTTGAAAAGTGGCAGGTGCATTTTTCAATCCAAAAGGCATTACTGTGAATTGGTAATGGCCTCCAATGGTTGAAAATGCAGTTTTTGCTTTTGCATCTTCTGATAATTTGATCTGCCAATACCCTGCAGTCAAATCAAAAGTGCTTAGATACTTGGCAGATGCCAGTGTATCTATGAGCTCATCTGCCCTGGGTATAGGGTGAGCATCAGTTTTGGTTACTTGGTTGAGACCTCTATAGTCTTCACAAAACCGCATTTCCTTCTTTCCATCCTTGGAATGAGGTTTTGGTACAAGTACCACAGGAGAAGCACATGGACTTTCAGAGTGCTCAACCACTCCTAGTTCAAGCATTTTCTGCACTTCTTGTTTTATGCAGTCTCTGACATGGTCAGGCTGCCTATAGATCTTACTTTTGACAGGCAAGCTGTCTCCAGTATCTATAGTGTGCTCACACCAAGAAGTGGTGCCTGGCACAGTAGAGAAGAGTTCAGAAAACTGACCCAGGAGATTTATGCAGTGGTCTTTCTGCTCAGCAGTAAGACAATCTGCCAGTACTACACCTTCCACCAGAGCATCTTGTTCTGTGGAAGAGAAGAGATCAGGGAGAGGGTTACTCTCTTCTTCCTGTCCCTCATCTGTTGCCATGAGCAGGGTGAGATCAGCCCTGTCATAGTAGGGTTTCAGGCGATTGACATGGAGCATCCTAAGGGGACTCCTGGCAGTGCCTAAGTTGACTAAGTAGGTGACTTCACCCTTCTTCTCAACAATTGTGTGGGGTCCACTCCATTTATCTTGGAGTGCTCTTTGGGCCACAGGCTCCAAGACCCACACTTTCTGCCCTGGTTGGTACTGAACCAAAACAGCCTTCTGGTCATGCCATTGCTTTTGGAGCTCTTGGCTGGCCTGAAGGTTTTTACTGGCCTTTCATGTACTCAGCCATCCTTGATCTGAGGCCAAGTACATAGTCCACTATGTCTTGCTTTGGAGCTTTTAAAGGTTGTTCCCAACCCTCCTTAACAAGTGTTAGAGGACCTCTCACAGGGTGTCCAAATAGGAGTTCAAAGGGGCTGAAGCCCACTCCTTTTTTGGGTTCCTTCCTGTAAGCAAAAAGGAGGCAAGGTAATAGGATATCCCATCTCCTGCTGAGTTTTTCAGGGAGTCCCATAATCATGCCTTTGAGAGTTTTGTTAAATCTCTCCACCAGTCCATTTGTTTGTGGATGTTAGGGTGTGGTGAACTTGTATGTAACACCACACTCCTTCCACATGGCCTTTAAGTAAGCAGACATGAAATTGCTTCCTCTGTCTGATACCACCTCTTTTGGGAAGTCCACCCTGGAAAAGATTCCCAGGAGGGCCTTTGCCACTGCACGAGTTGTAGTGGTCCTTAGAGGAATTGCTTCAGGATATCTGGTGGCATGGTCCACTACCACCAAGATAAACCTATTGCCTGAAGCAGTAGGAGGGTCAAGGGGGCCAACTATGTCAACCCCTACCCTTTCAAAGGGAACCCCAACCACAGGCAGTGGGATAAGGTGTGCCTTTGGAGTGCCACCTGTTTTACCACTGGCTTGACAGGTTTCACAGGACTTACAAAATTCCTTTGTGTCCTCGGACATTCTAGGCCAATGAAACAAGGGGACAAGCCTGTCCCAAGTTTTCATTTGCCCTAAATGTCCAGCTAAGGGAATGTCGTGGGCTAGAGTTAGGAGGAACTTTCTGTACTCCTGAGGAATCACCAATCTCCTGGCAGCTCCAGGTTTTGGATCCCTTGCTTCAGTGTACAAGAGGTTGCCCTCCCAGTAAACTCTGTGAGAGTCACTGACATCCCCATTTGCTTGTTTGACAGCTTGCTGCCTTAGACCCTCTAGTGTGGGACAGGTCTGCTGTGCCACACTCAGCTCCTCCCTGGCAGGCCCCCCTTCACCCAAATGCTCAGCAGTGTCTGCTTCCAGGTCCTCTGGTGTAGGTTCTGCACAGGGTGGAGATTCTTCTTCCTCAGAAGAAGAATCCACTGTAGAGGGAGGGATAGTAGGTAGTGCTTTACTTCTACTCGCCCTAGCTTTAGGGAGCACTTGGTCCATTCTTCCAGGATCCAAGTCACCCTGTCCTTTTTGCTTTTTGGCCTGAGCCCTTGTCAAAGCAAAAATATGCCCTGGAATGCCCAGCATTGTTGCATGGGCCTCCAACTCCACATCTGACCAAGCTGATGTCTCTAAATCATTTCCAAGTAGACAGTCTACAGGTAAATCTGAGGCAACCACAACTTTCTTTGGACCAGTAACCCCCCCCCCAGTTGAGATTCACAACAGCCATGAGGTGGCTAAGTGTGTTGTTATGAGCATCGGTTACTTGGTACTGGTGACCAAGTAGGTGTTGTTCAGGGTGGACCAGTTTCTCTATTACCATTGTAACACTGGCACCTGTGTCCCTGTAGGCCTGAACCTCAACACCATTTATTAGGGGTAGTTGCTTGTACTTATCCATGTTAAGGGGACAAGCAACTAAGGTGGCTAAATCAATAGCCCCCTCAGAGACTAACACAGCCTCTGTGGTCTCCCTAACAAGACCAACCCCAAATAAGTTACCAAAAGTGAGCCCAGCTACTCCCTTGGATTGGCTATTAGTAGGTTTGCTCCCACCACCACTGCTATTACTAGGGGCACTAGGTGTAGCAGCAGGGGTTGTAGTGGTAGGAGGCTTGGTGCTTTTCTTTGGACAACTGGGATCTGTTGTCCAATGG
Source organism: Pleurodeles waltl (assembly GCF_031143425.1). NCBI lineage: Eukaryota > Metazoa > Chordata > Amphibia > Caudata > Salamandridae > Pleurodeles > Pleurodeles waltl. The sequence goes on along the minus strand of NC_090444.1, from coordinate 1,104,418,436 downwards.
CCTTTTATTTTACATAAATAGCACCATGGTTTCTTTTCTTTGTTTTGATTTGAAGAGGATTTGGACCCACCACCCCCACCAGAGTGTTTTTGTGGGCCTGATGAAGACTCATTTTTAGATTTGTCCCCACCCTTGTCAGAAGACTTACCATCCTTCTTCTTGCCATCTTTGTCACCCCCTGTATGAACGTTTCTGTTCACCCTTGTTCTGACCCATTTGTCTGCCTTCTTTCCCAATTCTTGGGGAGAGGTCAGATCAGAGTCCACCAGGTACTGGTGCAACAAATCAGACACACAGTTATTAAGTATATGCTCTCTTAGGATTAAGTTATACAGGCTTTCATAATCAGTAACTTTACTGCAATGTAACCACCCCTCCAAGGCCTTCACTGAATGGTCAACAAAGTCTACCCAGTCTTGTGAAGACTCCTTTTTGGTTTCTCTGAACTTCATCCTGTACTGTTCAGTGGTTAAGCCATAACCATCTAGGAGTGCATTCTTAAGAACTTTGAAATCATTGGCTTCACTTTCTTTCACAGTAAGGAGCCTATCCCTACCCTTTCCACTAAATGATAGCCATAGGATAGCAGCCCACTGCCTTTGAGGGACATCCTGTACAACACAGGCCCTCTCAAGTGCAGCAAACCACTTGTTAATGTCATCCCCCTCCTTATAAGGGGGAACTATCTTGTGCAGATTCCTAGAATCATGCTCTTTTGCAGGATGACTATGAGGAATACTGCTGCTGCCACCATGGGTTTCTAAACCCAATTTCTGTCTTTCTCTTTCCACTTCTAAGGACTGTCTATCCAAATCCAGATGTTGCTTCTTGAGCTTCAGTCTGGTTTGTTCCACTCTCAATCTATTGAGCTCCCTTTCTAACACTCTGTCATCAGGGTGGGTGGGTGGGACATTCCTTGAAACAGAAGTATGGTGAGAATGAACAGAAGGAGACCTGTCCCTAACAGATGGCACCCTAACAGCTTGGCTAACAGAAACATCACTTCTACTATGATGAGAAGGAATACTCTTACTGTGATGTGAGACAAAACTATCAGTATGGTGTGACTCTACATCAGTACCAGCTATGCGAGGTTGTCTGATAATGGGCAGGCTAGGAAGTTTCTTTTCTAAATCTTTTGCTAGGGGTGCCCCAGGGTCAGATTGGAAACCATCAGCTAATTTTTCAACAGAAGTGGCACCTCTGGCCTTATCCTGTTCAACAAGCATATTAACCAACAGTTCTCTAGAGGGATTCTTCCTTACACTTAAACCTCTTTCTAAGCAGAGACTCCTTGCTCCTTTCCAGGTAAGGTGATCATAAGCAAGTTTGGACAGATCAACAGTTTGGCCTGTGCCAGACATTTTAGAAAGTGTTTAAGGGATAGAAAAAGTGAGAAAAAGGTTTTTCAGAACTTTTGGAAAGACAGAAAAAAAACTTTTTAAACTTTTTAAGAACTTTTTAGAAAGTTTAGAGGTACTTTTCAGCACTTAGAAAAGAAGTGAGAAAAGAAAAGCAAAACTTTTTGGTTAGGTGTACATACACTGAACTTGTTTTGTATATTTTTCTCTTATGAAAAGTACAATGACAAAAGTGGTAAGTAGTTACAAAGTACTTATCCCACCGCTGCACAACCAATGTAGGAGGCTGGACTGGCTTGTAGTGAGTACCAAGGGGTACTTACACCTTGCACCTTGCACCAGGCCCAGGTATCCCTTATTAGTGTATAGGGTGTCTAGCAGCTTAGGCTGATAGATAATGGTAGCTTAGCAGAGCAGCTTAGGCTGAACTAGGAGACGAGTGAAGCTCCTACAGTACCACTAGTGTCATATGCACAATATCATAAGAAAACACAATACACAGATATACAAAAAATAAAGGTATTTTATTTTTATGACAATATGCCAAAAGTATCTCAGTGAGTACCCTCAGTATGAGGATAGCAAATATACACAAGATATATGTACACAATACCAAAAATATGCAGTATAGTATTAGAAAACAGTGCAACCAATGTATAGTTACAATAGGATGCAATGGGGACACATAGGGATAGGGGCAACACAAACCATATACTCCAAAAGTGGAATGCGAACCACGAATGGACCCCAAACCTATGTGACCTTGTAGAGGGTCGCTGGGACTGTAAGAAAACAGTGAGGGTTAGAAAAATAGCCCACCCCAAGACCCTGAAAAGTGAGTGCAAAGTGCACTAAAGTTCCCCAAGGAGCACAGAAGTCGTGATAGGGGAATTCTGCAGGAAAGACCAAAACCAGCAATGCAACAACAATGGATTTCCAGACGAGGGTACCTGTGGAACAAGGGGACCAAGTCCAAAAGTCACGACCAAGTCGAGAGTGGGCAGATGCCCAGGAAATGCCAGCTGTGGGTGCAAAGAAGCTGCTACTAGGCAGTAGAAGCTGAGGATTCTGCAGGAACGACAAGGGCTAGAAACTTCCCCTTTGGAGGATGGATGTCCCACGCCGTGGAGAGTCGTGCAGAAGTAATTTCCTGAAGAAAGACTGCAAACAAGCCTTGCTAGCTGCAAGTCGTGCGGTTAGGATTTTTGATGCTGCTGTGGCCCAGGTGGGACCAGGATGTCGCTAATTGCGTCAGGGGACAGAGGGGGCACCCAGCAAGATAAGGAGCCCTCTCAAAAGCAGGCAGCACCCGCAGAAGTGCCGGAACAGGCACTACAAAGTGGAGTGAAATGGTGCTCACCCGAAGTTGCACAAAGGAGTCCCACGCCGCCGGAGGACAACTCAGGAGGTCGTGCAATGCAGGTTAGAGTGCCGTGGACCCAGGCTTGTTTGTGCACAAAGGATTCCCTCGGAAAGTGCACAGGAGCCGGAGTAGCTGCAAAAGACGTAATTCCCAGCAATGCAGTCTGGCGTGGGGAGGCAAGGACTTACCTCCACCAAACTCGGTCTGAAGAGTCACTGGACTGTGGGAGTCACTTGGACAGAGTTGCTGGATTCAAGGGACCTCGCTCGTCGTGCTGAGAGGAGACCCAGGGGACCGGTGATGCAGTTCTTTGGTGCCTGCGGTTGCAGGGGGACGATTCCGTCGACCCACGGGAGATTTCTTCGGAGCTTCTAGTGCAGAGAGGAAGCAGACTACCCCCACAGCATGCACCACCAGGAAAGCAGTCGAGAAGGCGGCAGGATCAGCGTTACAGAGTTGCAGTACTCGTCTTCGCTACTTTGTTGCAGTTTTGCAGGCTTCCAGCGCGGTCAGCAGTCGATTCCTTGGCAGAAGGTGAAGAGAGAGATGCAGAGGAACTCTGATGAGCTCTTGCATTCGTTATCTAAGGAAATCCCCAAAGCAGAGACCCTAAATAGCCAGAAAAGAGGGTTTGGCTACTTAGGAGAGAAGATAGGCTAGCAACACCTGAAGGAGCCTATCAGAAGGAGTCTCTGACGTCACCTGATGGCCCTGGCCACTCAGAGCAGTCCAGTGTGCCAGCAGCACCTCTGTTTCCAAGATGGCAGAGGTCTGGAGCACACTGGAGGAACTCTGGGCACCTCCCAGGGGAGGTGCAGGTCAGGGGAGTGGTCACTCCCCTTTCCTTTGTCCTGTTTCGCGCCAGAGCAGGGCTGAGGGGTCCCTGAACCGGTGTAGACTGGCTTATGCAGAAATGGGCACCATGTGTGCCCATGAAAGCATTTCCAGAGGCTGGGGGAGGCTACTCCTCCCCTGCCTTAACATCATTTTCCAAACGGAAGTCCTTTGTTCTGCCTTCCTGGGCCAGGCCTGGCTGGACCCCAGGAGGGCAGAAACCTGTCTGAGGGGTTGGCAGCAGCAGCAGCTGCAGTGAAACCCCTGAAAAGGCAGTTTGGCAGTACCCGGGTCTGTGCTAGAGACCCGTGGGATCATGGGATTGTGCCAACAATGCCAGCATGGCATAGAGGGGGCAATTCCATGATCTTAGACATGTTACATGGCCATATTCGGAGTTACCATTGTGAAGCTACACATAGGTAGTGACCTATATGTGGTGCACGCGTGTAATGGTGTCCCCGCACTCACAAAGTCCGGGGAATTGGCCCTGAACAATGTAGGGGCCCCTTGGCTAGTGCCAGGGTGCCCACACACTAAGTAACGTAGCACCCAACCTTTACCAGGTAAAGGTTAGACATATAGGTGATTTATAAGTTACTTAAGTGCAGTGTAAAATGGCTGTGAAATAACGTGGGCGTTATTTCACTCAGGCTGCAGTGGCAGGCCTGTGTAAGAATTGTCAGAGCTCCCTATGGGTGGCAAAAGAAATGCTGCAGCCCATAGGGATCTCCTGGAACCCCAATACCCTGGGTACCTCAGTACCATATACTAGGGAATTTTAAGGGTGTTCCAGTATGCCAATGTAAATTGGTAAAATTGGTCACTAGCCTGTTAGTGACAATTTGAAAGAAATGAGAGAGCATAACCACTGAGGTTCTGATTAGCAGAGCCTCAGTGAGACAGTTAGTCATAACACAGGTAACACATACAGGGCACACTTATGAGCACTGGGGCCCTGGTTGGCAGAGTCCCAGTGACACATACAACTAAAACAACATATATACAGTGAAATATGGGGGTAACATGCCAGGCAAGATGGTACTTTCCTACAACCATCCCTTCACAATTTTTCTCTCACTATGATCCCCAGGGAGATGGGGATCCAGTGGACCTTGGGTGGAAAAGGCAGTCGGACACCATGTGTGCCTGATCCCAGCCGGTCACCCAGGTGACCAGACTTCTGCCTTAGTTTTCTCTGGCTCGATTTGGCTGCTTTTGATGGGGTAAAGTGTGTTGTGCTCCTTCTGGTCAGCACTAGCTACTGGAAGTATGTATTTCAGGACTCCTGGCCAAGACATTTTTAAACTCTGTGGAAGCTAGATTTATTTTCTTTTACCAGCTCTTCCTATTCATGACCTGTCCTGATTCCAGTACCTAGTATTTTTCACAACTTGAGGTAACTTTCACAGGCACCACATAGCCCTCCAGGCTCAATATCTTCCATGTCTGAACTATTCAAGAGCCATAGTCTCAGTGGCCACTTGAAGACCACCATGTGATAGCAGAAGTCTGGGTCGGCCAACTGATGAGGGTGTCCCCACTGCAGGCCCAGTCCTATCAAGTTCCAATAGAGCTCTTCTACTGTTTCGTCCCACTGTAGACCCATTACTCCTCTGTCCCGTGGAGAATTAAAGGGGATCAGCGACACTGACCCTGGAGAGTTGATTCCACAGTGTCCATCTAGACTAAGTTCAGGGTTCCCCAGTCCACTGTAGGGTTGTGCAAAATCTATCTTCCCTCCCTCTGTACTCTGTGCAGAGGTTTTTAGATGGGAGTTAAATGTTCCAGAAGGTAGGCACCTCTGTTGAATCCTGGGATGACACATCATTCCATCCCTATGCACAGTATTTTGGGACATTTCAAAATGTCAATTTTAATTGGTCAGTCAAAAGAACTCTTTCCGAGAATCTAAAACCACTCCCCTAAATGACACAGCTCCCCAATCCCTTCATTCTTAAAGGGGCATTCCTTTTGTGGTTGGTTCCAGAGGACTGGACTTTCCACTTTTTTCTCCTTCGGATAAGCATTCGCCGGTCGGGTGGAGTATAACTATAATGATCACATGCAGATTACGTCCTCATTCCTTCCTTTCCCCGGAACCAGCCCAAGCAAATGTCTCTAATGTGTGGGGTGGGGCATTTGACATAAACCTGAAGTTTAATTAGAAGCTCACTCAGAGATATATGACCAATCCTCAAGTGCCAAAAGGAGTGCATGACATTGAATCTGCCATCTGGATCCATTTTTACCATCAGAATGGTGTATCATACTAATCTGTAGGCCTAATGGTGGTGACACTGCACTTTGGTGAAGATTTCACCCATTATGTAAAATGGAATACGCACACACTCTTTCCAGTTAAGCACATCAGACTTACACTATGAAGGCTCACTCACATTTTGAGGCCTACATCAGGTGACCATTTTAACAAAATACACAGTGAGCGATACTCGGTTTGTGAGACTCACTCACAGTAAAAGTCAGAAAATGAGATAATCTAAAAGCAAAAAGAAAACAAGAGGTATAAATGGGTCAGAACTCATTTTCCTACAACACAGCAAACCTATGTGAACTATATTTTGACAGCATAATTGTCAACAGTGCAAAGGTTGCTTGATCAAAAAAAAAATTTTTAAAACACCAGGGTACAATTTGGAGCATACCGATTTTCTACTTTTTGCTGTGCTTACAAAATGGGAAATGGAGCAAATAATTGTTTTTCATGTGTTCAATTTTAAATATGGATTCATTGTTTGAAAACAAAAGTGTTCCATTTATTATTAAAACCTTATTCTCAGTCCAGTTATTATTTGTTACAGTCTCTATTAATCCTGTCATAAAATCAATGCAAGTTCCCAGGTGCAGCCTACTAAAATGCATAGGGGGCCTTCTTCAACTCTCCTTCTACAGGGGCTTTACTTATTTGTTACACTCCTTTGCTCACCACAGCGTGTTTTCTAAACACCTATGATTTTTGTGAGGCTATAGCTCTGATCAGCACCCTTGTTCCAGAATAAATGCAGAACGCCTTGTTCCAGAATAAATGCAGAACTCCTCTGTGACTTGCATTATCTAAATAATAATGAGCAAAGTTGGAGTTGAAAGCCCAACAAAAGCACTAAACTGAATAGAGATGTGTGTTGCAGAATCCTATTTCATGTTTTGAAATGTTTTAATTCATTATGTTTTCTGCTGAAGCCTCAATAATCATCCCAGAGCCAGAAACATATGTAAACCATGTGCATATACAAGACTGCAGATGAGAATACACCAGGTATATTACACTACATGCAATATTTGTTACAGCGAGTTTCTCTTAAGCTAATGTTATCCTTCCTTGTTTTATGCTTTGCTTCCATCTAGCTATGCAGATTTCTTTGTTGTTGCATTTTCATAGTTGCTTATTGCTTCATATCAATGTTTTATCTGGCAATTAGATTGTCATATTTTGTATAATACAATTAGGGGCACATTTTAGTGCCCCTTGCGTTGCTGTAGCACCACCGTCTTGGTGATGGCTGGCCAAACCCGCTTCTTCTGATGGAAGTTGACCTGCATGAATGCAAATGAGAAGACAGATTGTAATGTCCACAGGTCTCATACGAAATGACTTAGGTGGTCATTACAACCCTGGCGGTCGGTGCTAAAGCGGCGGTAAAACCGCCAACAGGCCGGCGGGGAAAAAAATGGAATCACGACCGTGGCGGAAACCGCCAACAAAGACAGCCACTTTAACACACCGACCGCCACAGCGGTACAAACAAACAGCGCGGCGGTCACCGCCAACAGACAGGCGCGAGTCAAAGTACCGCCCACAGTATCACAACAGTCCAATCCGCCACCTTTTCTGGGGCGGATTCACCGCTGATAAAAACACGGCGGAAACAGGCATTTCGAAGGGAAAACGCTCACCTCTACACACCCCACGAGGAACGAGGACACCATGGACCCGGAACTCCAAATCCTCCCAGCTATAGTCTTCCTGCTCCTCCACCAGGAGCACATACGCCGGCGCAGAAGACAACGGTGAGTACTGCACCTACGACACAGGGAAGGGGGGAGGGAAAAAACAGTGACACAAACACGCAACACCCCCACCCCCACCCTCACCCACTACAACACACACACTAATACATATCTATACATCACAGTTACACCCCCCAGACCCCCTGGAAGAATGCAAAGACAAAAGGAAATGACTGTAACCATTGAAATATATTGAAATACAGCAATCAAAAATATATACACACTAAAAACTATTATATACACCAAATTTACAAGTCCAGGCATTGTACCAGGCATTGTCCGTGGACCACTGGGCCCAAAAAACATGGGCAAAGCCCACACCGGATACCTGACCTAAATGGAGAGAACACTGCAGGGGCATCAGATAGCAAAACTACAGACACCTCAGGGGGAAGGGAAGGGGGGGCACCTCAGCCGGATGAGTGCACGACGCCAGATCCACGAGGGGGCTCCATGCCCACTGTTCCATCCTGGGGAGTGCAAAGCCACAGTCTCTCAAGTCTCTACAGTGGGTGGGTTGCCCACTGTTCCATCCTGGGGAGTGCAAAGCCACAGTCTCTCAAGTCTCTACAGTGGGTGGGTTGCCCACTGTTCCATCCTGGGGGTGCAAAGCCACAGTCTCCCAAGTCTCTACAGTGGATGGGGTTCCCACTGTTCCATCCTGGGGAGTGCAAAGCCACAGTCTCACAAGTCTCTACAGTGGGTGGGGTTCCCACTGTTCCATCCTGGGGAGTGCAAAGCCACAGTCTCTCAAGTCTCTACAGTGGGTGGCTTGCCCACTGTTCCATCCTGGGGAGTGCAAAGCCACAGTCTCTCAAGTCTCTACAGTGGGTGGGTTGCCCACTGTTCCATCCTGGGGAGTGCAAAGCCACAGTCTCCCAAATCTCTACAGTGGGTGGGTTGCCCACTGTTCCATCCTGGGGAGTGCAAAGCCACAGTCTCCCAAGTCTCTACAGTGGGTGGGTTTCCCACTGTTCCATCCTGGGGAGTGCAAAGCCACAGTCTCTCAAGTGGATAACAGTCTCCACTGGTTCTGGAGTGTGCCTGTTGGCCAGAGTGCTTCTTCCTGTGCAGGAATGAGGTAGTGGATGCATGTCTCCACTGGTTCTGGAGGGGGCCTGGTGCCCAGAGTGCATCGTGCAGCCTTGTCCGACACAGATGCAGCACTGCCCCTGCCGCTCATGGGCCAGCGGTGCTTCAGATGGCGGTCCCCTGTTCAGTGGTGCATGCGATAGCCGTGCCCTGTTCAGCGGTGCTTAAGATGGCGGTCCCCTGTTCAGCGGTGCTTCAGATGGCGGTCCCCTGTTCAGCGGTGCTTGGGATGGCGGTCCCCTGTTCAGCGGTGCTTGAGATGGCGGTCCCCTGTTCAGCGGTGCTTCAGATGGCGGTCCCCTGTTCAGCGGTGCTTCAGATGGCGGTCCCCTGTTCAGCGGTGCTTGGGATAGCCGTGCCCTGTTCAGCGGTGCTTCAGATGGCGGTCCCCTGTTCAGCAGTGCTTGGGATAGCCGTGCCCTGTTCAGCGGTGCTTGAGATGGTGGTCCCCTGTTCAGCGGTGCTTCAGATGGCGGTCCCCTGTTCAGCGGTGCTTGGGATAGCCGTGCCCTGTTCAGCGGTGCTTGAGATGGCGGTCCCCTGTTCAGCGGTGCTTCAGATGGCGGTCCCCTGTTCAGCGGTGCTTGGGATAGCCGTGCCCTGTTCAGCGGTGCTTGAGATGGCGGTCCCCTGTTCAGCGGTGCTTCAGATGGCGGTCCCCTGTTCAGCGGTGCTTGAGATGGCGGTCCCCTGTTCAGCGGTGCTTGAGATGGCGGTCCCCTGTTCAGCAGTGCTTCAGATGGCGGTCCCCTGTTCAGCGGTGCTTCAGATGGCAGTCCCCTGTTCAGCGGTGCTTGGGATAGCCGAGCCCTGTTCAGCGGTGCTTCAGATGGCGGTCCCCTGTTCAGCGGTGCTTGGGATAGCCGTGCCCTGTTCAGCGCTGCTTGAGATGGCGGTCCCCTGTTCAGCGGTGCTTGAGATGGCGGTCCTCTGTTCAGCGGTGCTTCAGATGGCGGTCCCCTGTTCAGCGGTGCTTGAGATGGCGGTCCCCTGTTCAGCGGTGCTTCAGATGGCAGTCCCCTGTTCAGCGGTGCTTGGGATAGCCGCGCCCTGTTCAGTGGTGCTTCAGATGGCGGTCCCCTGTTCAGCGGTGCTTGGGATAGCCGTGCCCTGTTCAGCGCTGCTTGAGATGGCGGTCCCCTGTTCAGCAGTGCTTGAGATGGCGGTCTTCTGTTCAGCGGTGCTTCAGATGGCGGTCCCCTGTTCAGCGGTGCTTGAGATGGCGGTCCCCTGTTCAGCGGTGCTTCAGATGGCAGTCCCCTGTTCAGCGGTGCATGGGATAGCCGTGCCCTGTCCAGCGGTGCTTCAGATGGCGATCCCCTGTTCAGCGGTGCTGGCCATGCCGGGGTGCTCATGTGCCATCTGGCCTGGGCCTGGCGGGGCCCTCCTGCCCACCTGTCCTGTGGGTGCCGGGGCCCTCCTGGGCAGCTGTGCTGGGGCTTTTGGTGGCCTCCTGGCCAGCTGCGATGGGGCTTGCGGGGCCCTCCTGGCCAGCTGGGCTGATGGCAGTGTTGTCGGGCGTGCTGCCCTTCCCAGCCTTTCCTGCTCTCCTGTGGCCCTTCCCCACCTTGGCCGGTGTCCCAGCTGCCTCGACACTCCCGCCGGGAGCCCTGGTAGGGGTTTTTGTCCCTGGTGTCTTGACCCTCTGCCACCGTGCACTGGCAATTTTTGGATGTTTCTGAGGGGGGGGACTGGCTGTGCTGTGGCTCCGTACCAGACTGGCTGCCCTGGTGGGCGGTGCACTCCAGTGACCATGTACGACATGCACCACCGGGCCTGGTGATGTAGTGGCTGAGGTGCTAGCTCTGGGCCTATGACACAGACGGTGTGGGGGAGTTGAGGGAAAGAGGTTAAGTTTGGACAGGAAAATCTTTTTGGGAGCAATGGGACGGGTAGGTGTAGTGGGTATGGGAGTGGAGGAAGAGGTTGTGGTTGTAGGAGGTGTAAGTGGGGTGGCTTTGGGTGCAGGTGCCTGGTCTGTAGGCTGTCGTGAGGTGGATGGCTGTTGGGTGGGTGGTTGCCTACGTTTGTGTATCTTGGGAGCGGGCGGCACAGACACTGGGAGAGGACACAGGGGATGTGTAAATGGCAGTGGGGGTGGTGAGTGCACGTGTGCGGGGTGTTCTGGTGTGTGTGCTGCTGAGGGACGTAGTGGCTGAAGATGCTGTGCATGCAGGTGTTAGTGGAGACAAGACTGGCAGGGAGGAGGGAGACGTGGAGGAGGGGGACACAGTGGAGGCAGTGGATGTTGGCATGTCTGTATGTGGATGTTGCTTGTGTGACTGCCTGTGGGATGTGTGGTGCTTATGTCTGCGTGAGCTGCCCTTGGGTGTTGAGGTGTGTGCAGGCTGGTCTGATGGTGTGCTTGGGATAGGCAGAGGTACAGGGGATTGGGTCTGGGTGTAGGAAGTTGGAGGGGGGAGGCTAGACACAGGGACAATGGCTGCCATCAGTGCTGAGGCCAGAGTCTGAAAGGCTCGCTGAAGGGCCGCCTGACCAGAATGAATGCCCTCCAGGTATGCATTACTTTGGTGCACTTCCCTTTCTACACCCTGGATGGCATTCAAAATGGAAGACTGCCCAACAGTGAGCGACCTGAGGAGGTCAATGACCTCCTTACTGAGGGCAGCAGGGGTGACTGGGGCAGGGCCTGAGGTGCCTGGGGCGAAGGAGATGCCCACCTTCCTGGGTGAGCGGGCACGGGGCAAACGCTGAGGGGCTGCTGGGAGGGCGGTGCTGGTGCGGGGGGTGGCGGCTGTACCTGTTGTTGCGGGGGGCAGAGATGTTGCCGCCACCACAAGCGAGTCCGATCCACTAATGTCCGCTCGTGTCCCCGCGGTGGAGCTCCCCTCGCCCTCCGTCCCACTGGCAATTTCAGAGTCGGTAGTGTGGCCCTCCATGGCCATGTGGGATACAGCTCCCTCATGCTCCAGTGCCACTGCTCCTCCGCCTGATGATGCTAATGCACACATGAACAGGAAGACCACAAAAAGGGGGGGGGGGAAACAGAAGAAAGACATGTTGAGTGCATGCATTCCCACTACCGTTGGCGGACAGCACAGACACAGAAGCCCCCTGCACTACGCCGCACACTTGGGGTCCACTTTGCAATCCCTGGGACATGGCCTACAAGGCTATGGACGACATCTGCACACATAGGTGACACAGGGCCATGAATAGCTGTACTTGGCACCCTACAGAGGTGGGGAGCGGGGGCACAGGGCCGTGCCTTACGGAGGGGCCTAGCCTACGGAACTCGCCCTGGCCTAGGGATACCCACTGCCCTCCTCCCCCACCCAGACACCTCCACAGCACGCAAAGTTAGCAGAATGTGAGTGTATTCACCCCCTTGTGTCTGCTGTGATGCCCTCACGCGCCCATCCAACTCGGGGTAGGCCACTGCCAGGATCCAGAACATCAGGGGGGTCAAGGTCCGACGGGCACCCCTCCCACGTTGGGAGGCCATCCCGAGCTGAGCCTCCGCCGTCTTCCTGCTCCAGCGGCGAATGTCCTCCCATCTCTTCCGGCAGTGGGTGCCCCGTCTGTGGTGGACCCCCAGGGTCCGGACGTCCTTGGCGATGGCACGCCATATATCCTTCTTCTGGTGGGCGCTGACCTATATGAAATGTACAGGGGTAGAAGAAAAGTAATTACCTTCTGCACCACCAATGTGAGTGGCCCCCCATCCCTACCCTTGCCATGTGGCACATGCACTCACCGTCGTTTCAAGCATGCCTCAATCTCTCCCCCCCACCATCTTTCATCCACCCCACTCAGCACAGGCATAGCCCATACAGCATGCTCCCAGTGTATCTACCTGTTTGTCTGGAGGACCGTAGAGTAGCGCGTACTGGGGGAGGACCCCATCCACAAGCTTCTCCAACTCCTCCGATGTGAAGGCAGGGGCCCTTTCCCCAGTCGCATGAGCCATTGTCCCTTCCAGATCGAGGTCACAGCAGCACTTGCAGTGTAGGTCCTCTCCTGTCGAAGATCAGGTATCGAGTGAATTAACAGAGAGAAAATGGCGGTCATGTCCGCGGCGGTGCGTACCGCGACCGCCGGCGCACATCGTCATTGGCTCCTGAGACCCATAGGGTCCAATGTTAACCAATGCAGCATTGCGCCGCGGTCTTTGACCGCCTACCGCCACGGTGTGCAAAGCCAGCGCAGTTACCTCACACCCCATTGTCACACTTTACAGGTCAGGCAGCAGTCATTTCAGGGGCCCACATGCCTTACTTTTTGTACTGCGTCACACATACCTAGGCCTTGCATCCACACTCATACAAGCCATTCGATTGGTTAAGATCTGTGTTTTTTTAAAGCTGGGGTTACGTACCTCTGGGATGTTTGACTCTGTGCTCGCTGTTGTCCTTCATAGGCACCGTCCGCTGGGACATGTGAGGAGATGGCGGCATCCTCCGGTGTACAGACCGCTGGTGGACCTGTCGACAATGGAGGAGAGACATCTCATCCTGACATACAGGCTTGACCGTGCCACTATTCTGGAACTGTGTGCCCAGCTGGAGCCAGACCTGATGTCACCTATCCGCCATCCCACAGGAATTCCCCCTCAAGTGCAGGTGCTGTCAGTACTCCATTTCCTAGCAAGTGGGTCATTTCAAACAACAGTGGCCATAGCATCAGGGATGTCCCAGCCTATGTTTTCCAACGTGTTGTCCAGAGTGTTGTCTGCCCTGCTGCAACACATGCAGAGCTACATCGTTTTCCCTGAGGTGGAGGATTTGGCTACAGTGAAAGGTGACTTCTATGCCCTTGGACATATCCCCAACATCATTGGTGCCATTGATGGGACCCATGTGGCTTTGGTCCCCCCCCACAGGAGTGAACAGGTGTACAGAAACCGGAAGAATTATCATTCCATGAATGTCCAGATGGTATGTTTGGCAGACCAGTACATCTGCCATGTGAATGCCATGCTCCCTGGCTCAGTGCATGACGCCTACATCCTGCGGAATAGCAGCATCCCTTATGTGATGGGTCAGCTCCAGAGGCACCGTGTGTGGCTAATTGGTGACTCTGGTTACATCAACCTGTCATGGCTACTGACCCCAGTGAGGAATTCCAGGACTAGGGCAGAGGAACGCTACAATGAGGCCCATGGGCGAACTAGGAGGGTGATCGAGCGGACCTTCGGCCTCCTGAATGCCAGGTTCAGGTGCCTCCATATGACAGGTGGATCCCTATTCTACTCACCAAAGAAGGTGTGCCAGATCATCGTGGCCTGCTGTATGCTTCACAACCTGGCTTTGCGTCGCCAGGTGCCTTTTCTGCAGGAGGATGGTCCAGATGGTGGTGTTGTAGCAGCTGTGGAGCCTGTGGAGAGTGAAGAGGAGGAAGGCGAAGAAGACGACATAGACAACAGGAACACAGTGATTCTGCAATATTTCCAATGAACAGAGGGAAGAATACAAACCGGCCTTCTACATGTACTTAAACAGTACTACCTCTGTACTGTCTGTCCTTTTCACCCAGTGTATGGTAACTGAGTTGTCACTTTCCCTTACGATTTCAGAGATCTGGGTCCCACAGTGTGACATCTGCTTTGTTTCCCCATGGACTACAGCTGTGTGACATTGGTATGTTGGCATCACAATGTAAATCAGCATTTTGGCACTGTAATTACAGATAAATATATTCACATTCACAGACAGACTCCTGATTGTTTTGTGCAATAACGGTGTTTATTAAGGTGCTAATTATTGGAGGGGGGTTGCAAATTGGTGAGGGGTGATGGTGGAGGAATGTCCACGGCAGAGTCCAGTCTATTAGTCTCACAGGTGCATTGTCCAATTGGGTCTGGGAAGTAGAGCTGGGACAGTTTAAGGATGGACAGGGTGACAAAGTGGGACAGTGGGATGACTATCAGGGTGGTATCCTTTCTTGGCAGGGGTCTTGGTATCTTACTCTGTCCTCTTCCTGGATCTCTGGGACCACTTGCGGGGGGGTTCTCCTTCTGCAGGGGGTGGGGTGCTGGTGGCCTTTTGGTCCTGTGGCGGTGCCTCCTGTCCACTAGTGCCGGCAGAGGTGGTGTGCAGTTCTTGGTCCATGCTAGTGTCAGGGGCCCTTTGTGGTGCCACAGTGTCCCTCAAAGGGGTCACTACCAGATTCAGCACCCCTAAGATGGTGCCCAGGGCGGAGCTGATGGTTCTGAGTTCCTCCCTGAAGCCCAAATACTGTTCCTCCTGCATGCGCTGGGTCTCCTGAAACTTCGCCAGTACCGTAGCCATCGTCTCCTGGGAGTGGTGGTATGCTCCCATGATGGAGGAGAGGGCCTCGTGGAGAGTGGGTTCCCTGGGCCTGTCCCCACCCTGTCGCACAGCAGCCCTCCCAGTTCCCCTGTTTCCCTGGGCCTCTGTCCCCTGGACCGTGTGCCCACTGCCACTGCCCCCAGGTCCCTGTTGTTGTTGGGGTGGTGGGTTAACCTGGGTGCCCTGGAGTGGTGAACACACTGCTGCTTGACGTGTCCTGGAGACAGAGGTGTGGGCCCGCTGGGTGGGTGCTGTGCAGGTGTTTCCAGAGGGGGGTAGGTCTGCAGTGGCCTGTGGCTGTGTGAGGGGAACCGACTGTCCCGAGGTCCCCGATGGGCTGGGCTAGTCATCTAGATCCAGGTCGACAGAGCTGCAGTCATCACTGTGGGCCTCTTCTGGGGGAGGTGGACATTTGTGGACCCTCCTGTGCGGTGACGTTGCGTAGGGGTCCTGCAGGGGTATAAAAGCATGATTATTGCATCTGTGTGTGGAATGGTGTGCAATGGGTGGGTGCCCGTGTCCCCCAGTGCTTGCATTCCTGTGTGGGGGCTTTTGTGTCAGTGGTTTGGGGGGGGTATGGGTATGTGCAGTGGGCATGCTTTGGTGATGGGTGTCCATGCTTTGTGGTCGCATGCAGGGCTTGGTGTTGGGATGGGTGGGTTGTGATGGTGGAACATTTGCAAGGAGTAGGAGTGATGGGGGTGAGGCTGAGGGTGGGGGTATGTGTTGGCATGCAGGTGGGGTGGGGGGGATGAAGTAGTGAAGATGTGACTTACTAGAGTCCTTTCCTCCAGATACTCCGCCGAGGCCCTCAGGATGCAGGATCGCCAAGACCTGCTCCTCCCATGTCGTAAATTCTGGGGGAGGAGGTGGGGGTCCGCCGCCAGTCTTCTGCACTGCAATCCGGTGTCTGGGTACCACGGAACGCACCTTCCCCCGTAGGTCGTTCCACCTCTTCCTGATGCCATCCCGATTTCTTGGGTGCTGTCCCACTGCGTTGACCCTGTCGACTATTCTGCTCCATAGCTCCATCTTCCTTGCAATGGACGTCTGCTGTACCTGTGCTCCGAATAGCTGTGGCTCTATCCGGATGATTTCCTCCACCATGACCCTGAGTTCCTCCTCCGAAAACCTGGGGTGTCTTTGCGGTGCCATGGGGTGGTGTAGGTGATGTGTGGGGTGGAATGTGTGGTGATAAGTGTGGTGATGTGTATTGGTGTGTTGTGTGAAGTGCGTGGTATTTGTGTGGGTGATGGTAATATGTGCGTCTGGGTGCTCGATTCTTCTATATGGTCTCTCTCTCTGTGCGTCATCCCGATTTTTTTGTGGTGGGGGTTTGTGGTTGATGTGGGTGTGTGTTTTATATTGTATTGGGTGTGTGGGAGTGGTGTTTGTATGTGTATCAGGTATGTGTATTTGGATTTGTCCAATGTGGCGGTGTTTTGGAGATGTGTGTGTATTTTGAGCGCAGCGGTGTGTACCGCCAATGGGATACCGCGGCTGAAAGACCGCCGCGTGGATTCGTGTGTCGTGATAGTGTGGGCGTATTTCTATTGGCGTGACAGTGTCGGTTTGGTTATCGCCAGTTTATCGCTGGCCTTTGGTGTGGCGGACTTCTGTGGGTGTCTGTATTTTGATGGTTTCCGAGTTGTGGGTTATAATGACCGTGGCGGTTTACCGCGGCCGCGGCGGTGTGTTGGCGGTCTTCTGCACGGCGGTAAGCGGCTTTTACCGTCAATGTTGTAATGAGGGCCTTAGTCACATACATGTCAATGCACCTAGCTAATGACACCCTGTCCTGGCCATCCTGTCCACCTGTGGCACATAGCATACATTCAACAAAGGGACATGACTGCAGACATGCCCATGAGGGTACACTGCACACCCCCAGGTCAGGCCCTGCACTGACCAGATAGAAAAATCAGTGACTTTGGTGGGATATGAGCAATCACGTGACATTGACCAGGAACATGATGGCACACATCTCACAAAGTGGCAAGTGACAGGTAAAGCACACTGCATACAATGGACAGAAACATCCACCACCTCTAAATGTCACCTGCTCCATACAGTCCTGAAATATCACAGCAAGCTTACATACAGACCCATTATACTTCGACCACGTTGAAGGGAGTGACATGTTGGGCACACAAAGAGGCGAGTATGTCCATGTGTGGACAAGTGCAGATACAGATGCAGGCACCTGCTACTTCTAGTGGAGGTGGTCTGTGTGTCACATCAAGATTAAGATACACACATCCACACATGTGTGTTCACTAAACCTACAGTACTGAAAGAGAAACCTGCCCATGCATTATACATGTTAAGCTTCAAAGCCATACGCACTGAGTCCAAACTCATGGCACATCACTTAGCAGTACACGTCCTGCAGATATGCAATTTCAAAATTAAAAGGCTCCTGCACTGAACACATCAGAGCTTGATGAAAGAGACAGCAGGGCTGTGGGATCAAGGGATCTGTCAAGGCTATGTGACGCACATCCATCACGGATTATGAGCCTGCCCCAAAGCAATTCCCATAGTAATCATTGGACATGGGCTCAAGATGTTACACCATCACATGCTGTCCAGGGATACAGGGAGTGGGCACAGTGTCAAACATGTAGTGGAAAAGGGAATTGATACAAGCCCAGATGTCCAGTAATGAGTGAGTGACAATACACAGGCCCCCTTCTATGCAGACTAAGCAGACATTTCTACACAATACACTGTGCCCAAAAAATGAATTGCATCACAGTACATCATGTAGCCTACAGCCAATTACCACTGGCCGCCAATATTCAGAGCTGAGGGGCACAGTGAGGCATTACCTGGCATCACAACTATAGTCCAACAAGGCCAGATGTGGCCGGATATCACTGTGCAAATACAGGAAGAGCTTAAAAGGTAGCCAACCAACACATACAACATGCATTCAACCCTCCTGCTGTCATGCAACTACATGTGACTGCACATTACAAACATCTAGTGGCGGGATTACGCTGGGGGTGGCTGACTCAACACCTCAATTAGCCATGTGCATCATACGCAAGTTTGTTCTAGGAACACTCACCACATTGTCTCAGGACCACAAACCTGTCACTTAAAATAGACACATGCTCATTCACTCAACCATTAATGCACACTGACAGCACCTACTGGGCTTTGCAGACATAACCATGCAAACTGGGTTTAGGCCTAGGATGAATAAAGCTAACATAAGTAGAGGCACAGAGTAGAGTGTGCACATAGTGCAGTTACCTGCTCCTCTGGTGTACCTAAGAGCTGTTCATACAGGGGTAGGACCTCCTTCACCAGCTTTTCCAATTCTTTGGGTGAGAAGGCAGGGGCCCTATCACCTGTAGGATGCTGCATGATAGTTCCCAGAGGTGATACAAAGCAGCTCAGGCCATGGAGGTCTTGCTGGTAGCAGTGTCAGGAGTCAAGTGAGAGTTCTGTAGAAACTGATGGTCATGTAAGCGACCGTCATCATCGACGGACACAGCCACTGGGCCAAGACTGCCACTGGCAGCAATGTTATGCTATAGCAGTGTAAGCTGTGTTGGTATCCGCCTACCGCCATGATTACTTCCGCCAGCATTCACAGGCGATTCTCAATGTCCTGGAGAATGGTAACCTATATGTCTAACCTTCATTTACTGAAGGTTAGGTGCAGAGTTACTAAGTGTGAGGGCACCCTTGCACCAGCAAAGGTCCCCCCACATAGTTATGGGCCATTTCCCAGGACTTTGTGAGTAAGGGGGTGCGATTACTCGCGTACACTACATATAGGTCAATACCTATATGTAGCTTCACAATGGTAACTCTACATATGGCCATGTAAGGTGTCTAAGATCATGGAATTGTCCCCCCATTTCAAATCTGCTGTTGGGGAGCCAATTCCATGCATCCTGGGGGCTTCACCATGGATCCCAAGTACTGCCAAACCAGCTCTCTGAGGCATGCACTGCAGCTACAGCTGCTGCCACCTCACAGTCAGGGTTCTGCCCTCCTGGGGTCTGAGCATCTGAGTCCCAGGAGGGCAGAACAAAGCATTTCCTTTGGGAGCAGGGTGTTACACCCTCTCCCTTTGGAAATAGGTGTTACAGACTGGGGAGGGGTAACCTCCCCCAGCCTCTAGAAATATTTTGAAGGGCACAGATGATGCCCTTCTTGCATAAGCCAGTCTACACCGGTTCAGGGACCCCTTGTCCCCTGCTCTGGCGCGCAACTGGACAAAGGAAAGTGGTGTGACCACTCCCGTGTCCATCACCACCCCATGGGTGGTGCCCAGAGCTCCTCCAGTGTGTCGCAGACTTCAGCCATCTTGCTTTGCAAGCTGTGGGGTCACTCTGGAAGGCTCTGAGTGGCCAGTGCCAGCAGGTGATGTCAGAGACCCTTCCTGATAGGACCTTACCTGACAAGGTAGACAATCCCCCTCTCAGGGCTATTTAGGGTCCCTCCTGTGGGTTCTCTTCAGATTCTACTTGCAAGTTTCCAGCAGGAATCCTCTGCAACTACTACTTTATCCTCTGACCACGGATCAACCACAGCTTGCTCCAGGAACTGCTGTAACAGCAACAACGTATATACAAGGGATACTTTTCTTCTGCAACTTCAGCTCCAGCCAGCAACAATGTCAACGGTGTGCATGCTCTGAGGACTCCCTGTCTTCACCCTGCACCAGAAGAAACAAAGAAATCTGTGGGGTGACGAAGTCACTACCCTGCTCACGCAGGCACCTTCCAAGCCGACGACCGGTTCTCTTGGACTTCTCTCACAGTGACAACCATGCTCCTTGGAACACAGAGGGTGGACCACATCGACACAGACTGTCCTGAGTTCCTGCTGTCGCAATTTGGAGGAGGTAAGACCTTGCCTTCCCCCAGAACAACAGTACCCCTTTGCACAGCGTCTTCTTCACCTCCTGAGGCCTCTGTGAATTATTTGCAAAATTCCTTCATGCACAGCCTGCCCAGGTCCCCAGCACTCTATACTGTGACACTCAACTCGCTGGATTGTTCTCCGGCGTGGGACCTTCCTTTGTAGTGCTGGACCAACCGCATTTAGCACCTCCTTTGTCCCTGTGTCCTGGGCCTCCTGTGGGTGCTATCGGGTGCTATGAGGGCTCTATGAAGTTCTGAGAGACCCCTTTGCCTCCTCACACAGAGTAGAGGCCCTCAGGTCCCTCCTGGGTCCAGATAGCACCTAGTTGATGCAAAATGTGACTTTGCCAGAAGCAAGGTTTGTTGGAGGAATCCAGTGCCAAAACTCACCTGCATCCAACTTCACAATGTGGTATATTCTTTGCATCATGCAGAAACCCACTGGCATCTTCTTAGGGTGCATTTCTGCAGTCTTCGTCCCACCTGGGACTCTTCTTTTGCACCCTCTTTTGGGTTGGCAGGGGCTCCTGTCCTTCCTGGAACTTCTTTCGACTTCTGGACTTTGTCTCCTTTTTTGCAGGTCTACAGGTCCAGTAATTCACTGTTTGTTGTTTGCAGACTTGGTTGGTTCTTGCAATAATTCCAATCATGAGGTGTAGTGTGTCCTAAGGAAACAAGCAGTACTCCTGTTTTTCTGGGCTCTGTGAAGGGGTAATTTACTTATTTTTACTGTATTCTTACTCTCCCAGCAATTCTACACACACTACACTTGTCTAAGGGGGAATTTGTGAGTCACATTCCACTTTCTTAGTACATGGTTTGTTTTGCCCCTAGACCTATTTTCTCCCATTGCATTCTATAGCATTTCCTGTTGTTTGCACTATCCTTTGTCTGATTACATGCCTTATTTTGGTGTCTAGTGTATATATTGTGTATAATACTTACCTCCAGAAGGAGTATTGCCTCTGAGATATTTTTCGGTACTGTGTCTCCCAAATAAACTACCTTTATTTTTGGTATCACTGAGTATTGTCTTTACTTGTTTAAGTACAGTGTAGCTATAAGTGGTATTGCAAGAGCTTTGCATGTCTCCTAGTTCAGCCTAAGCTGCTCTGCTATAGCTACCTCAATCAGCCTAAGCTGCTAGAACACTACTACTTCACTAATAAGGGATAAGTGGACCTGGTATAACGTGTAAGTACCTAAGGTACCCACTACAAACCAGACCAGCCTACTACAGGCGATTAATTCACAGGCAGTATATGGAGTTAATTGGACATGAGCCTGCTGTCCAGATAGAGGTTTTGTAGATAAGCAACACGTTAACCATTCAGAAATGTGCATGTGTTAGCCCTAGAGTTTATTGTGTATCATGTTAACAGTGACTCACGTGACATGCCACGTATCATAATTGACATGTAGAATGTAAATTGCTAAGGACACATAGAGTGACTGCCTTTGTTTCTTTTGGCCCACATAGTTGTCCTGGGAGGAGAAGGATCAGATACCTTCTGTGTACCATCCACTAGCCGACTTGCAGAGCATGGAAAACCGACATGTCATTTAGATCTACTGTTTGGATAGGCAGACAATCATGGATCTCCGTTGTCAGTTGGAGCCAGATCTGATGCCAGCCATGTGTCATCCAAATAGCATACCACCCATAGTACAAGTCACACTACCTGAAGACAGGGTCCTTCCAAAACACAGTGGGCCTGGCTGCTGAAATGTCCCAGCGTATGTTCAGTTTGCTGTTGAAGGATGTTCTCTCAGCACTGTTGAAACACCTGTACAGCTACATTCGTTTTCCTCAACATGAGGATTTTGCCCATGTGAAAGAAGAGTTCTATGGTTGGGCACACATCCCACATGTTGTGGGAGCCAATGATGGTACCGATGCAGCCCTGGTTCCACCCCATGGCAATGAACAGGTCTATCGGAACAGGAATAATGTCCATTCCATCAATGTCCAAGTAGTGTGTTTGGTGGACCTCTTCATTTCCCAAGTATGTGCCCGAAACCCGAAATCAGTCCATGATGCCTTCATCATGTGGAACAGCACTATTCCACAGCTGATGACATGACTGTACCCTAAGAGGGCCTGGCTAATTGGTTAGTCACATATTTCATGTGTGTTTGTATGCAATGTCTGCTGCTAGTGAGATGTTTCTCTGGACTGATAGTTGCATGCATGTCACTTTTCCTTGTAGGGGATTCTGTCTACCCAAATCGTCCCTGATTGTTGACACCAGTGAGGAACCCAACTACACCAGGGGAAGTCCACTTCATAGAAGCTCATGGAAGGACCTGTTGTGATGTGGAGCGGGCTTTTGGGCTCCATAAGGCAAGATTCCAGAGCATAGACAAATCAGGTGGAGCCCTCCTCTATTCACCTGCAAACATGTATAAGAGCATTGTGGCCTTCTTCATGCCCCACAACCTTGCACGGAGGAAAAACATCCAATACATCCCTGATGATGGGGAGCTGGCAGTGCCACCAGATGAGCCTCCTGAAATGCCAAGTGAGGATGACAGTGATGAGGATGAACATGGAGACATGCGGGCAGATCTCATCAACCAGTACTTCACTTGAGTGTAAGTATGAGATGTTCTGTGATTACTGTGACTGCATGGGGTACTGTAGGGGTCAGGATTTGTAGAGAAGGGTGTCACCATGAGACAGGGCATCTCATGTGATACATCATAAAGCCAAGGTTTGCTGCCTACATCAGACTTGAAGATGTGACTCTCTTGAGGATCTCCTTTCTTTAGGGCACTCACATTGCACTGTCAGAGAACCAACAGAAGTTTAAAATGAGTTTAGTGTCTCATGTATGTCCTTGTCTGACTAACTTCCTTGTATGTCACTTTATTCTTTCAGGTCTTTACACCATGCCGCCCTCAGGGGGACATTTCAGAGTTGTATCATTGACAAGTGGCTGTAGCTGGTCTGACATGTGAAGGGGAAGAGGAATTATTCCAGGTACTGTTTGTCACAAATTTGAGTTGTGTGAGTTCCATGCCCAGGCTGCCTGGAAAGTTTGAGGGCAGTAATCTGAGCTACAGATTAGAGCTGTTTGGCCCGGTATGTTGGTCCAATGGTTTCATGGATATGATCATGTGGCTTTGTAACATGTTAACCTGTGCAATCCATCAATTCTCTCTTTACATTGTGTTGATAATGATCCTGTATGCCCTGCATGTAGCTGTTGATGTGTTTCCTCATTGCAGACCATAGTGCCTGTGCCACAACTCTGACATAGGTGTGTAATATACCACTAGATGCCTAACCATTGTGATAGGATGGGCCTCTGACTGTGGACTGTTGTACTGTCCTCTCCCTGTGTCCTAGGGTAAGTAAACTTGGATGGACCTGGTTTTGTTATGTGATAAAGCTCAAGCTGGCGACAACAACAACATCCACCAATCTGTTTGCCTATACTACTATTAAGACACTGTGCCATATACATAGAGCACTACACAAAAGAGGTCCAGTAATGATGAGGACCCTAGCCTCTTTCTGTTCACCTAACAGACCTCTTAGATCCTCTTCCGCCTGCCTGGCAGTGACCCTAAAAGTGAGGAAAGCTAGATGGGGTGGAAGATCCTTAGCATACCAGGGGGCAAAGCTGTGGAATTCCTTACCTCCTGTGCTACGAGTAATCAGCCATGAACTGAATTTTCGCAAGGCTTTAAAGACCTGACTATTTAAAACATAACTCCCTCTCCTCTCATTCTTGCTACTGTTTTAGCTACAAGCTCTGGGAGGCCTTTGGGTAGCCATGCGCTATATAAATTCATATAACATAACATAACAACAGGACTGGGTCTGCCTTAGCCCTTTCTCATGTGGCCAGGAGGATGGTACTTTGAGATATCTAGCCATAAGCAACAATGTTTTCTCATTCTTGGTAATGACAGTCCAGACATTGTTACTGCCTATGGGCTGTACATTGTAAATAAACATTTTGGTGTGAGTGACCACATGTGTTGTTGTGTTGCTAGTAATCCTCAGCCTGACACTGCCTGTGACATATCCCTCCTTATATTACCATCTTAGTAGTACCTCGTTTGCATCGCATGATTTTTACCTTCCCACAGTGATGAGTAATCAAAATTATGCATTGATTGTGTGCTTGTTGTGTTAATTCAAATGTGCTCAGAACATAAAACGTGGAAGTTAAGTCAAAAAGAGAAGCCAAATAGTGAAGGGCTCAGTCATGGCAGATGTAATCATTAGAGCAGCCGCCACAACATTTGATGTCCAAAGTCCAGTGTCCTACTATCCTGAAAATGGTTTGTGTTTGAAGAACAGTCAACAGAGTAAATATGTGACACACAAAGGGGCTCCATCATTAAGGGGTCACTTCCTGGTAGTGGTTGAAGTCCAGGCATTGGCACCTCCTGGATGTTTGGCTGGACGTCCCCACTTGTGGGGGGTTCTTTAGCTACAGAGGCATGAGCGTCTGAGGCAGGCCCTTCCCCTGGCAGGGCCTCACTTCCACTGGCTACCACAGAGGTTGAAGGGGCTGATTTTACAGGGTCAATGGAAGAGGTCTGGTGTTGTTATCGATCCCTGCTCAGGTTGGTGTTGATGTCCCTCAGCACGCCTGTTAGGGAGGCCAAGGTGGCATTGTGGGCCTCCCACTGTTACAATATTTCATGGTAGTAATCCCTCTGCAGCTGCTTGATCTCCCTGAGTTCAGTGAGTACCTGGCCCATCACACCTTGGGATTGTTGGTAGGCTCCCAAGATTTGGGTGATGGTGTCCTGGCCAGACACATCCCAGCATCCTCATGCCACTAGCCCACACCATCCCTCCCACACACCCTAACCCCACGTGCCTGCACCTTTGGCACAGTTTGGCCCCTACCACTGGGTTCAGGTCCATCATTGTCAGAAGTGTCTAGATGTGACTCAGGTACCTAGACTGGGGGGCACCAGATTGTTAAATCAGTCCTCAGGACACATGGTTGGAGGCAACTGGTTGCCAGAGATTAAGATGCAACAGGGATGGGAGGAGTCAATTTGGTCAGGGTGAAGTTGAAAGGTGTCAACTGATCAGGTTCCCCAGATCGGCCAGCACCTCTGACATAAGCCCACCAGGGAATTCTCTGGCTATTAGAGCGACTGATAATATCTGCAAGGGCATCTCTGTATGGTGGCAAATCTAAATTGGGGTACTTTTGGGTACAGTATATGATGTAACCTAGAAAGTTCTGATACTGATTTTAAAGCAAAGTCTAATCTCAAGGGCAACAGAGTGGTGCTGCATCCAAGGTTTATTAGTAGCCTGATAAAACTATTTTCATCTACCTCCCTCCATGGTTTACATGTTACAATGACACCCACAAGCCCGCACCACACAATGCTGCACTCCAGATCTGAGCATTATAGATTTCCCTTGCAGGCAAGATAGGATGAAAGGAGGCCTTTTTGGCAAACTTAACTAATTCTGATTCCCTGTGTTTAATCAAAGAGCAGCTGTTGGAGATTTGGGATGACCATGAAGCTTTGTTGGACAATCTATTCTCCAAGTAATCAAATTATTTCACTCTCTCCAAATATTAGTTACCCAGCTCATGGTCCCCTTATTTTTTTTCCTTTTGTTACAGGCCATAAATATAGTTTCCATAGCATTGATTTCAAACCAATACAACTTGCAAAATAGTGAAAATCTATTGATAAGCATTTGCAACCCATCTAAATTTTGGAAATTGAAAGAGTGTTAACCCCAAATAACAATCTGGGCACCCTTTGGTCTGCTAGAACTGGTCAATTATTAGCTCAGTTAAAAAGAATGCCTGTACAACTATTGAAAAACAAGAGGAAGTGAGCTGGAGCCAGAACACAACCCTGGCAAACTTAATTTTTGACATTGTTTTCCTCAGTAAGTTCTCCACTGGGTCCTCACCGTACCTGAACGTAATTATCCTCATGAAGGCACAGCAGAATAATGAGTTTACTAAGAACTCCCATACTTGCCAGTATTTTACAGATCTTAGATCTAGGAACCAAACTGAAAGTGGCATAAAGGTCGATGCAGGCAACAAAAAGGTTCCTGCCACTGATGTAAATGGTCTTCCACTTAATCAACAAGAAATGAATGACTTAGGCCCTGATTTATACGTTTTTTACGCCACATTACTGTCATTTTTCGACTCAAAAGCGGCGCAAAATTATAAAATGCAATTGTATTTTGTAATCTTGCGCCGCTTTTGCGTCAATAAATGACGGTAATGCGGCACAAAAAAAGTAAAAATCAGGGCCTAAGTCCACGGTTTCGTCTTTAGTTTAAAACCTGTTGCAACTGTGTTAAAACATCATTACCCACAATCCGCTCTGAGAGCTTTTCAGGCACCTGCTTGCAAAAGATCTTTCATTAATTTTTTTTAAAAACTGATAGGTCAAAAGTTGCTGGGGAAGTTCCAGCAACTTTATTTGAAGACCAGACCAGTCTCGCCACCTGTCCAGGGCGAGGAGATCTGGGATCCAGCGGCTACTGCATTGGAAACCATGTTGATACGGGCCCCAAATTGTGTAATGGCAGCAAAATGTGTCCACAGGAATCCTGTCCAGCCCGAGGCCTTTCCCTTGCTCTGTGATATGACCGCTGATTCTATGTAAGCAAATGAAAATGTAACCGAAGGCAAGGCAGGGCTTAGCAACTGACCATTTGTATTTGCAGCACAAAAAATGGCCTGGTAACTGTGAGTATTAGAGCGGATAGAGGAATTGGAAGTGTGAAATAGACTCTCTTGGTTGAATGTGTACCCGAGAGGTCATGGCATGATCTTTGCCACCTTGATTAACAATATGCAAAAACGTTTTAACATTCTTTTTTATTGATGCATAGAGGAGACCATCCCACTTCTTTGTTTCCCAGTTAGATTGTTCATGCTTTAAGGGTTCCGTGCAAAAACCTTAGAATCCCTGGTCGTGAGTCTGTGATCTTGCTTTAAGGTAGAAATAAGGATTTTGTGTGAGCATTTCCTCTGATTTGGGTGATCTGAATGCTCTTCTAAAATACTTTTGAAAGTAGTCTTTCAATTTGGTGAATAGCTCATTGTGTGCCTCAAGTAATATGTTATCGTGTTCCAAGTTTTCAACCAGTAACCCCCAAGGCAGTATCCACCAGCACATACATTTTCCATATAGAATCGATACTTGGTGCCAGGGCATTATTGCAGGAGAACTGTGAGATCATATCATAAAAATTCAAACAGAATCACCATAAAGTAAAGCTGTATATGCCTTAGCTATATATGCATTTTAATAGGCAAGAACCCAAACTTTGGATTGTATTTCACGGACTCACTTGCCAAGTCGATAGTAGTGTGGTTGTTGCGTGCAAACATTGTCCTTCAGGTTAAAAGAGGTTCAACCAAGAGGAACAATTGTAGCTTGAATCTACCTCCATCTTACATGATGTCAAATGCAAACTTTTTTATATTCCCTCCCAGGTCTAAAATACATGACATTTGGACTTGCCTAAATTGAGAGAAATATCAATACTGTGGAATACGCCTCCTTTGAATCTCATTCAGACTCTATTGCCAGCACATCATCGGATTATTGAAGAACAAGGGCACGATTTCTACTTAACACATATGAGAATCGCCTATCCCTCTTCAAACATGTCTCTAATACAGATGTTGAAGGGAAGAGAAGTGGGCTTGCAACCCTGATTTGTAACGTATTTGCTATTAATATGTTCCACACCCTAAACTTGGATATTTTATGTGCACCCTTGTGCCTTTGTGTAAATCTCTAATACATAACATATGAACTTTCTTTGTCAATACAGAACGACTTTCTCGTGAAGCAGATGCTATCTCTGTCACAGATAAACCTTTCTTAATTGCTTTGACATTTCTCTTAGTACTAGAGATTTCTGCAGGAAATGTACTAGAGCTAAAGTTACTACAAATGAACAAATCTCAAAGAGAAATTAAACGTATTTCCATTGCTTGTTTGCTGGATTTATTTCAACATGAGATCTGACATTTCAAAAGGTGCCCCATGACATGGAATGGACAAAGAGTCATAATGCACATTGAAATAATGTCGATAATTGACGTTAAGTGCAAAGATTTAAGGATGATCAATAACATCATAGTACACAACATGTCAAGAAAAGGATATAAGGGTTAGTCCTCATTTCTTCCTTAGAATCTCTGGGGAAAAAGAAACCCCTTCCATAAGACACACTGCATGTCCTATGAGTAAAGCAGATAACAGACAGGATACTTTCTGGAAAGAATGCCTTACAGTATTAGGAAGAGAAAGTCCAAAGAAGGGGCGTTGTTCTAGGGGAGTTGTTTTGGAAGTGACAACCCCCCTAATAAATGGATCCTGGAGTGTGTGTAGTTGGGTTCTGGAGCCTTCAGTCAGGCTAGCAGTGTTTGTGGTTTCCACTCGGGTGTCCACTCATCGCGCAGGCATATGTTTCTATAAAACTTTGCAGAGCTTTATACATACACCCCTCCTAGTCTCTACTGCACAATACAGGCCGAGAATAAGCAAGGGACTGAATGGCTCTTAAGGGGTGCAGAGAAGCCTTTTAAAATGATTAAGCTGTGCCCCTGTTGGAGTGTAGTTTTATAATCAAATTAACAATGAAATGTTTGTGAATTAATGTATAATGGTGCCGCATAGAAATCATATTAATGTGCTTTTACTAAACGTGTGCTTGAAATGTGCCCACGGGGAGTGGCCGCCAATGTATACGATGACTAATGAAATTGATTAATAATGAATTATTAAGGTACTAATGTATGATTTTGTATTAGTATTAAGAATTGTATGTTAAGGTTTTGCTAATTAATTACTAGGCCTTAGCATGAGTCGGGGCCTAGCTGCCCGGTTTCATATTAAATGTGTTTTTCTAACGTGCAATGTGCTGACTTGCTGAAGTACATGTAGCCGTACTTTTCCAGAAGCTAGAAGATGTGTGTAACCGTAGTAAATTCTTTCTCATAAAACTCGACTTGCTCAAGGAGACATTCTTGCCAAATGCAACAGTGTAAACTTGCAACAGGAACAAGGTCGCCTGAACTGGTATAGACAATTGAACTACTGACTGGGTCTGTGAGAGGACTCCGAGAACATGAAATTGTACCTGACATTCTACCCGTTGGAGGCGTCAATTACATAAGTCAATAAACTACGTGAGAACTGTTATGAGGTGACAATTTTAATGAGGTGTCTAGTAAACCATTGGATGGAGATAGTGGTGCACCAAAACTTGCCCAATTGGAAATTAGGGGACTGTACAACAAGATCAATATAACTCTTGAATACGAGGAGAAATCAGCCATTGTGAGCCATTCTTGCTATTGACTAGACACTTTGTCACTCTGCCTAAAGACTTTGCTGTTTGACTCTTCAAACCATCCTTACCCTTGTCTGCCCATTCTATACTTTTCCTCCTTATGAGGGAGGTATTCTTTATCGCCCCGTCTTGCTGAACTTTGCTGTGTTTCCTGGCTGATGGCGAATCAACTGATGTCCTGAGGATGAAGACTGACTCTGTATGCTGACCCATTGCAGAGGGTAACTGTACAATGATGAAATTGTAATTGTCTGTTTGCCTTTTCTTTCTAGGTACCAACTGCTTCTTTTGATAGAGACCATATTTAGATGTTTTCTAAATTTGTGTTACTAAATTGTTTTGCATGAAGCCCAACATGCTAATGCTAATTTGAGGTTCGTTAAGGAGTTCACTAAACTGACGCAAATAGACAAATTACTGAATCCATACTCTGCTAAAATTAGCTCATGTTGACGTTGTGCTTTGTTCTAATGCTTATGATTTTTGCTTTGATGAAATCTTATTCGAGTTGCCATATTATAACATTATAACATAACATAACAGTGTTGATGTGTTTTATGGTTTTGAGACTAATAAACTTGCTAGTAGATTGTAACCAATAGGGAATAAATATCAAAATCCTTATACATTTTGTGTTGTTATTCCTGACTGAAAGGTCATGGTGTGTCCCGACTCATTAATGTCGTTATTTAGATTGAATCAATTTGTTATGGTGAATATTGATGATGCTATTGATGTATTGATTGACATGCTGACTAGTTATCTCATCCTAAGGTGTCTTCAATCAGGGTCAAAAGATTCATTGGCCTAAAACGAGTCCCAGTCTAAGTAAATTATCTAGTAAGGGACGCGTTATCACCCCTGGCCCAAAGGTGTCACGTCTGAACTGTAAAACAGTTCTTGCAAGGCAAAGGCTTTGGATCTGGGTAAAACCAGTACACCTGGAGGTGGCAGAATTGGAGCAGAGCCTTAGATGATGCTGGCACAGCTAAAAATAGAACAGAGCTAGAGCTGGTGGATCTGGATAACAGCTTACTGGAACGTATCTGAGCTGACGGTGGTAGTACTAGAACGCGGCTGGAACTAACAGGCCTAGAGTGAAGCTGGAGATTAAGAACAAATAATTAAATGGCGAAAGCAAGCCAGATGAACTGTGATCCAAAATCCTTTGAATAGTTGGTGAAAAAAGACCTGGAAGGTTGACTGCTATCTAAATAGGAACCAGCCCATTTAAAGTCACTTGACCCAGAGCATGAGCCTCCTAATAGTAAGGGGCTGGTCTCAGAAATGGATGTCCTACAATAGGGTTTATATTTGCTGACTATTTTGGAATTCAGTCTGTGTTTAATGGCCATCTTTGAATGGAGTGACATTAAAAGGGAGCTGAGTTAAAGCTTTCTGCTAGGAGCTGTCCCTGATTCTGGCCCAGAACCATAATAAAACGGTGTAATTCAAGTTGTGACAGTTTAAAACGTTCTCCAGTTTCAAAGGTACATAGAGCCAGATTTACAAAGCTCCATCACCTCTTAGCGCCACACGAGCATAATTTTTTTTATGCTAATGTGGCATTAAGGAGGCCATTCTGATGCATTGCGGCACTTTGTAAACATGATGTCCGTGCATCATTTTCTCAGCAGTTTTAACGCCTGCTCAGAGCAGGCATCAAAAGGGGGCATGCCATTGAATACAATGGACACCTATGTACTCTGCAGAAGTTGCACCAACATTTTGGAGATACTCCTGCAGAGTACATCAGTAGCGTAAAAAAAAATTACGCAATGGCCCCTATCCTGTGCCATAGTGGGCTGTATTTTAAATACGCCACACACATGGTGGCCATAAGGGGGCACTAAGGGGCAGAAGGAAAGTGGCCACGCACTGGGTGCAGCGCCAATTTCCTTAAAACAGCCCCTAAGTTTCAGTGATCAGGTAAGATGGATTTTGTATATGCTGAGAGGGTAATTATTTAGTATTTAGTTTACATAAATAACTTTTACTTTCTATTGGTGTCAGGGCATCTTAGCTATAATATTAATTACATTCCAATATTAATGGGCACACATTATTGATTCATTCAATCAGCCATATCGGATATATTAAGATAAACTGGGCAAAGGGGAACATGGTGGGCGGCAGACGTGCCGCGCGCTGAGTGTCCTACCGAGCTCCCCGGAGGACGCCGAGTGCAGTGTTCTGCTTGCCGGTGAAGGCGCGGCAGTGGAGGGGCCTTACCTGCAGGCTTATGTGTGCGCCGCCCTGGAGCTCAGGAGGAGCCGGCAGGCAGCTACGCACGTTACCCTCCGGGGGACCGCGGGAAGAGTCAGCACCAGTCGGGTGGCTTAGCAGGCGGCGTCCCGCAGGGCAGGTTTGCTACAAGAGGATCCTAATTCTGAAGTAAGCCCACTTCTCTCTTCCTCCAAGACGGTAAGAGGTTCTATTTTGGCTAGAGGTAAGAGAGGAGCTCATAAGAAGGAGGGGACCATTAAAACTAAAACTAATATAAACAATTTAAGTTTGGTCTCAGAAGGAGAAGGTGGTGGGGAGGAAGTTAGACTTCATGCCAAAGGTTCTCCCAGGGAGGTGTTTGGGAAGAACTTTAGGAGAGCCACTTCTGGACAGAAAAAAAGCATTGGCAAAATTAAAGCGACTCCGTCCGTGCGGGCTTACTTAAGGGCTCTTCCTTTGGTTGTTTCTACTTCTGGTGCCCAGATGGAGAAAATGGACCAGGTGCTTTCCTTCCCACCAGATGGGGGCACGGGAAAGCAGGGCATTATAACCCCCGGACCTGAGGAAGTTTCTCAGATTGCTTCTTGTTGCATTAGTCGGGGGGGCTACGGTCATTTTGGAGGACTTGGAACTATCTACTCGTTCCAGCCCGGGGGAGCTTTTGGGGTTGATGGGATCTTCCCCCCCTTGGTGCAACTTGGGGCTGGTGGAGCGACCTGGCTCGATAAATTGAATAGTATGTTTTTGGCATTGACAGAGAATATATCCAAAGGATTTGCGGTTTCAGAAGCAAACCAAGGAGAGAACAGGTCAGCCTGTGAGACCTTGGAGAAGAAATTCGATCTTCTGGCCATTGGGACCGAAGCCCTTGAGGAGTCAATGGAGACTGTTAAAGAAGAATTGAGTTAGAACAAGGAGGAAATTAAATTACTAAAGGAAAGTGAACGTAGTTTACAGGAGAAATTGGAACACCTGGAAAATTCTTCAAGGAGGAATAATTTAAGGATTCTAAAGGTGCCAGAAGGTGTGGAGGGAGATGACCTAAAAAATATGTTGCTTCTCTTTCAAAAAAAAAAAAAGTGCTTGTGGAAGAAAGTGAGGCCGAAATTATAAAAGATATTCAGAGAATTCATAAAGATCCGTTTAGGAAGGATCCTAATAGGGAGAGGGCGTGGAAGATTTTGGTTAATTTCCAGACTTATCAGTTGAAAGAAAAATTATTGGTGAAGGCATTGGGACTGGGTCCTCTGAAAGTTGAGGAGTTCTCATTTGAGATTAGGTCGGATTTGTCTAGCGCAACGCTAAATAGGCAGTGGGAGCTGGGAAAATGATTAGAATAATTTAAAAAGATGGGTGCAGTAGCACAACGTAAGTTCCCAGCAACTCTGCGTGTAATGTATAATAAGAATGTACAATCTCAGAGACCCAGCCTTAGCAGATGAATTGCTAGAAGTTATAAAAAAGGGTGACACTGCGCAGGTTATGCCGGGGAGCTCAAAGGGGCTCTAAATGAGACCTAAGGGTCGGTCAATAGGATGGGGGGTTCCCCAGGGTTGGAAGGGGGGAGGGTAAGAAAGGGTTCATAAGGGGGTTTAGGGGGATGGGGTTTGCACTGAAGGTGGGTTGGTTGGGAGGAAGCTATAAAACGTCCTTATGTACCCTAGGTACTTACGCACACATGTATTGGGTCTGAGAGGGTCGGGGAGGGGGAGGGTGCGGGTTTATTGCAAATAATGTCTTGGAATGTGATTAGTTTAAGGGTGAAGGCTAGGGCAAGAAAAATGTTGTTGTTACTTGAAGAATGTCCAGCACACTTAATAGTTTTGCAAGAGACACACTTAACTAAAGAGGAGATGTTTAGTTTGTTTTCTAGTCACAAATTTATTCAACATTATGGTGGCCATTCCAACCTCAGCGGTAAAAGGCGCTTACCACCGTTCAGAAGACCGCCATAACACCGCCGCGGCCGCGGTAAACCGCCACGGTCATTTTGACCCACAACAGGCAAACCGCCAAAATACAGACATCCACAAAAGTCCGCCACACCAAAGGGCAGCGAGAAACTGGCGATGACCAAACCTCCACCGTCACGCCAACAGAAATACGCCCACACTATCACGACACACGAATCCACGCGACGGTCTTTCAACCGCGGTATTCCATTGGCGGTACACACCGCCGCGCTCAAAATACACACACACTTACAAAATACAACCACATTGGACAATTCAAAATACACACACCTGAGACACATACACACACCACTCCCACACACCCAATTAAATATAAAATACACACCCACATCACCCACAAACCTCCACTCCTAGAGATTCGTGAACACGCACCGAGAAAAGACATCCGAGCACCAAGACTCCCAATTCACTGTCACCCAGCAATATTTGTACGCACTTCACACAACACAACAATACACATCACCACACTTAGCACCACACAATCCACCCTACACATCACCCACACCACCCCATGGCACCGCAAAGACACCCCAGGTTCTCTGATGATGAACTCAGGGTCATGGTGGAGGAAATTGTACGAGTAGAGCCACAGCTGTTCGGGGCACAGGTGCAGCACACCACCATTGCCAGGAAGATGGAGCTATGGAGCATAATAGTGGACAGGGTCAACGCTGTGGGACAGCACCCAAGAAATCGGGACGACATCAGGAAGAGGTGGAACGACCTACGGGGGAAGGTGCGTTCCATGGTATCCAGGCACAACATCGCGGTGCAGCGGACTGGCGGCGGACCCCCTCCTCCTCCCCAGAATTTACAACATGGGAGGAGCAAGTCTTGAACATCCTGCATCCTGAGGGCTTCGCTGGAGTAGGAATGGACTCTGGTAAGGCAATTCTTAACTACTTCTTCCCCCCACCCCACCTGCATGCCAACTCATACCCCCACCCTCACCCTCACCCCCATCACATCCTACTCCTTGCAACTGTCTCACCATCACAACCCACCCATCCCAACACCTAGCCCTGCATGCGTCCACAAAGCATGGACACCCATCACCTAAGCATGCCCACTGCACATACACATACAACCCCCCCCCAACCACCGTCACAACAGCCCCCACAAAGGAATGCCAGCACTGGGGTACACGGGCACCCACCCATTGCACGCTATGACACACACAGAAGCAATAACCATACTTTTATACCCCTGCAGGACCCGAACGCCACGTCACCCCGCAGGAGGGTCCACAAATGTCCACCCCCAGAAGAGGCCCACAGTGAGGACAGCAGCTCTGTCTCCCTGGATCTAGATGACCAGCCCGGTCCATCGGGGACCTTGGGACAGTCGGTTCCCCTCACACAGCCACAGGCCACAGTAGACCTTCCCCCCTCTGGGAACACCAGCACAGCACCCACCCAGCGGGCCCATACCTCTGTCCCCAGGACACGTCAATCAGCGTTGTGTCCACCACTACAGGGAACCCAGGCTAACCCACCACCCCAACAACAACAGGGACCTGGGGGCAGTGGTAGTGGGCACACAGTCCAGGGGACAGAGACCCTGGGAAACAGTGGAACTGGGAGGGCTGCTGTGCGACAGAGGGGGGACAGGCCCAGGGAACCCACTCTCCATGAGGCCCTCTCCTCCATCATGGGAGCATACCACCGCTCCCAGGAGACGATGGCGACGGTCCTGGCCAGGTTTCAGGAGATCCAGCTTCTGCAGGAGCAACAGTATATGGGGTTCAGGGAGGAACTAAGAAACATCAGTTCCGCCATGGGTACCATCGTAGTGGCCCTGAATGAGGTAGTCACGACATTGCGGGACACTGTGGCACCTCAAAGGGCCCCTGACACTAGCATGCACCAAGAACTGCCTACCACCTCCGCCGGCGCTAGTGGACAGGAGGCCCCGACACAAGACCAACAGGCCACCAGAACCCCACCCCCTGCAGAAGGAGAACCACCCCGCAAGCGGGCCCTGAGATCCAGGAAGAAGACCGAGTAAGATGTCAAGACACCCGCCAGCAAAGGATACCGCCCTGATTGTCATCCCACTGTCTCACATTGTCACCCTGTCCAACCTTAAACTGCCCCTGCTCCACTTCCCATAGGCATTTGGACAATGCACCTGTAAAACTGATAGTCTGGACTCTGCCATGGACAATCCTCCACCATCACCCCTCACCGATTTGCAACCACCCATCCAATTTAGAGCACTTGAATAAAAACACTTATTGCACAAAACAATCTGGAGTCTGGCTGTGAATTAGAACAAATGTATTAGACATGACCGTGCCAAAATGTTCATTCACATTGTGATGCTAACAAACCGCTGTCACACAGCTGTAGTTCATGGGGAAACAAAGCAGATGTCACGCAGTGGGGCCCACATCTCTGAAAACGGAAGGGAAAGTCACAACACAGTTACCATACACTGGGGGAAAAAGTCAGACAGTAGAGAGGTAGGAGTCATTAAGTAAATGTAATATGCCGGTGTCTACTCTTACCTGTGTGTCATTCAAAATACTGCTGTATTACTGTGTTCCTGTTCTCTATGTCGTCCTCTTCATCTTCCTCCTCTTCATTCTCCACAGGCTCCACAACTGCCACAACACCACCATCTGGACCATCCTCCTGCAGAAAAGGCACCTGGCGGCGCAAAGCCAGGTTGTGAAGCATACAGCAGGCCACGATGATCTGGCACACCTTCTTTGGTGAGTACATTAGGGATCCACCTGTCATATGGAGGCACCTGAACCTGGCCTTCAGGAGGCCAAAGGTTTGCTCGATCACCCTCCTAGTCCACCCATGGGCCTCATTGTACCGTTCCTCTGCCCTTGTCCTGGGATTCCTCACTGGGGTCAGTAGCCAGGACAGGTTGGGGTAACCAGAGTCCCCTAATAGCCACACCCGGTGCCTCTGGAGTTGACCCATCACATACGGGATGCTGCTATTCCGCAGGATGTAGACGTCATGCACTGACCCAGGGAACTTGGCATTAACATGGGAGATGTACTGGTCAGCCAAACACACCATCTGTACATTCATGGAATGATAACTCTTCCGGTTCCTGTACACCTGTTCACTCCTGCTGGGGAGGACCAAAGCAACATGTGTCCCATCAATGGCACCTATGATGTTGGGGATATGTCCAAGGGCATAGAAATCACCCTTCACTGTAGGCAAATCCCCCACCTCAGGGAAAACGATGTAGCTCCGCATGTGTTTCAGCAGGGCAGACAACACTCTGGACAACACCTTGGAAAACATAGGCTGGGACATCCTTGATGATATGGCCACTGTTGTTTGAAATGACCCACTTGCTAAGAAATGGAGTACTGACAGCACCTGCACTAGAGGGGGGATCCCTGTGGGTTGGCGGATGGGTGACAGCAGGTCTGGCTCCAGCTGGGCACACAGTTCCTGTATAGTGGCTCGGTCAAGCCTGTATGTCAGTATGACATGTCGTTCCTCCATTGTCGACAGGTCCACCAGCGGTCTGTACACGGGAAGATTCCTCCATCTCCTCGCATGTCCCAGCGGACGGTGCCTATGAAGGACAACAGCGAGCACAGAGTCAAGCAACCCACAGGTACGTAACCACAGCTTGCACATAACACGATTCCCAATGCATTGAATGGCTTATATGAGTGTTGGTGCATGGCCTAAGTATGTGTGACGCAGTTGGTAATTAGGCCATGTGGGCCCTTGAAATGGCGGCTGCCTGACCTGTGAAGTGCGACAGTGGGATGTGAGGTCAATGCGCTGGTGTGGCACACCGCGGCGGTAGGCGGTCGAAGACCGCGGCGCTAAGCCGCATTGGTTAACATTGAACCCTATGGGTTTCAGGAGCCAATGACGATGTGCGCCGGCGGTCGCGGTACGCACCGCCGCGGTACGCACCGCCGCGGGCGTGACCGCCATTTTCTATCTGCTTAATCACTCGATACCTGATCTTCGACAGGAGAGGACCTACACTGCAAGTGCTGCTGTGACCTCGGTCTGGAAGAGACAATGGCTCATGCGACTGGGGAAAGGGCCCCTTCCTTCACTGTGGAGGAGTTGGAGAAACTTGTGGATGGGGTCCTCCCCCAGTATGCGCTACTCTACGGTCCTCCAGACCAACAGGTAAGTACACTGGGACCATGCTTAGTGGGCAATGCCTGGGTTGAGTGGGGTGGATGAAAGATGGTGGGGAGGGGAGCGATTGAGGCATGCATCAAACGACAGATGAGAGCATGTGCCACATGGCAAGGGTGGGGATGGGGGGCCACTCACATCGAGCATGCAGAAGGTGATGACAATTTTTCTCTCCCTGTACATGTCACATAGGTCAGCGCCCACTAGCAAGTCGCGATTTGGCGTGCCATCGCCAAGGACGTCCGGACCCTGGGGGTCCACATCAGACGGGGCACCCTCTGCCGGAAGAGGTGGGAGGACATCCGACGCTGGAGCAGGAAGACGGCGGAGGCTCAGCTGGGGATGGCCTCCCAACATAGGAGGGGTGCCAGTCGTCATTTGACCCCCCTGATGTCCCGGATCCTGGCGGTGGCCTACCCCGATTTGGATGGGCGCGTGAGGACATCACAGCAGACACAAGGGGGTGAGTACAAATACATTCTGCTGACTTTGCGCGCAGTGGAGGTGTCTGGGTGGGGGAGGAGGGCTGTGGGTATCCCTAGGCCAGGGTGATTTCTGTAGGCTAGGCCCCTGCGTAAGGCATGGCCCTGTGCCCCCGCCCCCCACCTCTGTAGGGTGCCAAGTACAGGTATCCATGGCCCTGTGTCATCTATGTGTGCAGTTGTCATCCATAGGCTTGTAGGCCATGTCCCACGTATTGCGTAGTGGACCCCAAGTGCGCGGCGTAGTGCAGGGGGCTTCTGTGTCTGTCTTGTCCGCCAACGTTAGCGGTAATCCATGCACTCAACATGTCTTTATTTCTCCTCCCCCCCTTTTTTGTGGTCTTCCTGTTCATGTGTGCATTAGCATCATCAGGCGGAGGAGAAGTGGCATTGGAGCATGAGGAAGCTGCATCTCACATGGCCATGGCGGGCCATGCAACTGACTCGGATTTCACCAGTGAGACGGAGGGCGAGGGGAGCTCCACAGCGGGGACTCGTGCTGATGTCAGTGACAGCGACTCGTCCTCTGAAGGGAGCTCCCTTGTGGTGGCGGCAACATCCGTGCCCCCGCAACAAAAGGTACAGCCACCACCCAGCGCACCAGCACCGCCCTCCCAGCAGCCCCTCAGCATTTGCCCCGTACCCGATCACCCAGGAAGGTGGGCATCTCCTTCGCCCCAGGCACCTCAGGCCCTGCCCCTGTCACCCCTGCTGCCCTCAGTGAGGAGGTCATTGACCTCCTAAGGACTTTTGAATGCCATTCAGGGTGTACAAAGAGAGGTGCACCAGAGTAATGCATACCTGGAGGGCATTCATTCGGGTCAGGCTGCCCATCAGCGATCGTTCAATGCTCTGGCCTCACCACTGACGGCAGCAATTGTCCCTGTCTCTAGCATCCCCCCTCCAACTTCCTCCACCCAGACCCAATCCCCTGTACCTCTGCCTATCCCAGACACACCTACAGACCAGCCTGCACACACCTCTACACCCAAGGGAAGCTCATCCAGACATAAGCACCACACATCACACAAGCATTCACACAAGCAACATCCACATGCAGACATACCAACAGCCACTGCCTCCACTGTGTCCCCCTCCTCCTCGTCTCCCTCCTTCCTCCCTGTGACGTCTCCACTCACACTTGCATGCACAACATCTTCAGCCACTACGTCCATCACCAGCACACCCACCAGAACACTCCGCACACGTGCAGTCACCACCCCCACTACCATTTACACGTCCCCTGTGTCCTCTCCAATTGTGTCTGTCACCCCCTCCTCCAAACTACACAAACGCAGGCAGCCACCCACCCAACAGCCATCCACCTCACGACAACCTCCAGCCCAAGCACCTGCACCCAAAGACACCAGACTTCACACTCCTACAACCACATCCTCTTCCTCCACTCCCATACCCACTACACCTACCCGTCCCTCTCTTTCCCAATTGCTTTTCTTTTCCAAACTTGACCTCTTTCCTACAACTCCCCCACCCCTTCCATCTCATAAGACTCCAATCAGCACCTCAGCCACCACAAAGCCGGGACCTGTGAAGACTGTTGTCCATGGACTGTGGAGTCCCCCACCCTCAAGGGCATCCAGTTCAGCTAGGAGCCAAGGCACGGCCAGCCCACCACCGGAAAAGCATCCTAAGATTGCCAGTGCCCGGCGCGAGCGACCAAAGACCCCAGGGACAAAAATCCCTATATTGGCTCCGGCAGGAAGTCGGGTGCCACCTGGCACACCACCAAAGGTGGGAAAGGGCCACAAGCGTGCAGGGAAGGGTGGGAAGAGCAGCACGCCCGACAAGTCCGGCAGCAGGCCAGCCGGCCAGAAGGGCCCCACCAGCCCCATCCCAGGTGTGCAGGAGGACACACACAGGCCCTGTACTGCAGCCCTGGAGGGCCCCGCAAGCCACGTCCCAGGTAGGCAGGAGGACATCCACAGGCCGAGAACTGCAGCCCAGGAGGGCCCGCAAGCCACCAGACAGATGGGCAGGAAGGCCCCGTCAGCCACATGTCAGGTGGCGAGTGACATCCATGCCTGGGCCGGATCCGCTGACCAGGACACTCATCTCAAGCACCGCTCTGCTGGGCATCGCCGTCTCAAACACCGCTGAACAGGGCCCTTCATCTCAAGCACCGCTCCGCTGGGCACCGCCGTCTCAAGAACCGCTGAACTGGGTCCTTCATCTCAAGCACCGCTGAACTGGGCACCGCCGCCTCAAGCACCGCTGAACAGGGCCCTTCATCTCAAGCACCGCTGAACAGGGCACCGCCGTCTCAAGCACTGCTGAACAGGGCACCGCCGTCTCAAGCACCGCTGAACAGGGCCCTTCATCTCAAGCACCGCTCCGCTGGGCCCTTCATCTTAAGCACCGCTCCGCTGGGCACCGCCGTCTCATGAACCGCTGAACTGGGCCCTTCATCTCAAGCATCGCTGAACTGGGCACCGCCGTCTCAAGCACCGCTGAACAGGGCCCTTCATCTGAAGCACCGCTGAACAGGGCACCGCCGTCTCAAGCACTGCTGAAAAGGGCACCGCCGTCTCAAGCACCGCTGAACAGGGCCCTTCATCTCAAGCACCGCTGCGCTGGGCCCTTCATCTCAAGCACCGCTCCGCTGGGCACCGCCGTCTCAGGAACCGCTGAACTGGGCCCTTCATCTCAAGCACCGCTGAACTGGGCACCGCCGTCTCAAGCACCGCTGAACAGGGCCCTTCATCTCAAGCACCGCTGAACAGGGCACCACCGTCTCAAGCACCGCTGAACAGGGCCCTTCATCTCAAGCACCGCTGAACAGGGCACCGCCGTCTCAAGCACCGCTGAACAGGGCACCGCCGTCTCAAGCACCACTAAACAGGGCCCTTCATCTCAAGCACTGCTCCGCTGGGCCCTTCATCTCAAGCACTGCTCCGCTGGGCACCGCCGTCTCAAGCACCGCTGAACTGGGCCCTTCATCTCAAGCACCGCTGAACTGGGCCCTTCATCTCAAGCACCGCTGGCCCATTGGCGGAAGGGGCAGGCCCGCATCTGTGTCGGGCAGGGCTGCACGAAGCACTCTGGGCACTAGTCCCCCTCCAGTACCAGTGGAGACTGTTATCCACTTGAGAGACTGTGGCTTTGCACTCCCCAGGATGGCACAGTGGGCAACCCACCCACTGTAGAGACTTGAGAGACTGTGGCTTTGCACTCCCCAGGATGGCACAGTGGGGAACCCACCCACTGTAGAGACTTGTGAGACTGCGGCTTTGCACTCCCCAGGATGGCACAGTGGCCATGGAGGCCCCTCGTGGATCTGGCGTCGTGGACTCATCTGGCTGAGGTGCCCCCCCTTCCCTTCCCCCTGAGGTGCCTGTAGTTTTCCTATCTGATGCCCCTGCAGTGTTCTCTCCGTTGGAGGCAGGTATCCTGTGTGGGCTTTGCCCATGTGTTTTGGCCCAGTGGCCCACGAACAATGGCTGATAGACATATCGGACTGGACAATTTATGTAAATAAAGTTATAGATGTGTGATATATTTTATACTCAGTCTTCCAATATAATTCTATATTTATAATCATTTCCTTTTGCCTTTGCATTCTTCCGGGGGGTTTGGGGGTGTAACTGTGATGTGTTGCTATGTATTGATGTGTGTGTTGTAGTGGTTGAGGGTGAGGGTGGGTGTGTCGCATATGTGTGTCCCCGTAATTTTTTGCCTCCCCCTCCCCTGTGTCGTAGGTGCAGTACTCACCGTTGTCTTCTGCGCCGGCGTTCGTGCTCCTGGTAGAGGAGCAGGAAGACAATGGCTGGTAAGATGTGTAGTTCGGGTTCCATGCTGTCCAGATTCCTCGAGGGGTGTATGGAGGTGAGCGTTTTCCGTTTGAAATGGCTGTTTCTGCCGTGTTTTTATCGGCGGGGCTACCGCCCCGGAAAAGGTGGCGGATTGGTGGTTTGTGATAGGGTGGCTGGTACATTGTCTCCCGCATGTCTGTTGGCGGTGACCGCCGCGCTGTTTGTTTGTCCCGCCGTGGCGGGCGGTGTGTTAAAGTGGCGGTCTCTGTTGGCAGTTTCCACCAGGGTCGGAATTCCATTTTTTTTACCACCAGCCTGTTGGCGGTTTGGCCACCGCTTTAACACCGACCGCCAGAGTTGGAATGACCCCCTATGTTTGTACAGATCACAATTTTAACACAAGGCGGGTAGCGATTTTAAACAAGCGGCGGGTAAACGTGTAATTGATAGGAAAAAAAACGGATAAGACAGGTAGATGGCTTTTGGTCATCTTTAAATTGGGAGGAAGGAAATTCACACTGGTAGGGTTTTATGGCCCTAACTGTGATGATATAGAACCTCTGCAGAGGGTTTTTTCGAACCTCTTGGATTGTATGGATCCGATTATTATGGTTGGGGATTTTAAT
The DNA here is from genome assembly GCF_031143425.1 of Pleurodeles waltl. NCBI lineage: Eukaryota > Metazoa > Chordata > Amphibia > Caudata > Salamandridae > Pleurodeles > Pleurodeles waltl. The sequence continues at coordinate 1,104,376,046 of NC_090444.1, read as the reverse complement.
GTGGTCCTGGATAATTAGGTGGATAGATCAGTCAGTTCTAAGTCAGTGGGTACACCAAAATCTCAACAATATCTTAAATTAATGATGAATGAGTTTCAATTATGTGAATTATGAGGTCGAGAGCAGGGGAGCTTCGGGAATTTTCCTTTCATAATAGGTAGTATGGCCAGGCTTCAAAAATTTATTATTTTTTAGTAGATAGATCTGTGTGTGCCTTAGTAAAAGATATTACTTATTCTCCCGCACATTTGTCTGATCATGCTGCAGTGGTTTTAAGAATGTATTGTCCTCTAGAGACGAGTAGGAGAAGGTGGACTCTCGACAGAACTCTGTTGTTAGAAGAAGATATTATAGCCCGGCTTCAGAAGGATACCGAGGAATTCTTCAGAAGTAATCATGGTTCAGCTTCTATATGTGTAGTGTGGGATACTTATAAGGCAGTAAGAAGGGGAAGAATTATAAGTGTCGCTAGCTATAGAGGAAGGCAGTATAGGGACCAGTTGGAGTGTATTGAGAGGCAAATACAGTTGTGTGATTTGGAGTTAGAGAAGGGGGGTGACAAGGAGTTCTTGAATAACAAGAGAAGGGACTTGCGGCAGCAGTTGGAGTCGGTCCTACAAGTTAAAATTGATAGGAGATGGGAGGTAAACAAGCAGACACAGTTTGAGATTGGAGATAATATGGGGAAGTTTCTGGCATGGAAAATTAAGAAAGATCAGGTCCGAGGCAATATAGATGAACTTGTGGATAGTTATTCAGGGGTTAGATTGACATCTCCTGATGAGATAGAGGAGGCCTTCCTAAAGTTTTTTTCCTCTCTATATAGGGAGGATGGGTGAGTAGAGTTGGAGGCAGCTGAGAATTGGCTTGATATGGACGTCCTCCCCCGGCTTACGCAGGACAAGCAGTCATATTTAAGCGGACCTATCATGGAAGCGGAGATAAGGGCAGTTCTGAAAAAGAGTAGTAAGGGGAAGGCGGCAGGACCAGATGGTATCCCGGTTGAATTCTATCAGATATTGGGTGACTCTATAATCCCTCAGATGGTCCAATTATTTTTGGAGATCTTTGAGGAGGGCGTTCTACCACCAGCTTCATGGCGGGAAGCTACTATCTCTCTTATTTTAAAACTAGGTAAATCTCAAGTGAGGTGCGAATCATATAGACCAATATCTTTGTTGAACACTGACTATAAGATTTATGCTAAGGTTTTGGCAAACAGGCTGAGTGGCGTAATTGGTGAACTAATACACCCAGATCAGAAAGGCTTAATACGGAATAGGTTTATATATGAGCAAACATTAAACCTAATTGGTGCTATCGACTTAGCTACTACGTATCAAGAACAGTTATCAGTTATAGCTTTGGATACTATGAAAGCGTTTGATAGGGTTACCGGGTATTACTTAAATTTAGTTCTTCAACAGTATAATTTGGGTGCTAAATTTTGCCGAGCAATTTGGTTGATTTACCTGGCAGCAGAGGCAAGGGTGTCGGTGAATGGGGGATTTACGGATTAATTTGAGATTACTAGAGGTACTAGACAGGGTTGTCCTCTTTCCCCTTTGTTATTCGATCAGTATATAGAGCCCTTTGCGAGAAGGATTAGGCAAGATTTGAGAATTTCTCCCTTTAGCAGTGAAGGATGGGTGAAAAAAGTTGCCTTATTTGCTGATGACCTCTTAGTTTACACTTCAAATTTATTTGACTCTTTCCCGGCATTATTGAGTTTGGTGGAGGGTTTTGGGAGGGTTTCAGGTTACCATATTAATCAGGATAAAACAGAAATTATGGTATGGAAACTGGGGGCCGATAATTGCCACACAACAAAATCTATGAGATACTTAGGTTTGGTAATAGACCAGGAGGTGGAGCGAATCGCAGAGGTTAATCTCAGGGCTATAGTGGCAGAATGTAGTACGTTAATGTTAAGATGGGCATATTTGGGGATCCCAAGTTTTTTAAGAACGTGAGACTGAAGATATTGCAGGATGCAGCTAAAGTGTGGTATAGGGTACGGCAATTAGCAGGTATCGAGTATTATGGTTTTTGGGCCCCGGTTTGGGAGTCCCCGGGGACGCCTGAATGCTTTACTGATGTGTTAGCTTTGCCGCTTAAGAGAGCGGGGATCCTATACTGGGGGGAGCTAGTAGGTAGTGGTTTGTTATTATCTTGGGAAGATCTTATTGAACGGACTGGTAAAAGTTTATCAAGGTTGAAATATATGCAATTGAGGAATTGGTCCCAGAAGGTTATAGCTAGGTTGGGGGCCGAAAATCAGTTTCTAGACAATATAATAAATAATCACGCAAGTATAGCAAAGGTCTCTAGTTGGTATTGGGCCCTGGTGGAGGTGCAGGATGGGGACTTCAACTTGCCGTACTCTCTTTGGGGGGACGTTATGCCCCTAGATCAAATACAAATATGGTGGGGAGACTCAATGCATATTGTATATGAAGAAGTTAAATTAGCATCACTATTGAGGAACCACCTCTTTACCTTAGAGAGGGTCTTTTTTACACCAGCAAAGCTTTCAAAGATGAGAGGAGGTGACCCAGTTAACTGTGCAAAATGTGGCTTATTGAGAGCATCAGACATCCATGTGTTTTGGGATTGCCCATTGGTACTAAGTTTTTAGGTAAAAGTTTGTAAGGTTATCACGAAGGTTGTGCAACAACAGATCTTGCCAAGTCACCCTTTAGTCATTTTTAGTGTCTCGAACCAAGGTGAAGTTAAGAGCAGGGTGAAGAAGAGAGTTATTTGCTATGCAATAATTTTGGCTAGGCGGGAAATATGTTGTAAGTGGACTTCCTCTTCTCCTACTTCATATACGGACTGGTTTGGGGCACCTAAGGGGATTTCTAGGCAGGCGGTAACAACAAAGGATGTAAATAGGGAAGGGAAGGTGGAGGTATGGTCACAATTATGGGTCTTTGCTGTATAGGACAATATTGCTTAATAGGGCATTTTTTTATTAATTTAAGTATTGTCCGATGATTAAAGGGTAGGTCAACTGAACTCTCGAATGGTCTGATATTGAGACCAATTGAGAGAGACCCGAGACCCCCTCTTGGCGATATGTATTTTTATATGTAAGTGTGATTGTTTGTTCATTTGGACAATATGTAGTCGATTCAATCAGGGGTGTATGAGGACAAACAAAATAAAATAAATAAACTAACTAATTTCCAAAATCAGGTTTCACCCGGTCGGAAGTTTTACCTTCAAACTTAGGGGCATAATTACACTCAGTTTGCGCTGAATTAGCGTCATTTATTTTACGCTAATTCAGCCCAAAACTAACTCCATATTTATACTTTGGCTCTAAACACGTCTGGCGCCAATGTTATGAAGTTTACGTCATTTTCTGGAGGGGAAAACCTACCTTGCGTCAATGAGATGCAAGGTAGGCGTTCCTGTCCAGAAAAGGATGATATAGCCTTTGCGTTATATTTATCCCCCTGTGCTAAAATCCAGCACGGTGGGATGGGGGCCTTAAATAATGGTGCTAAGCTTGCTTAGCGCCATTATTTAACTCCTGGGCCTGGGCAGCCATAAGGGGACCTGTAGGCATATTTCCATAGTCAGAGACCATGGAAATTACCCACAGGTGCCCTTCCTGACCCCAGGGACACGTCCACCCACCCACCCCAACCACACCAGGAGGACATCTAAGGATGGGGGACCCCAACAATGCTCTGGGTCCCTGACTTGGGGCCCTCTGGGCATGGCCATTGGGGTGGTGGGCATTGCTCCTGTCTTTACTAAGACAGGAGCCATGTCCATGGGGGTAGTGCACCAGGAAATGGCTCTACACTGCTTAGAGGCAATTTTTTTGCCTCTAAACAGTGTAGCACCATACTTCGTCACACAAGCCCTGGTTCCTCCTTATGCCTCCCCAGCCCTGTTAGTGTCCTTTCCAAGGACGCTAACAGGGCATTAGCACTGGCTAGCACCATTCCATAAATATGGCACCCGGCTTGTGTCTGGGAATGGCGCTAGCCAGCACTATACTTTTTCACACAAAACTGCACTAATGCAGTTTTGTTTGAAAAAGTATAAATCTTCCCACTTTAGTCCTTGAAATGGAAGTCAAAAATCTTCACATGGACAAGACAACAGGCTGTGCAGACGAGGGTTCTGCATTGTCAGATAGCCACTGGACAAGGTATCTTTGAAACTGTTGACTTTTGGATTAGAGTTGGAGGAATTTGAATTTTGTGCTCAGAGAAGGTCTGTTGCTGGCCAGATACTTTTGGACAATTCGTCTGGTGAAGATTTCTACCTTCAAACTTAGTCACTTTTTTTGAGCTCAGATTCTTCCAGTGGGACAAGGTTGCAAGCTGTGGACAAAGAGAGCTTCATGTGGGTTGATCCCTTCTCCACGAGGTCCCATTGGTTTGGATTTTATAGAAATGTTCTGAGCAGAACCATGCACCTTCAGAGATCCAATTGTCAGGTTGGTCCCAGTCCTCTGAGGCCTTTGGAGGCAAAAAGTTTCTAATAACAAGGTTTCAGGAAAAGTTAAAAGGAGTGCACTTCGACACCATCCAAGGATCCAGGACAGTGGGGGCATCTGTTGGGGATCAAGATCAGGGCAGTTGGGTATGGTTAGCTGGGCAGTTGCAGAAAAATCCTTTAGGATCTTGATTGTCCCCGTAGCATGAACAGGAGGTCAGTCTCATGACTCTTGGAGTCTTCTTCTTTGTCTTGGGTACAAGAGGGAAAGCAGGTCAAATTTTCAAAGCTCATCTCAGGTGAGAGACAGCAGGTCCAGTAGTCTTCTGTTCTTCCATAGGTCCAGACAGTGCTCTGAGGAGAGTACTGAGGATACCAGATTTATGCCTTGTCCCAGCCTGTGGGTGAGGGCGATTCCTTTTCCCCCCCTTACCCATACAGTAAACATTCACATTTATTGTGTGCCCTATTGCAAACAATCCCACAGTGCTCCTCTCTACTTATACCAAGATAACAGAACCTTTCTTCCAATGTGCACATCTCTTGTGGCCACCCTAGAGTTCTCACCAGGGAAATGAGCAACCCCTCTTCTGTGGTAACTCTAAATCGGTTCTGGGGACTAGAATTGGTGCCTAGGTGACCGGGGGAACAAAGAAGGACTCTGCCCAGGGATCAGCTACATTTTACCTGTGTCAGGGTAAGCGTCTTTGAAGCTAATCAAGTTCCTGGGCAGAAATGCTCATCCTGCTAGAGGAATAGAAAACATCTTCCCTCACCCAACCTTTTGTCTCAGTTCTGGGAGCAAGTTGACCACTCATCAAGTGTGTTATTCACCTGCCACTTGACAACTGAAGCTCACAGCAGTGGGCCTCTATAGGCTTTAGGCAGGGAAGAGATAACTTTCTAAAAGTACGACAATAAGTCTACACAAAAAACAAACAATGACTGTATCTAATTAGCTTAAGAAAGCGCTGACAGTGTTTTGATCCTTTGCTGTTTCCAAGGTCATCATCAGGACATATTGATAATGGAGCACATACAATAATATTCCCTTCTAACGCTATATATCAATCAGCAAGGACAAACAAACCTTGTTTCCACAGTAAGTATGTAAACCCAAATGACTCCAGACTTGTACAACCATGCCACTATCACTAATTGGCAATAACAGTCAAAGAGTACACAAAAAGGACCTGTGAATCAAATTCAATATATAAACACTGACAACACTTTCTTAGGCTGATTGGATACAAGCAACATTTGTTTTTTGCGCAGCCTTACTGTGTATTTTTGTTTTTTTGTTTTATTGGATCCATAACTTTTCTGTCTAGGCACTGTTTATTATGTGTACTTGTATGTCAGTGTAAATGGTGTAGCCAGTTTAGTGGTATACACGTAATTATTGAATAATTATCTTTGTCTTTTTGCATTATTTTGTGTGTTGGCACCCACCTCCTTGTTTTTTGTAATAATTCCTCAGGATTTACTGAGGTTAACAATATAATTGGTGCCCAAAATTCTGGGTTTGCAGGGGGTCTCCTGTTATTTTGGTACGGATTGATTGTGAGGCAGATCCATCCACAGGCAAAACAGTTGCTCAGTACAAGGCCAACAGCACCTCTGAAGCTCTTCTCCTTTATGAGAGGAGGAGAACAGAACACAGCAAAAATGTCTTACCAGTAATCAGAGACAGCAAACCATCAAACCCTTCTCTGACAGTGTCAATTCAACACAAGTTGACAGCTGCAGTGTGCAGCAGCTTACAGTTTGTTTGGACCTGGATAACTGGCAGAGCCAATTTAGAGGGCTCATGCTGAACTCGATCCACACGTGGCAGGCAGAAAGAGGGCAATCAGAGTTTACCAACACCATACAATGTCTATCCATAGAACACCAGGTAAGGGGCTAAACAGTATCTAGGCAAGACCCGCTACGTTACCTCTCGTTTCAGAAAATATTCTGTCATCCACACAGTGAAAATCATCCCTGCTCACAATTGCTGCATTTTCACAAGCTTTGATGAAGGACTGAAGGGTGATGATCCAGACTGTTCAAAGGAGTCTGAACTGATCAAATCACAAATTAGGTTCATAAGAGAATAAAACTGTACATGGAACACACAGAAGCTTAGCTGACGTCAGGGATTCTGTTGGTAGCCCTATCATAGGCTTCAATGACATTTCCTCACTCTCAAAATAGAGTTTGAGTAATTGCTAAGTTACTAGAATTGTTGTGTCCTGCTCCATTTGCTTACTTATACCTTTTTGGAAAGCTTAAACCCTGAAGAAGAGTAAATATGTATCTGCAAAACACATGTTGGCTGTTATTTTTATCCATCAACTATAAGTGAAAGACTGACAATAAGGTGGCGGATTTCAGCTTAAGAAAAGGCTATCAGCTGTGTGTTGTACAGTTATATACCTATTTATATAAAAATGTGGAACTCCTTATTGTACTGTCTGTAAATATAGGATACAACCAGCTATCAAATGCTATACCTGCACACTGAATTTGATATATAGAAATTGTAAGATTAATCAAATGTTCTTCACTTAATAAGTACTTTAGGCACATTGTTTGATGGAATCTGACTGATAAACAGCATTCCCATTGCTAGGCACATACCTAGTCTGAACCCCTACCAACTAGTAATCTTATACCCCTCCATACGCAGCACCAACAATGGGGGGAACCATGCATTTGGACATTGTAACACACTCCCCAGCTGCATTACACTGGCACTGTGGCTGCTCACTGTTCAACCATATTGTACTGAATGTTCTAACTCCATACACATATTCTATAAGTAACTTAGCAGGCCCTATTTGTTTCTTGACAGACACCTTCTGCTCTCAGAGATTAGAGATTATTACTGGACAGAAGAAGTCAACATTTTCATCATCCCAGGAGATATCAGAACCCACACTGCACATAATCCTGCAAGAACTTTCTCCCCTTGGTTCGAATGGTTGAATCAATTGACAATAATGTATCTAAGATTTCTTCCAAGGTTAAATTAATGCTCCAAGACTTAACAGACAGAAAAGAATGAATTGCCATGGAGTATAGAGCAGACAATGTCTCAGATTGGGGACAGGATATTTGATCTCTGAAACAAAAAATGATAGACCTGGAGAATCATCACTGATGGGACAACATTATTCTGATCCGTATTACAACTTTCTTGAAATCCTCTATGACGTCTACATCAGTTTTAAAGTTCTCCTTCTATGCTTTTCTCACAGACATACTACAATACTGAAGCCTGGAATAAGCGCTTTTAGTAACCCAGCAGTTTTATTTTTGCTAAGACCTCTAATCTACATCTCCATGGGACTCAAGCTATTTTAACCCATTAAGGCGGATTCCATAGTTATACTCTCAGACACTAAGAATGTGAATTGTATTGTCTGAGTAAGGCAAGCAAAGTATTTTTTATTCTTTAGGGGGTAAAGATGCTGTATCAGTTAGTGGCTCTGTTTATGCACCAACTAATCCAGAGTGAGTTTTCCTTCTGGACTGTCCAAGCTATTCACTGAAATTGATGCTTTTAGAGTAGTTAGATGTGGTGACTGAAACTTGGATCTGAACCCATATTGCAAATAATTGAATTCTTAGATAAGTATAAGAATATTGATTGTGCCATGTTATGCTGTTCTTACGAGATAATAGCTTTAGGGATATTTGGTGCCTAACACACCTCAGGGAAAGGACTTCTTCTTAGCACACTCTTTGGCCAACAATGTATTCTCTTTCATTGGCTTTTTTCTTACCCAATATTCTCTTGTATTGCTGCATGATATACTCAGGGGAGGTGGTATGGTACATTCACTGATTAGCCTGTATCTAAACCTTGGTCTTCAGACCCCCAGCAATCTTTCTGGATACTGCAAGATGTAAAATATAGACTCCCCAAAGAAAAGAAAAATCTCAGATCACGTGCTTACCTATACAAAGCAAAGTATCAGAGTGCAGAAGTCTCTGTTAAAATTCCTTGGGTGGTAAGAGACGTTTCTGGAGGGGCCTTCTGATGCTACACTCTCTAGCTTCAAATCAAAGTTGATGACCAAACATTTAAGACAAGAAGAATCAGCTAAGTCCCTTGCAAACGTCTGACAATGAATAGAAAAAAAGTAAGGGGCATGTTTACAAGGAAGAGGCGCATCACTTCAAAAACGCAACGATGTGCCGTATTTACAAAAATATGGTGCACCCCTGAGTTTCCCCTAGCGTTGGCGTTAAATATAGTTGCCTATCGCCAACACAGGAATGATGATTGACTATGTGCAGGAAGGGGCATCTTCCTGCACATAGACAATCACTAATGACCTTTTGCTCTTTCTATGTGTGCCTCAAAATGCAGCACCCATAGAAAAAGCTAGAACGAGGTGAAATAAAAGTGTTTTTCCTCGTTGCTCCATCCTAACACCACCCCTGGGGTGGTGTTACTTTTTGTCGCTGCCTCAGATTTCCATTTCCTTGTAAATTGGGGGCTGTGTCAAAAAGCAATGGGTGTTGCATGGGTATACCCACAGCAGCACCCATTGCATGCCTCTTTGCTGCAGAAAACTGCATTGGGGGCCCATATTTACAAGAGTGTGTTAAGCCACAAAAAATCACACTATCTTGTAAATATGTCACAGGGCACTCCAGTGGCACTGGGGGCTTTTAAATATACCCCTCAGTTTTCCTCCCAATTCACATGGTGGTGGCTGAAGTATTTAGATGTGGAGTCTGCAAGTAGCTCTAACAATCCCAAGCATTTCTAAAAGCTACAGATTCATACTCATACTAGCTTGTACAGAACTTATCACATTTTCTTATCCAGAATGCCCTGCAAAGGTCAAAACAAAAAATAATAATTCTGCATATGTATGTGATGGAAATATTCAGTATTTCTAGCTTGCAGTGAATGTCTTACTATCCTCCATTTTCACACATCTCCCATAATTGTGTAAACATTGATTTTTTTACCCTTGATTTTATATTTACTGGGCAATCTGGGTAAGAAAGTTTGGTAGGGTTTACTGGGTGCTAGTAGACTGTGGGTCCTAATACTGCAGCCATCCCCAATGGATCCTGAGATACAATTTGTATTTAAGGGATAGTTTTCTATTTGCATGGTATTCTTAGTAAGAAAAAGAGCATGCTGCACCATCCTGGATACTCTTGTTATTATATTTTTATAAATGGCATGATGGAAGTTATCCTGGGTAGATGACAACCCTTGCCCGAATACTCTAGCCATGTAGCATCCCAAATGTCTCTCAAATGAAATAATTATTTCCTCCCTTATCCCGGTGTGTTTTGGGAAGGAATATTGTGAGAAATTTGGGGGTTTGATCGGGGGGTAAAAACCCTTGCCAAGCAACAAACACATTCCTGATCAGGGTGAACCATAAAATCAACCTGGGCTTGACCCTCTAGTAACTTGTTTAAAAATAGTCAGGCTCAAATGGTAGGCAATATATAAAGTATTTATGCAGCACTCAAACAGTAATAGAGGGAAAACACAACACAAAAGAATCCCAAACCAATTTTCAAAATAGAGTAGTTTTTCAATTTAACTTTATTTGGTACAACGACCATAACAGCACATAAAAAGAAACACATAAAAACCATTGCATGATGTCATAAAAAACAAAAACAATCGATCAAATCCATTAAATTAACCTGGAGAACAATAAACAAAAGATAATAAAAAAATAATATACCTACATTAAAAAGGAATCTACAAGTTGTTAAGCAATTTACAAAATTATGATTCCTAGGAAATATTAGTATAGCTTTAACTCTTGGTGAACAAAATACACAATTCTAAGTCAGTGCAAACTGTAACCCCAAAAAATCCCACACATTTCCTCTGACTTTAGCTCTCCTGGCAGCAATTGCCTAAAAGGTGGTGCAGGGGTTGTAAACCATCAAGGGATATCAGAATCAACTCATAACCCACAACACTGCCTATAGCACCTTATACCAATGATCAAACCTAATAAAAATATAATTGATCAATAAATACAATGCAGCCTAGAACTAAGTCACGATGATGTAGTGTGGGACGGATACAGGGCCAGGTTAGGCCAGTTGGAAAAGTTACTTTCTCAAAGTCTGCTGTTCAGAGTTTAAAAAAAACAGGATTTCACAAGAGGAGCTTAACTGATGCCAGCCATGTCCTGGGGAGGCACCTCTTAGAAGCAGAGCCTCACACCAGCAGAGGTGAGTAGCACTTAGGCAGGCCCAGTTGCAGGTCCAGGCAGATCCAGTTGCAGGTCATGTAGGGGCAGGTGCAACAGATCTGCTGAGCAGTTTCAGGGATGCATCTAACACTTGTAGTGTCCCTATTGCTCAGAACAGGATATCAGCCAACTGACGCTTGGAGTCACTTGGAGTTAGTCCTGGGTCCAAGGTGATGATCCTCTCCCTTCAGGCAGGGCAGGCCTCAGGCAACAGGGTATTCGTCTGAACTGCCAGGTAGGCCCCAAGCAGCAGGGCAGCCTTCTCAGAGCAGCAGGGCAGTCCTCTGAAAAACAAGGCAGGTCTCAAACAGTAGAACAGTCCTCTGTGAAAATAGATAGGCCTCAAGCATCAAGCCAGTCCTCTGGAGTAGAAGGCAAACTTAGTTTAGCCTTCAACAGGTCGACAAGTGTACTGAAGAGTTGTTTTTAGTGTCCACTATTTATAACTGGTGCCAGCTTTGAAGTGGAAAAAACGTCTAGAGTTTTCCCTCCACAAATGTTTCTGGAATTGTTTTCCTTCCTGCCCAAGTCACAAGATGTCTGAAGTGACAAAAGCATCATGCCAAGTTTTTTCTGAGTGTGCTGAGGCAGCTCCTTTGAAATGTAAATGGGACACAGAACAGCTCTGTCCCTCCCTTGCTAGCAAGGTGGCACTCTCCCAGTTACACCTAGGTCCTATTCTTCACTGTCTGGGTCCAATACACATTCTTGATGGGGAAGCAATTAACAGGCCCAGGCAGCATAAAACTCCTAGAAGGCCTCATAAAATTTAGGGCAGGAAAACGTAAACTTTACAAACGTGGCATTTTCAAATTTGTAATCTAAAATCCAACTTTACGATTAAAGAGGGTTTAAATTACAATTAGTTTGAGTCCCAATAGAACATTTCTGGCTGCTCCTAGTCAAAGGTTAGCACTTATTAAGTGCAACTTGGTAACACAATATTATCCTATTGCAGGGGTAGGCCTAAATGTAGTGACAAAACGAATTTAGGAGTTTGCCACTACCAGGACATGTAAAAAGTAAAAGTACGTGTCCAATATTTTGAACACAATGCCTTCTGCCCCATGAGCTGTTTAGGACCTACCCTAGGGGTGTCTAATATGTATTTAAAAGGGAGGTTTAGGCCTTCCAAAACGTTTTTTTTTTGCTGGGACCAATTAACAAGTTAAAACTGCACTGCAGGCTGCAGTGGCAAGCTGAAGAGATGTCTTAAAGTTCTACTTAAGTGGGTGGCACAATAGGTGCTGCAGGTCTACTAATAGCATTTAATGTACAGGACCTAAGTACATGTTGTACCACTTTTCTAGCAACTTATAAGTAAATATGCCAATCAGATGTAGGCTAATTGTACCATGTTTTAGGGAGTGAACCCAAGCACTTTATCACTGTTTAGTTGTGGCAAATGAAGTGCACAGAGTCCTAAAAGCCAGCAAAACAGATTCAGAAAACAGGAGGGGTGAAGGCAAAAGGTTTGGGGGTGACCCTGCAGAGAGGGCAAAATCCAACAAGTGTATTAGCTGGGTGCTAGGATTTTTGCTATTATTCACAAATTTCTGTGTTTACTGTTACATAGAAGTAAGGAAATTGTGTTTTTTTCGCATTTCTTCATATTTGCTTGGTATTCTGCTTATAAAACGTAATGGAATCCATGCAGACCACACTTTCAAGAAGTCCTCTGGTATCTAGTGTTCAGTTGATAGTGTTTCCTAAGTGTCGGCTGACCACAGGCCCAAATATCCAAGCTACCCACATACAACTTGTAACCGTTCTCAAAGCAATTTCCACTTTCTTTATAAGATATTTATTTGCCTTTACTATTGCTGGCACTAGCAACCTTCCAAACACACACCATACTGGAATTTTGGTGCTCTGGCTTTTGCCTTCCCCACACATTTGTGGAAATGTGAGGGAATTCTGTTTTTTACATATAATTATGTGTAGTTGACTGAAGATTAGTCTGACAATATGATGGCAATGCACAGCACCATAGATTCCCTCATCTTTACTTATTGCCTCAGAGCCACCTAACACTTGGCCCTGTACTTCAGACATTTAGAGGCATATTTAAGAGCCCCTAGTGCCTTCTTGCGCCACATTATTGTTACTTTTTCTTTACACAAATTTGGCCCAACGAGGCCAAAATCCCTGTGCCATGTTTACAAAGTGGCGCAATGCATTGCGCCACTTTCTAACCCTTTGCACTACATAATGCCTGTGCCAGGTATAATGTATGCAAAGGGGGCATTCACCCATTAGGGGGGGCAAAAGAAATGGCACAAGGAAATCTAACAGATTTCCTTGCATCATTTTGTTGGCACTTTTAACGGCTGCTCAGAGCAGGCGTTAAATGTGGACACACCATTGTTTACAATGAGCCCAAATGTACCCTGCAGGAATAGTGCCAACATTTTAGCACTACTCCTGCAGAGTACATCAACACGTCATAAAAAATGATGCTACTGCCTCCTACCCTGCACCATGGTGCACCGTATTTTAAGTACGGCGCACACATGGTGGTGGTAGTGGGGCGGAAAGGGAACAAGAAAAGTGGTGCTGCTCTGTGTGCAGCGCCACTTTTCTTAAGTATTCCCATTAGTATTCCTGAATCTCTCTTAAGAAAGCATATTTTAGTCTATTGACTTTAGTGTGTTTTAGAGGTCTTTCTGTTCCATTAGTAAATTTAACCACAGGTTTGATATCATTTTTATTAGAGGGGTAGAAATCCTGAGAGTGGAATGGTAGAACTCTTGGTATTATCTATTGTGTTTCATTTTTTGACTTCCTTTGGAGGTGAGTGTTGACAAAATCACTGTTTTGGCATTGTGGAGGATCCATTATTGTTAGTGACTCAAATGGCCTGAATTACTAAACTCAGATTCATGGGTGATTTTCAAATAGATTTTCTTTCCTTCAAAACACATTTATATTCATTAGAGTTATAATTAAATGTTGCAAGTTTGGTGCACAATGACATTATTGTACGTCATGACTGGAATGTTGGCAATGGGTATCATTCCATTTCAGACAAACTATTACTAGAAGAGTTAGATACACCTACTGATATCTTATAAGTTGTAACTTGGCCTTCAGTTTACAACATTACAGATGAAAACGATTGCCTACACTTTTTCTCTTGCCCCACTTACAGTCACGTCCCTATTTTTTATGTTTACAATAAATCTCTGGGATAATCCTCATCATTCAGCTGTTAAATTCGACATGTCTAATTTTCCAAAATGTAGAACTTAATGGGCCCACCCAAGCATTTCAGACCTGTTTTCCATACAAATTTCGAAAAGATGCAAAATGCAAAATTAAGAAATCACTTTGATAAGAACAAAAACAGTGGTAAAGAAAAAAGATAAAGTTCCTCCCTGCCTCTGAAAACAAACAGGGAGGAAGGGGGATGTATCAGAACAAATATGTTTCGCCATTTTGAAATTCCATCCATCATCTGTTGTTTTTGCATTTGTTGCCTCAAGTGGGAAGGGTATGCCCAGACGTGGGTCCCCTGCTTGCTATGCCACCAGATTCAAGCTAGTCTGGCTGATGAAGCGTGATACCTTGAAACCGGTCCCAGGATGCTTGTTTCTGGTCCAGGGAAGACCTGGTCTGGCAGTTCAGGCTGGACTGTTCCCATGGGGAACAGGGTCAAGACTGATTTCCATATGGCTGGGTCTACACTGGAATGGCATGGCAAGCAAAAAAACTGATGGATTAAACCCAGATCTGTGACTGGAGTTGAATGTTTGATTTGTTCTGCATTCCGTCCATCATCTGTTGTTTTTGCATTTGTCGCCTCAAGTGGGAAGGGTATGCCCAGACGTGGGTCCCGTGCTTGCTATGCCACCAGATTCAAGCTAGCCTGGCTGATGAAGAGTGATACCCTGAAACCGGTCACAGGATGCTTGTTTCTGGTCCAGGGAAGACCTGGCCTCGCAGTTCAGGCTGCACTGTTCCAATGGGGAACAGGGTCAAGACTGATTTGATATGGCTGGGTCTAAACTGGAATGGCATGGCATGGCAAGCAAAAAGACTGATGGATTAAACCCAGACCTGTGACTGGGGTTGAATGTTTGATTTGTTCTGCATTCCGTCCATCATCTGTTGTTTTTGCATTTGTCGCCTCAAGTGGGAAGGGTATGCCCAGACGTGGGTCCCGTGCTTGCTATGCCACCAGATTCAAGCTAGCCTGGCTGATGAAGGGTGATACCCTGAAACCGGTCCCAGGATGCTTGTTTCTGGTCCAGGGAATACCAGGCCTGACAGTTCGGGCTGGACTGTTCCCATGGGGAACAGGGTCAAGACTGATTTACATATGGCTGGGTCTAAACTGGAATGGCATGGGCAGCAAAAAAACTGATGGATTAAACCCAGATCTGTGACTGGGGTTGAATGTTTGATTTGTTCTGCATTCCGTCCATCATCTGTTGTTTTTGCATTTTGAAAATAGACGCATAATGCACGCTATTTTTTCCATTTTTCAAACCAAAAAGTGAGCCATGTTTTGTCTACTTAATCTTGTGTCACTCCCTTGACACCATTACGTTCACCATTGTTTGGGAGAGAACGAAAAAAGGATAGAACTTTGGTCGAAATATCACTTGTGAGGAAAAAGGTATGGATCATGCGCTGTCTGAAATGTGAAAAAAAATTGTGAAAAAGAATTAGAGCCTGATTTAGACTGTGGAGAATGGATTTTTCTTCATCAGGGCGATGGAGTAAAATACTCCACAGCCCTTATTAACTGTCCTGGGAATCTGGAGATGTCCACTGGGCCAGTGGACATTTCTTACATTAGAAGGAACCACCGGGACGGCGGTGCGTTAAAAGTTTCAGAGATGGCCCCAAAAAGATGACAGTACCATCCGTTAAACTTTTAAACTCATTTTCTTTAACGTTCAAGAGCAAAATACCACATTGAATGTTTGTTTTTCGAAAATTCAGAAACTAATGACCCCCCCACACAATGAGAGTTTTCTGCCATGGTTTGGAGGTCTGTAGTAATCCATGTAATATGTGGGTTCTCTACGTGGTTGCTAGAGGCACGAGCTCTTGGAATCTTGACATTGTCACACTAATGTTCCACATAGAATGTGTCTTGAATCTGCCAGCATTTGGAGGTACCAGCAGTTCATTGTATACAGGCTTGAACAAATCACATTCTTGAACCTACTCCTGATGTCCTACGTCCTTAAAGTACTACAAGGTCATTTTGCAGTTTTTACTGCACCTTACCACCAAGTTTTACCTGCTGGTAACGGACAGTGAGCACTGGCCATTCGACCACCCATTCTAAAATGAATGGGTGGTCAAATGGCCAAACCTCTAACACCCTTGATGCCATCGGGCTGCTGGAGATGTATTTCAGTGGCAAAGATAGAGTAGTGTCAGCCCCTGACCTATTGAAGTTCTTCCTGAGTCTAAATGAGGTGGGTGGAACTTCATTTTGGCAGTGAGGTCATTCTGCCCCTTGTTGCAGTGGAGTACCCTCTCTGCTAAACTCTAAATCAGTGCCCCAGCATTTAATTTTAATCTATGCATTAGTATACTGATTTTGCGTTTCGTTTGTGTATTTCACCTCTGATTCAGTGCTTCTGAGGCAACATGTATTACATCAATGTTTGAGTTTATCCGCTGACATATAATATCCTTAGGGGCATATTTACAAGCTCCTAGCGCCATCGAAGCATCACTTTTCGTGATGCTCCAGTGGCTATGTACACTCCACTATATTTACAAGACAAAGTTAAGCCACTTTTTGTGGCGAAACGCCACTTTGTAAATATGGCCTCTTCACACGTAGCACTTTGCGTGGAAGGGGCATGAAATCGGTGCTGTTGTGGGTGTTCCACAGAAACACTCATTGTCTTTTGACACAGCACCAGATTTATGACTACTACTAGGGGTAGCGTTAGCATGGCAGAACGAGGAGAAATGCTTTTATTTCTCCACGTTTTTTCCTCTTTCTATGTGAGCTGCTGTGAGAAAGTAGCCTCTTTCTAGCCTTGTTACCCCCACTTTTGGCCTGTTTGTGAGTATATGTCAGGGTGTTTTCACTGTCTCACTGGGATCCTGCTAGCCAGAGCCCAGTGTTCATAGTGAAAACCCTATGTTGTAAGTGTGGTTGTTATGTGTCACTGGGATCCTGCTAGCCAGGACCCCAGTGCTCATATGTTTGTGGCCTATATGCATGTGTTCCCTATGTGATGCCTAACTGTCTCACTGAGGCTCTGCTAACCAGAACCTCAGTGGTTACGCTCTCTCTTTCCAAATTGTCACTAACAGGCTAGTGACCAATTTCACCAATTCACATTGGCATACTGGAACACCCTTATAATTCCCTAGTATATGGTACTAAGGTACCCAGGGTATTGGGGTGCCAGGATGACAATTCTTACACAGGCCTGCCACTGCAGCCTGAGTGAAATAACGTCCACGTTATTTCACAGCAATTTATCACTGCACTTAAGTAACTTATAAGTCACCTATATGTCTAACCTTTACCTGGTAAAGGTTGGGTGCTAAGTTACTTAGTGTGTGGGCACCCTGCTACTAGCCAAGGTACCCCCACATCGTTCAGGGCAAATTCCCCGGACTTTGTGAGTGCAGGGACACCATTACACGCGTGCAATGTACATAGGTCACTACCTATGTACAGCGTCACAATGGTAACTCCGAACATGGCCATGTATGTGAGTAAGTAGCCTCTTTCTAGCCTTGTTACCCCCACTTTTGGCCTGTTTGTGAGTGTATGTCAGGGTGTTTTCACTGTCTCACTGGGATCCTGCTAGCCAGGACCCAGTGCTCATAGTGAAAAACCTATGTTTTCAGTATGTTTGTTATGTGTCACTGGGACCCTGCTAGTCAGGACCCCAGTGCTCATAAGTTTGTGACCTATAGGTATGTGTTCCCTGTGTGATGCCTAACTGTCTCACTGAGGCTCGGCTAACCAGAACCTCAGTGGTTATGCTCTCTCTTTACAAATTGTCACTAACAGGCTAGTGACCAATTTCACCAATTTACATTGGCATACTGGAACACCTTTATAATTCCCTAGTATATGGTACTGAGGTACCCAGGGTATTGGGGTTCCAGGAGATCCCTATGGGCTGCAGCATTTCTTTTGCCACCCATAGGGAGCTCTGACAATTCTTACACAGGCCTGCCACTGCAGCCTGAGTGAAATAACGTCCACGTTATTTCACAGCCATTTACCACTGCACTTAAGTAACTTATAAGTCACCTATATGTCTAACCTTTACCTGGTAAAGGTTGGGTGCTAAGTTACTTAGTGTGTGGGCACCCTGGCACTAGCCAAGGTGCCCCTACGTGGTTCAGGGCCAATTCCCCGGACTTTGTGAGTGCGGGGACACCATTACACGCGTGCACTACATATAGGTCACTACCTATGTGTAGCTTCACAATGGTAACTCCGAATATGGCCATGTAACATGTCTAAGATCATGGAATTGCCCCCTCTATGCCATCCTGGCATTGTTGGCACAATCCCATGATCCCACGGGTCTGTAGCACAGACCCGGGTACTGCCAAACTGCCTTTTCAGGGGTTTCACTGCAGCTGCTGCTGCTGCCAACCCCTCAGACAGGTTTCTGCCCTCCTGGGGTCCAGCCAGGCTTGGCCCAGGACGGCAGAACAAATGACTTCCTCAGAGAGAGGGTGTTACACCCTCTCCCTTTCGAAAAAGGTGTTAAGGCAGGGGAGGAGTAGCCTCCCCCAGCTTCTGGAAATGCTTTCATGGGCACAGTTGGTGCCCATTTCTGCATAAGCCAGTCTACACCGGTTCAGGGACCTCTCAGCCCTGCTCGGGCGCGAAACTGGACAAAGGAAAGGGGAGTGACCACTCCCCTGACCTGCACCTCCCCTGGGAGGTGCCCAGAGCTCCTCCAGTGTGCTCCAGACCTCTGCCATCTTGGAAACAGAGGTGCTGCTGGCACACTGGACTGCTCTGAGTGGCCAGGGCCAGCAGGTGACGTCAGAGACTCCTTCTGATAGGCTCCTTCAGGTGTTGCTAGCCTATCTTCTCTCCTAAGTAGCCAAACCCTCTTTTCTGGCTATTTAGGGTCTCTGCTTTGGGGATTTCCTTAGATAACGAATGCAAGAGCTCATCAGAGTTCCTCTGCATCTCTCTCTTCACCTTCTGCCAAGGAATCGACTGCTGACCGCGCTGGAAGCCTGCAAAACTACAACAAAGTAGCGAAGACGACTACTGCAACTCTGTAACGCTGATCCTGCCGCCTTCTCGACTGCTTTCCTGGTGGTGCATGCTGTGGGGGTAGTCTGCCTCCTCTCTGCACTAGAAGCTCCGTAGAAATCTCCCGTGGGTCGACGGAATCTTCCCCCTGCAACCGCAGGCACCAAAGAACTGCATCACCGGTCCCCTGGGTCTCCTCTCAGCACAACGAGCGAGGTCCCTTGAATCCAGCAACTCTGTCCAAGTGACTCCCACAGTCCAGTGACTCTTCAGTCCAAGTTTGGTGGAGGTAAGTCCTTGCCTCCCCACGCCAGAATGCATTGCTGGGAACAGAGTCTTTTGCAGCTACTCCAGCTCCTGTGCACTTTCCGAGGGAATCCTTTGTGCACAGCCAAGCCTGGGTCCACGGCACTCTAACCTGCATTGCACGACCTCCTGAGTTGTCCTCCGGTGGCGTGTGACTCCTTTGTGCATCTTCGGGTGAGCACCATTTCACTCCACTTTGTAGTGCCTGTTTGGGCACTTCTGTGGGTGCTGCCTGCTTTTGAGAGGGCTCCTTGTCTTGCTGGACGCCCCCTCTGTCCCTTGACGCAATTGGCGACATCCTGGTCCCTCCTGGGACACAGCAGCATCCAAAAACCCTATCTGCACGACTTGCAGCTAGCACGGCTTGTTTGCGTTCTTTCTTCAGGAAAGCACAACTGCACAACTCTCCACGGCGTGGGACATCCATCCTCCAAAGGGGAAGTTTCTAGCCCTTGTCGTTCCTGCAGAATCCTCAGCTTCTACTGCCCAGTAGCAGCTTCTTTGCACCCACAGCTGGCATTTCCTGGGCATCTGCCCACTCTCGACTTGGTCGTGACTTTTGGACTTGGTCCCCTTATTCAACAGGTACCCTCGTCTGGAAATCCATTGTTGTTGCATTGCTGGTTTTGGTCTTTCCAGCAGAATTCCCCTATCACGACTTCTGCGCTCTTTGGGGAACTTTAGTGCACTTTGCACTCACTCTTCAGGGTCTTGGGGTGGGCTATTTTTCTAACACTCACTGTTTTCTTACAGTCCCAGCGACCCTCTACAAGGTCACATAGGTTTGGGGTCCATTCGTGGTTCGCATTCCACTTTTGGAGTATATGGTTTGTGTTGCCCCTATCCCTATGTGTCCCCATTGCATCCTATTGTAACTATACATTGTTTGCACTGTTTTCTAATGCTATACTGCATATTTTTGGTATTGTGTACATATATCTTGTGTATATTTGCTATCCTCATACTGAGGGTACTCACTGAGATACTTTTGGCATATTGTCATAAAAATAAAGTACCTTTATTTTTAGTATATCTGTGTATTGTGTTTTCTTATGATATTGTGCATATGACACTAGTGGTACTGTAGGAGCTTCACTCGTCTCCTAGTTCAGCCTAAGCTGCTCTGCTAAGCTACCATTATCTATCAGCCTAAGCTGCTAGACACCCTATACACTAATAAGGGATACCTGGGCCTGGTGCAAGGTGTAAGTACCCCTTGGTACTCACTACAAGCCAGTCCAGCCTCCTACAATGTAACATGTCTAAGATCATGGAATTGTCACCCCAATGCCATCCTGGCATTGGGGAGACAATTCCATGATCCCCTGAGTCTCTAGCACAGACCCGGGTACTGCCAAACTGCCTTTCCCGGGGTATCACTGCAGCTGCTGCCAACCCCTCAGACAGGTTTCTGCCCTCCTGGGGTCCAGCCAGGCTTGGCCCAGGAAGGCAGAACAAAGGACTTCCTCAGAGAGAGGGTGTTACACCCCCTCCCTTTAGAAAAAGGTGTTAGGGCTGGGGAGGAGTAGCCTCCCCCAGCCTCTGGAAATGCTTTGATGGGCACAGATGGTGCCCATCTCTGCATAAGCCAGTCTACACCGGTTCAGGGATCCCCCAGCCCTGCTCTGGCGCGAAACTGGACAAAGGAAAGGGGAGTGACCACTCCCCTGACCTGCACCTCCCAGGGGAGGTGCCCAGAGCTACTCCAGTGTGCTGCAGACCTCTGCCATCTTGGAAACAGAGGTGCTGCTGGCACACTGGACTGCTCTGAGTGGCCAGTGCCAGCAGGTGACGTCAGAGACTCCTCCTGATAGGCTCTTACCTGTGTTGCTAGCCTATCCTCCTTCCTAGGTAGCCAAACCTCCTTTTCTGGCTATTTAGGGTCTCTGCTTTGGGGAATTCTTTGGATAACGAATGCAAGAGCTCATCAGAGATCCTCTGCATCTCTCTCTTCACCTTCTGCCAAGGAATCAACCGCTGACTGCTCAGGACTCCTGCAAAACCGCAACAAAGTAGCAAAGTCGACTACTGCAACCTTGTATCGCTGATCCTGCCGCCTTCTCTACTGTTTTCCTGGTGGTGCATTCTGTGGGGGTAGTCTGCCTCCTCTCTGCACTAGAAGCTCTGAAGAAATCTCCTGTGGGTCGACGGAATCTTTCCCCTGCAACCACAGGCAACAAAAGACTGCATCACCGGTCCTCTGGGTCCCCTCTCAGCACAACGAGCGTGGTCCCTGGAACTCAGCAACTCTGTCCAAGTGACTCCCACAGTCCAGTGACTCTTCAGTCCAGGTTTGGTAGAGGTAAGTCCTTGCCTCCCCACGCTAGACTGCATTGCTGGGTACCGCGTGATTTGCAGCTGTTCCGGCTCCTGTGCACTCTTCCAGGATTTCCTTTGTGCACAGCCAAGCCTGGGTCCCCAACACTCTAACCTGCAGTGCACAACCTTCTGAGTTGTCCTCCGGCGTCGTGGGATCTCCTTTTGTGACTTCGGGTGAGCTCCGGTTCACTCCTCTTCGTAGTGCCTGTTCTGGCACTTCTGCGGGTGCTGCCTGCTTCTGTGAGGGCTCCCTATCTTTCTGGGTGCCCCCTCTGTCTCATCACGCAGTTGGCGATATCCTGGTCCCGCCTGGGCCACAGCAGCATCCAAAAACCCTAACTGCGACTCTTGCAGCTAGCAAGGCTTGTTTGCGGTCTTTCTGTGTGGGCACACCTCTGCAAGCTTCTTCACGACGTGGGACATCCATCCTCTAAAGGGGAAGTTTCTAGCCCTCTTTGTTCTTGTAGAATCCACAGCTTCTACTATTCAGTGACAGCTTCTTTGCACCCTCAGCTGGCATTTCCTGGGCATCTGCCCAATCTCGACTTTGTCGCGACTCTTGGACTTGGTCCCCTTGTTCCACAGGTACTCTCGTCTGGAAATCCACTTTGGTTGCATTGCTGGTGTTGTTCTTTCTTGCAGAATTCCCCTATCACGACTTCTGTGCTCTCTGGGGAATATAGGTGCACTTTACACCTACTTTTCAGGGTCTTGGGGTGGGCTATTTTTCTAACCCTCACTGTTTTCTTACAGTCCCAGCGACCCTCTACAAGCTCACATAGGTTTGGGGCCCAACGTTATTCGCATTCCACTTTTGGAGTATATGGTTTGTGTTGCCCCTATGCCTATGTGCTCCTATTGCAATACATTGTAACTTTACACTGCTTGCATTACTTGCTTTTGCTATTACTGCATATTTTTGGTATTGTGTACATATATCTTGTGTATATTTGCTATCCTCATACTGAGGGTACTCACTGAGATACTTTTGGCATATTGTCATAAAAATAAAGTACCTTTATTTTTAGTATATCTGTGTATTGTGTTTTCTTATGATATTGTGCATATGACACCAGTGGTATAGTGGGAGCTTTGCATGTCTCCTAGTTCAGCCTAAGCTGCTCTGCTAAGCTACCTTTTCTATCAGCCTAAGCTGCTAGACACCTCTTCTACACTAATAAGGGATAACTGGACCTGGTACAAAGTGTAAGTACCCCTTGGTACCCACTACAAGCCAGGCCAGCCTCCTACAGCTGCACTGGTTAAGGTCCTAATAACACGCAAGTGGATTGGCACTTGTGAGGTTAAATATAGGCACAGCTAATGCACTGTGAAAACGCTGCATGATACACTTCTTATGACGTCCGCATACTTTATAACACTTGTGGATAGTGAACTCTTTTCACCTCTCATCATAACGTAGTCTAATATTACAGATGTGATTGTTTCCGATCATGACTTGCTGACCAGTGCCTTTTGACAAGCATACAATTTTATGGCCTACAGGCTTTCTTGTAATGAATCCTTAAAGTACACAATCGCAATTATCGTTAAACTTTATTTGATGTAATCTCAAATATAAAAAATAGAATTAGGATATCATATTTGAAAGTAAAGTTATGATAGGCCAAAGTTTTACACTTCATAGAGGCAAAGGATGAAAAAAAATCACCTTGGTATCTGTAATGAGCTATAATTAAGGAACAAGATGCCTCTCAACGGGACAGTAGCACATTAAGGGGACCGTTAGCCATCTGGAAGAAAATTAAGTTAAGAGGTGACTCACCATGTCACCCCTTCCCTTTAGCCTCCTGGCCCTTACAGTACTCTCGGGCCTCTATTTAAGATGGCTGGATTGATGCAAATTAACTCTCATTGTGCAGTAGAAGGATTTCTGAACATTTTACAACTTTCAGTACTTAAAATGCTGTGGTATTACTCCATTGCACATTGATTATAACATTTGTAATGCGGTAATATAACAACACAGCACGGTAACGCCAGCTCCCCAACTAAAACTCATAGAAACTCACAGAAACAAATTATTCCTAATGTGTTGATGAATTTGCAGTATGCTGCAAATATCGGAGGTGTCGAATACCAGGGGTGCATGGATTTGATTCCACCTCGTGCCTCCTTCTTCCACCACCAAACACTTCCTGACCCTTTATCTCATTCCTTCAAGTTTATTCATCCCTGCTTTTTCCCTTTTTTGTTGTTTTCCATTGTTTCTTCATCTTTCTTTCCAACTTTTGAGTTTTTCTCTCTCTTTTGCTCCGTATTAAAGACCGATGAAGAAAAATAAGAGCTAGTACTCAAAAAGGAGAACCAGAGGGCCCTACCTGCAACCACTGGCTCAACTTATGCACTGGGGATTACTGTAACTTTTGAAGGGTACTCTAAATTAATGTTTTATTCTCTCAGAAAAGATTTGTTGGATTTCCAGCTTTTGTTCTTCATTGAGACAAGGGATGACAGTGGAGCACCAGGGATAGGAAGATAGGTAAAGGAATTGTTTTGTTCTCCCATCTTTCTTTGGAAGGAAAGTGCTAGGGAGAGTTCCTGGAGTGAAACCAATGAGCAAGTGCATTTATTTACATCATAATGTGCTGACAGGGTATATGGGAAACACTGGGAGCAGTGACGAAATGGTTTAGGGTATTCTTCTAAGAAATTTAAGATGTGACTTTTAACTAGCTGTGGGCTACTCGTGTAGCATGCATAACTACCATCTGTTTGCAAGGACAAAAGATTTTCCATATCTTTCCCTCACAAGCATCCACTGCCCAATTTTTGAAAGTCATATGGTGACCATTTCTAGTGCAGTGCACATAGCACACATCCAGTTTCACATTTCTATTCAAACCAAGCTTCACATGAAAGACAGCAGTATGGAGAAGTGTAAGTGAAAAAAGTAAATTACTCAAGATGTGGTTGTATGTCAGTATATCATATACAGACAAATCATGTGACATAAATATCATTTCAAAATATTTTCACAAAAACATCATCCCTTTGGGTGCAGATTTTCTGTTATTAACCCAAAGGCAATATTTTTTATAGATGATAATTAGCATAAAATAATTATTTCATACAATAGTATGAAAAAGATATCCTCATAACACACCCCGTTAAGAAGCAAGCTAAGAACTGCCTGTACTTTGGACCCTCCATAAACGATTCTCTTTTACAGGAAACACCTATACATTTATAGTATTTCCCTCCTAGTTCTTCACAAAGATTACATTAAGTGCATCTCCCACCCCAAGGTTCTGAAAAAAGGTTTAAATACACCTCGGTGGCTAACCAGAGTGTGTTTAGGAGACTGCTTAATCTGCTCCGTGGTTTAAACTGTGCTTGGAAGGTGTATGCAGCACTTTTTGTGGCTTGAAATGTGATTATTTTAAGTGCACAAAAAGTAGTATTTCAGAAGTTTCAAAATTTCCCTTGCCTGAAAAGTAGAATCTGCTAATTAGGAAGTGTGGAGTGTGCCTGTCAGTATCCAAAGCAATTCTGAATAGAGGTTTACCTCCCTGCCCCATGCCACAGCAGCCTGGGCTTTGCAATTTACTTTCTAGCTGCCAGGAAACATGAACCCTCCTCTCAAACCTATACTAGTCCTTTCAGCTTGTGGTGGTAACCTTAAGACAGCCACCTCCATTTAGTAAATCCAGCTTTTCTGCACCCTGAACAGCCGAGTGAGCAAGTGTCAAAGAAGGTGGTAAGATCACAGACTTTCTGTCTATTCTTGTAATAAAAAATAAAAAAAATCCCTATCTGTGACTGTTTACATTTGGCTCCCTGTTTTTCTGTAAACTTGGTACCTTTAACCCCATCTGTGCTGAGGGTGAGCAGGAGCCGTCGTCAGTCATGGTGCTTGTGTGCTGAGGATGGCCCCGGCTATCATCTGCACACAAGTAGGGAATATCTCTGGTGCCCGCACCAGAGGGATTTCCTTTCTGCAAAGACAGCCTCGGTAGGCTGTTTTTGTTTTCAGTGAAATGACATGCAGAGCGCATGTCACGCTTGTAGGAAGGTAGCCTCTTTCTAGCCTTGTTACCCCCACTTTTGGCCTGTTTGTGAGTATTTGTCAGGGTGTTTTTACTGTCTCCCTGGGATCCTGCTAGCCAGGGCCCAGTGCTCTTAGTGAAAACCCTATGTTGTCAGTGTGTTTGATATGTGTCACTGGGATCCTGCTAGCCAGGACCCCAGTGCTCATAGGTTTGTGGCCTATATGTGTTCCCTGTGTGGTGCCTAACTGTATCACTGAGGCTTTGCTAACCAGAACCTCAGTGTTTATGCTCTCTCTGCTTTTAAAATTGTCACTGCAGGCTAGTGACTAATTTTACCAATTCTGATTGGCACACTGGAACACCCTTATAATTTCCTAGTATATGGTACCTAGGTACCCAGGGTATTGGGGTTCCAGGAGATCCCTATGGGCTGCAGCATTTCTTTTGCCACCCATAGGGAGCTCAGACAATTCTTACACAGGACTGCCACTGCAGTCTGAGTGAAATAACGTCCATGTTATTTCACAGCCATTTTACACTGCACTTAAGTAACTTATAAGTCACCTATATGTCTAACCCTCACTTAGTGAAGGTTAGGTGCAAAGTTACTTAGTGTGTGGGCACCCTGGCACTAGCCAAGGTGCCCCCATATTGTTCAGGGCAAATTCCCCAGACTTTGTGAGTGCGGGGAAACCATTACACACGTGAACTACATATAGGTCAATACCTATATGTAGCGTCACAATGGTAACTCCCAACATGGCCATGTAACATGTCTAGGATCATGGAATTGTCACCCCAATACCATTCTGGTATTGGGGGGACAATTCCATGCATCCCCGGGTCTCCAGCACAGAGCCCGGGTACTGCCAAACTAACTTTCCAGGGTCTCCACTGCAGCTACTGCTGCTGCCAACCCCTCAGACAGGTTTCTGCCCCTCTGGGGCCTGGGCAGCCTGGTCCCAGGAAGGCAGAACAAAGGATTTCCTCTGAGAGAGGGTGTTACACCCTCTCCCTTTGGAAATAGGTGTGAAGGGCCTGGGAGGAGTAGCCTCTCGTGACCTCTGGAAATGCTTTGAAGGGCACAGATGGTGCCCTCTCTGCATAAGCCAGTCTACACCGCTTCAGGGATTCCCCCAACCCTGCTCTGGCGTGAAACTGGACAAAGGAAAGGGGAGTGACCACTCGCCTGACCAGCACCTCCCAGGGGAGGTGCCCAGAGCTCCTCCAGTGTGTCCCAGACCTCTGCCATCTTGAATGCAGCAGTGTGAGGGCACAATGGACAGCTCTGAGTGGCCAGTGCCAGCAGGTGACGTCAGAGACCCCTCCTGATAGGCGCTTACCTTTCTCAGTAGCCAATCCTCCTCGGTGGGCTATTTAGGGTCTCTCTTGTGGGTATCTCACCAGATAACGAATGAAAGAGCTCACCAGAGTTCCTCTGCACTTCCCTCTTCGACTTCTGCCAAGGATCGACCGCTGACTGCTCCAGGACACCTGCATAACTGCAACAAGTAGCAAGAAGACTACCAGCAACATTGTAGCGCCTCATCCTGCCGGCTTTCTCGGCTGTTTCCTGGTGGTGCATCCTCTGAGGGCTGTCTGCCTTCACCTTGCACTGGAAGCCAAGAAGAAATCTCCTGTGGGTCGACGGAATCTTCCCCATGTCAACGCAGGCACCATACTTCTGCATCACCGGTCCTCTGGGTCCCCTCTCATCCTGACGAGCATGGTCCCTGGAACACAGGAGCTGGGTCCAAGTGTCTTCAACAGTCCAGTGGCTCTTCTGTCCAAATTTGGTGGAGGTAAGTCCTTGCTCCCCACGCCAGACAGTAATCCTGTGTACTGCATGAACTGCAGCTGCTCGGGCTCCTGTGCACTCTTGCAAGACTTCCTTTGTGCACATCCTAGCCCAGTTCCCCAGCACTCCGTCCTGCATTGCCCAACTCACTGAGTTGGACTCCGACGTCGTGGGACCCTCTTTTGTGACTCTGAGTCGACTGCTATCATCAGATCTTCTAAGTGCCTGTTCAGGTGCTTCTGCTGGTGCCGCCTGCTTCTGCATGGGCTCTTCGTGTTGCTGAGCGCCCCCTCTGTCTCCTCCTCCAAGGGGCGACCTCCTGGTCCTAGCAGCACCCAAAATCCTAAACAGCAACTCTTGCAGCTAGCAAGGCTTGTTTGCAGTATTTCTGTGAGGAAATAACTCTGCATCCTCCACCACGCCGTGGGACATCTTCTGACCAAAGGAGAAGTTCCTGGCACCTTCCGTTGTTGCAGAATCTTCAGCTTCTTCCATCCGGAGGCAGCCCTTTTGCACCTTCATCCAGGGTTTAGTGGGCTCCTGCCCCCCCCGGACACTTGCGTGACTCTTGGACTTGGTACCCCTCCTTTACAGGTCCTCAGGTCCAGGAATCCATCTTCAATGTTTGGCAGTCAGTTATTTTCCTTGCAGAATCCTCTATCTCAACTTTACTGTCTTTCTGGGGTAGTAGGGTAACTTTACTCCTACTTTTCAGGGTCTTGGGGAGGGGTATCTTGGACACCCTTAGTGTTTTCTTACACTCCCGGCGACCCTCTACACACTACACTAGTCCTGGGGCAGATTTGTGGTTCGCATTCCACTTTTGGAGTATATAGTTTGTGTTGCCCCTAGGCCTATTTCTCCCTATTGCATTCTATTGTGTTCTACATTGTTTGCACTACTTTTCTAACTGTAACCTGATTTTGGTTTGTGTGCATATAATTTGTGTATATTACTTACCTCCTAAGGGAGTATATCCTCTGAGATACTTTAGGCATATTGTCACTAAAATAAAGTACCTTTCTTTTTAGTAACTCTGAGTATTGTGTTTTCTTATGATATAGTGCTATATGATATAAGTGGTATGGTAGGAGCTTTGCATGTCTCCTAGTTCAGCCTAAGCTGCTCCGCTATAGCTACCTCTATCAGCCTAAGCTGCTAGAACACCTCTATTCTACTAATAAGGGATTACTGGACCTGGCACAAGACGTAAGTACCACAAGGTACCCACTATAAGCCAGGCCAGCCTCCTACAACGCTGGCTTCATTTCACTGAAACTGAAAGTGATACGGAACCGATCAACTCATTTCACTTTTCCTGCCTCAGTGCTCAGGGGACTAGTGCAGCCCCCTGAGCACTGAAGCAGGCAGAGTGGTATCATTGTAAAGGGGAGAATCTCTTCTTTCTTATAGAAGCCCTCCCCAGTAGATCCATGCTCTGGGATCGTCCGAGGAGGATGATCCAAAGGTAGGGATCCAAACACTAGGCACCAGGACAAGCAGTCCCTTGGGCAAGGGCTTTTGCTCCCCCAATAATTTTGGGCATAGTCAGTCTTTTAGCCCCCCCCCTAGTGGTGGGCAGAGAGCCCATTAGATCACCAGGGATTTTTTTGTTTATTTAGTTTAGGGGTGGGGGCGGTCTATGATGGCCCTGCCACTGCCACCTCCCAGCAAAAAATATATTACAGTTTTTCTGCTCCCTGGGGGGCAGATGGGGACAATAGCCACTGATTTGCCCACAGGAGGGGCAGAAAGGCCTCTTGGACACCAGGGATTTTTTTGTTTATTTAGTGTGGGGGTGGAGGCAGGCAATGATGGCCCTATCAATGCCCCCATCCAAATACAAATAAGTACAGACTGTCTGCCCCCATGGTGGGGATAATAGCCTTCAATCTGCCCTCCCCAGGAAGACAGAAAGTCCACTAGCACACCAGGGGAATTTTTATTTATTATTAGTGTAGGGGTGGCCTTGTCAATGCCCCTACCCTACCCTCCAAAAAAGTGGACACAGTCTTTCTGCCCCCCAGGGGGGTCAGAAAGTCTACTAGACACCAGGGAATATTAGAGTGGTGGCTGCCCGGGAACGAGCATGTCAATGCCCCCACCCGCCAAAATGGGAACAGTCTTTCTGCCCACCCTGCTGACTAAAGGATTTCATCCCAATGGCATGGAAAAGGAAATTTGACTTTTTTGAGTGTTTATTTCACATATAGTCCAGCAGAGCTTGGCTAAATCTCAATATTGTCCCACTTGCAATGGTGAGTGGCTGCAATTTATGGTTTTGGGAAGGCTGCTACCTGGAAAAACCTACCAGACCCAGTCACTTCTTAAAAGTAGACATCTGTGGAAGTCCAGGATGGTGTGTAGGAGGCTGGCATGGATTGTAGTGGGTACCTTGGGTACTTACACCTTATACCAGGTCCACTTATCCCTTATTAGTGAAATATAGTAGTGTTCTAGCAGCTTAGGCTGATAGAGGTAGCTGTAGCAGAGCAGCTTAGAAATAAAGAAGAGGGTGTAATAACAGGGGATTGATGGCGCTCAGGAAAACACTTCGCCAAATGTATCTTCAGGGGTTGCCACCACAAGGGAAAACACCCATTCCTCCGAGGTTTCGAAAAAACCCAACAACAATATTTAACACAGTGTGAGGCCCCCTTAGTACAAATTATACTTATGTCAGTACAATAAATCAAAAAATCAAAAATCAAGTGAGTGATATTGTGACACAAGTAGGTCAAATTCAAGTGAGTTAAATTCAAATGAATGCAGTCCAAAGTTTCACATAAATCATTTCACAGTCCATTCTAATCCAGAGATTTATTAGAAATGTCTTCTACTTTACAGCATCATCCATGGAAGAACACTTCGAGCCAACACGTGTTTCGTCATGGGGAAGTTCTCTAGTTCCCAACGACTTCTTCAGGGCTCTATATCATGAGTAAAGATTAGTATTAGAAACCAAAATGTTCAAACTATTTATTACAAATTGTAATATATTAAAGACCCTTGTGTAAAAGAAAGGAAAAGCCCAATAGTGATAGTAGAGAAGTGATTCTATTTGTTGTGATGGCTCCAATACATGAAGAAAAAAGTCTTGTTCACCATTGGTCCACTAGAACACCACGAAAACAAATTATTTTTCAAATTGGCACATATGAAGATTATATACTACTCGCTATGTACTGAATAGTATGTGATGGCTTTCTCTGTCCATTTAGGTTTATAGGTAGATATATAATCTGCCTCTTGAAGCTAGATACGATCATTTATAATTGAGAATCATATAAGGTATGATCACGTGTTAGCATACTGCACCTTTGACTCTATGGGTGTTTCTGTTATTTGTATTAAAACTCTTGATTTGATCTGTTATATAGTTAATGGTCGCCGTTTGTGGATTCTGGCATCGGACTCTTCCCATTAGCTAACAAACCAAGTGAGTCACACATTTAAATATGTGTGGATTTATAATTTACCTGGTGTTGGTCTCACTGTTTTCATACTTATTATATTTTATTAATTTGAAAAATAATTTGTTTACGTGGTGTTCTAGTGGACCAATGGTGAACGAGACTTTTTTCTTCATGTATTGGAGACATCACAACAAATAGAATCACTTCTCTACTATCACTATTGGGCTTTTCCTTTCTTTTACACAAGGGTCTTTAATATATTACAATTTGTAATAAATAGTTTGAGCATTTTGGTTTCTAATACTAATCTTTACTCATGATATAGAGCCCTGAAGAAGTCGTTGGGAACTAGAGAACTTCCCCATGACGAAACACGTGTTGGCTCGAAGTGTTCTTCCATGGATGATGCTGTAAAGTAGAAGGCATTTCTAATAAATCTCTGGATTAGAATGGACTGTGAAATGATTTATGTGAAACTTTGGACTGCATTCCTTTGAATTTAACTCACTTGAATTTGACCTACTTGTGTCACAATATCACTCACTTGATTTTTGATTTTTTGATTTATTGTACTGACATAAGTATAATTTGTACTAAAGGGGCCTCACATTGTGTTAAATAAATGTAGCAGAGCAGCTTAGGCTGAACTAGGAGACACGCAAAGCTCCTGCAATGCCACTATAGTTACACAGTAAAAGACAATTCTCAGTGTTATCAAAAATGAAGTTAGTTTATTTCAATGACACAAGCCCAAAAATATCTTAGAGGCAATACTCCTTCTGTGGCTGCAGTGCAAGCCTCAGGGAGCTGGTTTGGCAGTACTGGGCGTCCATGGTGGAGACCCCAGGATGCATTGAATTGGCTCCCCAATACCAGATTTGGAATGGGGGACAATTCCATGATCTTAGACACCTTTCATGGTCATATTCAGAGTTACCATTGCAAAGCTACATATAGATTTGATTTGATTTAGATTTATTGTTCGATTAATAAAAACCATTGCAATATAAAACAAACACATTACGCAATAAAAATAACACTGTTAAAAATAAAAGATATTTTTTTAAAAAGCTTGACAGCTAAAAAACATTTCTAACCAGAATAGATTTAAAAGGTCAACCTTTGAGAACTAACCTACAGCAGATTTCCCAAGTCCGCTTCGTTCAGTTTCTTATGGAGCAGTTGTAAAATTGTTACCCCTTTACAGCAAAATGAAATTGACTCACCCTTGAGCCAGAATATTACCGCCGATCTACATGAACGGATATTATTAACTATAAAATCATGTTTTAGCAGTTTCCTCCTTTTCAGACCTAAAGCGGGACAAATACAAAACACATGCAGCAAAGATTCTTGTTTATAGCCGCATAGGCGGCAATTTTGATCGATGTACTAGCCTTACCAGGAAGGGCGATCTTCTTTAGTGTCAAAGAAACCCATACAGTATAACAGGAATTGATGTTTGATGTTAACAGAAAAGTGGTCGGCCAAGTACCCCTGTGTGGACAATTGCGAATAGGACCCCATGACGGCCCAGGCATGCCGTCTTTTGGCCAGGATGGCTTTGTCTGTGATAAGCGACAGTAGGCAAACCATCTTATTAACTAATCGGTTAAATTAAGCCTTCCCAATATTACATTTCCAGGCTTCTTCCATTCCCAGGCTAATAATAACCTGGGTTGGGTAGCTTCCCCATGTTC
Organism: Pleurodeles waltl; assembly: GCF_031143425.1. Lineage (NCBI taxonomy): Eukaryota > Metazoa > Chordata > Amphibia > Caudata > Salamandridae > Pleurodeles > Pleurodeles waltl. Next base: position 1,104,343,582 of record NC_090444.1, on the reverse strand, counting down.
CTCTCACTTTACCAATCTGCTGCGCCTGCACTTCTTGCCAGCAGGAGTAGAGAATGGAGGAATCCTCTGCCGCACGTAACTTCCACGATGATTTAAGGAAGGCGCCCTGTTGCCGGAAACTTTGTTTTTTTAGGCCCATCTCCAGTCTGACCTACGCCGGGGAGGCACTTTTCGGGATGTTAAAAAAGGCCTTGTATGTTTTAACCTGACTGGTGTTCAGGGCCATGATCCCACGGCCTTTCAATATTTCAGACCTATATGTAATGCACACGTGTAATGGTGTCCCCGCACTCATGAAGTCCTGGGATTTGGCCCTGGACAGCATGGGGGCAGCTTTGCTAGTGCAAGGGTGCCCTCACACTTAGTAACTTTTCACCTAGCCTTCAGTAAATGAAGGTTAGAAATAAAGGTGATTTATAAGTTACTTAAGTGCAGTGAAAATGGCTGTGAAACAGTCTGTGCACTATTTCACGCAGGCTGCAGTGGCAGTCCTATGAAAGGGTTGGTCTGAGCTCCTTATGGGTGGCAAAAGAAATGCTGCAGCCCATAGGGATCTCCTGGAACCCCAATGCCCTGTGTTCCTAGGTACCATATACTAGGGACTTATAATGGGGGTCTAGTGTGCCAATTGGAATTGGTAAATTAAGTCACTAGCCTATAGTGACAAATTTAGAAGCAGAGAGAGCATAAGCACTGAGGTTCTGGTTGGCAGAGCCTCAGTGACACAGTTAAGCACTACAAAGACATACACATTAGGCCACAAACTATGAGCACAGGGGTCCTGACCAGCAGGCTCCCAGTGAGACAGACAAAAACATACTTACATAAAGGTAAAAATGGGGGTAACATGCCATGAAGGATGGTACTTTCCTACACAACCCCCCCCCCAAACGAGGTACAATAAGGCTAACCTTGCCCAGATGAGTCTCCATTGACTAAGTGGAAATATCTGAAGAGTCCATCTGCATTGGAGTGGGTACTCCCAGGTCTATGTTCCACTGTAGAGAAATGGACCTCCTCAACAATTTAGGGTTTTCCCCTTTCATTTGTTTAAACCATAATAGAGGTTTGTGGTATGTTTGAACAATGATGTGGGTCCCAAACAAGTAAGGTCTCAACTTCTTCAAGGCCCAGACCACAGCAAAGGCCTCCCTCCCTATGGCACCAGCGCTTTTCTCTAGGGGTTAACCTTCTGCTGATAAAAGCAACAGGTTGATCCTGGCACTCTAGTTAAGTTGTGATAACACTGCCCCAACCCCCAGTTCAGAAGCATCTGTGTTGACAATGAATTTCTTGGAGTAATATGGGATTTTTAGGACAGGTGCAGTGCACATAGCCTGCTTAAGCTCCTCAAAAGCTTTTTGACAGCTGGCTGTCCATAATACCTTTTTAGGCATTTTCTTTGAAGTGAGGTTATTAAGAGGGGCAACAATGAAGCCATAGTTCTTAATGAACCTCCTGTAATACCCAGTGAGTCCTAAAAAGGCTCTGACCTGGGTCTGAGTCCATATTGTCTGGATCTCCCAAATAGTGGTTCGGTCTGTTCTCCACCTACCAGGTGGCCCAGATAAACCACTTTCCCATGCCCTATCTGGCACTTTGAAGCCTTGATAGTTAGGCCTGTCTTTTGCAGGGCCTCCAAAACTTGCCATAGGTAGACCAGCTGGGCTTCCCAGGTGGAGCTAAATACAGCAATGTCATCTAAGTATGCTGCACTAAAAGCTTTCAAACCTTGGAGGACTGTATTCACCAGCCTCTGGAAAGTGGCAGGTGCATTTTTCAAACCAAAGGGCATAACTGTGAATTGATAATGCCCTCCTATGGTAGAAAATGCAGTTTGTGCTTTAGCATCCTCTGATAACTTGATCTGCCAATACCCTGCAGTCAAATCAAAGGTGCTTAGATACTTGGCAGAAGCCAGTGTATCTATTAGCTCATCTGCCCTGGGTATAAGGTGAGCATCAGTTTTGGTTACAGTATTAAGACCCCTGTAGTCCACACAAAACTGCATTTCTCACTTTCCTTCTTCGCTATGTGGTTGGGGGACAAGAACCACTGGGCTGGCCCAGGTGCTATCAGAGGGCTCAATAACTCCTATATCCTAGATCTAACATTTTCTGGACCTCAGTTTTGATGAAATCTCTTACATGGTCAGGCTCCCTATAAACTTAACTATTGACAGGTAAACTGTCTCCAGTATCAATTGAATGTTCACACCAGGTAGTTGTACCAGGTATGAAGGAAAATTGTTGCAGTCCTCCCTCTGCTCAGCAGTGAGGCAGTCTACATGCACCACTCCTTCCACTAAGCCATCAGCTTCAGTGTTGGAGAAAAGGTCAGGGAAAGTAACACTCTCTTCTTCCCGCCCCTCATCTGTGGACATGAGCAGGGTTAAGTCAGCCCTCTCATAATAAGGTTTAAGGCGATTGACATGAAGTACCCTAGGTGGGCTTCTGGCACTGCCCAGGTCTACCAGATAGGTGACCTCACCTTTCTTCTCCACAATGAGATGGGATCCACTTCATTTGTCCTGGAGTGCTCTTGGGGCCACAAGCTTCAACACCCACACCTTCTGTCCTGGGTCGTACTCTGTCAGGACAGCCTTCTGGTCATGCAATTGCTTTTGGAGCTCTTGGCTGGCATTAAGGGTTTTAGTGGCCTTTTCCATGTACTCAGCCATTCTAGATCTTAGGCCAAGTACATAGTCCACAATGTGTTGTTTAGGGGGCTTTAATGGTTGCTCCCAACCCTCCTTCACAAGAGCAAGGGGACCCCTAACAGGGTGACTAAAGAGAAGCTCATAGGGGCTGTGGCCCACTCCTTTTTGGGGTACCTCCCTGTAGGTGAAAAGGAGGCATGGCAAGAGTACATCCCATCTCCTTCTGATTTTCTCAGAGAGTCCCATGATCATGCCTTTGAGAGTTTTATTAAACCTCTCAACCAATCCATTTGTTTGTGGATGATAAAGGGTGGTGAATTTGTATGTTACACCACACTCCTTCCACATTGCCTTGAGGTATGCAGGCATGAAGTTACTACCTCTGTCTGATACAACTTCCTTAGGGAAACCCACCCTGGAAAATATTCCAAGGAAGGCCTTTTCCACTGCAGGTGCGGTAGTAGTCCTTGAGAGATAGCTTCTGGATAGCTTGTGGCATGGTCTACCACCACAAGGATGAATCTATTGCCAGAAGCTGTAGGAGGGTCAAGGGGACCAACAAGGTCAAACCCTACCACCTCAAAGGGCACCCCAACCACTGGCAGTGGGATTAAGGGGGCCTTTGGGGTGCCACCAGTCTTGCCACTGGCTTGGCAGGTGACACAGGAGTGACACCATTCCTTTGTGTCTTCTGACATATGAGGCCAGTGAAAATGGGGAACAAGTCTGTCCCATGTTTTACTTTGCCCCAAATGTCCAGCAAAGGGAATGTCATGAGCTAGAGTTAGGAGGAATTCCCTATGCTGTGGGGGGATGACCAGTCTCCTCGGGGTACCAGGTTTAGGGTCCTTTGCTTCAGTATAGAGGAGGTTATTCTCCCAGTAAACTCTGTGGCTGTCATTGACATCCCCAGTCTGCTGTTTGACAGCTTGCTGTCTGAGAACCTGTAGTGTGGGACAGGTCTGCTGTGCCACACTCAGTTCCTCCCTTGCACCCAAAAGCTCAGCTGTGTCAGCTTCAAACTCCTGTGGTGTAGGTTCTGCACAGGGAGAAGACTCCTCCTCATCAAAAGGGGAATCATCTGGAAAGGGAGGGATAGTGGACAAGGGTTTGCCTTTCCTATCCCTAGTTTTTGGTAGCACTTGGTCCATTGTTCCAGGACCCAAGTTTCCCTGTGCTCTTTGCTTCTTGGCCTGAATCCCTCGTAAGAGCAAAGATATACCCCGGAATGCCCAGCATTGCTTCATGGGCCTCCAATTGCACTTCAGCCCAAACTGAAGTCTCCAAATCATCTCCTAAGAGACACTCCACAGGTAAGTCAGTGGATACCAGAACTTTCTTTGGACCACTAACCCCCCCTCCCCAGTTGAGATTCACAACAGCCATGGGGTGGCTAACAATGTTGTTATGGGTGTCTGTCACTTGGTACTGATGACCAAGTAGGTGTTGCTCAGGGGCTACCAGTTTCTCCATCACCATAGTTACACTGGCACCTGTGTCCTGTAGGCCTCAACCTGAACATCATTTATTAGGCATAGTTGTTTGTACTTATCCATATTAAGGGGGCAATAAACTAAGGTGGCAAGGTCAATGCCACCATCAGAGACTAAAACAGCCTCAGTGGTCTCCCCAACTAGACCAACCCTCACTACATTACCAGAAGTAAGCCCAGCTACACCATTTGACTGGCTATTTGCAGTGTTTTTCCCACCACTACTGCTATTGCTAGGGGCACTAGTGGAAGCAGCGGGGTTGTCGTGCTGGGAGGTTTGGTGTTTCTTTTTGGATAAGTGGGGTCACTTGCCCTATGGCCTTTGGCTTTACAGAGATAACACCATGGCTTTTTCTGATTGTGTGAAGAGGATTTGGACCCACCACCCCCAGAGGATTTTTGTGGGCCTCATAAAGACTCAAGATTTTTTATCTTTGTCCCCACCCTTGTAATGAGACTAACCATCCTTCTTCTTGCTGTCTTTGTCACCCCCTGTATGAGCTTTTCTGCTCACCCTTGTTCTGACCCATTTGTCTGCCTTCTTTACCAATTCTTGGGGAGAGGTCAGATCTGACTCCACAAGATAGTGATGCAACAAATCAGGCACTTAATTGTTCAATATATGCTCTCTCAGAATTAAGTTATATAGGCTTTAATAGTCAGTCACCTTACTGTCATTTAACCAACATTCTAGGGCCTTTACTGAGCAGTCTACAACATCTGTCCAATCCTGTGATGACTCCTTTCCGGTCTCTCTGAATTTTATCCTGTATTGTTCAGTGGTTAAGCCCAGACCATCTAAGAGTGTATTTTTTAGTACATGGTAGTTATTTGCATCATCCTCCCTGACAATATGGAGTCTGTCTCTCCCCTTCCCAGTGAAAGATAGCCACAAGATAGCAGCCCACTGAACTTGAGGGACCCTCTGAACTTTACAGGCCCTCTCAAGTGCAGCAAACCACTTATAGATGTCATCCGCATCCTTGTAAGGGGGAACAACTTTGTGCAGATTTCTGGAATCAAATGTAGGTTCCCTAACACTGGAATTCCTGAAATTGCTGCTGCAACCATGGGGAACTAACCCAAACCCCTGCCTTTCCCTTTCCACAGCCAGGGCTTTCCTGGCCTCCTCTAACCTCAGCTTTCTGAGTTCCCTATCTAGGGACTGGTCCTCGGGGTTCGATGTGTGGGATGCTTCTGAAACAGAAGTAACATTGGAATTGGCAGAGGCTGATCTTTCCCTAACTTGAGCCACCCTAGTGACCTGGACTCTAGGTGTGAAGCGACCCCTACTAGTATGAGAACCCTTCCCACTCCCAGCTACACCTGAGGATTTGTTGACAGAAAGATCAGTGGAAGGACCCTCCTCAGGATTATCAGAATGCTCCTCTGAGTCTACCTGGTTGGAATTTTTCTCTACGTCCCCCTCTGGCTGTTCCTGAACAGTGCTAAGTCCCTGATCATCCATCAGGAGAAGATTTAAAAAGAATTCCTTATTGGGTTTCTTCCCAATCCCTAAACTCCTTTCAATGCAGAGACCCCTCAAACGTTTAAAGTTTAGATTCTTATATGTTGTCTTTACAACTCTAGTGGTAGCTTCTACACTAGACATGTTGAAAGAAAGAGCTTAGGAAAGAGAGTAAAAAGTTAGTAGACTAGCAGGCCTAACTTTTTAGAGAAAAGAAAAAATATTTTCAGAAACTTTGAACAACTTTTGCAAAGTTTAAATAACTTTTTAGAAAGTTAGAAATTACTCCCAGGTACAATCATGTATAGCGCTAAGTATTGGAGCAAGCATTTCTTGTGAAAAGCACTACTAACAAAGTGGTAAAGCAATTGCAAGTACTTCTCCCACCGCTGAACCACTAATGTAGGAGGCTTGCCTGGTTTGTAATGGGTACCTTGGGTACTTACACCTTATACCAGGTCCAGTTATCCCTTATTAGTGAAAGGTAGTAATGTTCTAGCACCTTAGGCTGATAGAGGTAACTGTAGCAGAGCAGCTTAGGCTGAACTAAGAGACATGCAAAGCTCCCACATTACCACTATTGTCGCTCAGTGTTATAAAAAATAAAGTTAGTTTATTTTAGTGACACAAGGCCAAAAATATCTTAGAGGCAATCCTCCTTCTGGAGGTAAGTATAATACACAGTTTATACACTATTAACCAAAATCAGGTAAGTAAACAGTTATAGAATAGTGTAAACAGTACAAAATACAATAGATTACAATGGGCCTAGGGGCAACACAAACCATATACTAAAATAGTGGAATGCAAATGTCAAATTCCCCCCTACGCAAGTGTAGTCTGTAGAGGGGCGCTGGAAGTGTAACACCAAAGGTAAGTAAAGTACCCCACCCCAGAGCCCAGGAAAGCAGGAGTAAAGTACAGCAAGTTTCTTCAGAACAAACTACAAGTCGTGATGAAGAATTATGCAAGAACCAAGCAGAGACTGCAAGCAACAATCAATTAATTCCTGAACCTGAAGACCTGTGGAGAGAGGAGACCAAGTCCAGAAGTCGAGGAAGAACAGGAGCCCCTACCAACCTGGAAGAAGGTGCAAAAGTGGATTCTCCGGTTAGAAGAAAAGTAGAGAAATGTACCAAAGAAGATAGCTGCAGGTTCCTGCTTGGTGCAAGAGATGTCCCACATCGGTTGGATACAGGCTGTTTGAGTCGCTGGATTCAACCAACAAGCCTTTATTCAAGCAAATATGCGGTTTGCGTCAAAGAGGAGCTGTCTGGACCCAGGAGGAACCTGGGGGTCTCAACTCAGACTGAGGAGACAGTTGGAGCTCTCAGCACTTCAGAGAGCCCAGAAGACCATGCAGCACCCACGAAAGTCTCAGAACACAGGGGCAAAGAAGATGCAAAGTGCGATCATTGCAGCACTACACTAGAGAGTCCCACGCCATCGGATAACAAATCAGGGAGCTGTGTGTCGCAAGATGGAGTGCTGGGGACCTGGGCTATGCTGTGCATGAAGAACTTTTGGAAGAAGTGCACCGAAGCCCAAGGAGCTGCAGAAGACACGGTGCACAGGGGTACTGTCGCAGCATGGGGAAGCAAGCTCTTACCTCCACCAAATTTGGACAGCTGGACCTTTGGACAGTCTGGGTCACTTTGGTCCACCACCTGTGTTCCAGGGAACACGCCCGTTGTCAGAGAGCAGTCCCAGAGTACCGGTTGTTGTCACAGAAGGGTGCCTGCAGAAGCAGTGAAGTGACTCCTTCACTCCACTGGAGATTCCTTCGGTTTTTCTGGTGCAGGGTGAAGACAGGCAGTTGTCAGAGCATGCACACCTTGGAAACTGTTGCTAGTGCTGGCTGGAGCTGAAGTTGCAAGTCACAATCGTCATCCTGGATACTTTGTTTGTAGTTACAGCGGTTCCTGGAGCAGTCTGTGGTTGATCCGACGGTCAGAAGCTGAAGCAGAGGATGCAGAGAAGTCCTGGAGGAATCTTGCGAACCGAATCTGAGGAAACACCCATTGGAGAGACCTTAAATAGCCCTGCAAGGGGGATTTTTCTACCTACCCAGGTATGCACCTATCAGGAGGGGTCTCTGATGTCATCTGCTGGCACTGGCCACTCAGAGGCCTCCATAGGGTCCCCCCACCTTGGAATCCAAGATGGCTAACGCCAAGGACACTCTGGAGGAGCTCTGGGCACCACCCCTGGGGTGGTGATGGACAGGGGAGTGGACACTCCCCTTTCCTTTGTACAGTTTCGCACCAGAGCAGGGAGTTGGGATCCCTAAAAAGGTGTAGTCTGGATTATGCAAGGAGGGCACCGTCTGTGCCCTTCAAAACATTTCCAGAGGCTCTGGGAGGCTACCCCTCCCATGCCTGTAACACCTATGGGAGCGGGTATAACACCCCTCTCCTAAAGGAAATGCATTGTTCTGCCTTCCTGGGATTGAGCTGCTCAATCCCCAGGAGAGCAGAAACCTGTCTGTGAGGTGGCAGCAGCTGGGGCAGCCCTGACTAAATGTTTGTATGAGCTCCTAATGGGTGGAAAAAGAAATGCTTCAGCCCATGAGGATATCCTGGAACCCCAATGCCCTGGGTACCTATGTACCATATATTAGGGACTTATAAGGGGGGTCCAGTGTGCCAATCTGAATTGGAATATGGAGTCACTAAAGTTTAGTGACAAATTTGGTAAGTAGAGAGAGCATAAGTTATGGCTAGCAGAACTTCAGTGACACAGTCAAGCATACTGACAACACACAGGCCACAAACTATGAGCACTGGGGTCCTGGCTAGCATGATCCCAGTGAGACACACAAAACACATTGACAAACAGGCAGAAATATGGGGTAACATGCCAAGAAAGATGGTACTTTCCTGCAGTGAGGATAAACTGCCCTAACACACTTAAACCAATAAAGCGACGTGCTCCTCACATGGGCAAGACATAAAGGAACGCTTGTCACACACTTGAGTAAACAAAGCAAAGTGCTCTGACTGCACTTCAATGAAGGGAACACAGGCCTGAGCATCCAGCCCCTGGAGACAGTCAAAGGGAGCACAGGACAGTAGGGCCCATCAAGCACGCCTGCACAGAGTTACAGTTAGAGGCAGTTCCTCCTGGAGACCCAACAGGTCACAGGTCAATGCAACAGCAGCAGTCCAAGGTGGTTCCTGGTGAGTCCCTCCAGCAGGTTCCTGTGTCCATTTCAGTAGTTCATCAATGTCTCTCCGACCATGGGGAAAACCCCCTGTACTCATACTCAGTTTTGCACAAGCTTTCACAAAATGGGAAGAAGAGGTTCAAAACAGTTCCAACTGGTTTTATGAGTGTCACCTCTCTCTTCCAGCAGAGGCTCCAGACATCAGTTGGGGGTAAATAAGCCCTTTGTGTGAGGCCAGGGCACAGCCTTTACAAATGCAGGTGTGTCCTGCCTCTGCCTCTCTCACCACAGGAAGACCATTCAATATGCATATGCACTGTTGTGACACCTCCACCCTCCCTGTGTACAGACTATCTGAAAAGTATGCACAAAGCACATCTGTCACTCTGTGCCAGATGTGGAATGGAGTCAAGCAGCAAAACGCCAGAGTCGTAAGCAGAGAGACATGTTCACTTTATAGAAGTGGCATTTGTATGATGGTAATAAAAAATCCACCTACACCAGTAAGCAGCATTTCTCACTACCATTACGACCATACAAACATGCCTAGTTCCCCCCTTAGATCAGACAATACCCCATAGACATAAGGCGGGGCATTTCCGATGCAATCCTATGAGCAAGGCAGCCGTGAGAAACCAAATATTCTGTTTGTCAGTAGCAGGGCAGGCCACACAACCATGCACATGTCCTGTCTCTTACATACATAGCACCCTGCACACAAGGCTAGCTAGGGCCTACATTAGGTGCGGCGTACATGCAGTAAAAGGGGAGTTGCAGGCCTGGCAAGTAAATTTAGATGCCATGTCCCTGTGGCAGTAAACTGCACATGCAGGCCCTGTGCTATCAGGCCTGAGACAGATTTGAAAGGCTAATTATGTGGGTGGCGCAAGCAGCACTACAGGCCCACTAGTAGCATTTAATTTACATTCCCTGGGTACAGACATTCCGCTCGCTGTACAAGGGACTTACAGGTAAATTAAATGTGCAAATTAGTTGTAAGCCAATCTTACCAACTTTAGAAGGGACCTGTACCTTATCACTGATCAGCAGTGATAAGGTGCTCAGAGTCCTAGAGCCAACAATAAGAGGTCAGCAAAAATAGGAGGAGGAAGGTAAAAGGTTTGGGGATGACCCTGCAAAAAGGGCCTAGTCCAATAACTAAAATAAGAAATCACTTTGAGAAGAACACAAATAGTGGTAAAGAAAAATGATTAAGTTCCTCCTTGCTCCTGAAAACCAGGAGGAAGTGGATGTATCAGAACAAATATGTTTTTGTTCATTGTTAAAACAGACAAATGTAGCACACTATTTTTTCCATTTTTAAAAACAGAAAGTGAGCCATGTTTTGCCTACTTAATCTTTTGACACCATTACATTTACCTGTGTTTGAGGGAAACTGAAAAAAGGACACAACCTTCGTCCGAATATCATTTGTGGGGAAAAAGGCATGGATCGTGTGCTGCTCGAAATGTCAATGACTAACTATTCTGGGTGAAGAATAATTAAAGCCTGATTTAGACCATGGAGGATGAGATTTTCTGAGGACGATCGGGTAAAATACAAATACACAGAAAGAGAGCAAGGGAAGCAAAGCTAACCCACACCGCTTCCCAAAAGAAACTATATAATCACAAAAGGTGTGGGGTAGTGGGAACAGGGGGTAAGACTGGGTTAGTCTTTTAACCAGTGTCTGGTTATTTTAGGTTGCTTGATATGGGGTGCTGTGTTGCCCTACAGGAATGGCGGGGGATTTTCCTTTACGGACTAGGTGGTCTCACACACATAGTAGTGTCATGCTTCATCATATGACCACCTAGCCCCACCTAAGTAAGATGATACTACTCAGGCGGACTCGACCTCTGGTTAAAAGAACCAGAGGTAGTGCTGAAATTAAATTGACTGGATAATTACAGTGATCCAGAGGGGGTGAATAATAAAATTACCTAACATGTCACCGGTGGCTCTTGTTAGTTTTAATAGTGGTGCATGTTGGTAAGACTAAAACTAAGGGGGAAGGCTCGTTAGAGGATAATGTCTCTTGGAGTCTAAAAGGGGTTGTACATGACCAACATGTTTCTGCCCTCACTAAGTGCTGGTAGGTCAGGGGCATTCGTCAGGGTCGGAGCACGTGTAATAAGTACGGTGCTCAAAGTAAAAGTGTGTGTCCTACCTGAACAGGTAGTTCACGGTGGGGTAGGCCCCGGAGCTGGGGGCGTATTGCCTCTGGTCTGGCTAGAACCGGGGGGGGGGGTTTCCCTTGTAGTCACACTCACGCCAAAGGGAATACCATGGGGGTTACCTACGTGCCGGAGCCAGGCCGGTCATGTACAACCCCTTTTAGACTCCAAGAGACATTATCCTCTAACGAGCCTTCCCCCTTAGTTTTAGTCTTACCAACATGCACCACTATTAAAACTAACAAGAGCCACCGGTGACATGTTAGGTAATTGTATTATTCACCCCCTCTGGATCACTGTAATTATCCAGTCAATTTAATTTCAGCACTCCCTCTGGTTCTTTTAACCAGAGGTCGAGTCCGCCTGAGTAGTATCATCTTACTTAGGTGGGGCTAGGTGGTCATATGATGAAGCATGACACTACTATGTGTGTGAGACCACCTAGTCCGTAAAGGAAAATCCCCCACCATTCCTGTAGGGCAACACAGCACCCCATATCAAGCAACCTAAAATAACCAGACACTGGTTAAAAGACTAACCCAGTCTTACCCCCTGTTCCCACTACCCCACACCTTTTGTGATTATATAGATCGGGTAAAATATTCTTTTGCCCTGAATAATTGTCTTCGAAATCTGGAGATGTCCACTGCACCAGTGGACATTTCTTACATTAGAAGGAACCACTGAGACTGCAAATTGTATCAATGTGTTAAAATTCACAGATGGCTCCAAAAAGATGACAGTACCATCCGTTAAACTTTTAAACTCTTTTATTTTTAACTTTCAAGAGCAAAATGACACATCAGATTTTTGTTATTGAAAATCCAGAAACAAATGACCCCCCACACAATGCGAGTTTCCTGCCATGGTTTGAAGGTCTGTAGTAATCCATGTAATATGTGGGTGCTCTACGTGGGTGGTTGAGGCATGAGCTTGTGGAATCTTGGCATTGTCACGCAAAGGTTCCACAAGGTATGTGTCTTGAACCTGGTTGCAGTTGGAGGTTTTCTGTGTGCCACCAGCAGCTTGTTGTGTACATGCTTGAATAAATCACATTCTTGAACTTACTTCTGATGTCCTACGTCCTTGAAGTACTACAAGGTCATTTTGCAGTTTTCACTGCCACTTGGCACTAGGTTTTACCCGCTGGTAACAGACAGTGCACACTGGCCATTTGACCACCCATTCTAAAATGATGGGTGGGTAAATGACCAAACCTCTAACACCCTTTGCTCCATCAGGCTGCTGGTGGTGTATGTCAGTGGCAAAGATAGAATAGTGTCATCCCCTGCAAAAACTGACATTCTGCCTGAGTCTGAATGAGGCAAGTGGAACTTCATTTTGTCAGTGAGGTCATTCTGCCCCTGTTGCAGTTGAGTATCCTCTCTGTTAAACTCGAAATCAGTTCCTCAGCATTCAATTTTAATCCATGCATTAGCATACTGATTTGTGTTTCATTATTATATTTCACCTCTGATCCAGTGCTTCTGAGGCAAAATGTATTACTTCAATTTTCATGTTTATTTGTTGACATATAATATCCTTAGAGCCATGAGTGATTTTTATTTTTAAATATCTAGATTCTAGCTGTGCTTTAACCAGATGCCTCAATTGATTTTCAAGTGGCTTACGCGTGTCCTATGGTTGAGTCCCTATTAATGCGCAAGTGGATTGACACTTATAAGGTAAAAAACTGGCATAGCTAATGCACGCAATCGCAATTATCGGTAAACTTTTATTGGTGCCACCTCAAATATAAAATAAAGAATTAGGATATCATATTTGAAAGGAAAGATATGATAGGCCAAGGTTTTACATTTCATAGAGGCAAAGGATGAATAAAAAGAAATGTCACCTTGGTATCTGTAATGAGCTATAATTAAGGGACAAGATGCCTCTCAACGGGACAGTAGCACATTAAGGGGACCGTTGACCATCTGGAAGAAAATTAAGTTAAGAGGTAATGCACCATGTCACACCTTCCCTTTAACCTCCTGACCCTTACAATACTCCTGGGCCACTTTTTAAGAGGGCCTGATTCATGGAAAGTAACTCATTGTGCAGTAGAAGGATTGCTGCACATTTTACAACTTTCAGTGCTTAAAATGCTGTGGTATTACTCCATTGCACATTGATTATAACATTTGTAATGCAGTATTATCACAACACAGCATGGTAAAGCCAGCTACTCAACTAACACTCATACAAACTCACAGAAACAAATTATTCCTAATGTATTGATGAATTTGCAGTATGCTACAAATATCGGCGGTGTCGAATACCAGGGGTGCATAGGTTTGATTCCACCTGGTCCCTCTTTCTTCCACCACCAAACACTTCCTGCCCCTTTATCTCATTCCTTCATGTTTTTCTATCCCCTTTTGTTGTTGTTTTCCATCTTTTCTTCGGCTTTCTTTCCACCTTTTGAGTTTTTCTCTCTTTCATTTGCAACGGGGTTATGTTAAAGTGTTAAAAGAAAAATAAGAGCCAGCTCTCAAAAACGAGTGCCAGTGGGTCCTACCTGAAACCACTGATTCAAACCATGCACTGGGGATTACTGTAACTTTAGTAGGGTTCTCTAAATGAATGTTTTTTTCTTTTGTTGGATTTCTAGCTGCTATTCTTCATGGAGACAAGGGATGCCAGTGGAGCAGCAGGGATAGAAAGATAGGTAAAGGATGTGTTTTGCTCTCCAATCTTTCTTTGGAAGGAACATGCTAAAGAGAGTTTCCGGCATGAAACCCATGAGCAAAGGCATTTGGTTACATCATAATGTGCTGACAGGGTGTATGGGAAATACTGGGAGCAGTGAGGAAATAGTTTGGAGTATTCTTTAGACTAATTTGAGATGTGACTTTCAATTAGCGATGGGCGATGTAGCATAATTTCTACTCATGTAGCATGCATAAGTCCCATATGTTTGATCAAATGATCTTCCATATCTTTCCCTCATAACTGTCCACTGCTTAATTTTATACAGCCATATGGAGACCATTTCTACTGCAGTGCACATATCAAACATCCAGTTTCACATTTCTATTCAAACCAAGCTATGAAAGACAGCAGTATGGAGAAGTGTAAGTCAACAAAGTAAATCACGCAAGCTATGGTTGTATGTCAGAATATCATATACAGAAAAATCATGTGACAAAAATATTAGTCCTAAATATCTTTCACAAAAACATAATTGCTTCAGGTGTAGATTTTCTATTATTAACCCAATGGGGCAATATCTTTATAGACAATAATTAGCATACAATATTTATGTCATGCAATAGTCTGAAAGGATATTCTTTAAACCACACCCCCTTAAGAAGCAAGCTAAGAACTGCCTGTGCTTTGACCCTGCATAATCCATTCTCTTTTACAGGAAACACCTATACGTTTATAGAATTTGCCTTTTTGTTCTTCACAAAGACTACATTAAACTTATCTCCCCACAAGGTTCCAAAAAAGGGTTAAATACTCCTCAGTGACTAACCAGACTGTGTTTAGGAGACTGCTTAATCTGCTCTGTAGTTTAAACTGTGCTTGGAAAGTGTATGCTGCAAATAAACAGGGTAACCCAATATTCCCCACAGAAATGGGTAATCTTAAATATAAGGCACACAATGTTCATGGAGGAATCATTTGCATAGAAATATTTCAGCAATATTAAATACTATTAATGTTGCAATAAACCATAGATTAAATTACACAAATGAACAAACAAAACAGGACAAAAGAAAACAAGCACCTTGGTAAAATACAGAAATAAAATAGATAAAAAACAAATCAAACGCTGTAACAAACCTGGCTGAAAACAAACATGAGCTATGCAAACTTAACAGAATATACAAATCATCAATCAAAAAAGCTAAAAAAAGGCACTACTCAGACAGAATTCAAAATGCTATGTCTGCAAATAAAGAATTACAATTTCAAAAACCTAAATTCATGGAAGCAACTCATCCTATTACTCAACAATTCACATACAAACTGGCAAAGCATTACACAACCAAGGCAAACACATTGAACTCCTGTTTAAAACAAAGTAAAACGACCAGCACCAACCCGTTTCCAAAAATCCCCTCTAAGAGTGAGCCAACCCAGTCTCTGCAATCCTTCAAACAAATATATTACAAAGTGAATTTATGGATCTGGTCAAAGCAAGTAGCCTTAAGGCTGCCCATCTAACATTTGTCCACCACACATCTTCAAGAACATTCTTCTTTTTACCTCGACTGCCACACCAGTAAGAAGAATCATCAATAATTCTTTAACTAAGGGAATCTTTCCTGCAGGCCTAAAAAAGCCATACATATGCCCATTATTAAAGAAAACAAACCTGGACCCGCATGACCCAACAACTACAGGCCAATAACAAATGGACGTTTCCTGGGCAAACTGATGGAAAGAGCGGCATTCACCCAGATGTCACAATTCATTGAAGATACCTCCATACTTTCAGACTACCAAACTGGATTCCACCCAGGAAGAAACACTGAATCTGCCATCATTGCCATCTGGTATGATCTTAAAAACACAATTGACTACATTGGAGTTGCCCCGCCCCCCCCCTTCTCCCGGACCTCTCAGCTGCCTTTGACACAGTTGACCATGATGCTCTAATACATAATAAGACCCTACAAAGCCCTTCATAGAGGGGACTGCTCTTGACTGGATCACATCCTACCTTCAAAATAGAACTAATATCACCCATACTCCCCCTTTCTTGCCCAAACCGTGCTTCACAAAAGCAGGGGTCCCTCATGGCACATTCATCTCACCCATGCTTTTCAACGTCTATATGATATCATTACCAGCAATGATCAATGATTTTTAAATCACATGCTACAACTATGCAGATGACACACAAATACTTCTTAAACTGGAGTGCCCCAAAAACATTGGAAACTCACTACTCACAAATCTTCTGTTGTCTCAGAGCCCTTGATCAGTGGATAACATGGCACCATTTCAAACTGAATGCTTCCAAAAAAGAAATACTCACATGTGGCAACTGGAAAAATGATGAACCACTCTGCGTGTGGCCTGACAGTCTGGGACCACCTTCTAAAGTATTTAAAGAAGTAAGAAACTTTGTAATTACCATGGACAAGTTAACAATGAATGCTCAAATAGACTAATTAGCAAGATCAAGCTTCAATACCATGAAAACTCTGCAACATATTTTCCCCACCTCTGATTTCCACACAAAGGGCCTGCTACTATCTCTTTTGTACTGTCTAAATTGGAATATGCTAATGGCCTGTACCATGGATCATTCCGATCTACTGTGAAAAAACAACAATGCATTCAGAACTCGGCTGCCAGACTACTCCTACATGTAAAGCCACAAGCCAACATCTCCCCTGCCTTGAGGGCCCCACATTGGTTACTGGTTGCCAGAATATCCACCTTCAAGCTTCTTGGTATCACCCACAAAGCAATACATGGAACAGGACTGCTTTCAATCAGGAATAAAATCACAAAATACATTCAACAAAAAAAACTTCACTCAAGATTGGCACCCCCTCCTCAAAACACCACCATCTAAGAAAAAGACAATAGATGGCACCGCTTTCTCTTTCAAAGCATCCAAACCATGGAATTCATTACCCCCAAATATAAGATCCATGGATAACTATCTAATCTTCAGAAGACTACTCAGGAGTTGTCTCTTTCCTACACAACCACCATACTCAAACAGCAATGGACTACATATGCCTGTGTATTGAAACATTTCCTAATATGATTATATGTATATATCTAGATGTGTCTTTCTTTGTACAAATATGTATAATAACTATTTTATCTTAAAATATATACAAACTCTTTAGGCCTGTTTAACAAATGTGTATTTTACCTATGGTAAAATGCATGTATGTATGTATATGTATGTGTAGGTGTGTGTGTGTGTCTGTGTGTGTTTATATATATATATTATATGTATGTGTAGGTGTATATACATATATGTATATATATATATATATATATATATATTTATATATATATATATATATATATATATATATATATATGTATGTATATGTAGGCATGTACATATATATGTGTATATTACTCTACACTTGACATGTTCATAGGTCATTGCATAGTTTCTATATAAGTTGTTTGATTAGATGCTTATTAGTCTCTGTTTTATTTTATATATCTCAATAGGCAAACATTTTCTTAACTACTACTCTACAAACATTTCACTTTTGAAATATTGAGGAAAGATAAAATAATGTTGTGAAAGTACACAAATAAAGTAACATCAAATACTACAACTCTAGAAACTCTGCGTTTATATGATACAACTGCAAATCTCAATGCATTCTATTCCTTACACATATATTCCCTTATTATGTCATCATGTATCTATATATTTACTTCTAAAGTCATACTGTACAAGATGGTAAAAAATAAAGAATAAAGAAATAAAAAAAGAAAATTACTCTCTTGAAAGCTTCACCCTGCCTCACCATCATCCTATACCGCTATCATTCTATCCTCCATCTCCACCCTCTGACTCATCCCAAACCCATTCTACTACTATATCCAAAATACCAAAATAACCCTCTAAGAATCTTCACTCCTCTATCCTTCTGGCTCACCCCAAACCTCAGTTTACTACTATGATCTCCCTAACAACCCTTCTAAATTCTCCCTCATTTATCCCTTGTTTGACTCATCCCAAACCCCATTTTACTACTATGATGTCCCTAATCCCTTTCTACAGACTCTTTCATCCTCCACCTCTCCTTTACTCATTCCAAACCTCATCTTACTATTATGATCTCCCAATTAACTCTTCTGCATTGTATCTTCCTCTATCCATCCAATATTCTATTCAATCCAACTTAGAGACTCACATGTCCTCCTTTCAAATTAACTCACACCTCCCTATATGAACACTGTACTCATATTCCCCCATAACATTCCACCACTAAAGCTTTTGCGTCCTGGATTAGTGTGCTACTCGCCAAAAGTGCTTCAATACCTCATCAGGGGTAGTAAGTGCTATAGAAATTACAATACCAAGGCAATGTTTTTGTAAATCCTTTTCTATCATGTTAAGTGGCTGTTCATGTGTTACAATCTGTTGTGTTGCTGAAGTTACCCTAAGTGGCCAGGGTATGCCCAGACCTGGGTCCCTTGCTCACTGTGCCACTGGATACAAGCTAGCCTGTCTGATGAGGAGTGATACCTTGAAACCAGTCCCAGGATGCTTGTTTCTGGCCGGGGAAGGACCTGGCTTGGCAGTTCAGGCAGGACTGTTCCCAATGGGAGCACGGTCAAGACTGATTTGCATATGCTGTGTCCAAACTGGGGTGGCATGGTGAGCAAAAGAACAATGTATTTAACCCTGATCTGTGACTGTGGGTGAGTGTATAAAAAGGTTCAGCACTCTGTATATCACCCTTTTATGTTGCTTAAGTTGCCCTAATCAGCCAGGGTATGCCCAGACATGGGCCCTTTGCCCACCATGCCACTGGATTCAAGCTAGCCTGGGTGTTGAGGGGTGATACCTGAAAAATGACCCCAGGATGCTTGTTTTTGGTCCAGGAAGGACCAGACCTGTCAGTTCGGTCTGGACTGTTCTCATGGGGATCAGGGTCAAGACTGATTTTCATATGGCTGGGTCCAAAATGGGGTGACATGGTGAGCAAAATAATGATGGATTAAAAAGTTTCAACACTCCATCCATCATTTTATTTTTGTGATGTTAAAGTAAAAAGATCTGTGACAGGAACACAAGGGCAGCTCCTCCTTATGGACATCTTTATGGACGTTATTTGGGATCCTATCCCCTTCTTTTTTCAACCTTTTTTTTTATACTAATAATGTAAATCAATATATTATCCTCTATTATTGTAATAGAAATGGAGCACAATGAGCTGGACTATAACCCTCTCTGGTAGAAGAGGTAAATAAAAAATTCTTTTGAATATTCAATGTGTGCATTCGTGCAGGTGACACTGTTTTTTTGTGAGAAATAGCGTGTGCATGTGTGACTCTGTGTGATTATATAAGCATGTTTGTGTGTGTGTCTGTCTGTGTGAAGAACAAGTTACTTACCTTCTGTAACGAGGTATGTGGTAGAGACTCTATCTAGCTGCAGATTCCTTACCTTAGAATTCCCCGGCGTCAGCTTCGAATGTGGAGTTTTTTCTGAGCAGTACCCTGCTCGCGCCGCCGGTCGGCGTCGTTCGGATCCACGTGTGTCGACCAGCTCCGCGTGCGTTGTCAGCGTCATTGGAGCCGTCTATGACATCGTGGTTGTCTATATAGATGCCATCTTGGCGCGTGTACATCAGTTCTTTTCCACAACTTCCCACGCCAGAAGCGCAGAGTCATGGAAGAACCAACAGTTATGGATTTTACTTCTTTGACTGTTTGAGGTAAAAATGCTTTCATGCCTTTAAGAAAGGCAACAATACCAAAATCATATTTATACATATGTATATATATATATATATATATATATATTTATATATATATATATATATATATATATATATATATATATATATATATATATATATATATATATATATCTGTATAACAAAAAAATATCCGCAGAGCGGGGAGGCTTGGGTGGGTGTAAGGAATCTGCAGCTAGATAGAGTCTCTACCAGATACCTCGTTACCGAAGATAAGTAACTTGTTCATCTGATAGAGACTTCTAGCTGCAGCTTCCTTACCTTAGAATAGATACCCAAGCTATAACCCCTGGCGGTGGGCCTGAAGGAGATTTTTACACTAGGAAGTCCTGCAAAACAGACCGGGCAAAATGCCCCTCTTTTCTCACCTGGCTATCCAGGCAGTAGTGTTTTGTAAACGTGTGCAAAGAAGCCCACGTTGCAGCCTGATAGATGTCCACCACCGGTACGCCACGTGCTAATGCAGTGGTAGCAGCTTTCCCCCTAGTAGAATGAGCTCTCAAGCCCTCGGGAGGCTGCTTCTTTGCCAAAGCGTAGCAGATCTTTATACCGAGAACGACCCAGCGTGAAATGGATCGTTTCTGCACTGCCCGACCCTTCTTTGCGCCAACGTACCCCACAAAGAGTTGGTCGTCCACCCGGAACTCTTTAGTGCGGTCAAGGTAGAACGATAAAGCTCTTTTTGGGTCCAGCCAATGGAGATGCTCCTCTTCCTTAGAGGGATGAGGTGGTGCAAAGAAGGTGGGCAGGGTGATATTTTGACCCAGATGGAAAGGGGTCACCACCTTGGGGAGGAAAGAGGCACGAGTTCTTAACACTACCTTGTCAGGATATATCATGAGATAAGGTGGCTTTGAAGATAAAGCCTGCAGCTCACTCACTCTCCTGGCAGATATAATTGTCACCAAAAAGGCTGTTTTAATAGTGAGCAGCAGGAGAGGACAGTTATGCAAGGGCTCGAAGGGAGCACACATAAGGAAGGTAAGAACCAAATTAAGATCCCACTGGGGCATAACGAAAGGCACAGGCGGGAACAGATGCACAAGCCCTTTCAAAAACCTCTGTACTATAGGTGATTTAAACATAGATGGTTGATTGGGCAACTGAAGAAAAGCCGAGAAGGCTGCAAGATAGCCCTTGAGAGTCCCCAAGGAGGAACCCTGGTGGGCGAGAGACAATATAAACAAAAGGATGTTAGACAGGGAAGAAGAAAGAGGATCAATGTACCTCTCTGTACAATATGAAACAAAACGTTTCCAACTGCAGGCGTAGATCGACTTAGTAGAGGGACGCCTGGCTGCCAGAGTGACATCACAGACCTCAGGAGGAAGGTCATAAACCATCAACTGTCGCCGCTCAATCTCCACGCATGAAGGCGCAGAGTTGACAGGTTCGGGTGGAGAACCTTCCCCTGCTGCTGTGACAGAAGATCCTCCCGAAGAGGCAGCCTGATTGGAGGACCGATGCTCATTTTGAGAAGCTGAAGATACCAAACTCTCCGTGCCCAAACCGGAGCCACTAGGATTACTTGGGCCCGGTAGTAATTGATTTTCTTGAGAACTCTGGGCAGAAGTGGTATTGGCGGAACGGTGTACAGGAGGCCTGAACTCCACTCGCGATGAAAAGCGTCACCTAGCGATAGCCCCCTTGGAAACTCCAACGTGCAAAACTGCTGACATTGCGTGTTCTCTACGTAGGCGAACAGATCTAACCAAGGCTCTCCCCACTGCTGAAAGAGTCCTTGCACCACCTCCAGATGGAGACACCATTCGTGATCCCCTAAGCATTTTCGGCTGAGCTCGTCTGCCATGGCGTTCAGAGAACCTGCCAGGTGTTGAACCACCAGGGTCATGCCCTGCTGTTCCAGCCACGTCCAGAGACGTAAAGCCTCTTGACAAAGGGTCCACGACCCCACACCACCCTGCTTGTTGCAGTACCACATTGCGATAGTGTTGTCCGTGAACACCTGCACCACCTTCCCTTTCACAACAGGAAGAAATGCTTTTCATGCTAGCTGGATCGCCCGAAGCTTCAGCAAGTTGATGTGGAGCCCGGATTCTGCCGGAGACCAGTGACCTCTGATCTCCATCTCCACCAGATGGCCGCCCCATCCCAGAAGTGACGCATCTGTCACTACCGTTATATCTGGTTGGGGAAGGGACAGGAGTCTGCCTTTGACCCAATCGCAGTTCACTAACCACCACTGCAGATCTTTTGCAGTCCCCTCCGAGATCTGAACCACGTCGGTAAGATTTCCCTGATGCTGTGCCCATTGGAACTTCAGGTCCCACTGCAGAGCCCTCATGTGCCATCTGGCATGCTTGACCAGTAGGATGCAGGAAGCCATGAGTCTCAAAAGCCTTAAATGTCTGTCTCACTGAAATCCAGGATAGAGGCCGAAACATCGGTATCATAACCTGAATATCCTGGACCCGCTGCTCAGGAGGATAAGCCCGATACTGCACTGTGTCCAGAACAGCTCCGATGAAAGTGAGCTTCTGAGAGGGAGTCAGGTGTGACTTTGGCACATTTATAGTGTACCCCAGCAAAAGCAGGAGGTCCGCCGTCGTCTGGAGGTGGGTGACGAGAGCCTGGGGCATAGAAGCCTTCAACAGCCAATCGTCCAGGTAGGGGAAGACTGAAATCCCTGACCTGCGCAGATGAGCTGCCACCACCGCCATCACCTTTGTGAACATCCGAGGGGCACTGGTGAGACCGAAAGGGAGCACGGTAAACTGAAAGTGCTTGTGGCCCACCTTGAACCGCAGGTAACACCTGTGGGCTGGCAGGATAGGAATGTGGAAATACGCATCCTGCAAATCCAACGCTACCATCCAGTCTCCTTCGTCTAGGGCAGACAAAACCTGAGCAAGAGTGAGCATCTTGAATTTCTCCTTCTTGAGGAAGAGATTGACGTCCCTTAAATCCAAGATAGGGTGAAGGCCTTTGTTCTTTTTGGGAATCAGGAAGTAGCTGGAATAACAACCACTGCCTACTTCTGATATCGGGACTCTTTCTATGGCTCCCTTGGCCAAGAGAGCCGTAACTTCCTCGCGGAGCAAAGCTAGATGCTCCTCCATCAGCTATTCCTTTGTCGGAGGGATAGAAGGAGGGAAAGACTTGAAGGCAAGGGAGTAGCCCTTCCGTATGATCTGCAGGACCCACTTGTCAGTGGTGATGGAAAGCCAGTGAGGGAGATGAAAATGAATCCTCCCTCCAACTGAACAGACGTGATCCCGCAGAACCATACTAGGAGGGCTTGGGCGCAGTGGAGGGGGGGCTGTGTGGCGGCCAACCTCTGGCCAGACCCTCAGGGTCTGATGGTACCATGACCACGTCCTCTTCCGGGATGCTGTGAAGCCTGAGGACGGTGGCTGAACTGTGGCTGGCGTGGTACCACGCCCCTTCTGAAGCCACGAAAGGGGCAAAAAACAGACTGCTGTCATGCTGGCGCTGAAAGGCCCAAGGATCTGGCTGTGGCTCGAGAATCCTTGAACCTCTCAAGCGCGGAGTCTGCCTTTTTCGCCAAAAAGGCGAGAGCCATCAAAGGGCATGTCCATCAAGCTGGACATCCCCCGAGAAACCATTAGAACGTAGCCAGGCGTGGCGACGTGGGCCACTGTCGTGTCCAAACCACACCGGATCGTAAACTTGGCTGCATCTCTCCCATCCTTGACAGCCTGGGTGAGAGTGTCCCGTACGCCCTCCGGGACTTGGGGCAGCACCTGTGCCACCGTATCCTGTATGAGAATAACGTCCCAATAGGCAAGAGGTGTTTACGGACCTCAATGCCAGGCTGGTGGAAGAAAACATCTTCTTCCCAAGCTGATCCAGCCTCTTGGATTCCCTATCTGGGGGAGGGAAGGGAAGGCACCACGGGAAGTAGAGGCTTGGACAACCAAGCTCTCAGGAGTGAGCTGTTGTGTCAGGAAACTAGGGTCTCTCGGAGCGGGCCTCTGGTGGCGGCCGACCGTCCTATTCACAGGAGCCCCTGTGCTGGGTTTGGACCACGTACCCAGAAGGACGTCATTGAAGGGCAACACTGGCTCTGATGTGGTCACCCCCGGCTGAAGCACTTCTGTCAGGATATTCGTCCTGACTGGCACCGTAGGCAAATCTAGGTCCAAGACCTCAGCTGCCCCACGCACCACCATAGCAAAAGAAGCACCCTCCTCCGTAGCCACATTAGGAGGAGAGAGCATACCAGTATCTGGAGACATGTCCAGTCCACTGTCCTACCCTAGATCCTCATACCAGTCCTGTTGTAATCCATGACGTCGCTCTGGCTCCGGATCATCCGGGATAAGGATGGGGCTGCCATCGGTGGGCGCCGGATCCAGTATCGATCCTGGGGTCCCCAACCGCGCCAAAGCCGCCAGTGTAAAATCCGAAGGGGCCCCTGCTGACCCCGCGGGGCCCAAAGACCCACCCGAGGGTGCAGCCCACTCAAAAACGAGACGCATGGCCTCGTAAAACTCTTTTATTTGAGCAGGGGTCGATCCGGTCCCTGGAAAGGGGTGAAGAAGCGGAGTTGACTCTGGCGACGGCTCCGCGGAACCGCTTTCGGAACGTTGATGTTCCCTAGGCGCCTCGTCGGCCGACGGGCGTGGCGAAGGTGAAGTCCGCTTGGACTTCTTCTTCTTCTTGTGCCTCTTACCTTTGGATGACCTCGAATGCAAGGAAGAGGACTTGGGACTCCAGGAGCGGTGCAGCAACCTCCTCCTGCTGCGGGACCGTGATCTCTGCGGAGTCGCGCCGATTGAAGATGAATGTCGGGCCGCAAGAAGCTTAAGGGATCTCTCCCTCAAGGCCTTCGGCGCCATGGCCCGACAGTCGGAGCACGAGGTGGAATCATGGTCCTTCTCCAGGCACCAAAGACAAACACGGTGCGGGTCCGTCACCGACATGGTGCGATGACACGCACCACACGGCGTGAACCCTGTCTTTCTCGAAGACACGACTTCAAACAATCAAAAAAGCCTCGACAAACCGTTGAAGAAGGGTAGCTCTTTCGGGAACTGCGCTTAACCGGCGCGAAAGGAAAAGAACTGACGTAGGCGCACCGAGACGGCGTCTATATAGACAACCGTGACGTCATAGACGGCTCCAACAACGCTGACGACACACGCAGACAGCGCGCAGGGTACTGCTCAGAAAAAAACCCGGATTCGAAGCTGACAGCAGGGAATTCTAAGGTAAGAAAGCTGCAGCTAGAAGTCTCTATCAGATCATAAAGGTTAAATGGGGTGTGATGTCACTGCCGCTGCTCCAGGCTTTTGGTGAATTGACATTCGTGGTCATGTTTACATGGAACCTTATAGCTGAAGTAACAAGGTGGTCTGCTCAGGTAATAGGTACAGTGTGCAATTCAATCTATTGCCCAGCTCGTTTTAGTTACGTATGGATTTGGCTTAAACTGAAATGTAAAAATGTGCATGAAGAGTGAAGCAAGTCTTTACCACCACTCCCCCCAAAGGGACGACTTCTCCATTAAAGACAATTTTCCCTGAATATTGGTTTTGGCAGGGGCATCAGTCCTACCACCTGCAAAATATGTCTACCCGAGGGAAATCGATCAGTACCTCTACATTTTTACAAATGAAAGTGTTTCGTGATGGATTTGGGTTTGTCTGTGGTCCTAAGTAGAATGAATAAATGGATATGTGTGACTGAGTGAGTGGAACGTTGAACGGTGTGAGTGACTGGACTTACAGATGAGTGTATGGACTAATCAATAGCTAATTAATGGTGTATGACTGGATGAATGTGCAAGTAAGATGGTTCATGAGTGTATAAACTTCGGAGGTCAGGGTACTTGAGACAGCCCATTTGTTGTTGAGGGAATAAGGATACCACTCTGTCCTTCCACCACTGCACCTTGCGCACTAATCCTTACACTCACTCATCCATATACACTCATTCATTCATCCATCCACGCTTACAATAATCCATCCATTTATCCGCCTATACATCCTCATCAATTTACACACCACACACACTAATTTATCAACCAGTGAATGATCAATGTCAGTAATATAAAATGTCAGATTTATTGAATTTGCAAATGTTTTATTAATGTAAATTTCAATTGTACATCATGCTTGCATTTGTGGCTGCCTTCCTGCACTGTGTGCAGCACCAATACACACGATGAGATCTCCATCAAATCAAAAGAATAAATAGATAAATAAATAAGTGTATGAACGTAGATTTAGATTACTGGAGCGATTTTGTGGATTAAATCAGGCTAGGTAATAAATAGGTTAGCGCTTTACAAAATGTTATGAACCATATCGTTTGGACGGAGCCCTTCACCCAAAGCTTTACGTGCATGATATTGTAAGCTTAAACGTGTGGCACAATTTGTAACTGAATGAAGGGCTGTTAGATTTTTATAATATGTACACTGTAGAAGGAGGCGTTTAAAAAGTGACAGAAAATCATTCTGCTAATAAAAGATTGTAAGGTTCTAGTGAAGCTACTGATGGAACAATGTGTCATCTCTTAGGTTTTGTAATGTTGAGAATATTTCAAAACAATAAAAGGTGACATGTCAGTAACAACATTTTATAGAGGACTCAGGATGGAAGCTCCAAGGTGCAGACTGACAGCAGAACCGTAGATCATCTTCATTAGGGGAAAACGTTTTATGGTTGAATGATTGAGGTGAAGACCATTATGAAAGTAATAAAATACAAAATATGTGTGTGACAAAAGTCTTTGAACAGCGCTTAAACCAAACAGTGCGTAGGAAACACTGCATGTAAGAAACCTTACTCGCAGTGGATTTTGAGTAAAATAATGTTTGAACAAACATTAAAGCTGGATTTAAAGCAGAATCACTAACAGACAAAGCCATCATATTCTTGCTTTGGAAGATGTACATGGGTAATTCGCTTTGAGACTATCATATGTAAGAATCTTCATACAACAGCACCAACAGAAAACGACTACACAAAAACATATATTTTTTAAATAGATACCTTCTATTTTCCATTCACATGTTCTGACTGTGCTCACTTTACATGCTGGAAGGCGAAACAATAAACAGCTGAACAAAAAAAGCACATCCCAGAATGACACAGCTGAAGGAGCATAATATGGCTGCGCCATTATGCATCTTAAAACGTGAGAAGAAGGGGTGAATAATTTTCTTCTTTTGATGTGTAAAACAAATTGTTAAATGCAGTGCACTGAAATATAGAAGTAAAAGTGCACATTGAAGTTATGTTTCATGTAAACTATATTTATTACTTGTTTACAAGAATGTATATATGTTATAGTATTTTAGAAATGTTAATCTTTATAATCAACTGATATTGGACATGTTAGATATTTAAAGCATATTGAACTAAAAGTTTTTTCCTGTTAATTTTAGTTGGTCAGTGTGAAGGCCACATTCCTTTTGTATGTTAATCTTCAACGTGAAAGCTTGTTTTCCCAAAGCTGCAGGTGCTGAAACTAACAAGGAGCTTGTTGTGCACAAGAGATAAGAGGGTCTAAACGGAGCGCTAGCAGACGGAAGGAATATCCTGGTATTGGCAGCTATAGCTTTTGATATTCCTGAATCTGAGGGTGTATCAAGTTTGAGTGTGGAAGACTTTGGAAGACCGAAGTGTTAATTATAATTGATTTACAGTTTTTTTTTCAAAAGAGAGTTTTGGTTATGATGTCATCACACCTGGAAAAACTAAGATTTAACTGTAGTGTATAAGGAAAGAGATTCAGATTATCTTTGCCCCTTGCTCAGAGCAGACCTTTTTGAGGTACAGACCTCATACTTTCTATGTGGCTTTATGCCACTGCACCTCTCTTGAGCAGAATCTTCCACTGAAGTCTTGTTTGCTAACTTTTCTCAAATATTCTTTTAGTATTAGAATAGTTTAGGAGCTAGACTCAATGGTTAGGCAAGAAAACTTAGGCCCATATTAATACTTTTTTAGCACTGCATTTGTGTCATTTTTTGATGCAAAAGAGGAGCAAACTTACAAAATACAATTATATTTTGTAAGTTTGTGCTGCTTTTGCGTCACAAATTACACAAATGTGGTGTTGAAAAAGTAAAAATATGGGCCTTAATTTTAGAATCCAGACATCTCTTACTTTTCCTGATTTTCTGCATTGTTGATATTGAAGTCTTTGGGGGTCATTCCGACCCTGGCGGTAGTCTACCGACAGAGCCGGGGACCGCGGATGCACCGCCAACAGGCTGGCGGTGCATCCATGGGCATTCTGACCGCGGCGGTACAGCCGCGGTCAGAAACGGGAAATCGGCGGTGTCCCGCCAGTTTCCCGCTGCCCTGGGGAATCCTCCACGGCAGCGCTGCTAGCAGCGCCGCCATGGGGATTCCGACCCCCTTACCGCCATCCTGTTCCTGGCGGGTTTCCCTGCCAGGAACAGGATGGCGGTAACGGGTGTCGTGGGGCCCCTGGGGGCCCCTGCAGTGCCCATGCCAATGGCATGGGCACTGCAGGGGCCCCCTAACAGGGCCCCACCAAGATTTTCAGTGTCTGCCAAGCAGACACTGAAAATCGCGACTGGTGCAACTGCACCCGTCGCACCCCTTCCCCTCTGCCGGCTCCATTCGGAGCCGGCATCCTCATGGAAGGGGGTTTCCCACTGGGCTGGCGGGCGGCCTTCTGGCGGTCGCCCGCCAGCCCAGCGGGAAACTCAGAATTACCGCGGCGGTCTTTTAACCGCGCAGCGGTATTCTGACGGCGGGACTTTGGCGGGCGGACTCCGCCGCCCGCCAAAGTCAGAATGACCCCCTTTGTCTGTTATATGTTGCTTCGATTTAATACTGGGCAATGCCTAATCCTCCATTGGTGATTTTGTATAAATCTACACTATGGAGACGTGGACTGGTACATGTTTGCCATGTTGGAAAGATGATGGGATTTAGACATCCCTTCATGTGTGTTTTCCAACAGGTTAAAGCTGTGATACAATCATGGCCATTAGTCCATGATGTATCTTCTCTTACTAATGGCATTAAGGTTTTTTGACGTACATAGACGTGGCACCAGAAGTTCCACTTACACTTCTCACAAAGACCTTATTTACACAAACCCCACTCTATTCTGCTGCATATTTCCCAGTCATGGTTGCAAGTGTTCAAAGGCTACTGAGTCTCATCACGCTCTGTTGGGCCCTTTTATCAGCAAAATCATAAAATTCACCACAGGTATCCGCAGTTGTTGTTATTATTATTATTATTATAAGTGTTGTTATTGTTATTATTATTGTTGTTGTGCACACATACACCGAGGTCTCTTCGTGCTTGGAACATCTTTAAGAATGATAAAAGGTGTAAAATGCTTACAGAGACGCATGATTGATGTAAAGTCTCAAGCTCAGAAAAAAAGCAAATTCCTATTCTCATTCCTATATGCTAGACCATTTACAATTGTGCCTTTCCTCAATGACTGACATTCATCTCAATTTCAATAGGGAAAGGTAAAAGTCAGTTCATTAATTCACTATGGAATAGATTTGATAGCGAGCAAGAAAAATTACAAATTACACATTCCGTATGTTTTCTCTTACACAGACGATAATATTACCAATACAAATATTACAAAAATGGTAAATAACAATTCCCTTAAAGAGAGATGAAAATACAAAAACACATGCATACCTTAATCTTAATGTCTAGTTCATTACATACAAACGGAGGAATTATTTTTCTGAAACTTGGTGCTTCAACTGCCACTTTTTGTCAAGTGTGATTTATTGACTGATTTCTGAGCAGACGTTAAGGAACAGAGCAAGGAGCAGGCACTACAAAGATTCCTTCCAAAGAGGCGTAAAGGACAGTCCCGGTTGTAATTCAGGCTCCAAACCACAGGGAAGGTGGAAGGGACGAGGCTGCCCAGAGACTTATCACCACCTGCTCAAATTGAATACAGAGACACAAGAGTCCATTCTGGTGAGATCAACATCGTAGAGGCCTCTGTTGGAAACAGCCATCTTCACAAGCATTACCAGTTGTTAGTCATAGCGGGATTTTGGAAGATGGGAAAATAAGAAGTTTTGCTGGCACTAATGCTGAGACAAGGTGAGCAGATTGGAATTGTTTTCATCAGGAGAGGCTGGTGAATTTTAATGGAGAGCTAAAATAACTATCCTAGACTGACTTCCTTTGGTTTTCACTCCACTACTTTTTTTAATTGTATGAAAATGTGCTCTTTGCAGCTCAATTTTGACATGCACTCGGTTACATTCCAAAGATTTTTAAGGGAAACTAATGGTATATTGAACACTTTTTGATGCCCTGATAAGAGTTACCTTCCCCAGACGTAATAGATTTTGAAACTAAAGGTCCCTTAATACAATGTGGCTCTGAAGTAAGTCCGGGACCGCTACCTTAAAATTCTAAAAGCAAGAATTGGTTGGATTGGCCACAGTTTCAAATTCAGGACCAACTGGCGCAGGGCGTACCACATCACCTAATAAGAAATGACAGACACCCGAGGCAAAAACATGCATCAATCCTACGACGAGGCCGTTGACCCGATGTTCAGCTTGAGCATTCTCTGAAGTAAGTGGCTTCAATGTATTTATGCGCAGAATGGAAGACCAACTTGCTGTGTCTCTGTTCACTACAGCTGCCCTCCCACTCAAACTATGAAAATGAATAAGCCTGTGGTGTAATTTGCCCGATACATTTGAGCAAGTCTCACTACAAGAGCTTGAAGGGAATTCATCGCCTTTCCGTCACTGACGGCATGTACTTTTGCATGTGATAGAGGACTGAGAAGCCATGTCTCTTTTCACTACAGCGGCCCTCACTTAGACTAGGAAACTGCAATCAAGCCGCCTCTTTTTCTTCAAAGCACGCAGTGTAATGTGCCACAGTGGCTTAAGCGGCCCATACATTGTAGCAAGACTCTCCACATGAGCCTGATGGGCTTCTAGCGTCTTTGTTCCACACATGGCAGAAGCTTTGTAGCTGTGTTCATTCCAAGTAAATTTTGTTTCCAGAGATAAATTACAGTTTTCTAACATTGACCATCATAAATTTACACTTTAAGAATTGCGAGTGACTTCTGATGAAAACTTATTTTGGATTGAAAACGCTGTGAAACAATTGGGGCCCTGTTAGGCTCACATTATCAAGTGAGTCAATATGTAATTTCAGGTTTCAAAGCAGTCTCGAATAACAGTTTGCATGGTTCTCCAACTGGTCATACATTGTTTTGATTAGCAAATCCAAAGTACTTGTATCTACGTGGGAGCAGAGGATTTTGAGCATACAGGACTGAAGTAGATGTAAATTTCTTAGTAGAGGAGATTTCTAGAATTAGTATAGAGCCCACGACTTAGGGGGTTATTACAACTTTGGAGGAGGTGTTAATCCATCCCAAAAGTGACGGTAAAGTGACGGATATACCACCAGCCGTATTACGAGTTCCATAGGATATAATGGACTCGTAATACGGCTGGTGGTATATCCGTCACTTTACTGTCACTTTTGGGACGGATTAACACCTCCTCCAAAGTTGTAATAACCCCCTTAGTCATTTGTAGGGTTCACAAAATGTAACATTCAAGAAAGTTTTTTTTCATTTTTCATTTTTTTTGTTTTAATTAGTATCCAGCAGTTCTTAGTCCTGAGAAGAACCCTGTAACTCTGTTTGGGTTTGAAACACATAAACCGATTACATACACAAGAGAGAGTGTATGAAAAAGAAGCTGTGGCATACAGGGAATTCCATGTACTATCCACACCTTTAGTCCCCTGTTTTCTAGCCAGTAAACATAATATAAGCTTCTTTCCCCTGGTCTTGGGTGATTCACTAAGAGCCTCAATTGTCAACTCAATCCATAATAGGCTCTTGTTGATGGTTCATTTCAGAACTGGGACAGCAATATTTATGCGTTTCAATAATTTGATGTTGTGTGATTTCTAACAATTTAGTATATTTAAAGCAGTCCAATCTGTTAAAAAAGTGAAGTGGGCACCTAAAAACTTCATTTGATGTGAATCAGTTTGTCTATTATTTCAAGGTTTATGATAGATAATGCAAAAACAAAAGATATAGAATAAGTGTGTGTTTCATAAATAATGATGTAAGTAAAAGGAAAACACGATATTTGAGTTGTGTGTTCTCAGATGTTAACAAGTATTTTGGTGAAGTAATGTCAGTACTGGCTTTTGTTTGTTTGACTGATACTTTTAGAAAGTTGGCTTTTTTTGCCTTAGCCCTTTGGTGCCTGCAGCTTGTCACATGACTGAGTGTAGCTGGCAGTTGGGCTTTGTGTATTCCTCCTAGACAGGCACACACAATGGGAGCTCAGGTGTGAGCCAATGGGTTATCCTGGGCAGGATGGGAGGGAGAAGTTGGACACAGTCTCATTTACAGCTGAATAGGTTGCATCTGTCCACACACAAAGGGCTTAAGGGCCCTTCTCCAGCCAGCTTGGAGCCAGGGTAGAGGAGGAAGGGGATTGTTTGCATTTCAAAGGCACTCTCTAAAAGCTTACCCACCTTTCAGAATCAGGGCAACCAAAGTATAAATACTGAAATTCAGACACAATCACTTCAGTAGACGTCTGGACCTGTGGATACTCTGCCAGGAAGAAGGACTGCTGTGCTGCTGAAGGACTACCACTCTGCTGGACTGCTGTTTTGCTGGACTCCTGCTTTGCTGACCTGTGCCTGCTGCCCTCTGTCTGTGGAGTGTGAAGAACTGAACCTACATCTCTTTATCCAAGAACTCAAAGTGACTCCAAGGGCTAGTTAGCTAGACTCTTGCTCTTAAGCCTCAGGGAAATAACAGGCTTCCAACAACTGTGTTCTGTTCCTGGATCCTGCCATCAGTGATTCTTCCTTGTCAAGTAATTTCATGGAAGCAGGCCTAAAATGTTGCTCCAGTGAAACCAACATATCCTGTACTGCAGAGCAGAATCAATGCATTAACGCTGTTGTGAGGAACAGAACTGACACATCACCGCTGATGCATGTGTGGAACTGACACAACAATCTCAACTCACTGCATCTTGGGACCAACACATCCCCTTCAGAATCACCACTGTGTGATGCTTTTCCCTTGCCCAAGCTCCTCACATCCCTTGTCAAAAGCATCCTTAAGAGCAACGCTGAACCTCTGCATTGCTGTCACTGAGTGAATCGGAAACCAATCCATCTCCTTGACTGCGCCATGCATCTTTGAATCCAGTCTTCACATTGCATGCCCCGATAACAGGATACTCAATGTGGATGCATCAGGATCTCACCCCCAAGCCTTGTCACATCTTGGAACCAACACATCACCTCCACTGCACAATGCGTCTATGCTTTGGACCCTTGCATCGTGCCACAACCAGGATTTCAGATAATTTGGTACCCTGGGCTAACTTGGTACTTGAACTTTTGACTTTGGCATGCTACTTTGCGACCAGATATCCCAGGTAGGCATTTCTTGCTTCTAAGCACTGTTTCACAGTTTATTCTTTCAAAATGTATTACTTAAATTCTACTTACTGGATTTTTATCATTTTTGGCCTTGTTTTATATATTAAATTAAGTTATATTTTTCTAAGGCCAGTGTGGGATCCTTTTTGTGTGGTATTTATACTGTTTTACTATTTAATGTGTTGCAGAAATACTTTACACATTGCCTTCAAGTTAACCCTGACTACTCTGTGCCAAGCTTCCAGAGGGTGAGCATAGGTTAAATTGGGGTGTTGCTTGTGCCCTACCCTGACAAAAAGGGTGGATGCTACCTGACCATGGATCCACCTCGGTCAACCAACAACTCATATTCTCACATTAGTGATTGTGAGGATTTGAGCGTACTATATGATATGACTCTGCAGCCTTATCATGCATACACTCACAAATACTGTCTTGGGTCCAGTCGTCTTTATTTACTTCACTTTAAGCTCAACCATGAGTATCTGTGGCTGTGAGCAGTGAGGCATCACAAAGGAGTTATGTGCAATGCATTTAACAGCATCAAACAACAAAATAAAAATGTCACACAATGAGAAAGAGGCATGAGAACGATTTTAAAAAATAAGCACATTTTTGTGAATTTAGAGTCCTTGATCTTCAAAATCCACCAGAGGGTTCAGGAGCTATACCTTTTTAAAGCATTAAGTAACTTTATATCACCCGCAAACAAGCATTGGTCAACAATAAAACTTGTAAACTTTTGAAACGATTGAAAGAGTTAGTCCACTAACTTCAACCCGTGTTAGGCAAGGAGGCCAGTTAGGATACTTTACAGTTACCTGGCCATCAGAGCCTTTCCCAGTCCAGTTCTAGCCTCTAGGAGACGACTGCCATAGATGACAATGCAGTGGTCCTGAGCTGGGGATGCATGATGAAAAGATGCTCAAAGATGATCCTGATGCTGTGTGGTCAATGGGGGTAAGTTCCTGGTTAGCCCTTGTTCAACAAGTGAGGTTGGGTGACTTTAGCTGCTGAGCTTGGGGGTCCCACTAAGTCCTCATTGAGATGGTTGTGAGGGTAGAAGGGTAACTGCAGTAGACCTTCAATTCTCACAACACAGATGTGAGGCTTCATATGTTTGGTGGGGGTCAGGGTCCCGCTTTGGTGATAAATCTGAAAACAGACAACACCCATGGGTCCAGCAGATACTGGTGCAACATTTGGGTACTTCAGATAAGTCTCTTTATGTGACTGGCATCTTTGTGTTTTCAGCTCTTCCAGCTTGGATGTCCCTGGTGCTGTTCCAGGGGGTCAGCTACCTGACCCTTGGAGTCACTGCTTTGATCTGGGCCTGGGAATCAACTTTTCCCTGAGCCAGGAGCCATAAAGACAATCCAAACTTTACTAGCCCAGAGTTCTGCAGGTGCAGTTCTTCAGATGGTGCAGACTCTTTTTGTGTGCTTTCACCACCAGCAAAATGGTCCTCTATCAGTACTTTATCCAACTCCACAGCGTATTGAAGTCTAGGGTGCCAGGGGTATCATACTTATCCCACAGAAGTGTCCCAAGGGCACAATGTGGTCACTAAGCAATGGAATCGGAGGTCCTCTCCTCTTCGATGACGAAGACTCTGGGGGTCATTCTGACCCTGGCGGTCTTTGACCGCCAGGGCGGAGGACCGCGGGAGCACCGCCGACAGGCCGGCGGTGCTCCAATGGGGATTCCGACCGCGGCGGTAAAGCCGCGGTTGGACCGGCACCACTGGCGGGGTCCCGCCAGTGTACCGCGGCCCCATTGAATCCTCCGCGGCGGCGCAGCTTGCTGCACCGCCGCGGGGATTCCGACCCCCCCTACCGCCATCCAGATCCCGGCGGTCGGACCGCCGAAATCCGGATGGCGGTAAGGGGGGTCGCGGGGCCCCTGGGGGCCCCTGCAGTGCCCATGCCAATGGCATGGGCATTGCAGGGGCCCCCGTAAGAGGGCCCCTACATGTATTTCACTGTCTGCTGCGCAGACAGTGAAATACGCGACGGGTGCAACTGCACCCGTCGCACAGCTTCCACTCCGCCGGCTCGATTCCGAGCCGGCTTCATCGTGGAAGCCTCTTTCCCGCTGGGCTGGCTGGTGGTCTGAAGGAGACCGCCCGCCAGCCCAGCGGGAAAGTCAGAATTACCGCCGCGGTCTTTCGACCGCGGAACGGTAACCTGACGGCGGGACTTTGGCGGGCGGCCTCCGCCGCCCGCCAAGGTCAGAATGAGGGCCTCTGTCTTGTGTGGGATCTGCCTATCCCATAGAGCAACATCATTGCCCAAGCCAAGATCAACCCTTCCTTGATCACCAGGAGCTTTGTAGACCACCTCAGAGGAGTAGCTGTCCAAGGGTTATACACCAACAGGAAAACCAGTTTTGACACTGGGTTTTCCTCTCTCTCCCTGTCTCCAACTTCAGGAACAGAAGGCAGCTTGCTTAGGAGTGTTATCACCATTTGCCCTTAAAAGCCGGCTTCCCCTTTGAAGCTCGTATTTTGGGTAACACCCCAATTGGCCTTCCTGGGGAAGGAGGTCACACCTCACTCTGTGGCAAATGCCTTTGTTTCTGAGCCTGGGAGTCATTCACAAGTCTGCCCATGTGGACAGAAAGCTGTCTATGTGCCTGGTCCTGTGTGAGGCAACTGAACTAGCTGAGACAAACAGTGACAACTTTCTAAAAGCTGCTTAACTTTAAAAGTGACATAAATGTTGACTTGACCATCAGGTCACATGTAATACCATGATTAATTTGATACCTTATAGTACAGAGTTAGAGAGTCCTATTCAGAAGTTAGCCAGGCTGAGATGCCAGCAAGTAACTCTGTGTTTGCCTAAGGAGTTACTAACTTTACTCAGCAAAACAACTTTTAGGACATATATGATACTGTGGGGTATGCTTATACTTGGTATGCTTGGTTTATGCTGTTTTAGCATCATTTATTTTGACGTTAAAATGGCACAAGCTTAACTCCATATTTATATTTGGACTCTAGGCCTGTCTAGTGTGAAAATGTAGGGGCTAGTGTCATATTGTGGATGCAGCAATCTACCTCCTGCCAATTAGATGCAAGGTAGGCATTCCCACCCACAATATCACGCTAATCTCCCACCGCCTTATTTTTACTCCAGCACACAAACGATGTGCACGGAGTAGGCAGACTCAAATAATGATGCTAAGCTTGCTTGGCGCCATTATTTAACGCCTTTGTCTGACCAGTCGTTAGCGGAGCTGTGGACTCATTTCAATGGCTAAACACCATGGAATGGGCCCACAGATGCCCACCTCAAGCCCCAGGAACAGCCCCACCCACACCAGAGGGACACCATAGGATGGGTAAGTATGTTTTAATTATTTTTTATTTTTTATTTCAGTGCCCTTAGGGGACCCTTACATGGGGCCCCCTGTCTGGCACTGGGTATTATTGTCTTGCCCAGGGGGCCACTGGTCCCCTGGGCTTGCCACTGGCTTGGTGGGCATGACTTCTGCCTTTACTAAGACAGGAGTCATTGTTGGGTGCTTGCATCGTAAAATGGAGCTAAGCTGGTTAGCAGCATATTACTTGCCGCTAACCTGCTTAGTGTAATTTCTGTCCCCGTAGCGCCTTTTCCCCTATCACCATCCCCCCAGCTAGGGTCTTATTCTTAGACGCTAGCCTGTGCTTTGTGCCAAAATGCACCATTCCATTAATATGGTATCCAGCTGGCACTTCGGAATGGCGCTAGCAGGTGCTATCGATTCTGACTCAAGACTGCGTTAGTGCAGTTTTGTGTCCGAAATCATAAATATGGCCTATATGTCTTGCTCAATAATATACAGCTCCTTGCCATACGATTTGCTAGGCCATCCTTATAAGAGACTTACTTCTATTATTAAGGGACTTGTGGGCTTTGGGCCCGATTTAGATCTTGGCAGAGGGGTTACTCTGTCACAACGGTGACAGGTGTCTTGTTTGCCAAAATCCAAATCCTGTAGAAAATAATGGTATTTCAATTTTGGCAGACTGGATATCCGTCACTGCTGTGACGGAGTGACGTCTGCACCGAGATCTAAATCAGGCCCTTTGTCAGTAATGGCAATGGCAAAGTCGAACTGACAGTGTGACACAGCTTTCTAGTCTGCAGTGGCAGGCTGGGAGCCATGTTTCACTTTTTGCACAGGCTGGCACAAACAGTGATGAAGCCTTGTGTGGACACTCCTCCTTCATGCCCTGTGTACCTAGGTACCAAATACTAGGGACTTATAAGGAAGCCAGTTCTTGCCAATTGGGAACACCCAATTCAATATAACTCTTTTAAAGAGACTGAACAGTGTCAGTGACTTCTGAACAGCAGGCGTAAGTGCACTCTCAGAGTTGAAAAATTAGCAGCTAATAGTCCACATTAGGGTAAAATGTGGAGGGAACCTGCAAAAAGCCTGTTTCCTTAAAGTGATCAGTAGTGAGGATAGGACTTGTGTTTGTGGTGTGCCATACAGTGATTTGGTCTACACTACAATGCCACACCCAAGACCAATTCAAGTTTGAAATTCTCCCTGATTGTTTCTTTTGCTTTTTCTGTAAAGTAATTGCTATAACACTTGTCTACCTGAAGATGGGGCCCTACCTGCTAAAGTGGATTTTGATCTGGCCAACCTGGAATCCTACCCTGTAGCCCAGCTCAAGGAGTTTTGTAAGCAGAGGGAACATCCAGCACAGATCACCAACAGGAAGGTGGAGCTACAATAAGCACGGAGAGCTTGGGCAGAAGTTAACCAGTCTTTGGCTGCAGCAACAGAGGATGAAATGGACAGTGAATTAGAGGATTTAGATACCAGCTCTGAGTGGGAAGGGCCTGGAGAGGACCTTTCTGTGGTTCCTCCTGCTGGGGAGTGAGATGACGTGAACCCTGAATTGGCAGTGGCTCCTCACACAAGAAGTAGTGTGTCTTTGAGGGCCCCCATCTTTGAGGAGCTGGAGGACAGGAGTGTTGTGTAGCCATTTTAGTTATGGCACGTTATTTTTGCATACTAGGCCTGCCGTTGTGCATTTTAACCTCAATATATTTTATTCAGATTTGTTTTATTGTTCTTACAATAGCCACTTTTGCGGTCTTGTTTTATTTCACTCTATCTAGCTGTTTTTGCCTAGGCCAGCACTACGTTCTCAAACAAAACATTCTTGCTCACTCTGTGCTTCTTTCAAGGCTGCCGTAAGATAGGTTGCCGGTGAATGTGATACAAGTTTTGCCTCTGCCATTCATAGAAAAAACACATCCTTACGTAGGGAAAATTTCTCAGAACATCAGCTGTTTTATTCAAATCAAATCAAATCATTAACATTTATAAAGCGCGCTACTCACCCGTGCGGGTCTCAAGGCGCTAGGGGGAAGGGTGTTACTGCTGCTCGAAGAGGCAGGTCTTGAGGAGTCTCCGGAATACGGAGTGGTCCTGGGTGGTCCTGAGGATGGTGGGGAGGGTGTTCCAAGTCTTGGCCGCCAGGTAAGAGAAGGACCTCCCACCCGCTGTGGAGCGGCGGATGCGAGGGACAGCGGCGAGAGCGAGGCTGGTGGAGCGGAGTTGACGGGTGGGGGCGTAGAAGCTGAGGCGGCGGTTGAGGTATTCTGGTCCCTTGTTGTGGAGAGCTTTGTGTGCGTGGATGAGGAGTCGGAAGGTGATCCTTTTGCTGACGGGAAGCCAATGCAGGTGTCTCAGGTGGGCGGAGATGTGGCTGTTGCGGGGTATGTCGAGGATGAGGCGGGCGGAGGCGTTTTGAATTCGTTGCAGACGTTTCTGGAGTTTTGCGGTGGTCCCAGCGTAAAGGGTGTTGCCGTAGTCCAGGCGGCTAGTGACGAGGGCGTGGGTCACGGTCTTTCTGGTGTCGGCGGGGATCCAGCGGAAGATCTTCCGGAGCATGCGGAGGGTGAGGAAGCAGGAGGAGGACACGGCGTTGACTTGTTTGGTCATTGTGGGAAGTGGGTCCAATATGAAGCCGAGGCTGCGAGCGTGGTCTGAGGGGAACACTTCCCTGTTCCTTACACATTAAAGGGAGATACCAGCCAGAAAACCACGACTGTATGCTGATTGCTGAACGCTTTACTACAGCTGCTTATGCAGACTTCAGGCCTTTGCTCAGGTATGGGGGATGATGTCTTCCCAGGGGAACCTGAAGGGCAGAATTAGAGCTTAACATGCTGTGCTCTATTATAGCCTAGGTAAGAATTAGTCTATTGACTCTAGTGGCAATATGGTAGCGTTATTTCTATGCTTCACTCTCCTTGTCACAATTTAAATTTGTCATGTTGTATCATCCTGGTTATTGCAGCACATGCTTTGCTATCTAAGATGCAGTTGCTTCAATAAAATCTTATTGAAACATATACTGCCTCTGTTTGTCATTGTGCATGTGAGACTAATGTAACTGAGAGAAACGGAGGAGACCTGAGTGACCACGTTTCCCTGAGAAATCAATTATATCATGCACTCAGCTGCCCAATCATCCCTGCCCTTGGGTAGAGATGAGGCACTGCTAGTTTGTCGGAGCAAAACCCGGATTAGGGAGACAGGTGTCACCTGTAGCAGGTCAGACTTGGTCTCCCACACCGCAGGCGATTCTGCCGCTCCAAATCAAGTAGTCTCATTAGAATAATGAGAGCCTATGCGAAATGCGCCGCCAATGTTTGGGCAGGCTCTCATTTTTGGGTCCTCCTGAGTAACTCTGTCTCACTATATACATGGACACCTCAGTACTATATACGGAGATGTCCGTAGTATTGAGGACTTCCTCCTCAGCTAAGGAGGGCACCCTATCTGATGCTGGAGGGTGTTCAAGCTTGAACCCTAAAAGGAAAATACCCATTTGGTATGCTTATCTCTGAACACATTTACCATCTAATATGGCAAATCCGCAACAGGTAGCAATTGCAGTCAATATGAGACAACCCCTGACTGCACATTTATTGACAAATGGCCTACCCCACACAATTGTACCAGTTAGGTTAGGTCCTCTAAGTAATGATGATCCTACCTGGCCTTTATTAGCCACTTATACACCTCACCCTGCAGTAGCAAACCTAGCCGAAGCTGAAGTCTGTCACTTATATACTGAGCTGATGGCGATATACAGATGATTAGTAAATTTGTAATGCAAACATAAAATACAAACCCAGCACATGCTGCTCCAGTGCAACCACATGCATTGACGCCAGGCATTAACCCTGTGACTGTAAATTCGATCATGGGTAAAGTACCCCCCAAACGAGAAGCAATTACATCTTGGTTAGCTCAAAAAACAAAATGCACTGGAAGCAGTATTTCCTCATATGGGACCTCAGGATAAACCTAGAATACTAACAATGTGCTTGCCATTTGGGATGGTTCCCACAATAGATAACTGTAATAAATGGGGCACAGTATTTGCCACGCTCATACTACCGAACACAGTACATCGACACTTGCCAACTTGCCGGAAGTGTTGAAACAGATTCAAGATGAATACGGGGCTGCTCCAGCCCTAGATTTGGGGATGCAATTAATGGGCAACTTTGCCACAGTCTCCTCAACTATGTTGAGTAACCTTAAAGGGGAAGTGGTCGCATTAGCGGTGCGCATGTGGCTCCGGGATGTTCCTCAACAGGATCAAGAACATGAGCTGCCAAAGATTACTCTACCATTGGTCGAGATAGTTTGGGGGCCAGACCAACAAAACCACAAATTCAGGGTAAATCTAGTAAAGATTTTTCCAAGCAAGCTCCTGAGGGTAATAAGAAACGCTGGGATAAAAAAAAAAAAAACTCCTAAAAAAAGAAAGGGGAGAGTCTCCGCGCACGGAGACCCTGCAGAATAGATATAATTTCAGAAATAGCGATAATAGAAAAACACCTGACAGAAATCAGTATACTGATACACGCCAATCTCATTCCTTTCAGGACTCATCGGAAAAACGCAGGCCCATATTTATACTTTTTTAGCGCCGCATTTGCACCACTTTTTGATTCCCCCTACCATGTAATTCCCATAAAAAATCA
The DNA here is from genome assembly GCF_031143425.1 of Pleurodeles waltl. Taxonomy (NCBI): domain Eukaryota; kingdom Metazoa; phylum Chordata; class Amphibia; order Caudata; family Salamandridae; genus Pleurodeles; species Pleurodeles waltl. The sequence continues at coordinate 1,104,302,761 of NC_090444.1, read as the reverse complement.
ACCCCAACCTCAACCCCAATATCAAATAAAACATGACGCTAAAGCACCCATGATGGAAATCCTCACACAACTGGAGTACCAGGGGATAATTGAACCCTGCGTCTCCCCAAAGAATAATCATTTATTCCCAGTAGCTAAACCGGACCATTCATACAGAATAGGTTTAGATTACGGACACTTATACAGTTATACACGGACATATGCTATACAAAACTCACAGAGCACAGCACTGATGAACAACGTAGTGCGGAAAAAATATAAAACAACACTGGACATTTCCAATGTTTTTTTCTGCCAAAATATAGCATCTGAGAGTTGAGACTTAACAAGTTTCAGTGCACTAGGCTCTCAGAAAATATTCTGTTGTTTACCCCAGGGGTATAAGAACAGTCCAGGACCGTTCGCGTTTCATGTGACTTCAATTTTGCATGACATTGATCCTGAAGCGTTGACCTATGTAGATGATATCTATCTCAGGGATAATGAATTGCTACAATGTTTAAGATGAGTAGCCTGCATTGTTATGGGATTTGCTGAATTTGGCTACAAATTCAATAAAAAAAAAATATATATATCCTTCCTTAGCGTCTGGTTTCTGGGATATGAGCTATCGAGTGAAGGCTAGAGCCTAGCGCCACAATTCTTGGAAAATTGTGCACAATTACAACCTCCAAATACCGTTAAAAAACTCCAATCCCTATTTGGTTTCCTAAATTTTGGCAGAACTTACATTCCTGATTACGCAACACGCATAAAATATAAAACCTTTATGTGACTTAACACGTCCTGGCTTTTCAAGTAAATTTTGGAAAGTTGAACACACACACATTCTCAGAGACCTGCAAACAGACATGCTTGCAACACAACATTTACACACAAGAAACAACAAAACACGTTTAGTCATCAGAGTAATTGCTGGTGCCATTGGTTTCACCTTTTAATCTTTAATGAGGGTGAGACCGTCCCGATTGCATGCAAATCACATTTGTACTCAGCAGCAGAACAATGCTTTGCTCCCACTCAAAAAATTCTCACTGCTGTACAGATGGCTGTCATTAAAGAAAGACCTCTAGCCCAGGGCAAACGCATAATTGTCATCTCTCAAATTCCAGCCCTTGAGGCTGTCACCAAAGCCAGCGTTCCAAACGCTAAAGCATTACATCCACGTTGGATAAAATGGCCAACATCTTTGACAGCCACTGATGCAGACTACATTTGTGAGCCAAAATTGCAACCTCAAGAATTTTTGCAATACGAACTAGGGTACACAGTTCCTGCAAACACACTGCCTATTATTCAGTATCAAAGACTCAGGTACACCGATGGATCAGCGCAACATGCAATTGGCACAAAGCATAAATACTTTGCTGCTTTCACTGTTGTAAGTGGCTATATGGAGAATAATACATTTTGTCCCCAACATACCTACACACAAACCCTAGGGGATTGCACAGCACAAATAACAGAACTAAAGACTCTGGTGCTGGCACTGGAACATACTGATCCTGCACAGCTAACACTGATTGTTTGTGATTCGTACTACTTTGTCCAATCCTTCAATGAATACCTGCATTACTGACACCAGAATAGGTTCAGAGATTCTAAAGGCAACACCATTAAACACAGCCTTCTGTGGGGGAAAGTAGCAGATCTGAAGGAAACGCAACCAATGTGCATGTTGTACATACACTTGGACATCAGCGCATTGGACTACACGTTGCTAGGAATACACTGGCAGATGAAGCTGCAAAGTCCGCAGTAGCTACGACCACTGTTGCTGCAGTAACCTGCTTAGGTGCAAAACCGGACGAAGACATATGGGCTGCAATGAAAGCTACGGCTGAAGGTACACCCTATCCAAAAGCATTTCATGCTAAATATTCCTACTGAATGGGAGGCTGCCTAAATGCTGAGGTTAAGATACCAGACGTGGGGGATCGAGATATTCCCAAAAAAGATATACGACCAGAGTTGATTAAAGCAGTGCATGAGGGGGAAGCATCTGCCCATGCTGGTGTGGCGGCTACAATATCATTGTTACAAGCCCGTTATTGGTGGCCAGGCCTAAACAAAGAGGCCAAGCAGTATGTCCTTTGTTGTGACATCTGCCAACAAATTAAAGTTTCCACTGCTAAGTACCCACCGCAGACACCCCTCCAAATTTCCAAAAAACCTTTACAATGTGTGTACTTGGACCATTGTGGTCCCCTAACACCGGACAGTGCATACAAATACATCTTAGTCGCTGTTGACTCCTGCTACAGATTTCTATGGGTGTGGCCACAATGCTCTGCTGACGCTCGGACTGTTATTAAAGATTTGCAAGTCTTATCGGTGCATATGCAATTACGGCCTTCCACTCAGACCAGTGCCATGCTTTTGCCTCAAGGGGATTCAGGGATGCCATGGCTTCATTGGGGGTCCAACTCCAGTAATCGTCTCCATTTCATCCCATGGGAAATAGTGCTGTGGTGCGACTAAACCGTGATTTAAAGCAGTCCTTAACAGCCAGAGTTTTAGATACGGGTCGTAGTTGGCTTAATCACCTGTGTGGAGTCCAGAGAGAACTTAACAATCTGCCTCGAAGGTCCCTGGGGGGTTGTACTTCATATGAGTGCCTGCTCGAAACTAGAATGTATGTTGCCGATCTTGATGGTCCTGGCGAGGAAGCAGCAGAAACACCTTTTGACATAAATTAACATGTCACTGTCTTACAGGAATTGCAACAGTTCTGTGACGACAACGCTTCTGCCAGTGCTACCTCCTGGAAAGTACCATTTTGCCTGGCATGTTACCCCCATTTTTAGTTATGTGTCAGTTTGTTTTTGCCTGTGTCACTGGGATCCTGCTACCCAGGACCCCAGTGCTCATAGTTTGTGGCCTATATGTGTTTCCTGTGTGGTGCTTAACTGTATCACTATCAATAACCATATTTGTTGTAGCTCTAGTCACCCTTAGGTGTTTCATATTTATACCCATGGGCACCAGTTACTATATTAACTCCACTTGGATATTTGTATACATCCGTCTTGTACATTTGGTGTATTTGCACAAAATCTAATACACTTTCGGCCGTGGATTTTTGGACTCCCTTTTTTCAAGGTTGTTATTCATATGGTTATTTATATGTTTGTTTGTATTAGACATCATCCATCATTGTGACATACATCCGGAATTTGGAATATTGAGGCGTCAGATCGTTTTGTCTCTGGGTCCACATCAATATTGGACTAGATGGTTGAGAACTGCCCTGATGAAGGTAGCCTCTATGCAAGAGAATTATCGAAATTTGCGTAGGCTCTGGGTTCCTTCTGTGTTATTATCTGAGATTTTTGTAATATCAGACCCTAGATAGATTTTTTTATATATTTTTGTATGTATATAGATATGTAATTTTTCTGTATTTATGTCTTTTGATAAGTCCTTTTTGTATTAATACTAGGTTTTCTGTATTTATATTTATTTTTATCTATTTTGAGTATGAATGTGGAGTGATTGAGTCAATTTTGTAGTTTTTCTGCATCATATTAGTTTTTGTGAAATTTTTTATTTTTTCTAATAAAATGATATATTGTTGATACAATTTTCAGACCTCATGATGGAATATCTCATAGAGATTTATATCAGATCATTGATGTAGCCTAGACTGAAATTATAGTTATTAAATGTTCCTGTTTTGATGTATATATATTTTTGAAGACATACATAATCAGCCATATTGATATATATTTCAATGATTGTTGTAGATGAATGTCCTTTAGTAATATTAAGGAGTAGCTCTTTATATTGATTTACTTTTCAGTTCTTACTGCCTGTTTGAGCTACCTCATCTAGGTCAGGGAACCCCTTTTGTTTTTGACTTACACTTTACCACTGCTAACCAGTGCTAAAGTGCATACGCTCTCTGTGTAAATTGTATGTAATTGGTTTATCCATGATTGCCATAATTGATTTACTAGCAAGTCCCTAGTAAAGTGCCCTCGAGGTGCCAGGGCCTGTAAATCAAATGCTACTAGTGGGCCTGCAGCACTGGTTGTGACACCCACATAAGTAGCTCTGTAATCATGTCTCAGACCTGCCACTTCAGTGTCTGTGTGTACAGTTTTAACTGTAAATTCGACTTGGCAAGTGTACCCACTTGCCAGGCCTAAACCTTCCCTTTTCTTACATGTAAGGCACCCCTAAGGTAGGCCCTAGGTAGCCCCAAGGACAGGGTGCAGTGTATGGATAAGGTAGGACATATTGTAATGTGTTTTATATGTCATGACAGTGAAATATTGCTAAAATTGTTTTTCACTGTTGCAAGGCCTGTCCCTCTCATAGGTTAACATGGGGGCTACCTTTAAATCTGATTAAAATGTAGATTCCCTTTGGGAGTGGATGGACATGTGGAGTTTGGGGTGTCTGAGCTCACAATTTAGAAATACATCTTTTAGTAAAGTTGGTTTTAAGATTGTGTGTTTGAAAATGCCACTTTTAGAAACTAAGCATTTTCTTCCTTATACCATTTCTGTGACTCTGCCTGTTTGTGGATTCCCTGTCTGGGTCAGTTTGATAGTTGGGCTGGTCGCACCTCACACTAGACAGTGACACAAAGGGAGCTGGGGTGTAGTCTGTATTTCCTGATGAGCCATCTGTGCTAGGAGGGAGGGGAGGAGTGGTCACTTACACCTGAAAGGGCTGTGCCTATCCTCACACAATGCCGTCTCTGACGCCCTGGTGAGTGTCTGGGGCCTGGCCTGTGCAAGGCAGGATTTCACATTCAAAAGAGACTTTACTTTGAAGTAGGCCTACTTCAAAGGAGAAATTTGGTATAAGAAGGGCACCCAAAACCACAGACTTTAGATCACTTCTGGATATCAAGAGGAACCGGTGCCTGGAGAAGAGCTGAAGAGCTGAGGAGAAGTGCTGCCCTGCCTGTGACTGTGCTTTGTGGAGCTATCCTGCAGTTGCTGCTTCTGCCAGAGTAAGAGGGCAAAGACTGGACTTTGTGTCCCTTCCATCTTGTGAAGAAATCTCCAAGGGCTTGATTTAGAGCTTGCCTCCTGTTGTTTGAAGTCTCAGGGACAGCAAAGACTTCTCTCTGCCAGCGCCTGGAGTCTCTGGAGAGACTCCTGCTCTGACAAGTGGTGCCCTATCCAGTCCCTGGGCCCTTGAAAAGAAATCTGGTGGAAATCCAAGGAAATCTACTTCGCACAACTTCGGACCGACGCCACTGCTGATTCCGGTGACGCCGCCTGCAACCGACTCCGTGATCTTCACTGGAACGCGACAACCTTCACAGGCCTGATGCCGCTGCAGCCCCGCTGAAGTCTGCGACTCTGTGGAAGTCGCCGCACCACGTCGTGACCGACACCGCTCGAAGTGCGCGGATTCAACGTTTCGCACAGATGACGCGATCCCCGACTTCGTGCATCGACTTGTTTTCACTCTTCACCAAAGGTACTGTACTTGGAGGTCTAGGCAACTCCGTGTCCAGCGCCGCTGGTGTCGGCTTGTTGGGAATGACTCCGTCACTATGCCATGTTAACACCTTATCGAAGCATTTTGTGTTTCTAAGCGCTCTTTTTGAGTTTAATCTTTAAAAATTCATAACTTGACTTTTGTATGTCGTAGTTTTGTCGTTTTGGTCTTGTTTTGTTTAGATAAATATTTCCTATTTGTCTAAACTGGTATTGTGTCATATTTTAGTGTTTTCATTAAGTTACTGTGTGTTGGTACAAATACTTTACACCTAGCACTCTGAAGTTAAGCCTATTGCTCTGCCAAGCTACCAAGGGGGTAAGCAGGGGTTAGCGGAGGGTGATTCTCTTTTACCCTGACTAGAGTGAGGGTCCTTGCTTGAACAGGGGTTAACCTGACTGTCAACCAAAGACCCCATTTCTAACAGACTGCCTCCCTCATAATGTTGGCCATGTCTGCCAGCACCCCTGCAGTGGAGACCAGGATGGTATTGATGGCCTGCAAGCCCTCGCTGATCCCCTGGTACTGTCCCTCCTGCAGCCGCCTGTTCTCCTGCACATTGTCCAGGATCTGGCCCATCGTGTCCTGGGAATGTTGGTAGGCTCCGGGGATCTCGGTGAGTGCCTCCTGAAGAGTCAGTTTCCTGGGCCTGTCCTCCCCCTGGCGCACAGCAGTCCTCCCAGTTTCCCTGTTGTCCTGTGCCTCTGTCCCCTGAACCATGAGCCCACTGCCACTGACCCCAGGTCCCTGATTGTCTTGAGTATGGGGGGTGCCCTGGGGACCCTGTAGAGGTGGATACACTGCTGATTGACGTGTCCTGGGGACAGAGACATGGGTACGCTGCGTGGGTGCTGTGGTGATGTTTCCAGATGGGGGGCTCTGTGGTTGTCTGTGACTGGGCCGGGGCAACCGACTGTCCAGAGGTCCTTGATGGGCCAGGTTGGTCATCCAGATCCAGGTGACCAGAGTTGCTGTCATCACTGTGGGCCTCTTTAGTTAGGGGACTAGATAGTGCTGGCACCTCTTCTCCGCTGACATTGGCTGGGATACCTGTGGGGATGTAAATGTTGTGTTATTGTTTTTGTGTCTGACATATTGTGCATCCGTGGCTTGCCCTCTTTGGTTGTATTTGCCCTGGCAGTTTTAACTTGTGTAAGTTGGTATGTGGTTGGCTAGCTGATTCTCTCTAGTGTGCATGCTTTGGTGATAGGTGTCCATGCAGTGCTGTGAGTGATGTCCATGCATTGGTGGTGAATGCAGGGCTTGCCATTGAGATGGGTGGGATGTGATGGTGGGGTGTGTGGGAGGTGATGGAGTGATGGGAGTGAGGGTGGAATTGCGTGTTTGGCATGCAGGTAGGGGGTGATAGTAGTATAGAGTTGACCTACCAGAGTCCAGTCCTCCTCCTACTCCATGCAGGCCCTCAGGATGCATGATTGCCAAGACTTGCTCCTCCCATGTTGTTAGTTGTGGGGGAGGTGGTGGGGGCCCACTGTCATTCCTCTGGATAGCGAGCTGGTGTCTTGCTGCTATGGAATGCACCTTCCCCCATAGGTCGTTCCACCTCTTCCTGATGTCTTCCCTGGTTCTTTGGTGCTGTCCCACAGCGTTGACCCTGTCTGCAAACCTCCGCCATAGCTCCATCTTCCTAGCAATGGATATCTGCTGCACCTGTGCTCCAAATAGGTGTGGCTCCACCCTGATGATTTCCTCCACCATGAACCTTAGCTCCTCCTCCGAGAATCGGGGGTGTCTTTATGGTGCCATGGGTGTTGTGTGAGTTGTGTAAGTGAGGGTGTGTAGGGTGATGTGTTGGGGTGTGTGATGTGGGGTACATGGGTGGTGTGTAGGTGTAGGTAGTGTGTGGCTCTGGTTTTGTCTGTGGTTGTGGTGTTTGTCCCATGAAAATGGTTTGTATTCGTAAGGGGTTGTGGGTAATGTGGCTGTGTGTTTTATAGTGGTGTGGGTATGTGGGTGTGGTAGGTGTATGTGTGGTAGGTGTGTGTAGTTTGAATTGTCCAATGTGGTGGTGTTTTGTTTGAGTATGTGTATTTTGAGCGCTGTGGTATGTACCGCCAATGGGTTACCACCATTGAATGTCCGCGGTGGTGATTCGTGGGTCATAATGTGGTGGGCGTTGTTCTGTTTGCGTAACGGTGTGGGTTTTTATACCACCAGTTTATCACTGACCTTTGGTGTGGGGAACTTGTGCATGTGGCTGAATTCTGTCAGATTGTTGTGTGTGTCATAATATGGTGAACGGATAACCGCCGCGGCGGCAGTATGTTGGCGGCAGTCAGCATGGTGGTAAGTGGGATTTACCGCAAATGTCATGACGAGGGCCACAGTCTCTTCTGTATAGACATCATACAAACAGATATGTCTTCCTTACACCATGGACAGAGTCAACTACGGTCCATAATGCAGTTGGGTTGGACAATCCAAATACTGAAGGCAGGCCGCGTTCCCTGGCAACACGTTAGCGCAAGGGACATATTTTCTACATTTATTTTAATGCGACAACAACAACTAATGGCTAATAAAGAAGCGACTTATGTTATGCTAAACATTGAAAAGTTAGAAAAGTTGCCTTTTACTGTGGCTGAAATACCATCTGCTGAGTGACTAGTACTTGGGGTCATTAATATGCCTATTTCCACACTACAATTCACGTCCTGTTTAAAGCACATTCCAGTAGGCAGATGTGAAAGGCTGGGACATAGTTACATCCATGAGGTGTGGGAGCTGCCCTTCTCATACGAATGTCTCAGTGGCATGAAAGAGGTCTTTCTTAGCGGTAGTGAATACAAAACTTCTGTCAGCCATTCGATGGTTTGTAAACAGCTGTCCTTGCTTGGGGCATGTAACGCGTCTGCAGAGAACTTGGCTTGTTATCTGAAGGGAGTTCCAGTCCCCTTGATTAGAACTATGTTCCAGGTGCTTTAAAACGTCAGCTATGTTCTCCTCAATGGTGAAGACTGTTGTGGGATGTGAGCCGGAATAGTTTATGTTGTTTCAGTCTCAAAGAGAGTTACATGCTGCAGGAACTTAGGCCCATATTTATACTTTTTGACGCAAAACTGCGCCAACGCAGTTTTGCGTCAAAAAAATTAGCGCCGGCTAACGCCATTCTGAAGCGCCATGCGGGCGCCGTATTTATTCAATGACGTTAGCCGGTGGCGCTGTCTGGTGTGCGTTAAAAAAAACGACGTACACCAGGCAGCGTAGGGGGGAAATGGCGTATGGGCGTCCAGAAATGGTGCAAGTCAGGCTGAGGCAAAAAAATCGCCACAACCCGATTTGCGCCATTTTTTTACGACGCCCATCCCCCATTGAAATGACTCCTGTCTTAGCAAAGACAGGAGTCATGCCCCCTTGCCCAATGGCCATGCCCAGGGGACTTCTGTCCCCTGGGCATGGTCATTGGGCATAGTGGCATGTAGGGGGGCACAAATCAGGCCCCCCTATGCCACAAAAAAAAAAAAAAAAATACTTACCTGGACTTACCTTAATGTCCCTGGGGTGGGTCCCTCCATCCTTGGGTGTCCTCCTGGGGTGGGCAAGGGTGGCAGGGGGTGTCCCTGGGGGCAGGGGAGGGCACCTCTGGGCTCATTCTGAGCCCACAGGTCCCTTAACGCCTGCCCTGACCCAGGCGCTAAAATCCAGTGCAAATGCGGGTTTTTTAGACCCGCCCACTCCCGGGCGTCATTTTTGCCCGGGAGTATAAATACGACGCATATGCATCGCAGTCATTTTTTAAGACGGGAACGCCTACCTTGCATATCATTAACGCAAGGAAGGTGTTCACGCAAAAAAATGACGCTAACTCCATGAACTTTGGTGCTAGACGCGTCTAACGCCAAAGTATAAATATGGAGTTAGTTTTGCGTCGAATTTACGTCGAAAAAAACGACGCAAATTCGGCGCAAACGGAGTATAAATATGCCCCTTAGTTTTTCCTCCCACTAGATTAAAAGAGGTAGCTGATATTTGGCCCCATATTGCTGCTTCTAATGTGAATTTTGACAAGTTGAGCAGACTCAAGGCTTTACGGTGTGACAATGGCGCCCCTTCCTAATACCGGATCCAGATGGTATGTATGGTTGTTTTGTGACAGCGAATGCGGTCGCGAAACAATTGTAGTTAGCACCAGTTTCAAACTGGTGCTAACCCATTCGCGAACGGGAAGGGGTCCCCATGGGATCCCTTCCCCTTTGTGAATGGTAGCGAAAACATTTTTTCAGTGCAGGCAGTGGTTAAAAGAAAACATTTTATTGTTGATTTTGAAATGCATCTCGTTTTTCTTTAAGGAAAATGGGCTGCATTTAAAAAAAACTGCTTTATTTAAAAGCAGTCACAGACAAGGTCTCCAGCAGTTCACCATCCCTCTGAGGGCAGCCATTCCCAATGGGGTCGCAAATTGCGACCTACCCTATGAATAGTCAAGAGGTAGGTAATTTGCGACCCCATTGGGAATTGCAAACAGTGTCCTTGACACTGTTGTACATCCGGTTTTGAGAGTCGCAAATTGCGAGTCGTTCTGACTCGCAAAATGCGAGTCGCAAAACCTGATTTTTGTACATGTGGCCCTAGATTCGGTCCCTTCTACGTCACATGTTAACATTTTAAATTGTCCTTTTATATATGCTCATGTGTCATTTAAACTTATCATTATTGACATTTTTTACATACATATATATTAGGTTGAGTTTTAGTAGCTTTTATGTATATTTAGGCTTTGAACCACCTTCAACCGACTAGGGGAGGGTGTTGTGTAGCCATTTTAGTTATAGCTCCATGCACGTTATTTTTGCATACTAGGCCTGCCGCTGTGCACTTTAACCTAGATATATTTTATTCAGCTTCATTTTATTATTCTTACAATAGCCACTTTTGCGGTCTTGTTTTATTTCTCTCTATCTAGCTGTTTTTGCCTAGGCCAGCACTACGTTCCCAAACAAGACATTCTTGCTCAGTCTGTGCTTCTTTCAAGGCTGCAGTAAGATAGGTTGCCAGTGAATGTGGTACATGTTTTGTCTCTGACATTCATAGAAAAACACATCCTTACGTATGGACATTTTCTCAGAACATCAGCTGTTTTATTATAAAAACACTTCCCTGTCCCTTACACATTAGAGGGAGATTCCAGCCAGAGAACCATGACAGTATGCTGATTGCTGAACGCTTCGCCACAGCTGCTTCTGCATACTTCAGCCCTTTGCTCAGGTATAGGGGATGATGTCTTCTCAGTGGAACCTGAAGGGCAGAATTAGAGCTTAACATGGTGTGCTCTCTAATAACCTAATTAAGAATTAGTCTAGTGACTCTAGTAACAATATGGAAGCATTATTTCTATGCTTTACTCTCCTTCTCACAATTTTAATCTTGTCATGCTTTATCGTCCTGCTTATTGCAGTACATGCATTGCTACCTAAGATGCAGTCGCGTCATTAAAATCTTATTGAAACATACAGCATCTGTTTGTCATTGTGTCTGTGAGACCAATGTAACTGAGAGAAACGGATGAGACCTGAGTGACCACGATTTCCCTGAGAAATCAATTATGTCATGCTCTCGGTTGCCCAATCATCCCTGCCCTTGGGTAGAGATGAGGCACTGCTAGTTAGCCGGAGCAAAACCCGGATTAGGGCGACAGGTGTCACCTGTAATGGGTCAGACTCAGTCTTCCACACCGTGATTCTGCCGGTCAAACTCCAGTAGTCTCATTAGAATAATGAGAGCCTATGTGATTGGAGGGAGGAAAGAAGCTCAAGCTAGAGCTGACAACATTAGAGTTGAAGTAAGATGCAAAGAAACTGCCCATAGAGAAGAGGAAATTGATGTTGGCTCATGAAGTGAGTCTTAAGGAGCTGGACATCAAGGCCAGGCAGACAGACTCCAACAGAGATGGCGGCAACACTGTTTCAGTGCCCTCTGGAGACAAGAAGGTTCACATTCCTAAAGGTCTGGTGACTTTGTTGTGGGAGACAACATTGACAAGTCGTTTGAGGCCTATGAGATAGCTGTACAGATACACAGGATCCATGAGGAAGACTGGGGGGCTAGTCTGTGAATTAATATCCTGAGTGAACAGGAAGGACACTTGAAGGTGATGCCAAGTGTCTCAAGTGGGAACAGCACCTCTTACCAATGGGCAATCACTGGGGCAGGCTAGTGTATCCCTTGGGGAGGAGATTGTTCCAGATAGTTCTAGGGACAGAGCAGAGGTTACCCTAGTGTCACTGAGTGACAAGGAGATGGTACAGAGGGCCATAATGCCTAGCAATACTAAGAAATATAGGCAGTGGATCACCATCGATGGGCAAAGGGTGAAGGCTCTGAGAAATACTGGTATCGTCATGACTACTGTTAGATGTCATCTTGTTTTCTCAGTGACCGTAGTCTCTAATGCATTCTGCCAGCTGCTGACAACTGTGAGAGCCACTATCCAGTGGCTCTGGTTCCCTTTGAATGGGGAGTGGTCTCAGGTTCCTTGGGATAGCTGTGAGTCTATCCATGCCTGTGGATTGTCTGCTTGCCAATGACCTGGAGCATACCGCCTGGAGGTAGGCGGAGCCAAGGTCCCACTTGGAGACATTAGGGTTGCCTGAATGGGTGTGACTGACCACACAGTCCATTGCAGCCTGAGCGGGTAGTCAGAATAGCCCTGTGGCTGGAAGAATGAGCCTGCCAAGGAAAGAAAGGGCAAGGGTTGTGGGAAACCCGCTCCTGAACCTCCTAATATCTGGGAGGAGACTGACCCTGAGGGCGATGCCCCAGAGCCTATAGGGGAGGATGTGGCTGAACTAGGGAAGCTGGCTGAACTAGCAAAATGGCAGAAGGCACTGGGTCCCAACAGGGAGGAGTTCTGCAGAGCACAAAGGGAATGCTTTACTCTTGTGGGCCTCCAGGAGCTGGCTGAGGCCCAGGCAGCTAGTGACACCTCTGGTGATCACCTGATTTGGTGGGAGAATAGCCTCCTGTATATTGTGCCTAAGGTTCCTGAGTCTGCTGCAACCTGTGTGTTGGTGGTATCCCAGTACTACAGGGCCTTCCTACTGGAGCTGGCTCATGATATACTCCTGGCATGTCATTTGGGGCAGAACAAGACCTTTGACAGGCTTGTCACTCACTTTTACTGTCCCCAAATGAGGAACGCCTCAGATGTGTTGTGTAGGTCCTGTCCTACCAGCTATGCCAGTGGCAAAACAGAAAGGCAGTGCAAGTCTCCCCTGCAACCTTTTCCTATCATTTGCAACCACTTTGAAATTGTGGGCATGTACATCAGTGGGCCTCTGGACCTCAAAACAGCCATGGGCAACAGGTTCATCCTGGTCTTGGTGGACCATACCACCGGGTAGTCGAAGGCAATCACTCTGAGAACCATGACCTTGCCCGCAGTGGCCATTGCACTGATGGGGATCTTTACCAATGTGGGATTCCCCAAGGAGGTGGTGTCAGACAGGAGTAACACCTTCATGTCTGGGCTCTTCAATACCATATGAAAGGAGTGTGGGGTAACCTACAAGTACTCCACTCCTTACCATCCACAAGCCAATGGGCTTGATGCAAAGTTAAACAAGGGCATGATAATGAGACTATCACTATTCAAGAGGTGAAAGTGGGATGTCCTCCTGTCATGCCTTTTGTTTGCCTACAGAGAGGTTCCACGGAAGTGATTGGCATTAGCCCCTTTGAACTTCTGTATGGGCACCCTGTGCAAGGTCCACCAGGATGTGGCCAGCTACATGCTGGTGCTTCGCAACTCTGCAAGCCAGCCAGATAGACATGAAATGGTGGTATGACTAGAATGCCACACTGGTTGAGTATCAGCCTGGTCAAAAAGTTTGGGTTATGAAGCCTCTGGTGCCTGGGGCCCAACAAAACCGCTGTTCTAAGCCTTATGAAGTGAAGAAGTGCAAGAGTGATGACACTTACCTGGTGGACCTCAAACCTCCTAGGAACCCTTTGAGGGTTCTGCATGTCAATAGCCTCAAGGCCCACTTTGAGGCCAGAGTTGACATGCTCCTTGTCACAGATGATGGGGTGGCAGAGGAGACACTGGAGAGGCAGAGTAGACAGCGAGCCTCTCCCTGACCTCCTTTCCTCCAAGGAGCAAGATGGGTCAGTGGAGGGTGTCAGCCTCTTCCCTACACTGATGCTAAACTACCAGAAGGACTACCATCAGTTGAAGGGACAGTTTGCCTCTTTATTTTCCCTTACCCCAGGACTTACTACATGGTGCACCCATGATATTGATACCAGGATGGCCTGCTTGTAAAGATCACAATGTACAGGTTGTCTGATAAGGTTAGAACCACCATTAAAGGGGAGGTATCTAAAATGCTGCAGTTCAGGATCATTGACACCTCAAACAGCCTTTGGTTCAGACCAGTGGTGTTGGTCCTCAAGGCTGCAAATACAGGTGTCACTGCAGAACGTAGGTTCTGTGTGGACTACTGTAGGCTCAATATAGTCACTAAGACTAATGGGCACCCCATCCCCAGAGCTGATGAGCTCATAGATCGGTTAGGGGCAGCCAAGTACCTCAGCCAGTCTGAAGTAACATCATGGGTACTGGCAGATTGCTTTGGTCGAGGGGCCAAAGAGAGATCTACATTCTCTATCCCTGAAGGGCACTTCCAGTTTTGGGTAATGTCCTTCACCTGAAGAATGCCCCTTCTACCTTCCAGGGATTGGTCAACCAGGTCCTGGCTAGGTAGGAGGACTTCAGCACAAAAGAGTGTGGCTCCCACGTGGGTTTTCAATTCAGAACTGGAAAATAAGGGAGTGTATGTGTTCACACATAGGTGCTAGTAGATTGTTGATGGTTTTTCACATGTCTCAACTATGATTTATGTGTAACATTCTGTGGTTCATTAATTGTAATGAAAGGTTTGTTGATTTTGTTATTCATGTATGTATGACAACTGTATATGAGTTTATTTCTACATAAAATGTCTTGGGAATATTTCGGATTATCGAAAAATAAATGGCGGACTCAGTAATTAATTTGCAGTCCCATGAAATAAGAGAATAGATCTAAGGATAGTCAGCATTGGTATTACTATTGTTGTTGAATCAGACTCTGCAGAGTGCAGGCCTAACTATTAAGGCCCATAAATGCCAGATAGGGCATGGTCTACTTGGGTCACAAGTGGGTGGAGGTAAAAGCAGGCTTAAGTTGAAACCATCCTTGCTTGGGAACCCCCCAAGACCCAGTCAGAGGTAAGGGCCTTCCTAGGTCTCACTTGATATTACACAAAATTTGTCATGGGGTATGGCACCATTGTTTCCGCCTTGACAGAACTGACTTCTAAGAAGCAGCCCCATCATGTGAGCTTGACAAAGATGTACCAGAAAGTTTATGACAACCTGAAGGAGGCCATGTGCACAGCACCCATGCTTAAGACCCCTGACTTCTAACTAGAGTTAATTGTGAAGACAGACACCTCAACACATTGCATGTGGATGGTCTTATCACAGTTAAATTAGAAGGGCCAAGATCAACTGGTAGCCTTCATTGGCAGGATGTTACTTCCACCAGAACAGAAGTGGAGTGAAACTGAAAGGGAGACTTTTGCTGTAGTCTGAGCACTAAAGAAACCAAGACCATACCTGTTTGGGACTCAATTCCAGGTCCCGACAGACCACAGGGCCCTCAGATAGCTTTTGCAAAGAGGGGTGAAAATCTCAAACTGTTAAGGAGGTTCATCTCCCTACAGGGAATGGACTTTACAGTGGTACACTGTCCTGGATCAGACCAGTCTATTCAGGTTCTTAAGCCTTAGTGAAGAGAATTTCCAAGGGGTTGGGATAGTTCTCCCCACTTTCAGCTGGGGGGACGCATATTAGTCCTGTCAGCCTTAGGGTGATTTTCCCCCAAATTCTTGACTTTCTCCTCCATTTTTTCTGACCTCGTTTTTGCTGGCCTGAGGACTCTGCACACTTTGGCCCTCATTCCGAGCCTGGCGGGCGGCGGAGGCCGCCCGCCAGGCTTCCCCCCTCCGAAATACCGCTCCGCGGTCGTAAGACCGCGGAGGGTATTCCGAGTTTTCCCCTGGGCTGGCGGGCGGTCTTCACAAGACCGCCCGCCAGCCCAGGGGAAAACTCCCTTCCCACGATGACGCCGGCTCGTAATAGAGCCGGCGGAGTGGGAAGGTGCGACGGGTGCAGTTGCACCCGTCGCGTATTTCAGTGTCTGCTTTGCAGACACTGAAATACTTTTAGGGGCCCTCTTACGGGGGCCCCTGCCGTGCCCATGCCATAGGCATGGGCACGGCAGGGGCCCCCAGGGGCCCCGCGACTCCCCCTCCCGCCATCCGGTTCCCGGCGGGAGAACCGCCAGGAACTGGATGGCGGGAGGGGGAGTCGGAATCCCCAGGCCGGCGCAGCATGCTGCGCCGGCTTGGAGGATTCCTTTGGGGCAGCGGGAAACCGGCGGGAGACCGCCGGTTTCCCTTTACTGACCGCGGCTAAGCCGCCGCGGTCAGAATGCCCCGCGGGGCACTGCCGGCCTGTCGGCGGTGCCACCGCGTCCCACGGCCCTGGCGGACTTGTTCCGCCAGGGTCGTAATGACCCCCTTTGTCACTGCCTACCAGTATTAAATTGCTTGAGCTGTCTCATCTACACATGGTAATACTGGCTTATCCCCAATTGGCATAAATAGTTTACTTATAAAACCCTATTAAAGTGATACTACATATAACTAGGGCCTGCAAATTAAATGCTACTCGTAGGCTTGCAGCACTGGTTGTGCCACCCACTTATGTAGCACTTTAAATGGCTTATTTAGTTTACTAATAAGACCCTAGCAAGGTAGAAGCACATGTACCTAGTGCCTGTAAATTAAATGCTACTAGTGGAACTGC
Source organism: Pleurodeles waltl (assembly GCF_031143425.1). Lineage (NCBI taxonomy): Eukaryota > Metazoa > Chordata > Amphibia > Caudata > Salamandridae > Pleurodeles > Pleurodeles waltl. The sequence continues at coordinate 1,104,286,426 of NC_090444.1, read as the reverse complement.
AGCGCTGGTTGTGCCACCCAGTTATGTACCACTTTAAACAATTCAGGCCTGCCATTGCAGTTTTTAACTGCCATTTAGACCTGGCAAAATAAACCTTTTGCCAGACCCGAACCTTCCTTTATAATACTAGGCGTGGGTGGTAAACTCAGCTGGCAGAGTTTGTAGAATTTTGCCACTTCACGCTCCACTTGGAGTGCAGAGTTTGCCAAAAACCCAACCAACCACCACATTGCAAAGTTTACTGTTTACCGCAAGCAAAAAACACGCTATTAGCCTGTTTTGTCCTGCAGGATAGGGGGCTCTACTTGTTTACCAGAATGCTGAGTTAGCACTCAAATTGTTTATTAGACCTGTGTTCACAGGATGGAAGTCAATAGATTGCCAAATACACTTCCTGGTCAGCAGGTCACGTGAAGAATATAGCCAAGGAAGGTGATGTGGTAGGTAACAAGCAAATCATGTTTTTCCTGGTTTTTTTCTCCTTCTAAATTTCCCACTTAATTGTTCCCAGATCTTTGCATCTACAATCAATTAGTCTGTTCTGTTTTGATGGGGCATGGGTTGGTTGTTTTAGTGTCTACTGCATCATTAGTTGGGGCAGCCACTTAGCAATGGTGTCATGCATTATAGTACATGCAAGGAAGATGCCGTGCACCTTCCCTGGTTTGTTATCAAAAGCTATCCTTAGTATGGAGCAGTGGGGTCTTCAGACTCTCGGATCCTGGCACCACTAAACTTGCTGCACTAATGAATTATTTTGATTTACCCTTGTGAGCAGCCCATTCCCATCTTCTGCTCAAAGCAAAAATTGTTACTACTGGCATCCACTTTCCAAACATCAGTGTCCCAGGTGCACCTTTTGTGAGCACATCATTCTTCAAGCGAAGTGTAGTATAGGGGTAGGAAAGGAACCACATCACAGAGGAGATGCAGCTAACAAGCTTATTTTGGAGTCTGATGGCTTTTTCATAATATTAGATACAAAAAGATACAAAGATTACTGGCCTCTGAGATCTTAGAATTTGAAAAAATGGACGAGCAAACGTCTATATCTTCTGCCAGGGAGCAGAAAGTTTATCAGGTCAATGTGACATATGCAAATCACACTGCTGTTTATTCTGATAGCTTGTGGCAAATTAATTTAAATCAAATTGTGTTGGATGGATCTTTACACACAGGTTTTTTCAGATTTCAGCACGTGAATGCATTCAATGTTTTTTTTTGTTAGCAAAGACTGCACATAAAATACTGGAACCTGCTTTATTTTTGAGGATTCTACGAATTTGTGGCAGCTTTTCAGAAGCACATGGTGCACTAAAGGGACTTGGAAGCAGACAAGGCATATCTTGCTCCCAGAAACCCATAGCTCACTCCAGCAGGGAGCCCTGATGTTCTCCCTCCGAGGCTGAGCAGTTCCATTGCACTTCTACCCTGGACTGAAGCGCTGTTCACGTTCAGTGATAACACTCTTCACATTTCATATTTAACAGAGCATTTGATGCTTTGTCGCTGCCATTCCCCATCTGTTGAACCTGCTGTGTCTCCAAACTTTTTTTTCACTTCTAGAGGACTAATTCATTCTAAAAATTAACACAACGACTGAAGACATCAATGGGGTGGATGGAACGCTGCGGAATCTCACTAAGTTTTTATGTAAATCTGCAAAATTCTGCAGAGTAAAACTCTGCGAGTTCCGCCCATCCTATTTAATAAATAAAAATCACCCTTAGGGTAGGCCCTGGAAAGCCCAGAGGGCAATGTGCACTTTAGTTAAAAATAGGACACATTCTATTATGTTTTACATGTCCTAGTAGTAGAAAACTCTAAAATTATTTTTTCACTGCTGCAAAGCCTTTCTCTCTCATGGGATAACATTGGAGTTTCCTTATTATATTATATAAGTGTAATTTCCAAATATTCATGTTTGGTGTCCCCGGAATCACAATTTAAAATCCTAACTTATGGTGGAGTTAGATTTTAAATTGTAATTCTGAAAATGCCACTTTTAGAAACTTGGCATTTGTATGCTTTATTCATTTAGTGCCTGTAGCGTGCCTCTTGGCACAAGACTGGGCGTAGCGGACAGTTGCACTTTATGTATCTCTCCTAGACAGCCAAACAGCAATAGGGAGCTAAGGTATGCCTGGATGGGCCATCACTGGCAGGTTTGGAGCGATGGGCTGGGCACCGCACACTTACACTTGAATAGGCTGTGTCCTATCTTCACACAAAGGGTTGCATACCCCCAAGTGGTTAATCTAGAGCTGTAGTAGGAAAGGCAGAATGCTTTGTGACTTCAAAAGGAAACTTCTAGAAGCTTTTCTCCCAATTTAAAGGCACTACTTGGTATTAATTCTGGACCTCAGTGACCTCCACTTCTGTATACGTCTGGACCTGTGGATTCTGTGGATTCTGTTCCATGAAGAAGGACTTCTGTGCTGCTGAAGGACTGCCACTCTGCTGGACTGTACTTTGCTGAACTTCTGCTTTGCTGTGCTGACCTGCTGCCTACTGCCCTCTTGCCTGTGTGAGAAGGGCTGGGTTTGCTTCTCTTGAATTCAGAACCCAGAGTGACTCCAAGGGCTAGTTGGCTGGCCTCCTGATCTGAAGCTTCAGAGACATAACAGGCGTCCAACAAATGTGCATCTGCTCCTGGACTCTGCCATCACTGGACACTTGGAAGTGTGCTTAAGGTGTTTTTCCAGCCTCTGTGAATCAAACAGAACCAAACCATCTCCTCTGCTACCTGGCACAACCCCAAGCAGAATGGGCGCATCTCCACTGCTACTTGGATTGGCCTATTCGCAAAGACTTGTATTGTCTCCACAGTCTGCATTGCCTTCGGAGCTGCCACTGTGCAATGCATCCTCGATAAAGGCCCTTGCATCTCTCGTTGATGGCAGCCTTTGAATATGACACCAGACTCCACATCCCAGTCTCATGGCTCTTCGAGACCGACACAACGTCCTAACTGAGCGCAGCATCCTTGATGCCAGACTTCGCGTCACATGACTTGTTGACAGGAACCTAAACACTGACGCATCTCAGACTCAATGCATCGCTTTAGCTCCGTGATGCATTTTAGGGGCAGATCGCATAATGCTCTGCAAACCAGGATTTAAGGTCATCTGTTCAGTGGCCCTAACTGGGTCCCTGCAACCAGCCCATGCTCTATCACAGTTGGCATGATCTTGTGACTTTGTCCCAGTCCAGCACGGCAACATATCCACACATCGCGCTATTAAACCTTTTAGTGAAATTTTCTCCAAAAACATCAAAATGTAATATCTCCAGGCCAACTAATTGGATTTCTTTAATCTTGGTCTTGTTTAATGTATTAAGAATTACTCTACTGTTCTCATACTGTTGTGGTCTTCTTTAGTGGTGTGTTTTACTGTTTTACTGTGTGAACAATGGTACAAATAGTTTACATATTGCCTATGAGCTAAGCCTGACTGCTTTGTGCCAAGCTACGGGGGTGAGTGCAGGTTAATTTATGACTTCACCCTAACACAATTTGTGACTGTTGCTTGAGAAGGGTTTTACCCCTCCCAATCAACCAACTACCCAATTTCTCACTTTCTTTCTTCCTTCTCAGTAGGTAATTTAGGGGGGCTTCTTCATTCAAACACCAGAACTTCTGAAAGCAATACATATATCTACAGTTTACTAAAATTGATAGGTTGTATATACAGGTTTAATAATCTGGGCTTGTTTTTCACACTAAGGATTATTTTTTGAGAAGTAATACTCATCTACATAGAAGGTGAAGAATGGCAAAATTAAAAAGAAATGCATATGTCACAATCTCACCCACTAGATTACAGAACTATCTCATGGTTACAGAGACTTTCTGTGGTTAACCTTGGGCATGCATTCTTGGCTGGAAACTATGTATGCATTTTAGAATGTGTAGGATTGAAGTGGGAAGTGGTTTCACCAGTGGTCCATTATTAGGGGGTCTCTACTTTCCTGTGAGCTTGGTGATATTATTCCAGATTATTACTATTGTTTTTTCTATATACATTTATATGGCTATTTTTGAAGATTGGTGATCTCCTGTTAGGACTTTACAGGCATAGGTAGGTCACAGGGATCAGTTTCACTCCACATCTGTTCTGTACACTTTTTAATGTTTTTTTTTATATTGGGGAGAAGGTTTGTAGCCCTCCTCCCAGAGAATTTGCTGGCCCCGGGGACAGCACTCTTTGTTGCAAGTGATTTTGTTATGGAGAGGGGGCATGCAGCCCTCCTCACAAGGCTCGAAATTCTCAGGGGACCTAATCCTTCTGGGTTGATATTCATTGAAAGAGGAGGAGGCATGCAGACACCTTCACCAATCCAATAATGGCCCTGAGGATGCCATCACCTAGGGACAAAGGTCGGTGCCCTGGTTTCACCCGGGTACCCACAAGACATACAGGCCCTCATTACAACCCTGGCGTCGGTGTTAATGCGGCAGTAAGACCGCCAACAGGCCAGCGGTAAAAAAAATGGAATTATGACCGCGGCGGAAACTGCCAACATAGACAGCCACTTTAACACTCCGACTGCCACGGTGGTACACACAAACAGCATGGCGGTCACCGCCAACAGACAGGCGGAAGACAATGTACCGCCCACACCATTATGAGAGGCCAATCTGCCATCTTTTCCGGGCAGATTCAACGCAAACAAAAACACGGCGGAAACTGGACTTAGAAGGGGAAACTCTCACCTCTACACACTCCACGAGGAACCAGGACACCATGGAGCCGGAACTCCAAATTCTACCTGCGATTGTCTTCCTGCTCCTCTACCAGGAGCGCGACCGACGGCGGCGACGACCAAGGTGAGTAATGCACCTACGACACGGGGGAGGGAAAAGAGAGTGACAGACACATGCAGCAACCCCTCCCTCACACACAACAACACACACACGAATACATGCTGAATCATTACATTTACACCCCCCAACACCCCCTGGAAGAACGCAAGGACAAAAGGAAATGAGGTGAACGATTGTAATCAGGAAAAATCCATTAGTCAAAAATATATATACACTATTAACAAATATGTACACCAAGAATTCAAGTCCATGTACTGCACCTACATAGTCCGTGGACCACTGGGCCCAAAATGCATGGGTGAGGCCCATACTCAATACCCGATCCAAACGGAGAGAACACTGCAGGGGCATCAGATCAAAATAAAACAGGCACCTCAGGGGGATGGGTAGGGGGGGCACCTCAGCCGGATAGCCACAGTCTCTCAAGTCTCTCGAGTGGGTGGTTTGCCCACTGATTTATCCTGGGGAGTGCAAAGCCACAGTCTCTCAAGTCTCTCCAGTGGGTGGTTTGCCCACTGCTTTATCCTGGGGAGTGCAAAGCCACAGTCTCACAAGTCTCTCCAGTGGGTGGTTTGTCCACTGCTTTATCCTAGGGAGTGCAAAGCCTCAGTCTCTCAAGTGGATAACAGTCTCCACTGGTTCTGGAGGGGGCTTTGTGCCCAGAGTGCTTCATCCTGCCAAGGACAGAGGTAGTGGATGTAATTCTCCACTGGTTCTGGAGGGGGCTTTGTGCCCAGAGTGCTTCATCCTGCCAAGGACAGAGGTACTGGATGTCATTCTCCACTGGTTCTGGAGGGGGCTTTGTGCCCAGAGTGCTTCATCCTGCCAAGGACAGAGGTAGTGAATGTCATTCTCCACTGGTTCTGGAGGGGGCTTTGTGCCCAGATTGCTTCATCCTGCCAAGGACAGAGGTAGTGGATCTGACACTCCACTGACGGTGGGGCAACATGGAAGCTGTCCAGGCCCCTGGAACTGACCACCAGCCTCGTAGGACTGACCACTGGGGATGGCAGCCATGTCTGCGGTGGTGCCACTGGCACAGGATGTGGCGTGGCTGCTGGCGGTGCTGGCGGCGGCCTCACTAGGGGCAGTGCTTGTGGTGCTCATTGGGCAGCGGTGCTGGTGTCCTGAGTGGTGGTGCTGGTGGGGGGCTCACTGAGCGTGCTGCTGGCGGCAGTGTCCTGAGCGGCAGTGCTGGTGGGGAGTTCACTGAGCGTGCTGCTGGTCGTGGTGTTCTGAGCAACGGTGCTGGTGGGATGCTCACTGCGTGTGCTGCTGGCTTACAAGGCCTATGCCCAATTGCTGCACACATGGAAGTCACAGGAGCCTGACTAGGTGTAGATGGCTCTTAACACTGGTGGGGTGGGGTGCCACATAGCCTGCCTCACGAAGGCACCTTGCCTACAAAACTCGCCCTGGCCTAGGGGAACCCCCAGCCCACCTCCCCCACCCAGACACCTCCAATGCGCGCTGAATCAGATGGATGTGACGGTACTCACCCCCTTGTGGCTGCTGTGATGCCCTCAAGCGCCCATCCAACTCCGGATACGCCACCGCCAGGATCCGGAACATCAGGGGGGTCATGGTGCGATGGGTACCTCTCCCACATTGGGAGATCATCCCCAGCTGGGCCTCCGCCATCTTCTTGCTCCAGCGGCCAATGTCCTCCCATCTTTTACGGCAGTGGGGGCTCTGTCTGTGGTGGACCCCCAGGGCCCGGACATCCTTCGCAATGGCCCGCCAAATATCCTTCTTCTGGTGGGCGCTGACCTACAGGAATAGTACAGGGGAAACGGAAAAACGATAACCGTCTGGACCGTCACAGTCATTGGCCCACGTTCCCACCCTTGCCCTGACGCACATACAATCACTTGAGCCATTGCCGCTTCCAGACTGAGGTCACAGCAGCACTTGCAGTGTAGGTCCTCTCCTGTCGAAGATCAGGTATCAAGTGAGTGAACAGAGAGAAAATGGTGGTCACGTCCACGGCGGTGCGTACCATCATGGCCGGCGTACATCGTCATTGGTTCCTGGGACCCATGGGGTCCAATGTTAACCAATGCAGGTTTGCGCCACGGTCTTCGACCACCTACCGCGACGGTGTACGACGCCAGCGCAGTTACCTCATATCCCCTTGTCCCACATTACAGGTCAGACAGCCGCCATTTCAGGGGGCCACATGGCATAAATTTTAAATGCGTCACACATATCTAGGCCTTGCATACACACTAAGACAGGCACATAGCGGATTGACAAATGTGTGCAATAAAGTTGTTTATTTCGTATCTCAGTGTTGGCTGACCCGCTGATCGCTGTTCTCGTCCATAGAGCACGTGCGCTGGGGCAGGTGAGGAGATGGCGGCATCCTCCAGTGTACAGACCGCTGGTGGACCTGTCGACAAAGGAAGAGCGACATGTAATAGTCACCTACAGACTTGGTCGTGCCACAGTCCAGGAACTGTGTGCCCAGTTCGAGCCAGACCTGATGTCAGCTATCTGCCATCCCACAGGAATCCCCCCTCTAGTCAGGTCCTGTCAGTACTCCATTTCCTGGCAAGTGGGTCCTTTCAAACAACAGTGGCCATTGCATCAGGCATGTCCCAGCCAATGTTCTCTAACGTGTTGTCCTGAGTGTTGTCTGCCCTGCTGAAACACATGCACAGCTACATCGTGTTCCCTCAGGTGGAGGATTTGCCTACAGTGAAAGGTGACTTCTATGCCCTGGGACATATCCCCAACATCATAGTTGCCATTGATGGGACACATGTGGCCTTGGTACTCCCCCACAGGAGTGAACAAGTGTACAGAAACCGGAAGAGATACCATTCAATGAATGTGTAGATGGTGTGTTTGGCTGACCAGACATCTCCAATGTGAATTCCAGGTTTCCTGGCTCATTGTATGGCGCTTACATTCTAAGGAATAGCAGCATCCCTTATGTGATGGGGCAACTCCAGAGGCACTGTGTGTGGCTATTAGGTGAGGACATGGACCCTATTCAGTGTGAATAAGTGTCTGGGTCTGGGGTTGTCCCTAATGGTTAATGTGTGTCTAACAGTTGTCCCTCAACATTTGCAGGTGACTCTGGCTACCCCAACCTGTCATGGCTACTGACCCTAGTGAGGAATCCCAGGACAAGGGCAGAGGAATGCTACAATGAGGCACATGGGTGAACTAGGAGGGTTATAGAGAGGACCTTCGGCCTCCTGAAGGCTAGGTTCAGGTGCCTCCATATGACAGGTGGTTCCCTATACTACTCACCAAAGAAGGTGTGCCAGATCATCGTGGTCTGCTGTATGCTGTACAACTTGGCTTTGCGACGACAGGTGCCTTTTCTGCAGGAGGATGGTCCTGAAGGAGGTGTTGTGGCAGTTGTGGAGCCTGTGGACAGTGAAGAAGAGGAGGCAGAAAAAGAGGACATAGACAACAGAAGCACCGTTATCCATCAATACTTCCAGTGAGACACAGGTAAGAAGACCTCACTGCCTCCTACATCTGATAAAATTGTTCGACCTCTCATCTGTCTGTCACTTTCACCCAGTGTATGGACCCTGATTTGCCACTTTCCCTTTCAATTTCACAGATGTGGGTCCCACTGTGTGACCTCTGCTATGTTACCTCATGGACTAGAGCTGTGTGACATAGGTATGTTGACAATACAATGGACATTGCTATTTCCCTCAGTTATTGCAAATACACAATTGTGAAAGCACAGACTGACTCCAGATTGTTTTGTGATTCAAGGGTGTTTATTTAAGTGATAAATAGTGGAGGGGGTTGTAAAATGGTCAGGGATGATGGTGAAGGAATGTCCATGGCAGAGTCCAGTCTATTTGTCTCACAGGTTCATTGTCCAAAGGGGCATAGGAAGTGGAGCTAGGGCAGTTTAAGGATGGACAGGGTGACAAAGTGGGACAGAAGGATGACAATCAGGGTGGTCTCACTTCTTGGCGGGGGTTGTGGCATTGTTCTCTGTCTTTGTCCTGGATCTCAGGGACCGGTTGTGGGGTGGTTCTCCATCTGCAGGGAGTGGGGTGCTGGTGTCGTGGTCCTGTGGCGGTGCCTCCTGTCCACTAGCGCCGGCAGATGTGGTGGGCAGTTCATCGTCCAGGCTGGTGTCAGGGGCCCCTTGTTGTGCCACAGTGTCCCTCCTGGTGTTCATGAGGTCCTTCAGCACCCCTACAATGGTGCCCAGGGTGGTATTGATAGATTTGAGTTCCTCCCTGAACCCCAAATACTGTTCCTCCTGCAGCTGCTGGGTCTCCTGAAACTTGGCCAGTACTGTTGCCATCGTCTCCTGGGAATGATGGTAGGCTCCCATGATGTTGGAGAGGGCCTCGTGGAGAGTGGGTTCCCTGGGCCTGTCCTCCCCCGTCGCACAGCAGCCCTCCAAGTTCCCCAGTTTTCCTGGGCCTCAGTCCCCTGAACCGTGTGCCCATTACGACTGACCCCAGGTCCCTGCTGTTCATGGGGTGGTGGGTTAGCCTGGGTTCCCTGTAGTGGTGGACACACTGCTGCTTGACGTGTCCTGGGGACAGAGGTATGGGCTCGCTGGGTGGGTGCTGTGCAGGTGTTTCCTGAGGGGGGAGGCTCTGTGGTGGCCTGTGACTGTGTGAGGAAAACCGACTGTCCCGAGGTCCCAGGTGGGCCGGGCTGGGCATCTAGATCCAGTTGAACAGAGCTGTTGTCATCACTGTGGGCCTCTTCTGTGGGGGGAGTGGAAATGTCTGGAACCTCCTGTCCGGTGACGTTGGGTAGGGGTCCTGCAGGGGTGTAAAGGCATGATTATTGCATCTGTGTGTGCCATGGTGTGCAATGGGTGGGTGACCCTGTACCCCAGTGCTTCCGTTCCTGTGTAGGCCCTTGTATGATAATTGTTTAGGGGTCTGTGTGGGTATGTGTATTGGACATGCATTGGTAATGGGTGTCCATGCTTTGTTGTTGCATGCAGGGCTTGGTGTTGGGATGTGTGGTTTGTGATAGTGGGACATATGTGAGGAGTTGGAGTGATGGGGGTGAGGGCGAGGGTGGGGGTATGGAATAGCATGCAGGTAGGGTGGGGGGTGAAGAAGTTAAAGATTTAACTTACCAGAGTCCATTCCTCCAGCTACTCCTGCAAGGCCCTCAGGATGCAGTATAGCCAAGACCTGCTTCTCCCATGTTGTTAGTTGTGGGGGAAGAGGTGGGGGTCTGACGCCAGTCCTCTGAACCGCAATGTGGTGTCTTGAGACCACGGAACGCACCTTCCCCCGTAGGACTTTCCACCTCTTCCTGATGTCATCCCGTGTTCTTGGGTGCTGTCCCACTGCGTTTACCCTGTCCACGATTCTGCGCCTTAGCTCCATCTTCCTAGCTATGGTGGTGTGCTGCACCTGTGATCCGGATGATTTCCTCCACCATGACCCTGAGCCCCTCCTCAGAAAACCTGGGGTGTCTTTGCGGTGCCATGGGGTGGTGCGGTGATGTGTGAGGTGGTGTGTGTTGTGATGTGTGGATTGATGTTTAGGGGTGTGTGGTGTTTTGTGCGTGGATGTCTATGTGTGATGTTGGTGTGTGCCTGTGGATGCTGGTGTGGTCTTTGCTTTGCTGTCTCTCTGGCCTTCTGAAAATTTTTGGGTAGTAAGGGTTTGTGGGTAATGTGGGTGTTTGTTTTATATTGTATTGTGTGCGTGGGAGTGGTTTGTGTATGTGTATCAGGTGTGTGTATTTCGATTTGTCCAATGTGGTAGTGTTTTGTAAATGTGTGTGTATTTTGAGCGCGGCGGTGTGTACCGCCAATGGAATACCGCGGTTGAAAGACCTCCGCGTGGATTCGTGGGTTGTGATAGTGTGGGCGTATTCCTGTTGGTGTGACAGTGGAGGTTTTGTTATTGCCACTTTATCACTGACCTTTGGTGTGGGGGACTTGTGTGGGTGTCTAGATTTTGGCGGGTTCTGAGCTGTGGGTCGTAATAGCTGTATGATCACAGGTGCAGCACACCTCCATTGCTAGGAAGATGGAGCTATGGCAGAGAATTTTCGACAGGGTCAACGCTTTGGGACAGCATCCAAGAACACGGGATGACATCAGGAAGAGGCGGAACGACCTACGGGGGAAGGTTTGTTCCGTGGTATCCAGACACCAGGTAGCCGTACAGAGGACTTGCGGTGGACCCCCACCTTCTCCCCCACAACTAACAACATGGGAGGAGCAAGTCTTGGCAATTATGCATCCTGAGGGCCTCGCAGGAGTAGCAGGAGGAATGGACTCTGGTAAGTCAAATCTTTATTACTATATCCCCCCCACCCAGCCTGCATGCCATCACATACTCCCATCCTCAACCTCACCCTCACTCCCATCACTCCACCATCTCCCACACACCCCACCATCACGCCCCACCACTCCCAAAACCAAGCCCTGCATGCAACAACAATGCATGGACACCCATCACTGACATGCAGAGACACCCATCACCAAAGCATGTCCAAGAGAGAGACTCACTCAGGGCACACAATCACCACTCACACAAGGGCCAAGGCGATAGTGCAAGCACAGTAATAGAGGGAAATACACCCATTGCACAAGATGGCCCACACAGATAAAATAACAATGCATTTTCACCCCAACAGGACCCCTAGAAAGTGGCATACCACCGGGCCCCTGACACTAGCCCAACCAATGAACATCCTTCCACCTCCACCGTGGAGCAGTTGGACAAACTGGTGGATGGGGTCCTCCCCGAGTACACGCTACTCTACGGTCCTCCAGACAAACAGGTGAGTACACTGTGAGCATGATGCGTGGGAAATGCCTGTTTTGAGTGGTGTGGATGGAAGATACATGTGGGTGGGGGCTGAGGCCTGCATGTGAGGATGGTGAGTGTATGTGCGTCAGGCATGGGTGGGAACTGGTGGGCAATGAGTATGATGGTCCGGACGGGAGACTAATTTCCTTTCATCCTGTACCTTTCCTCTAGGTCAGTGCCCACCAGAAGAAGGGTATTTGGTGTGCCATTGCCAAGGAAGTGCGGACCCTCTAGGTCTATCATAGACGGAGCACCCACTGCCGCAAGAGATGGGAGGACCTGTGCCACTGGAACAAGAAGACAGCAGAGGCCCAGCTGGGGCTGGCCTCCCAAAATGGAAGGGGTGCCTGTCGCACCATGACCCCCCTGATGTTCCGGATCCTGGCGGTGGCATATCCGGAGTTGGATGGGTGCTTGAGGCCATCACAGCAGCCACAAGGGGGTGAGTACAGTGTCATTAAGCTGACTCTGCACGCTCTATGAAGTTTCTGGGTGGGGGATGTGGTCTGTGTGGTCTGTGGGTTCCCCTAGGCCAGGGCAAACTTGGTAGGGTAAATCCCTTGTTGGGCAGTCTCTGAGGCACTCCAACCCCAATAGTGTTAGTGGGCATCTATAACTAGGCAGGCTCCTGTGGGTTCCAGGGGTGCAGCAAATGGTGTTAGGCATAGTACCCCATGGGCTGGTCCTACTAACTGCTTGTGCATGGCCTACTGCATAGGGCTGCTCCCTGTGTGTTGTGTCCGCCAACGGTAGTGGTGTTGCTGGCATTGACCATGTGTGTCCTCTGTCTTTCCCCCCCTTCTTGTTTTTTCACCCTGTCCTTGTGTGCATTAGCATCATTTGGCGGAGGAGCACAGGCACCGGCAACGGAGAGAGCTGCATCCCACATGGGCCTGGAGGGTGAATCTACGGAGTCTGAAGGCACCAGTGGGACGGAGGGCAAGAGGAGCTCCACGACGGGGACAGGAAGGGACACCAGCGACAGCGACTCCTCCTCTGAAGGAAGCTCCCGGGCGGTGGTGGGCACCTCTGTGCCCACCGCAACAACAGATAGAGCTGCCACCTCATCGTGTTTCCCGTGCCCGCTCTCCCAGGATGGTGGGCATCTCCTTCGCCCCAGGCACCTCAGGCCCTGTCCCAGTCAGCTCTGCTGCCCTCAGTGAGGAGGCTATTGACCTCCTGAGATCCCTCACTGTTGGGCAGTCAACCATTCTGAATGCCATCCAGGGTGTCGAGAGGCATTTGCAGCAAACAAATGCATACCTGGAGGGCATTCATTCTGGCGTGGCGGCCCAACAGAGAGCATTTCAGGCTCTGGCCACAGCACTGATGGCAGCCATTGTCTCTGTGTCCATCCTCTCCCCTCCAACTTCCACTACCCAGACCCAATCCCTTCTACCTTAGCCTATCCCAAGCACACCATCGGACCAGCATGCACACACATCAACACACAAAAGTGGCTCAGGCAAACATAAGCACCACACATCCCACAGACACTTACACAAGCACCATACCCATGCAGACACACCAACATCCACTGCCTCCACTGTGTCCCCCTCCTCCACATCCTGCATCTCCCTCCCAGTCTCGTCTCCACTCACACCTGCATGCACTACATCCTCAGACACTACCTCCATCACCAGCACGCCCATTACTACACACCGCTCACGTACAATCACCACACCCACTACCATTCACATGTCCCCTTTGTCCTCTCCCATTGTGCCTGTGAGCCCTCCTCCCAAAGTACACAAATGCAGGCACACACCCACTCAACAGCCATCCACCTCACAACAGCCTTCAACCCATGCACCTTCACTCAAACTCAGCAGACGTACACCTCCTACAACCACTACCTCTTCCTCCACTCCCACACCCTTTTCCTAGCTAACTTTGACCTCTTCCCTACACCTCCGCCCGTCCTTCCCCTAGGACCAGGATGTCTAGATCCCAGCCCAGCACCTCAGCCACAAAATCTACATCCGCTGTGGTCCCTGCTACTCCAGTACGGTCTAAGGGGGCACCCGTCAGAGCTGCCAGTGTGCCAACAACAGAAAAGAAGGACCACCCTATTCCACCACCTGCAAAGGTAAAAAAGGGGCCGACTTCCAGCAGGGGACAGTCACACCGCCCACCCAGCAAGGCCTCGCCCAAACACCGAGTGGATAGTGCCAAGGTCCCTGCAGCGACTGTCAAGATGGGGAAGGGCCACAAGCCAAAGGGCACATCACCTCTGGGCACGATGTCTCCTGGTGAGTGGCTGGTGACAAGTATATCATCAGGGATGGCAACCACATGCACCACAGTCACCACCGTCGCTCCGACTGCCACCTGCACCGGCGCTGCCACAACGTCAGTCTGCAGCATTCTCCCCAAGGATCAGCCATCCGAGGCTGCCGGAGACGGTATGGTGTCTCCATCCACGCAACAGTCACTTGCACCACAGCTAGCACTGGCAGCATCTCCGCCGCAGCCACCGCCATCTGCACCACCATCAGTACCGCCACGTGCACAGCCGATGCCACTCTGTCGGACGTCAGCCCCATCCCCAGTGTGCAGCGTCAGAGTCTGCAGGTGACGTCCTGGACCCTGGACATGCCACTTGGGACATCACCTCCAGCACTGACACGAACCAGCAATTGGCAGCCTAAGTTGCCGCAGGATGGAGTGTGGGTCTGCCTCCATGGAGTATCATGCTACCTGTTCCAGGTACATCACTTGGCTGAGACACCCAGGTGAGACAAAGTCAACTGCCACACCCCAGATGCAGCATCACTGAGCACAAAGCCCTCTCCAGAACCAGTGGAGAACAGCATCCACTAACCCAGTCCTTGGCAGGATGAAGCACTCTGGGCACAAAGCCCCCTCCAGAACCAGTGGAGAAAAGCATCCACTAACCCAGTCCTTGGCAGGATGAAGCACTCTGGGCACAAAGCCAATGGAGAAGCCATCCACTAGAGAGACTGTGGCTTTGCACTCCCCAGGACCAAGCAGTGGGCAAACCACCCACTTGAGAGACTGTGGCTTTGCACTCCCCAGGAGGAGGCAGTGGGCAAACCACCCACTTGAGAGACTTGAGAGACTGTGGCTTTACACTCCCCAGGACCAAGCAGTGGGCAAACCACCCACTTGAGAGACTTGAAAGACTGTGGCTTTGCACTCCCCAGGACCATGCAGTGGGCATGGAGCCCCCTAGAGGAGCATTGGCGTCGTACCATCATCCGGCTGAGGTGCCCCCCTCCCCTTCCCTCTGAGGTGCCTGTTTTTTTTTCAACCTGATGCCCCTGTAGTGTTCTCTCCGTTTTGAGGCAGGTGTCATGTATGGGTTTTGCCCATGCTTTTTGGGACCACTGGTGCACGGACATTACATGGGACAGTGTACGGACTTGTGTACTTGCTGTAAATATTTGTGTATACTGATTATTTGCTGTTCTCTTGGGCTATCTAATTGTTAGAATATTACACTAGTTAAACTAATTTCGTTTTGTCCTTGCGTTCTTCCAGGGGGCGATGGGATGTATCTGCGATGTTATTGGATATGTCTGTGCGTGTGTTGTTTGGGTGGGGTGTGGGGGGGTGTTGCATTTTGCGTGTGTGTGTCACTCTCTTTACCCTCCTCCCCTCCCCTGTGTGCTAGGTGCAGTACTCACCGTCGTCGTCGCCGCCACCGCCTTCTTTCCACTTCGTGGTGGCCCAGCAACATGGGTAGGATCTGCAATTCGAGCTCCATGGCGTCCTAGTTCTTCCTTGATTGTCGAGAGGTGAGTGGTTTCACTTCTGTGTACTGTTTTCGCCGTGCTTTGATGGCGTTGGTACCACCCCGGAAAAGCTGGTGGATTGTTGCCTTGTAATAGTGTGGGCGGTACATTGTCTTCCACCTGTCTGTTGGCGGTTACCGCTGCGGTGTTTGTTGCTTCCGCCGTGGCGGTCGGACTATTCTGTGTTGGCGGTTTCCGCCATGGTCGTGATTCAATTTTTTTAACCGCCTTCGTGTTAGCGGTATTACCGACACTTTAACACTGACCGCCGGGGTTGTAATGAGGGTCATAGTGTACACAGGCACAAATGGCATCTTTGTATCAACCATTCATCCGGTCTCCTTTATACCTATAATGAAATATCAGTTGCAGAAATATTATGAACTCTAGTGCAAGTATATTTGTGCATAGTATGAGCTGGATTGTTAAGCCCACATAAGATGTGAACAGATAACTGACAAATAGATGAAAGAGGAACAGCTGTAGTGATAGAACCAATCATTTAGTAAGATGTTTTACAGCAGAGAAGGAAGATTATATGATGGTCTTAGCATACTCTATGGGAACCCCTCTGCTGGTCTTACTTGAACACAGTGGCACAAGATCAGACCCAAGATCTTGAGATCCGTTGGCATGGTGACAAAATCTCCTCTTTGTTCTTCTTTCTGTATGTGTTGTTTGGATGCCACAAACCTGCAGAGATCGGGAGGGGTCTATCCTTATCACATGTTTGAAAGATAGAGGGACTTTGTTGCTTTGTTGAGATAATATTACATCCTCCACAAATATAGTTCATTTAGGAGAGATACATTATTGTCACAACCTGAATCAAAGGTGATTTTTCAGTCAAGCACCAGACATTACCATCATGTGTAATGTCTATTTCTTATATGATGTAATCACTGTTACTTTAAAAGTGATTGTTGGTGATCTCTGTGCATCGTGCTTGACCCTCTACTGCACATGTCCCATCCTGCTGCACCTGTAGTGGTGCTAATTCCTCCTCTTATTCAGAATGGACCTCAGGGTCCATGCTGTGCAGGCCCTTCCTCATGGCTAAGTTGTGGATAATGGCATCTGGCAAGGATCGTGTATGCAACACATCTCTGGCCTGTAAAGCAGTGCTCCACCAGGCTTGTGAAGACATCGGAGCCTAGACTTCAGTATGCCAAATGTAGATTCAATGATTGATCATGTTGTCTTATGTGCCCTGTTGTACTGCCTTTCACTTCTTGGATTCAAGAATATTGTCAGTATCCAAGGGTGCGAGGTATATGCACTGTCTCCTTTAATGCTATGAGAAACCATTAGGTCACATTACAGACACACTTATGGGCACTGTATGAATTGAGTTTGCTATTCTCTTACCAAGTAATAAGCAATCACCAAAGTCACCCTGAGGGAGACGGTTATGTATTCTACTGTGGTAGAACTTAAAGAAATCATGTGTGGGGCCTGGAAGTCTGCCTACAAGGTCAGTTATGATGGCACATTGTGTGAATGCGTGCTTTTACTATTTCTATATTAAATTAATTAGCACAGGAGGCCTATCTCAATATGTATGGCCTCAACTCAGCCAATTACATTAGGAAACTATGCTACCCTGTAATACATTTGTGTGGTCTGTTGCTAATACTGGGGCATATTTGGTAAACATGAATATTTGTTCACATGCTAACCATGATGACCAGAAACCTGTGAAAGAACTTTGAAGGTTCATTTTGTGACACTCCTGCTGCCACTGCTGTGACTCCCTGGTGACTGCCTGAAGCCAAAAGGTGTAGACAACACTATACCTGCATGTGTGGTGGCATGGCATTGCTTCTAATTGTTGAGGTCTGTAGCTGAGGTTATAATTCAGCAATTAATTCCAGGATTACCTCACTACTGAGTCTGTACTTCTCAAATATCTCATCCTCAGTCTGTTCAAACTGCGTGAACCACTCCTGAAATATCCTCACCTGTCTCTGCCTCCATCTCTGCCTACTAGCCAAAATCTTTATCCTCCTCACTAAGACATACAAAGCTGCCATTCTGAATGAGCCAGATGCATTTTGGGTGTTTTTTTGAGTTTGCACCTGGCTAACACCAGGGCCACATTGATGGTAATTGCATTTTCTAAATGGCAATTTTGCAATGAGTAAATCCTTTGTACATAGTGTTAGCGATTTGCTATTTAGAAATCCCAATTTGGTATTTCCTATTTAGCGATTTCCCAAATGTGATTTCTACTAGATAGAAATTGCATTTTGCACCACCACAAATGCCTTTCATACATAACGAAATGGCATTTTGCATTTCCTAGTGGCCTGAATTTGCGAATCGCATCATTGAGATTGAAAAATGTCTTAATCCATATGGCCCCTAGTACTGTTTCAACTCAAAGATATTGCAAAGGTAACATAAGTCTCATTGCCTACACTTCTGCATCATAATAAGCATACCATCATTAAACAGGAAGCAGCTGCTTGTGCTTATGCACATGATCATTTCAGATCCTATATTTGAGGAACATCTTTTATCACCCATTGTGACCATAAACCACTTGTTAAAATGTTAGCAACAGGAGATATGGTTTTGCAAAGTTGGCACTATTTCTTTGAGAATGCAAGATATTCTCTACACAATTGTGTAAACACCTGGGAAGTAGAATGCTTGTCTAGAATGCATGTTCATTTAGACAAATGTGAAAATGAGGAATGAATTTACCTCCAGGTGTTATTCATTCATAATTTCAGGTTTCGTGCTAAAACAAGAATGATTGATAAAAGGAGGATGAAATTGACAGTGTGCCACAACCTGTTATGGAGTTCTTGAGTAGGGTTGGCCAAATGATGATTCATTTCCTCATTTCCTCCCTTGTAGTATACTCAATGTTATAGCGGAGCTATTCCCTGAGGGCCATTTTGGAACTGTTAGAACAAAATCTACTGTTATGAATTTGCTTTGGCAGCCTGGTGTTGAATCAGCTATTGGAAGATTTGTAAGGGATTGTAAAATGTGTTTAAGGATGGAGAAGCCCTTACATACTGAGGCCTCCATTGTCTAAAGATATACTGTAACTCCTAAGGTTCTTTGGCAGTCAGCTGTTATCAATATAATAGGTGGTCCCATTGATGTTCCCCAGAAATATGTTTTGGTATTAATGGGTACATTCTCTCCCTGCTCAGTGGTGAAGGGGGTGGATAAAGCGGATACCAATTAAGTTGTAGAATTTCTTGATCATATTTTTATCTGAAAGTATTGCAGCACACCTTGTAAGTGATAATGATATGTGAATTTTATCTGGGAAGTTTAAATCATACTTTGAAAGACTGGGTATAAGACATAGAACAACCTCATCGTACAGTTCTAGTGACAATGAAATCATGTAAATGTCAGTCATCAAAATACCTATACAATCTGTGATCAGTAGTAATAAATATTGGATCACAGAACTTGGTAAAATGGTTTGGCCTTATTGTGTCACTAGAAATGATGTCACAAGAATGTGACCTGTTGTTGTTCTGAGGGGAAGGAATGCTAGATCCAATGCAATCTGGGTTGGTTGTTTCATACAAGGGTAGAACAATAGTCTTTGAAGGATGTTGATAGCAAAATGTTGGAGAAACATAGCAGAAGTAAAGAATATTAAAGTATGTTGACATCAAAGTAGTGATTGGGAGTAAAGTAAAGTCTGTAAGGGTGAATTCCAATTTATCCTCCTGAGGAAATGTTTGAAATTTTACATAATGCACTTAGGTTAAGGAATGATAAATATGGAATTTAAATTAAGTGTCTAAAGGATCTAATGCTTTTTGGAGAGGTATGGGTGAAAAAGGAAGTATGGGTAATTATGGTTGTCTACAGGATGAATGGGTACAAGACATCCTCAGGACATCCCTTCCTAATTGTGACTCGCAATCTCTATTTTGCAAGTCGGTACCTGGATACCGACTCACCAAATTGGGATGATGCATTATACAAGGCCATTTTGCGGTCACAAATGTCGATTTTTGCCTTTTGCAATCGCAAAATCGTGTCGTAAATCTGGCACCAGCTGTTATATTTGTGTCCTTAGCTGAATGACTTGACACTTTTACAGTTCTTAGAAAGGTCAGACAACACCTGTGACAGTATCAGAGATGACAATGATTCTGCACAAAAATAGATATGTGGCAACTCCCGTTTCTAAGATGGTGTCTGGGCCTACTCAAAATGGAGTCAGGCCTTATGTGCTTCACATCAGTTTTGAAAGCACTCTGAGCTGGGAATGTATGTTCTTCATCTCGAGTGAATGCCCCCTGTGATGGTTCCAAGGCTACCAATCATAGCCTGAAAAAGATAGAAGAAAGACTCAAATACATGTTGATGTATTTTTTATTGAGACTTTATTAAAAGCAAGTTATGACAATCACTTTTATTAAACATTGCAAAATGTGAATTTCTATAACATACATTTGATTATACTTATTGATTACATTTTGGCAAAGATAATATGTCTGTTTTATGTAAAAATTTGTTGACCTCCTCATAAAGCCAACAGGTCCACGTTTTATATTATGATGTTCTGACTGTTTGACAAAGTCAATAGATCTGTCTTACTTCTAATAACATCTCCTTATATTGTAATATCACGAAGTCAGTCGTGCACGCCGATGGTTTTTGGACCTGGGCCCTGGGCCCAATTCCCCACAGCTGAATTTGGGCACTGCACATGACCAAAGATTTACGTATGGTAATAAAAGATTTCTTTACATTAAGAAAGTTCTAGAAATTCACTGAAAAAACAAAGGTTAAAGTGGGGTTACAGTTAGGTAAGGCAACAATACCTTGCTTTGTATTTTAAAAAAAACTTAGAAATGTACTGAAAACCAGATCTTAAAGAACATTATTGCTAGGTGAAAATGTTGAAATTCACCAGTTATAGTTATTTCAAATAACTATAATAATTAGTGCCCTAAAGTAACCATAATGTATGCCCTAGACATTCACTGCATATGACCTCACATATTACAGCATTCAGAAAATTTTCTATCACATCATGAATAAATGACTGCCACATCTGAAATTACAACAGTGATGATAACACTGTGCATGGTGGGGGTGCAAGTAGTAGTTATTTTAGCACTAGTTATTGTTACTGAAATAATTATAACCGGTGAATTTCAGTGTTTTTTGTTTAAAACGGTATGTTTGAACAGGCATTTTTTCAACTAACTATAAAGTCCCTTTAACCTTTTTTCAGTGAATATATATATATATATATATATATATATATATATATATATATATATATATATGCACATCAATCTATCTATCTATCTGTATATGAAAAATGAAAAATAAAATGATACCAAGCTATCATTATACATATCTATCTATCTATCTATCTATGAAAAATGAAAAATAAAATGATACCAAGCTATCATTTTATTTTTCATCAGCTGGCTCATTCAGGGGCACGACACCCCTCCACCACTGTGGAGGAGCAGCCCCTGCTTCTTTGTTTGGTGGAGGTGTGGTCATATTCCTCCGTATGAAGAACTCATCTCCAAAAACAGAGGAAAACATGCTTGGGGAGACTTTTATTAGCTGTGCATTATCCTGGGGAAAGGGGGGAAGACGTTGCATACCACTTATGTATATGGGGGGAGCAAATGAATTGGGCTTCTAAGCCATTTTACATACTTGTAGTTTTTAAGAGAGTACACAATCTCTGGTCTCAGCAGCAAATTCAAGAAAGAACACTCTTGTCACAGTCATTACATGAGATGTTGACAAACACCTCCATCAAGGATCACAGATAACATTTTATGGTGAAAATGCAGAAAAAAACACTTGCTTTGCTTGGGTAATGCACAAGGACAGCTGGGGGTGCCTCAAGGCTGTGGCAGTCCCAGTCGGTTCCTCGCCTCCTGTGGGAGCCCACATTGCAGCCACATGCAGGGAGCTGCTGGAAATGCAGCTCCCTGTGTGCAGGAGCAATGCGTTCATCTCTTTCCCTGACTGTCTGCATGTCTGCTAGCAGGGAAGGAGATGAAAACACTGTTTCCAGCAACCAGGAGCATTTTGACAGCCCCCGCTTGCTGGAAGTGGAGTGTTTGCTTTTGCTTGTTGGGAGCTGTCACATCTGCTGCCAAGCAAAAGCAAACAGCTATCTTCCAAGAGGGCGCCTATGGAGATACCAGGGGCTGGCTGTGGTGGGTGTCAGTCACCAGGGCCATAAAGGGCTACAGGAGAGGTGGTCCCCTTCCTTTGATGTGCATGGGCGGGCCTCAGGGAGGTGGCTGTACATGGCACGGGAGGGGGGCAGTCTAGCGCCCTCCAGCTTCTTACCAAAGTAAATGCCCCTAGAGAGGTGGTGGTCCCCGGAGCTGGAGGTTCATGAAGACCCCTCCTGCATTCTCAATTTCACCCTGGGGAGACGGCGGTCCCTGGGGCTTCTAAAAACTCCAGGACAGTTATCATTGCAGCCCCCTCCTTTTTTTTTAAACAGCTCCAGGGAGTTTGTGGTCCCTGTGGGTCGTGTGGTAACCCCCTACACATTGATTTGAATTATCCCATGGGAGGTGGTGGTCCATGAAAAAGCCCTTAAAGGGGGGCACTATAAGCCCCCTTCCATTTTTTGAATGAACAGTGCCTTCCCCGAGGCCTGGCCCACCCAGGGGCTTCATTAAAAACAAGTGTGGGAGACTGTGCTTGTTTTGTTTTTTAATTCAGGGCAATATTCACACATTTCAACATAAATTTAAAACAAAATGTTTTTTTGCCCTGGAAGGATCCCAGGGGACCTCAGGACCAAGGCTGCCAACATTTCCTAGTTGATGTGTTGGCAGCCAATCAGATCTCTGCACAAGATCGGGAGTATTTGCAAAGTTGCCTATCTATCTATCTATCTATCTATCTATCTATCTATCTATCTATCTATCTATCTATCTATCTATCTATCATGCATCCATCCCCCTGCAGGCAGCTAACCCCACACCTTTCACAACCCTTGGCTGTGCTGGGTGCATATTGGGCACATGGCTTGGCCTGCTGCTAGGTCCTGCACCTAATCCCCTACTGTTGTGGGGTTGGGTGGTTGGAAACAGGGTCTGGCAGTGGGCACCCATGGCAGACTATGTGATTTTATAAAGGGTGACCTGCTGACTTTGTCAAATGGTCAGAACACCAAAATATAAGAGGTGGGCCTCTCAGAGGCTTGGGGATAAGGGACGCACGACCCTTCCCCTTTAAAATAGAAAATGCCAACCCCAGGCCCTGGGGCATCTCTGGGTATTTCTTTTAAAGAGAGGCAGAGCAAGTTCTTTTTAAAAAAAAAACTATTACTGTGGATTTTCATGTCCACCACCAATTCACAGTGCAAATTAAAAAAAATAAAGAATTCTTGGTCCTGGGAGGCCTATCAGAGACACCCAACTCAGGCCTAGAAGGGCCAAGTTATCCTTATCCTACCCCACTATATGTTTTTTGCCTAGGTCTGAGTCCCAAGTCCTGAAATGGTCTCCACATCTTTGTTGATGGAGTGGCAGTCAATCAGATCTTATCTCTAGATCTGTTGGTTCCATGGATGCTCCGTAGTATTAAATAGACAAATGTTTTGGGCTATAATTTCTCCAAAACTACTGAACAGATTTATACCAAATGACAAAAAAGGAACATTTCTTGGACAGGTTTTACCTCTGCTAAATTTGGTATAATTCAATTCTGCAGTTTTTGCATTATCTCTATTCAATTTTCCTATGGAAAAATGAAAGGGGAAATTGTGAAAAGTTATAGGCACACCAAAAAATACTGGTCGCTGGAGGTTGGGCCCAGGACCTGACCCCAAGCCTAGCCCTATGGCCGATCCCACACCACACATGACCAAAGAAGTTGGCCTTCTATGCGGTTGAGTGGGATTTTTTTTGAATGAGTACTCTGATTGGGCAGCCACAACTTTAACAGAAATGTTGAGGCACACATTATAGCAGTCAGTTACTTGGTCCCCTCTCTTGAAACCGTTTTGAAAGTTCAGGAGTAACAACTTTCAGGATTTACAGCATCCATGAGGGAGCACAAAAAGCTGATATTGTTAGTTAACTCAAAATGCTGCTGCTAGATTTGCTGCAAATCCAAGTGCAAGAAACTCAGGAACTACGACAGGCTCTCTGTCCCATATTTATACTTTTTGACGCAAAACTGCGCTAACGCAGTTTTGCGCCCAAAAAATTAGCGACGGCTAACGCCATTCTGAAGCGCCATTCGGGCGCCGTATTTATTGAATGGCGTTAGCTGGCGTTAGCCCACCGGCGCTGCCAGGTGTGCGTGAAAAAAAACCACGTACAACAGGCAGCGCCGGCGTAGGGAAAAATGGCGTTTGGGCGTCCAAAAATGGGGCAAGTCAGGCTGAGGCAAAAAAATCGTCTTAACCCAATTTGCGCAATTTTTTTACGACGCCCATCCCCCATTGAAATGACTCCTGTCTTAGCAAAGACAGGAGTCATGCCCCCTTGCCCAATGGCCATGCCCAGGGGACTTCTGTCCCCTGGGCATGGTCATTGGGCATAGTGGCATGTAGGGGGGCACAAATCAGGCCCCCCTATGCCACAAAAAAAATATAAAAAAATACTTACCTGGACTTACGTTAATGTCCCTGGGGTGGGTCCCTCCATCCTTGGGTGTCCTCCTGGGGTGGGCAAGGGTGGCAGGGGTTGTCCCTGGGGGCAGGGGAGGGCACCTCTGGGCTCATTCTGAGCCCACAGGTCCCTTAACGCCTGCCTTGGCCCAGGCGCTAAAATCCGGCGCAAATGCGGGTTTTTTAGACCCGCCCACTCCCGGGCGTCATTTTTGCCCGGGAGTATAAATGCGACGCAATAGCATCGGAGTAATTTTTTCAGACGGGAACGCCTACCTTGCATATCATTAACGCAAGGAAGGTGTTCACGCAAAAAAATGACGCTAATTCCATGAACTTTGGCGCTAGACGCGTCTAACGCCAAAGTATAAATATGGAGTTAGTTTTGCGTCGAATTTGCGTCGAAAAAAACGACGCAAATTCGGCGCAAACGGAGTATAAATATGCCCCTCTGTGTCTGCTTTACCATACCTCAAAGTCCATTTCTCCCTGACCTACTATCAAATGCCCAGGCCGTCATCTTTGTCAACAGGCCCTGTAGGTCACACCTACTTGTTGATGGAAATTGCATCTCTTTGTCAGATGACTTTTCAGCCATTAGCAACTCCAAATGGAAGCAATTCCTGACACTCTGCCCCCTCTTGCAGCACCATGGTAACAAATACGGACTCATGGAACCACATGGATGGTGCTGATGATGGATGGCTCCACAAGAGACTTCATGGACCCTGGAAATCTTGAACTGTTCCTGGACTCACTGTGTGACCCTGCCATGAACAATGCTGCAAAGAACGCACTGACCCCCCACTTCCCAAAAAGACTGTCTACCCCATGGAAGACAAGGGGGCCAGATTTAAGAAAAGTGGCACTGCACCCAGTGCAGCGCTGCATTTCTTGCACCCCTTAGCACCCCTTAACGCCATCATGTGTGTGCCATATCTAAGATATGGCACACCATGGTGGTAGTTATGGAACGAGCGTCAGAATTTTTGATGCTAGTTCTGAGCTCTGTAGGATTAGCATCAACTATTTTGAAGCAAATCCTGCAAAGTCCATTGAGGCCAATTTTAAACAATTGTGTGCCTTTTAACATCTGCTCTGAGCAGGCATTAAAGTGCCGAAAAAAATGATGGAAAGAAATCTCTTAGATTTGTGTGCACCATTTTTTCAGCCCCCTTATGGGGGAACACCCTTTTGCATACATTATGCCTGGCACAAGCATAATGTAGCGCAAAGTGTTACAAAGTTTTGCAATGCATGCATTGCACCACTTTGCTAATTTGGAGCAGTGATTTTGGCCTCATTGGGCCACATTCGCAAAAAAGAACATGACGCTAATGTGGTGCAATGAGGCACTAGGGGCTCTTAAATATGCCCCTAAGTATTAACCCAGTCACATCTGCACTTGTAGACCACTATGGAGGAGGTCTGATTGAGAGGGCCTCCATCAAATTGTAGATGAGCTTCACAAGGACAGACACAAATCCAGATCACTATGAAGCAGGGGGAACCAGCTGCTAATAACAACAGAGAGACTAAATCATATCCTTTTCACTGTGATGACTCTTTTTCTTTTTCTCTGGCTCTTGATGCTACCATTTCCTATACCCCTTCTGCTCCTCCCTTTTTGGCCTATACCTGCCATTGTCCTCTGGATCTCACTTGTGCATGCCCTGCTGGGGTGGCCCATCTGCCACACTGATGCATCTTCAGTTATGAGAGGCCATGGCCCCATGCTTCTCCTTCCCTCCTGGGCGATGGGCAGTCCCACCTTCGACTACATGCAGGGGGACATATCCCTGCTCTTTTGCTGCACCCTGAACACATAATGCACATGTAGCTCCCTACTTAACTAACCTGTGTTTTCTCACCCCTTTTCACCCTCACCTTGCGATGCTGCCCCCATTGGGGTGTCTGATGGCACTAGCAGGGGTGACCCCCGTCTCCTTTGCACACTCTTTGCCACCATACATCTGGGGGCATGGAAGGGGGTCCCAACACATGCCACCGGTGCAGTCCCTAGCCCAGCTCCACTCTATTATCCCAAGATCCCCATAAGGTTTTTCCTACCCCCAGTTACTTTCTTCCCTTAGAACCCTACCCACCCAGCCCACCTATTACAACGGAGACTTACAATCCAACACCCCTATAGAATATGTCCTAACTCCACCACTCATTTCTGCACATGTATAATTGCCACGCCCCAGGTAGCTGCCCTTTGACTTGGGAACACTGCATCCTTTCTGCCACTGTAACGTGTCACCCATCCTTCTCACTCTCATTCCAGTATGTTAATGGCATCTCTCACTACCTCACATGCACTAAGATCCTGCACTACGTACACACTAAGGCCCTCATTATGACTTTGGCGGTCTTCAATGAAGATCGCCAAAGCTGTGGGCTCCAGGAGACCGCCAGTGCTAGCAGTCTCCCGATCACCATATTCCAGGTACTGCCGGATTTCTGCCACACTTTGGGTGGAAATCCAGCAGTATTCGTGCTGGTGGGTGGAGGCGCTCTGGCAGTTCCACCACTAGCTCAGTCCCTCCAGTAGGACTCTGCCTGCCATATTATGGGTCATAATACGGCTTGGTGGTGTCCTGCTGATGGTGCGCTGCCAGCGTCTGAAGCACCCCTTCCCGTTCCCTGTCCGACGACCTTCTCCCCGGAGCAGGTAAGTTGATCGTCAGACAGGAGAGGGGGGTGTGAAGGGAGGGGATGTTGTGTGTGTGTAAGTGTGTGGTGTCTGCGTGTGTGCATGAATGTGTGCATGCGTGGCTGTATGCATGTCTGAATGTTAAAGTGAGTTTGTGTATGCATGTAAGTGTGTATGCGTCTGAGTATGAGTGTTTGGATGGGTGCGAGTTTGCATGCTTCAATGGCTGTGAGTACGCATGTTTGAATGGCTGTAGGTATGTGTGCTTGTATGCGTGTATGAATGTTGTTGTGAATGCGTGTATGGATGTGTGTATGAATATTGTTGTGAATGCATGTATGGATGCGTATGAGTGGATGTATGTTTGCAAGTGTAGGTGAATAGGTGTATGCATGTGCATGTGGGTGTCTGTGTGCATGTATGTAGAGAGGGGGTGCTGTGGCTGAAGGGGGTGGGGCACAGTGGCTAAGGGGGTGGGGGAGCAGGGTGCTGTGGCTGTAGGGGGAGTGGGGGTTGGGGGAGTCTAGTGCTTGCTGGGGGAGGTGGGGGAATAGGGGGTCTAGTGCTTGCTGGGGTGCCCATCTACTGGGGACCAGGAAGAAATTCCCTGTCACCTGTAGCCTTTCCGCCATGGTTTTCATGGCAGTGCTACTGCCACAGAAACCATGGTGGAAAGCCGGCTCCTAATACCTCCAGCAGTCTTCTGTGGACCGTCTGGTCGGAGATGATCATATCTGGCCCAGCAGTTCCAACCACCATGGTGGTATGAGTGGAGATGTGTCAGGCTGGCAGAGGCAACCAGCCACACTCATAATGTGGCGGTCTGCACCGCCACCCTATTGGTGGTGCGACTACCACACGTACCCTGGCGGTTAAAAGCCAGCCAGGTTCAAAATGAGCACCTAAATGTGTGGACATGACCCTGCTGCAGGAGACCCTTCTATCCCAAGCTAAATCTGCCAAACTCAAATGGGAATGGTTGAGGACAGTCCTGGCAGCAGTAGATTGGTCTCAGATCGCGATGTTACCACTTACAGTTGTAACTGCCCCAAAAAATGCAGGTGGCCATTCTCATGAGGAACTCATTACCCTGCACAGTCATGAGCAGACTACGGAGGCTGCTGGGTGTTGGCAAAGCTACAGATCCTAGAGAGAATCATAATAGTTGGTTCATTCTGTGCTCCCACCACAGTAAATCCTGGCTCAGCTTTCCACGCTCCTGTCCACCATTGGCAGAACACTAGTGCTGGTGGATGGCGATTGGACCCTGGCTCCTGACCCAATCCTGGACAGGTCATGCAGGGAAAATGTGCACAATAAGTGGGAATGGGCACTATTTGGGGACCTTGTGACTGATTATGAACTGGTGGATGTGTGGCATCTGCTGCACTGAGGGACCGAGAAAATACACTTGTCTCTTTCCGCAATGAGACTCAGTCCTAGATTGATTACTTCATGCTCCAGGGCCAGCTCCCACCAAACGTCACCATTTATGACATTCTGGAGGTGGACCTCACCTGCCACAGTGTAATCTTGCTTGGGCTCTGCATTAGGCACACTGCACCAGCCCCTGACGTTGGTGCATGAAAGTTTTCACATAGCAGCTACCTGTGGAAAAAATCCAATCTGAGCAGCCACATACAGTCCTACCTCTTTGACAAAATGATCTCTGTGCCCTCCCTCTGAGTGCTGTGGGCAACCAGCAAGACAACACTCTAGGGCTCCAGGATGGCAGATACTCTGGCCACAGACTGTAAGGAGTGCCCTGA
Source organism: Pleurodeles waltl (assembly GCF_031143425.1). Taxonomy (NCBI): domain Eukaryota; kingdom Metazoa; phylum Chordata; class Amphibia; order Caudata; family Salamandridae; genus Pleurodeles; species Pleurodeles waltl. The sequence continues at coordinate 1,104,258,028 of NC_090444.1, read as the reverse complement.
CTGGGACCTCCTAGAAAGAGAGATATGTGCACTCACGGAGGAATACACAACCTCCAAATCCCATTCTATTCTTAAAGGACTTAAACTCACCAAATTCCAATAAAACGTCCATTTCGCGAAATCGTTGGTCAGTGATATGACCATGAAGAAAATGTGGATAGGCTCTAAGTCACGCAGCTGAATCAAAAGGAACCACAACTGGCCATATGTGTGAAATGGAATCAAAAGGTGTCATTGTTTGTAAAATTGTGTGACATTCCCTCCGAATCTCTTCCTTCTACAGCTACCTCTATTCCTCAGAACAAGGGACCATCATAGATCAATTGGGTGCCTTTCTGATTCCCCACATCTGTTGGCACTCTCTGATGAGTTCTGTGACTTCTTGTCAGGAGCCTTCACTGAAGATAAAGTAGCTAATGCTATGGCAGACCTTCCAACGTGCAACTCCCCAGGGGGTGATGGGTTCACCTGGTGAATATTACAGGGTGGGAAAATACCTACTGGTCCCACACCTGACAGGCGCTTTCCAGAAGGCAGAAGAGGTGGGTACGCTGAGGGCTATTTTCAATAAAACCACTCTCATGTTTCTTCCCAAGATGGGTAAGGACCACTTAGATTGTTGCCTTTACCTCCTGAATTTGCTGCTCAACATTGACACAAAAATTATGGCTAAGGTGCTGGTTGCTCACTTGGGCAAAATAATACCCCTTCTCATCAATGAGTCCTAGGTGGGCTTCATCTTGGGCTGTAGCTCCTGTGACCACCTGTGGGTGCTTTCCTACCTGTTGTGGCAAATGAAGGATAATCTATTCAAACTCCAAGAGCATTCTTTGGACACTGAGAAGGAGATTAATCGTGCCAGCTGGAGATTCCTTTTCCATGTCATGTTCCACAGGGTGCTTGGGAGTGGACTTCATCTATAACACCCCGGTGGCTGAGGTCTCTTGCAATGGGCTCATATCGGACCCATTCTCAGTTGAACGGGCCATCTGCCAGGGATGACCCCTCTAGTACTTTTTATTCCTTATTACTTGGGAGTCTCTAGTGGAGGTGATCCAGCACTCACTAGCAGTGTGAGGTATCTCTACAGCTTTTGGAGAAGTTTAGACACTTCTCTACACAAATGCATCCTACTTCTCCAATCCTGCCCCTGAACCACAGCAGCAGCCACCATGCCACTCATTGATGAATTCTCCCACCTTCTGGGGTACAAAATTAACTGAGCAAAGAGTAAGGTCACCCTATTCCCCTCTCAACCATAAAAGGTTGTATCCATGATTACCTCATGTGATGGGTCCTGACAAGACTTACCTTCCTGGAAGTCAAGATCAACCAATGCCTCGCTTGTATGGTGAAGAACAACTGGCTCCTACTGATGGATTGCATGAAACAGGAATTTCAGAAGTGGTCTTTCCTGCATCTCTCCTTAGGAACCAGAGTACAGACTGTGAATATGATAGTGGCGCCTCATTTGAATTACTTGTTTGGAATGCTGCCATCATGAATACCACATACCATGCTTGCGAACACAGATGCAGATATTCATGCCTACATCTAGAGCTGGCATAAACCTAAGCTCTGGCTCATCCATCTTTGGGCAAATGTGGAGATAGATGGACTGCAATAGCCCCACTTGATATCATACTACCTAGTGTTCCAACTCTCCTGAGTTGCGGCTAACCTGGGCTGGCAATAGAATGCCCCATTGTGGACAAGGCAAAGCATTATTTAATTGGTGGCTCATTCCCTCTCACTACTCTATCTATCTCCCTCCCACAGGACAGTAGCCCATAATCTAATTCTGGTGGCGACTGCAGCGGCATGAAAGGAGGCACACCGACTGATAGGCGTGCCCCCGTTTCTGCATCTCAAGACACTATGATGGTGGAATTGGCCCTAAGAATTGGGGACATGCTGTTCTACTGTGTGTCCTGGAACACACTTGGGGTGCACTCTGTGGACCAAATGTTTGATGGCAATCTACTAAAGACTTTCCTGGCACTCAAAATGGACTGATATCAAATCATGATTGCTCCAATACTTCCATGCCCTAGGACATTACTGGGAAATGGTGTCAGGCCTCTATGGGGTTATTATTAAATTCTCCCATTTTGGACCATGTTGCATACTGTCCCCATGTTCTCACTCTCTAAAACCATTGCTGCATGGCTCGCTGCCTACTGATGAGGAAGGGTTCCTCTAATTTCACTCCTGGGCAGAGGATTCTGTCCCTCTCACTAGTCAACACATATGAGTCATTTTGGCTCCCTAGAGGCTTATATGTATACAGCAAATTCCACAACAAGTTATATGTTGACTGTTTGTATGATGTTCATGATTTATGAGGCCTATAAAATACCCCAGGAACCAAATGTTGCATGAAAGAAAATGTTTTGTAAAAAATAACATTAGGGGTGCAGCCTTGTGGTAAGTCACAAAGAATGCCCTTTTTCAATAAAATCCCTAGGTTTAGGCGAGTCCTCAAGGTATTGGCACATTCTGCTTTATTTTTTAAATAAATGAACGTGGGGTGGAGGTATGTGTGCTTTCCCCTCTCCGAGCCACACAGGCATGTTTCTTCACTGCCTGCACTCTTGTGGAAGCAGGGGGCACCACACCTGAGTTGTGGTTGTCCCGAGTGGGACCAGTGCACCTGGAAAATAAAATATGACCAACTCCCTTGGGTGCCCTAGTATTAGTGGCGGCTGGGTAGTCGATGGGGCCGCAGGGCTCTTACTACAGGACCTTAAAATATGCAAGTTCTGGGTGCCACAAGTAGGACCAGTGCACCTAAAAAACACAAATGAAATAATATGTTGTGGGCCGTCAAAGTAAAGCCATTTATTATTCACTGCTTCTGGCAAGTAGCTCCACATAATGCTATTTGTGGGCTAATTGCAGATATTTTCCTGATTTGTGGTGCTCCAATCATGGCAGGGGCATCTCCAACATGTTACAAAAATGTTGTGTTAGTGATGTGATCATTGATGTTCTCAATGATGGCATCTGAGATGTCATCAGTGTTGCCATTTACCATTTCATCAGTGATGCAATATGTGAGGTCATCAGCAGTGAGTGGTGGGGCTCAAGTTATAGTTAGACTAGTTAAGTATAACTGGTTGATTTAAGTTATTTTTTTTGGTTTTAAGCATTAGTTTGTATATTATCAGTCTTTATATTATTACTATCTTTGGTTTTTCAGTGAACAAATATATAGCACTATTGGGTTTGTCTCTTTGCTCCTTAGTTCCAATTCAATAGTGTCAAGATACTACTTAACTGTGTGGACACTACATGACAGAAGGTAAGGCTTATTTTACTGGCCTTACGCTTATGACTCTAATGTGATATTGAAATCAAAAATCATAAGATGCAAAACCAAGGATGTGCTTTCCATCAAATCTCCCCAAATCCTGTATAATCATAAATTAGTTTTACCTGTCACAGCTGCTTTCCATGGAAACTTGCAGTTTTATATAGCATGAACTCAGCCCTAGGTCATAAGAGAAGTTTGTATAAGAACATGAGGTTACACGTTTTTATAAGGCACAGGAAGATAAGGGGTTTGTCCTGAATCACACGATTCAAACATGGTTCCCTGGGACCAGCATTGGTGGCTCTAACCACTATGCCAAATTTCCTCCATGCTTGTATTGTTTGCAGTTTTAATTTGCCTATTCTTGATAGATTTGCTAGTTCATAAAAACTCAGGCACAGATTTAGAAGCCCCTAGCGCCTCCTTGCACCACATTAGCATCTGTTTTTTTTTACTGCCAATGTGGCCCAACAAGGCTAAAGTCGCCACACCAAATTTACAAAGTCACACAATGCATGCATTGCACCACTTTGTGACACCTTGCACCACATTATGCCTGCACCAGGCATAATGTATGCAAAGGGGACATTGCCCTGTTGGAGGGGGGGGGGGAGCGAATGGCACCAAGAAATTTAAAAAATTTATTTGTGCAATTTTTTTGGCATTTTTAATGCCTGCTCAGAACAGGCATTAAAATGGGGCACACCATTGGTTACAACAGGCCCCTATGTACGGTTCAGGGTTAGCGCCAACATTTTGGTGCTAACCCTGAACAGTACATCAATAGCGTCAAAAATGTTGATGCTATTGCCACCTTCCCTGTGCTATGGTGTGCCATATTTTAAATATGGTGCACACATAGTGGTGGTAGGGGGGCACTAGGGGGCGCAAGGAAAGTGGTGCTGCACTGGGTGCAGCGCCACTTTCCTTAAATCTGCCCCTCTGTTTTACTCAGAAGCCCTTGCAAGCCTAACACTTTAGCTAAAACACAGGTTTTCTTCACATTTCTCTGAGGGAAAGTTCAGGAATCCACAGATTTCTTACTACCCAGTGTTCCCATAGCTGGGATGATAAAACCACAGAACATAATATGGCCAAATCAAATTTTTCCACAGAAAATTCATTATATACCATATACAATCCGTTGTGCTACATTATGCCTGAGCCAGGTATAATGTATGCAAAGGCAGCATTACCCCTTTACAGGGTCTGAAAAAATGGCGCAAAGAAATCTAAGAAATTTCAGCACTTTTAACACCTCCTGAGACCAGGCATTAAAAGGAGGCACACCATTGTTTATAATAGGCCTCAATGGGCTTTGCAGGATTAGTGTCAAAATTGTTGACACTGATCCTGCAAAGCTCCGAACTAGTGTAAAACATTTTGATGTTAGTTTTCCTACCTCCAGCCATGATGCGCCATATCCTAGATACGGCGCACACATGGTGGTGTTAAGGAGGGTGCTAAGGGGTGCAAGGAAAGTGGCTCTGCACCTGGTGCAGCACCACTTTCCTTAAATCAGGCCCTCACTGCTTAATTTCAGCCAGTGGTTGCAGGTGGGGCCCACTGGCACTTATTTTTGGGGACTGAGTCTTATTTTACCTCATAAGGCTTTCACACAAAGAGCGAGAAAAGCACTAAACCTGAACAGAAGAAGGAAGAAAAATATTGGGAAAAAAACAATAAAGAGAGAAAACAGGGACGAAAGGGAACCTGAAAGCGTGAGACAAAGAGTCATAGATTGCCTGGGGGTGGATTAAAGAGGCATGGGTGAAAGGAACACTATGCCATCTTGGGAATCCTGCACTCCTGCCTTCGATAGCGCCGGCTGCGTGCTTCTGAGCAAGACTGTGGACACCCGCGCTTAGGGCCATATTTATACTCCGTTTGCGCCGAAATTGCGTCGGTTTTTTTGACGCAATTTCGACGCAAAACTAACGCCAACTAACGCCATATTTATACTATGGCGTTAGAGGCGAATAGCGCCAAAGTTCCCGGAATGTGCGTCATTTTTTAGCGTGAACCCCTTCCTTGCGTTAATGATATGCAAGGGAGGCGTTCCCGTCTAAAAAATGACTCCCAGGCCTTTACGTGGTATTTATACTCCCGGGCAAAAGAGACGCCCGGGAGTGGGCGTGGCTAAAAACGGCGCATTTGCGCCACTTTTTAACGCCTGCTCAGGGCAGGCGTTAAGGGGCCTGTGGGCTCAAAATGAGCCCACAGGTGCCCTCCCATGCCCCCAGGGACCCCCCCTGCCACCCTTGCCCACCCCAGGAGGACCCCCAAGGATGGAGGGACCCACCCCAGGGACATTCAGGTAAGTTCAGGTAAGTATAATTTTTTATTTTTTATATTTTTTTTTGGTGGCATAGGGGGGCCTTATTTGTGCCCCCCTACATGCCACTATGCCCAATGACCATGCCCAGGGGACAGAAGTCCCCTGGGCATGGCCATTGGGCAAGGGGGCATGACTCCTATCTTTACAATGATAGGAGTCATGTTGATGGGGGATGGGCGTCGAAAATAAATGGCGCAAGTCGGGTTAAGACGATTTTTTCGACGTAACCTGACTTGCCCCATTTTAAGACGCCCATACGCCATTTTCCCCCTACGCCGGCGCTGTCTGGTCTACGTGGTTTTTTCCCACGCAAACCAGGCAGCGCCGGTCTGATTGCGCCGTCTAACGCCATTCCATAAATACGGCGCCCGCATGGCGCTTCAGAATGGCGTTAGACGGCGCAAAACTTTTTGACGCTAAACTGCGTTAGCGCAGTTTAGCGTCAAAAAGTATAAATATGGGCCTTATTGTGTTAGAAATGAAGCACTGTAAAAAAATGTATGAATAACATTAGATGGGATTTGCGTCAGGCTTCATTGGCGGCTATGAACAAAGCTTTGGACAAGGTAAAATTGAAAAAGAGGTAGTTTCTCGATCTAAATACACTGATTCTCATAATTAGACAGCAGAAGTCAAATTGAAGTTAGATGCCAGGATTTCGTACTAAGACCGGACACTGTCTAAATATGTCTTAAAGAGACTGTTTAAAATATATCAGACTGCTTTCTGACATTTACTTTATAATAACAAAAAACAGCCCGCGTGGACTGTATATTTTTAGAATAATCTGCACACTTTATTCATAAAACAACTACAGAAGGGTTTAACTGTTCAGCAATATCTTTTTTTTTTTTTAAATCAAAACAATGTGTAATCTGTGTTTCGCCCACGCATTTACACAACCATTCTTTTTGTCCTTTTGCCATAGATGACATCAAAATACACGCTGTCAGGTTATGGTAAATCAGGACATTAACACCCAATAGTGCAAAACCGAAACTTCTTAAATAATTGTGCTATGTTCATTAAACCTTACTTTTAAGGTACTGCAGTGTTTTTTGACTTCCAAGAATACCAGTTCTAGATTAGAAAGTCAATTTTTTTGGACACATATTTCATGAAAAAGGCGAGAACCACGTGCGATAAACACCAAGTATAATGGCTTCTTAGTTTCTTAAGAATTCTATTCACCTACACACGATGCCACTCTTACAGATAAGTCAGTAAATAGTCAAAGAGAAAACTTCGTTGAAAGCTCTGTATGATGTCTTCCTGATCCCGGAGTCGGTCAAAGCAGCCTTAGGTTTGACATGCCACCAATTGCCTCAAATGCTTTGACACATAATGGACATAATATAGATGCCTTCACAATAGGATGAGCTGTGTGGTGTTAAAGAAAAAAAAACATTTTCAGTGTAGTTCACCAAATGCTGTCACTATGGCAACCACATTATCAATGAAAAAAAGAGAAAAGTGTTTACGCAGCAACATTCTTGAACTCTTGCAGCTCACTTTTTAAGAGAAGGGGAATTCAAGAATATTACAGGAACTGTTATGAATTTAGAATTATTTGGGTCCCCAATGGCCTTCTGAAGGAGAGTAGTTACTTTTATATATTGTGCATTTCTTGTCATGCAAGACAGTCCTGTTAGAAAAATTGAAAACAGGTAGCCACCAACAGGAATTTGCATTGACGTTAACAAAAGAGTGATGATAGAATTGCTGGAGTGCTCGTGGAGGTCTTCTTCCCGCCTCAGGTTCAGAAACCACAAGCGCTCTGGTGAGACATCATACCTTCTCTCACCACTAGAAGTCAACTGGATCTTTGGACTCAGTGAAGACTGTGGGGGTCAGATTCATTCAACACAAACCAATAACATAAAAACCATAAACAATTCTGGACACTGAACAATTTAAACACCAATTCAAACCCCAAGCTGAATATAGTTTCAAAATGTTATTACAATCCCAATATCAATGTAATGGATATGATGCACAAAACTAAGTTATAAACACACATGAAAACCATTGGCAGCAACCAACAGGAATTTGCATTGACGTTTACAAAAGAGTGATGATGGAATTGCTGGAGAACTTGCGGAGGGCTTCTTCCCACCTCAGGTTCAGAATCCACAAGTGCTCTGGTGAGACACCATACCTTCTCTCACACTAAAAGTCAACTGGATCTTTAGACTCAGTGAAGAGTGTGGTGGTCAGATTCATTCTATACAAACCAACAACATAAAAAACATAAACAATTCTGGACACCGCGAACAATTTAAACACCAATTCAAACTCTAAACTGAATATAATTTCAAAGCTTAGTTACAATCCCAAAAACAATGTAATGTATATGGTCCACAAAACTAAGTTATAAACACACATGAAAACCATTGTCTGACCAAAACGCCTAAAGAGATTAAGCCTACTAAACCTCAATTCTGTTAGACACTCCAAATGAATGACATAAATTAACAAAACCGAAATATGCACATTCATTTCAGATTTCAAAGCAGATGATGGTGACATCAGTAAATCATCAAAATACAATTTTAACAATCAATTTCAGAGATGGTCCATCCTTATCTCTGACATAAATTTGGACTTGCATGTATGGGAAGGGCTAACACATGCGGGCAAAACAAAAGAAAAATGCAAACATAATTTGGAAAAATCACCTAACAAAGATAACTCACTATAAAAATATGCTGGTGTAATTATATAAGCGGAAACAAGAAAACACATTTAGTAATACCTCTGATCATGGGACAGCAGACAGGAACATTTCATCAGAAGAGTGTTCACCTTCTTGTGACATCAGTAGACAGCAGCATCAGGAAAGGGCAGCACATGACAGGTCAGCAGATCAGAATTAGTGGCCATATTGGTACTGAACAGCATAAGCAAGTGGGACTATTAGGAATAAGAGGAAACTTAAGACATAAAGATTATATATGGCAGAAGTCTTGTAGAGGGACAGGAGGGGGAGGTTGTTAGAAATGGGGTCTCTGCTTGGAAGTCAGTTTGCATTCTGTCCAAGCAGGGACCCTCACTCTAGTCAAGGCAAGGGAGATACTCACTAAAGATAACCCCTGCTCACCCTCTTGGTAGCTTGGCACAAGCAGTCAGGATTATCAAAGGCAATGTGTAAAGTATTTGTACAAAAACACAGAATAATACAGAAACAAACACTACAAAATGGACACCATACCAGTTTAGAAGTATCGCCAATATTTATCTTAATCAAACAAGACCTAAACAACAAAAAGCCAAAATACACAAGTCGAGTTATGAATTTTTAAATTAATAGAATCTTACTCCATAGAAAACAGTTGAAAAGTTGTTGTTACACAAAGTACCTTGTTTGAGTCAAAAATAAAGCTGCACGGGCATGTGCATCAGAAAAGTCAGCTATGCCTTGATTCCTTTCTCGCAAGTGTGTCGTTTCTTCTCCAGTCGGGAAGGCGATGCATAATTTTTCTCTCCCGCAAAAGAGCAATACACTGATTTCCGGATGGGGCACCTCGGATCCACGCAGGTTCATGTTGATTTTGATGCCCAGCAATGATGCATGCGAAATCCAGCCGCACGATGATGGAAAACTGTGCTGCGTGGTGGTTACATTGTTTTCATAAGCTCCAAGTGGGTGTTGCATCATTTCTCCAGCCACGATTCAGGTGATGTGTGGATTTTTCCCAGCCGCGATGCAGGTGATGCTTTGATTTCTCAGCTGGGATGCAGGTGGTGCGTTATTTTCACAGCCGCGTTGCAGGTGGTGGGTCAAAATCTTCCTGGCACGGCTCCTCTCAGTGGAGTTCCACCTTGGTTCCACCAGCTTCACCTTTTAATGGCCCAGGGACTGGATAGGGCACCACTTAACAGGGTAGGAGTCTCAGCAGAGAGTCCAGGTGCTTGTAGAGGTAGTCTTCGATGGCCCTGAGACTTCAAAACAGGAGGCCAGGTCAATCCAAGCCCTTGGATACACTTCACAAGCAGGAATATACTACAAAGTCCGGTCTTTGACCTCTTTCAGGCAGAAGCAGCAACTGCAGGCAAACCTAGCAAGAAACAGTCACAGGCAAAGGGGCAGTACTCCTCCTCCAGCTCTTCAGCTCTTTTCCTTGGCAGAGGTTCCTTTTGGTTTCAGAAGTAATCTGAAAATATGGGGTTTTGGGTCCACTACTTATACCCCTTTCTGCTTTTGAAGTAGGCAAACTTCAAAAGAAAGTGTCTGTTGTTCACAAGATCCTGTCTTGCCCAGGCCTGGCCCCATACACACACCAGGGGGCTGGAGACTGCATTGTGTGAAGGCAGGCACAGTCCATTCAGGTGTAAGTGTCAGCTCCTCCCTCCACTCTAGCCCAGATTACCCATCAGGCTATGCAGGCTACACCCCGGCTCCCTTTGTGTCACTGTCCAGTGGAGATTCACAAACAGTCCAACTGTCAGACTGAATCAGACAGGGAATACAGAAGAAGGCAGAGAATGGTTCAAGCAAGAAAAAGCACACTTTCTAAAAATGACATTTTCAAACTGACAATTTAAAAGCCAACTTTACCAAAATGTGTATTTTTAAATTATGAGCTCAGAGACTCCAAACGCCACAACTCTGTCTGCTCCCAAAAGGAAACTACACTTAAAAGATATTTAAAGACAGTCCCCATGTTAACCTGTGAGAGAGTTAGGCCTTGCAACAGTGAAAACCAAATTTGCCAGTATTGTACTGGTAGGACATGTAAAACATATCAGTACATGTCCTACCATTCACACACACTTCTCCCTGCCCAGGGGGCTGCCTGGGTCTACCTTAGGGGTGTCTTACGTGTACAAAAAGGGAAGGTTTGGGCCTAGCAAGTATGTACACTTGCCAGGTCAAATTGGCAGTCTAAAACTGCACACACTGGCACTGCAGTGGCAGGTCTGAGCCATGTTTACAGGGATACTCATGTGGGTGGCACACCCAGTGCTGCAGGCCCACAAGTAGCATTTGATTTACAGGCCCTGGGCAGCTCTAGTGCAATTTATTAGTAACATACTAGTAAATCAAATATGCCAATCATGGATAAACCAATCATCAATACAATTTACACAGGGAGCACTTGCACTTTAGCACTAGTCAACAGTGCTAAAGTGCCCAGAGTGCCAACACCATCAAAAACAAAGTCCAGCAAACAGTCAAAACATGGGAAGCAGAGGCAAAAAAAGACAGGGAGGCTACATCAAGGATACCAGGTCTAGCAGAGGAGGTGATAGCAGCAGTATTCGCCAGACTCTCGTAGAGTCCAAGCAGGACAAGACAAGACTGACTAAACTCTCAAAAGACTCTCACTAATTCAAAATGTCCAAAGGCTTTCGATAGTTCCTTCGGATAGGCTCATCTTGCGCACAAGATCCAGCATCAAATGGTAGCCGCTGCCACTTCGAGTTTCCAACTATTCCGGATTTTCTCAGAGAAAGCACATAGTCATTTCAATGATTTCATATAGTCTTGCCAAATTATTACATTTTCTAGTTGATTGTTACTCCGGGATCCTTTCTCATGGTACACAGGATAAGCTGAACAATTCTCACATAATACTATAAAAAATTTCTGTCTTGTTCGACAGGTAGAACAAATATTGTTACTTAGTTAAAATTGAAACATGTTCTTCATCTTCAGTACAATAGGACTTTACATTAATAAACGATACCGCATTGCCACTGGTTTCAGCATATAGGATCCAACAACGCACAGAGAGCGATCACTTTCCACAACTTCTTAAGATCCGGAATGAACGGAATCGGCTCACCACTGCCAATATCATAATTTCAGCCCCAGTGACTTATGATACAAAAAAACAGAAATGGAAGGGGCTGGGCCTCGACAAAGTAATGGAAGAAGTGTACCACAGTGCAGGCACAACCAAAGAGCTCAAAGAATCACTAAGTGCACAGGAACTGGAAGATCACCCCCAAGGAGAACGAGTGATCGCTTGGACGCACTTGTGTGATTCTTTAATAAATACATTTCCCATCAAAAAACGTCTCCCAATTTGGGTCATAGAGTCAAAAAACAAAGTCAAGAGTTGCAAAGACGAAAAGCCATGGTTCAACAGGACATTGCGCAATCTGAAAAATCAAGTCTCTAGAGATTAAAAAAAAAGTCCTGAAGAACGTACACTGGGGGAGGAAATCTGATGACACAAGGCTTTCTGAATTAAGAGCCAAATATAAGAAAAACTGCTGGGTGGCAAAACAGAGTTATCACGAGGATCTGTGGACCAAGCTGCTTATGTCCAACAAACAGAAAAATAACAAAAAGTTCTAGGAACTAATAAACGGACTAACTAAGGGACAAAATCGACACACGAATGCAGGTATCAATGCAGCCAAACCTGCAGCCAAATGGGAAGCCCACGTACAGACAATGTTCTCACTCCCAGAGCACCATGCGAAGGAGCAGGCCTCAAAGATAGCCAATGACTTAAGCAAGATTAATTTTGGCTTCAGAGTGACAACGCAAACAGACTTAACTCTAAATGGAAACGAAGGTAAGCACGCACTAATGACCATTGACATAGAAATTCTGACAAGCCTTATCAAGAAACTAAAAATGGAAGGGGCAGCTGGTCAGAACGGTATTCTGAACGCCTTGTTTAGAGGAGACCCTTCATTCTGGGCGTATTATTTGGCACTGCTTTTTAACGAGCTCCGAGGCACTACGGGTCTCCCAGCTGCATGGAAAGGCAGCATTATTCACCCTATATACAAAGCAGGTAACCCTGCAAATCCTTCAAACTACAGGCTAATAGCATTGATAGACGTGGAAGCAAAACTCTGCACATCCTGCCTACTGCAACTACTAGCAGAATGGATTCATGACAGACAGTTAATTCCACAATGCCAGACAGGTTTCAGAGCTGGTATGGGTGCTTCCACCAACCTGGCAACCCTGGCCCTGCTGGGAAACAAAGCCAGGCTTAAGAAAAAAAAGGCTACTTGCATGCTTTATTGATCTAAAGGCAGCTTTTCATTGCATACCAAGAACCCGCCTATGGGAGAAACTGAAAGGGTGGGGCTTACCATGCAGCCTTCTTAGCGCAATGATGGACTTGTACACAAGTACTTGGGCGCAAGTAAAAATTGGAGAGGGTAGCCACGTCACCAAGAGAATATTAACAGCAAAAGGACTTAAACAAGGGTGTGTATTGGCTCCCACGCTGTTCAACTTATATCTTGTAGACCTAGCCGAGGCTCTAGCCCCCGTAAACAGCCATCCGACAGTATTGGCCAAGAAAGGAATTGCATAGCTACAGTACGCAGACGACATAGGTCTACTCAGCCAAACACCTGTTGTGCTACAGCATAGCATTGATGCATTTTATACATACATAACAATGCAAGGCCTAGAATTGAATTTGAGTAAAACTAAGGTTGTCCGCCTAGTTGACAGGAAGTTTAAATCTGCTTCATGGTTCATAAACGGATCCTGGGTGGAGGTTGCACCCACATATAAGTACTTGGGATTCACTATGGACCGCCTCCTGACTTTCAAGCCGCAGCTTGCTGTCGCTCAAGCAAAAGCCCTCTCACTGACCTATGGTTTTAAAGTTTGAAAACAAAAACTGAGCTGCCCTTCATACACTCACCTGCTTTCTGTCGTGGCAGCGCGGCTAATGCCCACCATCACTTATGGTGCCGAAATTATGCTGGGGAAGGAGGCAGTTTCTTTCAATCAAATCCAGACGAAGGCCTACAAAACAGTTTTTCGGATACCACAACCAGCATCTCCAGCTCAGGTTCGTTTAGAATTGGGTCTGAAAAATTGTGAATTTCAGAGTAGATGTGCCTTCATTAAACTATGCTGGAGGATGCGTGCAGCTGAGACTGGTACTCTAGACAACCTATGTTGGATGGAAATTGAGGAGCAACAGCGACACAATGATAAAAGCATCTGGGGTCATCACTTAAATAACTGTATTAAAGCACTAGGTTTGCTAGAAGCCTGGGACCAGAACCTGGACAAAAAGGAGTTTTTTTCGGAAAGCAAACGCTGTCACTAAAAAGAAATCTTTAAATTCTGATAAATAAAAACTGGCAAGCAGACAGCACGCCTGGACTATAATAACATCATATAAAACTTTACGGGGACAGGAATACCTAGCAGCAAACTTCAACCAGTCGCTGAAACATCGGTTTATGCTTTTCCGCTTTGGGTTGATGTAAACTAAGGATATGGTCCCTTCATGGAGAAAGCAGGATCTGACACATTTATGTCAACTGTGTGGGTACAGACAAGAGTCATTAGAACACACTTTTTGTGTGTGCCCGGCTTTGCTAAGCATCAGGACATTATATTTGAAAAACATTTTTAAGACACTGAACATACGCTCATGCAGACCGGCCATTATAAACTGGCTTAGGGGACTTTCAATCCCGTTTTCTTGTCGAGGGACTAAATTCATGGTACAGGCTCAGAAAGAATTAGTGAATAAAGTTGAAGCAGAGTGTGCAAGGGCCATAATTTTATGATTAGTAAAGCTCCGAAAGTTTAGTTCCAGCCAGGAAACAGCCCTAGGTACTACTTAGTATTCTCACTCAGTGTTAGTAAGGGAGCAAGAAAGTCCTAAAGTTAAGTCCAAGACCAAGGTTGGAATTAGCGGAGAACTTTTTAGCTATGCACAACTCTTTACCATGATATGTTTTAGTTTCAAATAAGCTTTATGATTTTATTATGGGTCTCTATTAACATAATGAGTAGGCAAAGTTTTTATATTATTATGCATTTTGGAATTGCGATGGTTTTAATTAACTGTGTCAAAAAAATGAAACTTTAAACTTGAACTTCGTCTTCAGTACAATAGGACATTCAACACCACATCAGCAACCTAGGGAAAAATTCAGGTCAAAGGGAACAGAATAAGCAAGTAATTTTCCTTTACTGCTGCAAAAATGAATCTTCAGGCCTAGTCCAGCTAAGAAAGCCTAAATGCACATTAATACAATTAATAGACGTAAATCCTATTGCACACCTTACACATTAAATCAAATAAACAGAGCAAAATAGTTCATTGCAAACATCATTTATGACATATTAGGACACTTTTAAACATGCATTTATTTTTCTGCACACATGTATATAAATTCATTTATTTCAATATAAGTATGATTAATTGATATTCATTTAGTACTCTTAATATACTTCATTTCCACTGTTTGTTCTTCAACATAATACTTTGAACATTAATTCATGTCAGTAATTCACTTAAATATGAATGCAAAATACCTTCATGTTAAAACATGATGTCAAAAACTAATGGAGGCCACATTTTCCACCATAGTTCAAATGTATACATTTTATTTTTCCATGTTAATATTTTCTGTTAGGCTTTTAGACAAAGGTTTGTAAGTCACCATATGCTAACTTCTATGCCGCTAAGGTATTAATAAAATGTGATGTCTATCAGAATGCTTGAATTGATCTCAGCACTGGTAATTATTTGGGCCTTAAGGAGTCCATTGTTATTGTGAACACAGCATGTTACCTCAGTAACAGCACAGTCATATGTAAATCAGTCTTGACCCTGAACTGCCAGGCCAGGTCCTCTCTGAGAAAACAAGCAACCCATCTACTCAGGAGCAGCTAGGTTCCAGCATCAAAGTGAGTAAGAGACCCACATCTGGGCATACCTGTTGCACCTAGTGCATTACACTGAAGTTTACAAAACATGATGGGTGAAATGCTTGATCTAATCTCAGCTACTGGTAATTACTCATGGCTGGATTGCAGCTCATCAATATTTTGCACATCATGTCACGTCACTTTGGATCCAGCCATATGTAAATCAGTCTTGACTCTGTTACAATAGGAACAGTCTACCCGAACTGCCAGGCCAGGCCCTACTGAAACCAGAATACAAGCAACCCAAGACTGCTTGTTCTATACCTTAAAATCTTCACTTTCTAAATAATTGAGTACCTCTAACACCAACCTGGTTGTTTTGAGATTGCTAGATCTGACCCAAGCTCAAGGATGTTTTAAGAATTTTTGTTTCTATAAACTCTAACAGATAATGGCCCTAATTATGTAATTGGCAGTAAAAAACGCCTACCGCCACAGTGACGGCTACCATCCGTCTGTCATACTATGCTCGCTGCAGGACTTCTGCCACAAGAAGGGTGGAAATCCGGCAGTGATCATAGTGGCGGATGGTGGTAAGGTGGTGCTGCCACCACCAGCACCGCCACGCCAGTAGACCGCCGCCAGCCATATCATGACCTGTAATATAGCCTGGTGGTGTTCTGCTGGCAGGCGCTGCTGGCGGTAGCAGCACACCTACCCATTCCCTGCCAGAAGACCACCTGGAAGAAGGTAAGTGGGGCTTCTGACAGGAGAGTGGGGAGTAGTGTGTGTGTGTGGGGTTGTGTGCATGAATGTGTGAGTGTGTGCATGAATGCATCTGTGTGTGTAGTGTTGTTTGTGTGGGTGTATGCATGTGTGTGAATGAGTGTAAGAATAGTAATGTGTGTGCGTGTCTGCATGTCAGTGTGAATGTGTGCACGAATGTGTGAGAGCATGACTGGATTTATGCTTGTATGAATGCGTGTATGCCAGTGTGAGTGAGTGGGTGTATGTGTGGTGCGTGTCTGCGGGTGTGTGCATGTATGGAGGGGTGAGGGGATGTAAAGGGAGAGTGGGGATGGAGGGGGCATCTGGGGAGTGTTGGGGGGTGGGTGAGCTGCCTACCTGTGACAGGGAATACCTTCCAGTAGGGCCTAACGCCATGGTTTTTATGGCATTGCTAACGCCACGAAAACCATGGTGGTAAGCTGGCTCAAAATGCCGCCGACATCTCCGGCCTGGCGCCTGCTACCGCCATGGCAGTCTGAATAGAGAAGTGGCGTGTTGGCTGTGGCTAACCTGCCTTTCTCATAATGTGGTGGTATGTACCACCACATTACCACTCACCGCCGGGGTCATAATGACCCCCAATGTGTTGTGCATTGCCACAGCATGCTTTAAATTCATTAACCTCTCATATTAGGCATTTACCACGGTCTACCAATGGGATTTATTGCACACGTAATTCACATGTATTTCCCACATAGTTTAAACAGAGACTCTGGAACATCTATAGAAAAATATCTAGCATACACACATACCTTCCAAGAGAAATATTGACTCCTGTTAAAAATCCTAAATCCTAATTCTTCACACATCTCTTCCAATTTCGAGAATAACGGGGTCATTATGACCCCGGCGGACAGCGTTAATATGGAGGAAAGTACTGCCAACAGGCTGGCGGTACTTTTCTCCATATTAAGACATTGGCTACAGCCAAACCGCCAATGTACCACACCAACCACCACAGCGGTAATGACTACCGGGCTGGAGACTTCAGTCTCCAGCCCGGCGGCCGTCACTTGCCTGCCTGCGGGATTATGACCGCGCCTACTGCCATGGTTTTTGTGGCAACCTTACCGCCACGAGAACCATGTCAGTAGGCAGTATCAGTGACAGGGAATCCCTTCCCTGTCACTGAGAGGGGTCTTCCCCACCCCCTCTCCTCCCCAGACCTCCCTTACATACACGCACCTTCATGCACACACGAACACACGCATACACACACTCATACCCACATTCATCCACACATGCATACATCCATTCACACACACATCCACACACACTAACATACATACAAACACACACGCATTCACACAATACAACATACATGCACTCACACATCCATACATGCACACACATACAACACGCATCACACACCTGCATACACACACGCACAGACATACAAACACCCCCCCACACAACACACCCCCTCCGCTGTGGTAGCACCCAACTTACCTGATGCCAGGGTGTCCTCCGGCAGGTGACGGGACGGGGCGCTGCTGCCGGCAGCAGCGTCCACCAGCAGAACACCGCCAGGCCGTATCATGGGTCATGATACGGTATGCGGCGGTCCATTGGCGTGGCGCTACTGCTGGCAGCAGTGCCACCTTACCGCCATCCGCCGGCATGACCACAGACGGATTTCTGCCAACCTTCTGGCAGAAATCCGGCTGTGGTCATTATAGGGCGGATGGCTGGTAGCCACGGCGACAGTCTTTTGGCAGCCGTCGCCACCGCAGTAGGAGGTTTTTACTGCCAATGACATAATGAGGGCCTTAATACTTTGTGCCTCCTTTTCCTCAAAGGTACATGAAACACTCAGGAGGCCGATTTATATATGAAAGATCCAGTAAACTTCAGCATACAATAAAGAAACTTTGGCCCAGATTTAAGAAAAGTTAGCACCTCCTTTGCACCATTTTTATGCAAAAGCGGCACTAACCCAGCGCCATATTTAGATTTGGTTGCTAGAGCAGTCTAGTGACACAATTTCTGACTTAGGGTCATTTTTTGGGAGCACCACCTCACCTTGTGTCATTCTACGACAATGATATGCAAGGTAGGCTTTCCCTCCCAAAAAATGAAGCTAGCCCGTTAGCACCATATTTGAAAGCCAACAAAAAAATGATGCACCCCTATGACCGGGTCCAAAAAATAATGCTAAGTCCCATTAGCGTCTAAATTTTAATGCGTGGTCAGACCCGGCCTTTAAAAGAGGTCCAGCCTCTACTACATAAGGGAAGCATGCACAAGTCACATCACCCATCAATACACATGGAGAGAGTAAGTGGGAGAAAGGGATTTTGAAGGGAACAAAGCGGTCCAGGGAGAGGACGGTATAAGCGCACAGCGAGCGCCATCTTTGATGCATGTCTGACTATAAGGGGACACTCCCCCTCCCGGACACCAGAGGCCAGTAGCGTCTAGGGATAGGGCCTCCTCAAGGTAGCCCCTTGGCAAGGTAGGCCGTTTTCTTTACCTTCTAGAACTGTTACTGACCGGACAGTGTTTTCTTATACTCCTAGCGTGAGTCTTAGGGATCCTTTGCCCTGATGAATGCCCCAAGACCTTCCTAGGCTCACCACTGAGGGCAGAAAAATGTCGGCTATCACTCTTTAGATAGGTGACCCTGTGAGTCATTGCTCTCACAGAGGTGTCTCAATCTACGCTTTTAACCACACCAAACAGACCCTACTATTAAAATTTACACAGGTATCTGTTTAGGTGTTTTTATTCCCTAGATTAGCTGGATCCCGATCTTTCCAGACCTAGAATTGATTTACGCACCCCCTCCTGTTCTTTTAACAGCGAGGTTGAGTCCGCCCAGGTGGCACTGTCCTACCTGGGTGGGGCTAGGTGATCATATGATGAAGCATGACACTATGGCCCTCATTCTGACCCTGGCGGTCGGCGGAGAGGCGGCGGTCGGACCGCGAACAGACCGGCGGTATTAAAAATGGCATTCTGACCCTGGCGGGAACCGCCAACACAGCCCGCCAACTTAACACTCCGACCGCCACAGCGGTACAAACAAACAGCGCGGCGGTTCCCGCCAACAGCCCGGCGGCAGACAAAGTACCGCCCACCCTATTACGACCCACCAATCTGCCACCTTTTCCGGGGCGGGAGCACCGCCGATAAGAACACGGCGGAAACAGACTACGAACGGGAAAACGCTCACCTCTACGCACTCCACGCGAGATTCCGGCAGTATGGAGCCAGAGTTACAGGTCATCCCCGCACTCCTATTCCTCCTCATATACCAGGAGCACGCCCGGCGGCGCGGAAGACATCGGTGAGTACTGCACCTACGACACAGGGGAGGGAAAAGATTACCGGCACACACCCACCCACCCACACCCACTACAACACACACATCAATGCATTCCCACAGATCACTGTCACAACCCACAAACCACCCCCCTCCGAAATAATGCAAAGACCAAAAGAAGAGATCATAAACGGCCAGATATATTGAAATATGGACACCAGTAATCCAAATAAATAAATAAACTATGTACAAAATATATACAGCTACTAAATGTAGTCCAACCACTGTCCGTGGATCACAGGGGTCCTGTGCAAAGGGGCAAGGCCCAGTCCCACGACAAGAACTCCACGGAGAGAACACTGCAGGGGCATCAGAAAGAAAATAGGACAGGCACCTCAGGGGGAAGGGAAGGGGGGGCACCTCAGCCACTTGAGTACACGACGCCAGATCCACGAGGGGACTCCATGACCACTGGCCCATCCTGGGGAGTGCAAAGCCACAGTCCATACAGTCCATACAGTGGGTGGCCTGCCCACTGGGCCATCCTGGGGAGAGCAAAGCCACAGTCCATACAGTCCATACAGTGGGTGGCCTGCCCACTGGGCCATCCTGGGGAGAGCAAAGCCACAGTCCATACAGTCCATACAGTGGGTGGCCTGCCCACTGGGCCATCCTGGGGAGAGCAAAGCCACAGTCCATACAGTCCATACAGTGGGTGGCCTGCCCACTGGGCCATCCTGGGGAGAGCAAAGCCACAGTCCATACAGTCCATACAGTGGGTGGCCTGCCCACTGGGCCATCCTGGGGAGAGCAAAGCCACAGTCCATACAGTCCATAACAGACCCCACTGCCACTGGAGGAGGCAAGTTGGCCAGAGGACATCCTGCAGCCCTGCCCGAGATAGATCCTGCCCTGCCACGTCTGCCAAAGGGCCAGCGGTTCTTGCCCTGAAGGGCCCAGTTCAGCGGTTCTTGAGACGGCGGGGCCCAGTTCAGCGGTTCTTGCCCTGAAGGGCCCAGTTCAGCGGTTCTTGAGACGGCGGGGCCCAGTTCAGCGGTTCTTGCCCTGAAGGGCCCAGTTCAGCGGTTCTTGAGACGGCGGGGCCCAGTTCAGCGGTTCTGGAGACGGCGGGGCCCAGTTCAGCGGTTCTTGCCTTGAAGGGCCCAGTTCAGCGGTTCTTGAGACGGCGGGGCCCAGTTCAGCGGTTCTGGAGACGGCGGGGCCCAGTTCAGCGGTTCTTGCCTTGAAGGGCCCAGTTCAGCGGTTCTTGAGACGGCGGGGCCCAGTTCAGCGGTTCTTGAGACGGCGGGGCCCAGTTCAGCGGTTCTTGAGACGGCGGGGCCCAGTTCAGCGGTTCTTGAGACGGCGGGGCCCAGTTCAGTGGTTCTTGCCTTGAAGGGCCCAGTTCAGCGGTTCTTGAGACGGCGGGGCCCAGTTCAGCGGTTCTTGCCTTGAAGGGCCCAGTTCAGCGGTTCTTGCCTTGAAGGGCCCAGTTCAGCGGTTCTTGCCTTGAAGGGCCCAGTTCAGCGGTTCTTGAGACGGCGGGCCCAGTTCAGCGGTTCTTGCCTTGAAGGGCCCAGTTCAGCGGTTCTTGAGACGGCGGGGCCCAGTTCAGCGGTTCTTGCCCTGAAGGGCCCAGTTCAGCGGTTCTTGAGACGGCGGGGCCCAGTTCAGCGGTTCTTGCCCTGAAGGGCCCAGTTCAGCGGTTCTTGAGACGGAGGGGCCCAGTTCAGCGGTTCTTGCCCTGAAGGGCCCAGTTCAGCGGTTCTTGAGACGGCGGGGCCCAGTTCAGCGGTTCTGGAGACGGCGGGGCCCAGTTCAGCGGTTCTTGCCTTGAAGGGCCCAGTTCAGCGGTTCTTGAGACGGCGGGGCCCAGTTCAGCGGTTCTGGAGACGGCGGGGCCCAGTTCAGCGGTTCTTGCCTTGAAGGGCCCAGTTCAGCGGTTCTTGAGACGGCGGGGCCCAGTTCAGCGGTTCTTGAGACGGCGGGGCCCAGTTCAGCGGTTCTTGAGACGGCGGGGCCCAGTTCAGCGGTTCTTGAGACGGCGGGGCCCAGTTCAGCGGTTCTTGAGACGGCGGGGCCCAGTTCAGCGGTTCTTGCCTTGAAGGGCCCAGTTCAGCGGTTCTTGAGACGGCGGGGCCCAGTTCAGCGGTTCTTGCCTTGAAGGGCCCAGTTCAGCGGTTCTTGCCTTGAAGGGCCCAGTTCAGCGGTTCTTGCCTTGAAGGGCCCAGTTCAGCGGTTCTTGAGACGGCGGGCCCAGTTCAGCGGTTCTTGCCTTGAAGGGCCCAGTTCAGCGGTTCTTGAGACGGCGGGGCCCAGTTCAGCGGTTCTTGCCCTGAAGGGCCCAGTTCAGCGGTTCTTGAGACGGCGGGGCCCAGTTCAGCGGTTCTTGCCCTGAAGGGCCCAGTTCAGCGGTTCTTGAGACGGCGGGGCCCAGTTCAGCGGTTCTTGCCCTGAAGGGCCCAGTTCAGCGGTTCTTGAGACGGCGGGGCCCAGTTCAGCGGTTCTGGAGACGGCGGGGCCCAGTTCAGCGGTTCTTGCCTTGAAGGGCCCAGTTCAGCGGTTCTTGAGACGGCGGGGCCCAGTTCAGCGGTTCTGGAGACGGCGGGCCCAGTTCAGCGGTTCTTGCCTTGAAGGGCCCAGTTCAGCGGTTCTTGAGACGGCGGGGCCCAGTTCAGCGGTTCTTGAGACGGCGGGGCCCAGTTCAGCGGTTCTTGAGACGGCGGGGCCCAGTTCAGCGGTTCTTGAGACGGCGGGGCCCAGTTCAGCGGTTCTTGAGACGGCGGGGCCCAGTTCAGCGGTTCTTGCCTTGAAGGGCCCAGTTCATCGGTTCTTGTGACGGCGGGGCCCAGTTCAGCGGTTCTTGCCTTGAAGGGCCCAGTTCAGCGGTTCTTGCCTTGAAGGGCCCAGTTCAGCGGTTCTTGCCTTGAAGGGCCCAGTTCAGCGGTTCTTGAGACGGCGGGCCCAGTTCAGCGGTTCTTGCCTTGAAGGGCCCAGTTCAGCGGTTCTGGAGACGGCGGGGCCCAGTTCAGCGGTTCTTGCCTTGAAGGGCCCAGTTCAGCGGTTCTTGAGACGGCGGGGCCCAGTTCAGCGGTTCTGGAGACGGCGGGGCCCAGTTCAGCGGTTCTTGCCTTGAAGGGCCCAGTTCAGCGGTTCTTGAGACGGCGGGCCCAGTTCAGCGGTTCTTGCCTTGAAGGGCCCAGTTCAGCGGTTCTTGAGACGGCGGGGCCCAGTTCAGCGGTTCTTGCCCTGAAGGGCCCAGTTCAGCGGTTCTTGAGACGGCGGGGCCCAGTTCAGCGGTTCTGGAGACGGCGGGGCCCAGTTCAGCGGTTCTTGCCTTGAAGGGCCCAGTTCAGCGGTTCTTGAGACGGCGGGGCCCAGTTCAGCGGTTCTGGAGACGGCGGGGCCCAGTTCAGCGGTTCTTGCCTTGAAGGGCCCAGTTCAGCGGTTCTTGAGACGGCGGGGCCCAGTTCAGCGGTTCTTGCCTTGAAGGGCCCAGTTCAGCGGTTCTTGAGACGGCGGGGCCCAGTTCAGCGGTTCTTGAGACGGCGGGGCCCAGTTCAGCGGTTCTTGAGACGGCGGACGGTCTATGGCCAACTGCTAATTGCCTGGTGGTGCCCTCCTGGGCAGCGGGGATGGTGCTCCTTCACTGCCCTCCTGGGCTGTGGGTGGTGGGGCCCTCCTGGCCAGCTGGGCTGGGTCCTCCCTGGGCAGCGGCTATGGGGGTGGTGGGCTCTCCCGGGGCAGCTGTGCCGGTTCCTCCCGGGGCAGCAGCTATGGGGGTTGTGGGCTCCTCCTGGGCAGCAGGCCTGCTGCCTGACCTCTCCAACTTGCTGCCCTTGCCCTCCTTAGTCGTCGGCCTGTGGCCCTTGCCTCCCTTTGGAGCTGTGGCTGGTGACTGTCTCTGGGTGGTGTCCGGGGGGGATGTAGAAGGCGGGCTCCTGCGGCGCCCCTTCCGCCTTCTGCTCCTCTTCCCAGGGGGTGGGCTGGCTGTCCCCTTGCTGCTGGGCGAAGATCCAGACATGCGGGCTGGCGGGCTCCAATACCCCTGCACCCTTGTCAAGGGGGCTGCAGGGCTGGTGGTGGCTGAGGTGCTCTTCTTACCCCGACGAGAAGGAGGGGGGGGCTCAGGGTCAGGAAAGAAGTTAGTAGTGGCGAGGAAGAGCTTCTTGGGACAATGGAGAGTGGTAGGTACAGTGGGAATGGGAGTGGAGGGAGAGGATGTGGTTGTAGGTGAGTCACGTTTGCTGTCTTTGGGTGCAGGTGCAGGAGGGATAGGCTGTCGTGAGGTGGATGGCTGTTGGGTGGGTGGGTGGCTGCGTTTGTGTGGTGTGGAAGAGGGGGTGACAGACACAGTGGGAGAGGACACAGGGGACGTGTAAATGGCAGTGGGGATGGTGACTGCACGTGTGCGGACTGGAGTGGAGGGTGTGCTGGTGATGGAAACACTGGCTGATGGTGAGGTGAATGGAGGTGTGAGTGTAGACGTCACAGGGAGGGAGGAGGGAGACGAGGAGGTGGGGGTCACAGAGGTGGTAGTGACTGTTGGCATGTCTGCATCGGAATGTTGCGTGTGTGAATGTCTGGGTGATCTGTGGTGCTTATGTTTGGATGAGCTTCTCTTGGGTGTTGAGGTGTGTGCAGGCTGGTCTGATGGTGTGGGTGGGACAGGCAGAGGAACAGGAGACTGGGAGGAGGGAGTTAGTAGAGGCAGGCAGGAGACAGGGACAATGGCTGCCGTCAGTGCTGAGGCCAGAGCCTGGAACGATCGCTGATGGGCAGCCTGACCCGAATGAATGCCCTCCAGGTACGCATTGCTGCGATGAACCTCCCTCTCCACCCCCTGGATGGCATTCAAAAGGGTAGTCTGCCCAACAATGAGCGTTCGGAGGAGGTCAATGACCTCCTCACTGAGGGCAGCGGGGGTAACAGGGGCAGGGCCTGAGGTGCCTGGGGCGAAGGAGATGCCCGGCTTCCTGGCAGAGCGGGCACGGGGCGAACGCGGAGGGGCTGCTGGGAGGGCGGAGATGGTGCGCTGGGTGGCGGCTGTACCTGTAATGGCGGGGGGCACGGATGGTGCCACCCCCGCAAGGGAGCCCCCTTCCGAGGACGTGTCCGTGTCGCTGCAGGCTCCAGTCGTCCCCGTCGTGGAGCTCCCCTCGCCCTCCGTCTCACTGGTCCAGTCTGACTCTGTGGCATGGCCCTCCTGGGCCATGTGAGATGCAGCTCCCTCCTGCCCCGATGCCACTTCTCCTCCGCCTGATGATGCTGATGCACACAAGCACAGAAAGACAAACAAAAAGGGGGGGGGGAGAGAGAAATAAAGGGATATTGAGTACATGGATCTCCGGTACAGTTAGCGGACATGACAGACACAGATGCCCCCTGCACTAAGTTGCGCACTTGGGGTCCGCTACGCATTCCGTGGAACATGCCCTACACGCCTAGAGTTGTCAACTGCACCCATGGATGACACGGCCCAGGGATGGCTGTACTGACACACTACTGAGGGTGGTGGCTGGGGACACAGGGGCTTACGGGGGTGCCCAGCCTACAGATATCGCCCTGGCCTAGGGGGACCCACAGCCCTCCTCCCCCACCCAGACACCTCCACTGCACGACAACAGAGTAGATGATGCTTGTACTCACCCCCTTGTGTCTGCTGTGCTGCCCTCACGCGCCCATCCAAATCAGGGTAGGCCACCGCCAGGATCCGGAACATCAGGGGGCTCAGTTGACGGCAGGCACCCCGCCTACGTTGGGAGGCCATCCCCAGCAGAGACTCGGCGGTCTTCTTGGTCCCGCGGCGGATGTCCTCCCACCTCTTGCGGCAGTGGGTGCCCCGTCGATGGTGGACCCCCAGGCCCCGGACTTCCTTGGCGATGGCACGCCAAATCCCGATCTTCTCATGGGCGCGGACCTATGTGACACGTACAGGGAGGGAGAAATACCACGTTCAAGTTACTCAGCATTTTCCTTTCCAGTGGCCCAACGCCCCCCATCCCCACCAGGCCCCCCGCCAGGCCCCCCGCCATGCCCAACATGCCCCCCATCCCCGCCAGGCCCCCCGCCAGGCCCCCCGCCATGCCCAACATGCACCCCATCCCCGCCAGGCCCCCCGCCATGCCCAACATGCCCCCCATCCCCGCCAGGCCCCCCGCCAGGCCCCCCGCCATGCCCAACATGCACCCCATCCCCGCCAGGCCCCCCGCCAGCCCCAACATGCACCCCATCCCCGCCAGGCCCCCCGCCAGGCCCCCGCCATGCCCAACATGCACCCCATCCCCGCCAGGCCCCCCGCCAGCCCCAACATGCACCCCATCCCCGCCAGGCCCCCCGCCAGGCCCCCCGCCATGCCCAACATGCCCCCCATCCCCGCCAGGCCCCCCGCCATGCCCAACATGCACCCCATCCCCGCCAGGCCCCCCGCCAGCCCCAACATGCCCCCCATCCCCGCCAGGCCCCCCGCCAGGCCCCCCGCCATGCCCAACATGCCCCCCATCCCCGCCAGGCCCCCCGCCAGGCCCCCCGCCATGCCCAACATGCCCCCCATCCCCGCCAGGCCCCCCGCCAGGCCCCCCGCCATGCCCAACATGCCCCCCATCCCCGCCAGGCCCCCCGCCAGGCCCCCCGCCATGCCCAACATGCACCCCATCCCCGCCAGGCCCCCGCCAGCCCCAACATGCCCCCCATCCCCGCCTGGCCCCCAAGCCAGCCAGTGGCCCCAATCCAGATAGAATTAAACTCACTTGTTGGTCTGGAGGACCGTAGAGTAGCGCATACTGGGGGAGGACCCCATCCACAAGTTTCTCCAACTCCTCTCCAGTGAAGGCAGGGGCCCTTTCCCCAGTCACAGCAGCCATTGTCCCTTCCAGACCGAGGTCACAGCAACACTTGCAGTATAGGTCCTCTCCTGTGAAAGTTCAAGTCGCAAGTGGATAAGTAGATAGAAAATGGCGGTCACGTCCGCGGCGGTGCGTACCGCGGCGGTGCGTCCCGCCACCGCCGGCGCCCTTCGCCATTGGCTCCTGAAACCCATAGGCTTCAATGTTAACCAATGCGGCTTCGCGCCGCGGTCTTGGCCCGCCGCCCGCCGCGGTGTGCCACGCCAGCGCATTGACCTCACATCCCATTGTCACACTTCACAGGTCAGGCAGCCGCCATTTCCAGGGCCCACATGGCTCAATTTCAACTGCGTCACACAGGCCTAGGCCTTGCATAGCCACTCATACACGCCATTCACTGCATAGAGAATCGTATACTGTGCTAGCTGTGAGTACGTACCTGTGGGTTGCCTGACTGTGTGCTCCATGTTGTCCTTCCTAGGCACCGTCCGCTGGGTTGGGCGAGGAGACGGATGAATCCTCCCGTGTACCGACCGCTGGTGGACCTGTCGACAATGGAAGAACGCCACATTATCCTGACCTACCGTCTTAACCGTGCCACTATCCATGAACTGTGTGCCCGGCTGGAGCCCGACCTGATGTCCCCCATCCGCCAACCCACAGGGATTCCCCCTCTGGTGCAGGTCATGTCAGTACTCCATTTCTTGGCAAGTGGGTCATTTCAGACAACCGTGGGAATTGCTTCTGGGATGTCTCAGCCCATGTTTTCAAAGGTGTTATCCAGAGTGTTGTCTGCCCTGATGAAATCCGTGAGGAACTACATCATTTTCCCTGAGGTGGGCGAACTGGCTACAGTGAAGGGTGATTTCTACGCCCTTGGACATATTCCCAACGTAATTGGTGCCATTGATGGGACCCATGTGGCTTTGGTTCCCCCAAGAGACAGGGAGCAGGTGTACAGGAACAGAAAAAGTTACCATTCAATGAACATCCAGGTGGTGTGTTTGGCTGACCAGTACATCTCGCATGTAAATGCCAAATTCCCAGGGTCAGTGCATGACGCCTACATCCTCAGGAATAGCAGCATCCCTTACGTGATGGAACAGCTACAGAGACACCGTGTATGGCTAGTGGGGGACTCTGGGTACCCCAACCTGTCGTGGCTACTGACCCCAGTAAGGAATCCCCGGACCAGGGCAGAGGAACGGTACAATGAGGCCCATGGGCGTACTAGGAGGGTGATCGAACGCACCTTTGGCCTCCTAAAGGCCAGGTTTCGCTGCCTGCATATGACCGGTGGATCCCTAATGTACTCACCTAAGAAGGTGTGTCACATCATCGTGGCCTGCTGCATGCTTCACAACCTGGCTTTGCGCCGCCAGGTGCCTTTCCTGCAGGAGGATGGTCGAGACGGTGGTGTTGTGGCAGCGGTGGAACCTGAGGAGAGTGACGAGGAGGAAGACGACGGGGCTGAAACAGACAACAGGGACAGAATCATTGAACAGTACTTCCAATAGGACACAGGTAACATTTCAAAGATAATTTAGTAAAAGTTAACTACTCTGCAGCATCTCTGCTGCCTGTCTATTTGCCCCAGTGTATGATGACTGAGTTTTGGCTTTTCCCTCCCTATTTCAGATCTGGGGTCCCCACTACGAGTCCTGTGCTTCATTTCCCCATGGACTACAGCTTTGTGGCAGCTGTTTGTTGACTTCACCATGTACAAGGACATATTTGCACTGTCATGTCAATTACAATCTATTGAAATCACAGCCAGACTCCTGATATTTTGGTGCAAAATAGGTGTTTATTGAAGTGCTCAAAATGGGATGGGTGGTTTCAAGTGGGTGGGGGCTATGGTGAAGGAATGTCCATGGCAGAGTCCAGAGTAACAGTCACACAGGTGCATTGTCCAGAGGCCTGTGGAGAGATGGAGCATGGGCAGTTCGAGGATGGACAGGGTGACAATGTGGGACAGTGGGATGACATCAGGTGGTATCCATTGCTGGCGGGGGTCTTGACATCCTACTCTGTCTTGCGAGATCTCAGGGCCCTCTTGCGGGGTGGTTCTTCTCCTGCAGGAGGTGGGGGTCTGGTGGGCTGCTGCTGTGCGGGGGCCTCCTGTCCACTAGCGCCGGCGGAGGTGGATGGCTGTTCTTGGTCCCGGCTAGTGGCAGGGGCCCTTGGGTGTTGTTCAGTGTCCGCCCTGCTGTTTACGAGGTCCTGCAGCAGCCCTACCATGGTAACCAGGGTGGTGTTGATGGCTCGGATGTCCTCCCTGTACCCCCGATAGTGTTCCTCCTGCAGCACCTGGATCTCCTGGAACCGGGCCAGTACCGTCGCCATCGTCTCCTGGGAGCGGTTGTATGCTCCCATGATGGTGGTGAGGACCTCGTGGAGAGTGGGTTCCCTGGGCCTCTCCTCCCCCCCCTGTCGCACAGCTGCCCGCTGAGTTGCCCTGTTTCCCTGGGCCTCTGCCCCCTGGCCGGTGTGCCCACTACCACTGCCCCCAGGTCCCTGTTGTTGTTGGGGTGGTGGGTTATCCTGGGTGCCCTGTAGTGGTAGACACACCGCAGATTGACGCGCCCTGGAGACAGAGGCATGGGCCCGCTGGGTGGGAGCTGTGCTGGTGTTCCCAGAGGGGTTAGGGTCTATAGTGGCCTGTGCCTGTGTGAGGGGAACCGACTGTCCAGAGGTCCCCGATGGTCCGGGCTGGTCATCGGTGTCCAGATCGACAGAGCTGCTGTCATCGCTGACGGCCTCTTGGGTGGGGGGTGTGGATAATTCTGGCCCCTCCGCCGCGGTGTGTTGACGGTCGGGTCCTGCAGGGGTATAGAGGTATGGTTATAGTTTCAATGTGTGGCATATGGGTGTATCTGTGGGTTCCCGTGTCCCCAAGTGCTGGCATTCGTGTGTGGGGGCTTTGGTGAGGGTGGCTTGTGGGGGGGATGTGTATATGCATTGGGCATGCTTTGGTGATGGGTGTCCATGCTTAGTGGACGCATGCAGGCCTAGGTTTTGGGATGTGTGGGTTGTGATGGTGAGACATTGGCGGGGAATAGGTGTGCTGGGGGTGGGGGTGAGGATGGTGGTGGGGGTGAGGGTGGGGGTGAGGATGGTGGTGGGGGTGAGGGTGGGGGTGAGGATGGGGGTGGGGGTGAGGGTGGGGTTCGAGGATGGGGGTGAGGGTTGGGGTCTGATTTGGCATGCAGGTGGGGGGGAAGCAGTATTGAAGCTTCAACTTACCAGTATCCATTCCTCCGCCGACTCCTGCGAGGCCGTCAGGATGCAGGATGTTCAAGACTTCCTCCTCCCATGATGTGAATTGTGGGGGTTGAGGTGGGGGTCCTCCGCCAGTCTTCTGCACGGCGATGTTGTGCCTGGATACCATGGAACGCACCTTCCCCCGTAGGTCGTTCCATCGCTTCCTGATGTCTTCCCGATTTCTGGGGTGCTGTCCCACTGCGTTCACCCTGTCGACAATCCTCTGCCATAGCTCCGTCCTCCGGGCAATGCTGGTGTATTGGACCTGTGTGCCGAACAGCTGGGGCTCTACACGAACGATTTCCTCCACCATAACCCTGAGTTCTTCGTCTGTGAAGCGGGGTTGTCTTTGGGGTGCCATGGGGTGGTGTGTATGATGTGTGGGGTGGAGTATGTGTATTTAAGTGAGTTGAGTGTGGTGGTGTGTGTTGTTTTGTGTGTGGATAGTGTGTGGGTGATGGTGTTGAGTGGCTGTGGCTGTTATGTTTTGGATGCTGGTGTCTCGCTCTTGCCTTCTTTACGATTTTGTAAGCGTAGGGGTTTGTGGGTGATGTGGGTGGGTGTTTTATATTGTATTGTGTGTGTGGGAGTGGTGTGTGTATGTGTATCAGGTGTGTGGGATTCAAATCGTCCAATGTGGGTGAGTTTTGTTCGTTGGTGGGTATTCTGACCGCGCCGGTGTGTCCCGCCAATGGAATACCGCATTTGAATGACCGCCGCGTGGATTCGTGGGTCGTAATGGGATGGGCGTATTTCTGTTGGCGTGGCGGTGGAGGTTTGGTCACCTCCACCTTTCCGCCGACCGCTGGTCTGGCGGTCTGTTGTGGCGGTCGGATTTTCGGAGGTTTGCCTTCTGCGGGTCAGAATGACCGTGGCGGGTTTCCGCGACCGCGGCGGGATTATGGAGGATTTCTGACCGGCGGTAGGCGCCTTTTACCGCCGAGGTCAGAATGACCCCCTATATAGTGTATGAGACCACGTAGTCCGTAAAGGAAATTCCCCCCTTTCTTTTCCCATTCCCAGTGCTTTCCCTCTTCACACTGACCCCCTTCCTCCATTAGAGGACCACGAGGAACCTAGGGCACAATTGGTGCACCTGGTGTTTACCCCTCGACGTATAAGAAGAACCCCGTACTCCATTTGTGTGTTTTCAAACTTGCACAAGACCATTGGCATGCAACCGGACAACATGGACGAGTTACTGCTATCATTCAACACCAAGAGAAGACAACAGCATTGGCGTCAAGTGCCACCAGCACCACCACATCAGACACAAAGGCAGGGCAGAAGTAAGGAGAGGATATTGTGCCAGCGTACATCCATCCTTGGCCTCAGGGAAGAAGAGGTGATCAGACTCTACTATATGAAGTGGGAGTCCATTGTATGTCTGCTCCACTACATTGCACCTGACATCACAATAAGATTGTAAAGTCACACAACCACACCACCAGTGACCAGAGTCCTGGCTGTCCTACAAATGCTGGCCTCAGGATCATTCCAGACCACTGCTGCACAAGTGGGTGGTATTTATGCCTACCTTCCTATGGTCCTGGATGCCATCATCCCACTCACTCCCCACCACATCTGGTTCCCCAACACCCAGCAACTGCAGCAGGAGACCAAACAAGGATTCTGCACCCATTTCCAACTTGTCGCTTCTGCTGCAACTGAACACGCCTACAGGAACTGCAAACATACCCACTCTATCATTGTGCAGGCCATTGTGGACCCTCGTGGCAATAATCTCCAACAGCCTAGCAAAATATCCTGGCAGTGTCCATATTGCTTACATCTTCAGACACTCAACCAATGATTCCAGGATGAACAGTATGACAATGGCCTACTCATAGGTAAGCCAGCATACACACAACACACCAAACCTGTGGGACAAACAATACATGCACTACACTAAACACACATGGACAAGGAAACACATATGTTTTGACAAGAACACGTATGTCACATGCCACACTACACTGCATTCAATACACATCATCCTCACAAAGGCCCATATATACAAGTTGCTGGTACCACCTGACTGACACTTTACATGATGGACAAGTGGAGCGATGTCCCCTTTGCATACAAAAACTGGCCTCAAACCACTACATCTGTCCATAGGATGACAACAAATTACAGATCCTTTAAAAACATTCTGTTTAATCAGATCTGTAACTAATTTAATAACCGTCTGACCCAACTCTCTCCCTTCTGGTATCCCAGTGAACCTCAAGTTGGAGCGACAGGAGCGATTCTGTGCATCATTGACTCGAATATGAAGATCAGTTAATTCAGCTTGGTATCTAGCAACTGATGCTTCCATCTGTGATCCACCATCATCCAGGTCTGATACCCAATGTCGACTTCTTTAACACGAGTACTTAATTGCTGTGTGTTATTATTTATGAGACTGAGTTGAGTTTCCATCTCACGATTTGTCTCCTCTTATGATAGCTTTAAAGCCTTAAGTTCAGTAAGGAGCTGCAGAAGCATAGACTCTGTAGCTGAAGAGCCTTCAGCCACTTGTCCCCCTTCTGCCTGATTATGAGAAGTCCGCTCAGCATGTCCAGAACCTGGATATGGCGAAGAGCTTGTATTTTCAACTATTTTGCCAACTTCCTGGTGCCCTGCTGTGACCCCCATCAGAATAGAGTCTGTCATCAGCGAATAATTTCCTAATGCAGGAGAGATGTATGGATCTGAGTGACCCTGAGTACTGAACAAATTATAGGTGGTTGGAGACTGGCGAATAGGTACTGAGTTGCATCTAGCCTGCCCCTCCTTGTGTAACTGTTCTGCTGGAAGTGCTTGTTTAGATGGTTCTTTGGGCTCCTTGGGTCCAGCCACAGTAAATAGTGGATACATCTGTAGTTGCCCATTGCTATTCTGTTGGGTGGTAATTTGACCTTACCCTGCCTGTTCGGAGGGGTAGAGGTCCTGTGAGCAATTCTGGATATTTCCAGTGTTCTGTAGATAACCCTCTATCCGGCTACTAATTACCCATTCCTTGCCCTTTGCTTCCATAATTGCATGTTTTGCTTCAGAGATGATCTGGGATTCGAAGGAGGGTAGTGCTGCTTGGGAGGGGGTTCCGATACTGGAGAGGTTGGGTCTGGGCTAGAGGTTTTCTCTCATGAAGCAGGACATTTAGTTTTTAGAGTTCACGCTACCGTCATGTTTTTGCCAGATGGACGTGCCTTTGATTGTGGATCGTGAGTAATCCTTTTCATAATGTCAGATAGTTGTTTCTTTTGAGGTATAACATGTTCTCACCCCCTTTTACTTATCTGCACCAGCTTGGTTGCCACAAACCGCACCCACACCTACGTGGGCTGCTTCCGTAGCATACAAGTCTTGTGGCAGCCCTATAAAGAAGGCCTATTGCCACTCTCTCGGGGGGATTATATTCTCCTTTTGACAAGCCTCGCCCCCCCCCTTTTCCACACTGTTGTAGCACTTTCAATTCTGGGTCCTCATACACTCAAAAAATGGCCAATGTCCGTATATAAACTACTTTTATGGACTTTTAAATTGCATTCCCTAATACAGTCCCTAATGCCTCCTTCTGCCTCCGTCTGCCAGCAGAAGGTTGTACCCCATTGTTAGGAGTAATAGTAGCAAAGCACTGAGGATATATAGTAGAACAATTGAGAAAGCACAGAATATTATATTAGTCAAGTTCTTTAGTAGATTGAGCTTCTTCTGGCGCAAGCTGATGTAAGGTGATGTGCTGAATATCACCAATACAAACAAAATTTATTTCAGGTGCCTAATTATATTCAAATGAGAGTTCAATGCAGTTTATGAAAGTCTTTATATTGATATTTTGTCCAATTTCACTGATAGCCTGACACCACAACACTTACCAAGGAATAGCTCAGCTATGTGAATTGCATCGGCCATGCCACTGCAAACATTGGCACTGAGCAACATTTACCATGCTGTGGAAATCTCAGGCAGCACCGATATCAATTGCCACCCAAGTGATGCCATCACCATCTACGTATCACTAAAACATACCAGATATACTCATGATGTTCACCTTTCCCTTGTGTGGTGCATAATGCAGCAAATGTTGAATATACAACATCGCCATCAATTAAAGATCATGTGCAGCAATGGACACCTCAAAGCACACCAACAATCATACCCGCAAATCTCAGCTCCTTACTATGATACAAGGGTACTGTGACCGGGTTGGCCCGGAAAGATCACTCAGAACTCGCTGGTTCTATGTACAAGTGTTTTATTAAGTCGTTTGGTAACTAGTAAGAGTAAGTGTAGGTAAGTTTTTGATCTTGTTTCCACATATGGTGAGTGGGATGGCTGTATCCTCTCGGATTCCGTTCTTCTCTCTTTTCTCCTTTTGTCTCCTTGTCTCACAGGCGTCCCCGGGAAGCACATGCAGAGAGAACAAAATACATGAGGTAAGTGTTCTGGGTTTCTATTGGTGTAGTCTTACTGTATCTCTTTTCCTGTCTCTTCCCCTTTCTGTTCTCTCAAAGTTCGGTATCTGTCCCTTCTCTGTTTCTCGTTTTGTCTAGGCGCGGTCCTCTCATACTTCGTTTGGCCTTGGGCGATTGCTTCGGGCCTCTCTCCCTTCTGTTACCCTTAGTGATCGTGTGCGCGGTGCCTTTGATGTGACATATGCTCAATATAGTGCATTCTTGTGATTAATGGTGGTTTTCCTGTTTTCTCCCTTCCCCCCCTTCTCTTGGTGCCCGTGCCCTTCTCTCAACCCCCTCTTCCCCTTTTTCCGCTCTCCTCTCTCTCTCTCTCTCTCTCACTCGTACTTCACAGGCCCGTAGTCCCACGCACCTGGAATAGCCACGCTTCTCCGGAAGCGCGGCGGGCTCGATCATTCCGTCCTCCCGGTTGCCTGCCTTTGTTGAATTCGCCTGGCGCCTTCAGAGGGCTTCTCGCGGGGAAGATTGGATTTGCTGTCTCCGTTTCCTTCCTCCTGTGGCCATTCGTCTTCCTCCTCCTGTGTTCGTTCGTCCTCCTCCTCCGGTGTTCGTTCGCCTTCCTCCTCCAGTGTTTGTTTGTCTTCTTCCTCCTTTGGTCGTTCATCCACCGCTTCCAAACCTCCGACCCCTGCATGTTCTGTCTATGGCAGTTTTATCCTCCCGGCGGCCCGCCGCCATTGATCGTCCCACCAATCACGGGGCGAGAGTTTGGCAAGGTCGAGGCCGCCAGAGGCAGAGTCAGCACAAGCCTGGGCCATGTGCAGGCGATCAGGATCCAGCCCGTCACTGGTACCAACAGTAAACTGTGGCACCTGAACTACTGACTATGTACAGGGAGATGCCAGAAATGCATATGAATGAGGAGAAATGGGACTCAGCAGGGCTGGACTCGAGATGCATGGCAGTGCAGAAAAGCACATCATGTCCTGTCCAGTCCCACAGGTATCTGAAAACTCTTGCATATATCACAATACATCCCATACAACAGTGCCACACTGGGCATATGAACCTCATGCACATATGTATGCCAGCCAACAATTGACAATAGCAACACTTTGTGCAAGAGAGGCATTTCAAGGGCAAAGGGATGGGATTCACATGCAACACACATGGTGTAACACCTGTAACATGGCACACAACACACAAAATATGTACAAATCCCCATAATATCACTTTTCTGCAGGTCTAAAGTGAAGGAGCTAAGGACCACATGTTAGAAAAGTGGTGCAGCAATTAAAGCAGTGGCACTTTACTTATGCCCCTTAGCACCACCCTACCACCACCTTATATTCCCCATATTCAGTATGCAGCGCACCATGGCACAGGGTAGGTGCAACAATGGATACCATTGATGTTCTGTGAAGGATTATTGCCAAGTGTTTGCTGTAAATCCTGCACAGTATATAGAGGCCCATTTAACGCAATAGTGTGCCCCCTTCTAAAACCTGCTCT
Organism: Pleurodeles waltl; assembly: GCF_031143425.1. Lineage (NCBI taxonomy): Eukaryota > Metazoa > Chordata > Amphibia > Caudata > Salamandridae > Pleurodeles > Pleurodeles waltl. Next base: position 1,104,222,692 of record NC_090444.1, on the reverse strand, counting down.
GTGCAGGCGTTAAAAGTATCTGCTAAAAAAGATGCATTGGAACGTCTTAGATTCCGTCACATCATTTCTGCATTCCCCCTAATGGGGGAACACCCCCTCGCATAAATGATGCCTGGTTGCAATGCATGCATAGTGACACTTTGTAAACATGGTACTGTGATTTTGGCCTTGTTGGGCCACAATAGCGCCAATCAAAATGAGACTAATGTGGTGCTAGGTCCTCCTACATTTGAGCCAAACGGTCAAATATAGACAATACCACACATTTTTGGCATTGGTGAACTGTCAGAGAAGAATTCACATTACAATCACCAGGTCCCTGAGGCACAACCCATGATAGGAAACTGCACTGCCACACACCAATACAACCATCCATACAAAGAAGAACACACAATACCAGATGCAAGTCTGAATCACCACTGCACGTAATACAAACGTGCCATGGCACATAGCAAATAACAAATATGCATGACTGACATATTTTCTGACATTCCTTTGCAGCGGACCAAGGTTAGGGCATCGCGCCATGGGTCATGACCCCTTTTGGAAATCCTACAACTGATGCAAAGTGCAATGAAGGCCACAGAAGGACCAGGAATGTGGTGAAGAGGACATTTGGCCTCCTAAAATCCAGATGCAGATGCCTAGCTCTAACAGGAGGAAGCCATGCATATGCACCAACCCTTGTCTGCAAAATGATCCTTGTATGTGCTATTGTGCACAACATATGTTTAAGCACCAATATCCCCGGGGATGAACAGGTAGAAGTCCCCAATGAGGAGGATGATGACACAACAGGAAGAGGGGGACCAACCAAACTCTGCTGCTGGGGTATGCAGAAGAGAAAATATTCTGCAGAACTTTTTCACATAGACACTGTACTCCAAGAGTCACGATTTAAATATTTGAATAAATTCATGCTAACTCAGAATGTTCAAGACGTACATATTATCACCATCACATCCAATTTGTAACTTGCTCATATTTCAGAGATCATGACTACACCACAAGAGTTGTAAACGACTTTGGAACATAGGCCCAGATTTAAGAGGGCCTAGAGCCTCCTTGTGCAACATAAGTGTCATATTTCTCATGCTAATGTGCTCCAACAATGCCAAACTCTGTGCACCAGAAATACAAAGTGGTGCAATGCATGCATTGTGCCACTTTGTGACACCTTACACCACATGATGCCTGGGCCAGGCATAATGAATAAAAGAGGACATACATCCTCATAAGGATAATGAATAATGAATGAATAATGATAATGAATAAAAGAGGACATAAGGAGTACCAGAATGGCACTGTGGAATCTAATATATTTAACTGTGTAAGATTTTACGGCTACCTTTAGAGCCTGCTCAGAGCAGGCATTAAAGGGGGACACCATTGGTATCAATGGGCCCCTAGGTACTGTTCAGGGTTAGGTCCATAATTTTGATGCTAACCTTGAATAGTACATCAACAGTGTCAAATACCTTGACGCTATTGACCCCTACCCTGCGCCATGGTGCATCTTCTTTTAAATATGGCACACACATGTTGGTGGTAGGGGGGCACCAAGGGCTACAAAAAAAGTGGAGCTGCACTGGTTGGCCCATAGCCAGGAACAAAAAACTGTTAAAAGAATGCACTACCATATGAATGCGTGGGTAGAATGTAGACAGAGTCTGTAGCAATTACAATTTACATTGTCACACACAGATCACACAAGTGACAGCAATCCTGGAAATACATGTGAAGACTGCTGTACAGATGTATGGGCTAGGTAGCAAAAGGGTAGCAATTACCTACAATGGCAAGTTTGTAACTGCTTGGTAATCATGCAAAGTCTGAATGACACTATCACATGTGATAACTGAAAACATACTTGTGAGTGGCACTCACATGTATGTCCAAGAGAGAGATACACAGGGACCTAAACACGTAAATGTCTAGGTGTATCACACCCAAACTAGTTTGGAATGTGCATGTAAGTCAAGTAATGTCCACCGAGGCCCTTGCTGAATTGTATGTGAGATGAATGAGACAGAAAGGTTAAATGTGACATATCCTCTACTCATTGCTGACATGAGTATTCACACTAAGAAAATACACTCATGGTGAATGTGACATAGTTTGTGGAATGCAGATGTGAGTGCGTGCCTATGTTGAATAAATGATGTGGAAGGATAGCTGAGAGACTCCCTTACGTCACTTTGAGTTTCAACATGTGGAGGTCACTCGACACTACACAAGTGCTGTAGCTGGTGTTCTGTGATGTGTGGAGGCAGTAATGTATTCTAGCAAAGCCTGGATATGGGAGGGATACTACTACTTAGCCTGTAGAAGAAGCTGTGTCCATCTACAAAGTTTACAAGTCTGACTTTGTATGCTGTGCATGAATGTAGGGACAATATTGATGACGAAGATGCGTGCTCAGGGTAATCAGCAAAAATAATGCCAGCAATGTTAAATTAGAACCATATAAGACGAGATATGCCATCAATCTGTGTGAAGGAAGGAAAACACATAGACTAATACTAATATGTTTACATGTAACAACAACTATGTACTTGGTAAGCACTAACAAGTGTGACAAAAGCTAGTAACAAATGACAGTATCTGTACCCTCAGTCGAAAGACATGACCCAGTTCCACTATCTACCAATTACTTAACCAAACATTATAGAAATAATCTCACTGATGTATGCCACGTCGTGTAAAACCATGACAAATGATGAGAATGTCCTACACAAACAAGCTGCCAGTCCCCAGTATATTATAGGACAAGCCTGACATCAGAAACTCCAAAGGTAACAAAACATACTTGGCCATGGGTTCACAAATGTGCAGGTGTATGTCTGCAGGGGACTGTGTATCGCATTGCTGATGATCGATCATGAGAGTGGCAGATCCCCACCCAAAGGCTCCAACCCCCAGAGGAGGACACATTGACTCTTGACACAGTCAGGGGCCTTCTGCTTGTGCACAGTGAACTGAGCTGAAGTGACCACAGTCAACCTGTGTCAATACATGAAACAATGGGCCTGTGTGGGCATACAAAGTGCCACAGGAGCACGGATGACTAGGGTGCCATCACTGCCTGAGAGCAGCCCTGCCATGCAGACTGTGTGCAAGTACGTAAATCTGGCACTAAAAACACAGTTTTAGTCATTGTACATTCCAAGTGTATGTTGTTGACACATGATACCAATATCTTAGCACACATGTCCCACCTAGGTGGACCAGGCTTGGTTGCATATATTTGCTATGGACAAAAGGGTACAATTTACATATGAAAATGTGTATGTGTCATATGATTACTTACAAACTTATATGACCAGTACAAATATTCCCACATTGGAAAACATAGTCAACACAGATATGAGTACAGAGCCTTGAGGCAATGGCTTACATATATTCATGCTGGAATTGAGATTTGGTAGGAGTCAAAACCCTAAACACACCACTGTAGCATGCATCACTTATCATACATGAAACATACATTCTCACACACAGAGATGTCACATACATACCTACAATTACACGTCAGCACACCTTCTCCAACCTTTTGCATGCATGGGGAACTATGGGGGTGATTCTAAGCTTGGCGGCCGCAAGAAGACCGTACAGCAAAGCAGACACTGAAATTCTTCGTGGGGCCCTCTTATGGGGGCCCCTGCAGTGCCCATGCCATTGGCAGTGCCATTGCCATGGGCACTGCAGGGGCCCCCAGGGGCCCCGCGGCACCCCCTACCGCCATCCTGTTCCTGGCGGGAGACCCGCCAGGAACAGGATGGCGGTAGGGGGTGTCAGAATCCCCATGGCGGCGGAGCGCGCTCCGCCGCCATGGAGGATTCTCAAGGGCAGCGGGAAGTCGGCGGTACACCAGCGACTTTCCGTTTCTGGCCGCGGCTGAACCGCCGCAGTCAGAATGCCCAGCGGTGCACTGCCAGCCTGTTGGCGGTGCTACCGCCGACCTCCGCCATGGCGGTAATTACCGCCAGGGTCAGAATGACCCCCTATATGTTTTACATGTTGGTTTGCATCATGAAACCTGGTCCTTATAATACACAAGAATATGGACATACTTGCACTCACATTGTCACGGCTTACCAGATCTTAACCCAGCCTCAGTCAACAGCATCCTTTGCTAAAGATTTGTGAAGGGTATCACATGCATGAACATGTGTTGCACATGGCCCATCCTATCCTATGCGATGTTGTGAAACATACAGTCAGAATTCTGCCATGACAATGTGATAGACCCACATTATGAGTGTCATCACATATGAATGCTCAGTACACATATCTAAACATGTATGTGGCAAGGAGTCTTTCTACACATTTGCAAACAATAGCAGTACTCCTATGCATCACACACACCTACAAACATTTAATAACACATTCCTATGTCACCGGTACCCATTGAAATACACATGCATACACATGCATAGCCCCTGTAACTAGGTATACAAATCTGCATGCCCTGTGAGCTGCCCTCAAAAATCCATGCATGCCTGTCATACGTCAAAAAAATGACGCATATGACAGTTCTCCATACATTGCAAATCAATAAAATGACACCACAACTTCTACTGTAATCCTTGTACCTTGTCAGCGTTCAAAGATAGATCCACGCATGGCTGTCGTTCATCAAAAAAAGATGCATACCATAGGCCTACAACCATTCCATATGCCAAAAATTATGCCTAGCACCATGCACATCCCATCCAAGTAGACAGCCCTTGTCAGCCTTTATAGAAAAATCAACGCTTGGCCGTCATGTGTCAAAAAAGACGCATATCAGAAAATGTGATGCATATGCGCAGGAAGTGATGTGATATGTCTTCCTTGCTGCATACATGGAAAAGTACATTTAATTTCACTTTTACTTTACATATTTAATATTGGTAATCATGGGTGTGTGTGTTCCTTGAGTCATGTTTGTGCAGAGTGACACGATGAGAACACAAATGTAAGAAGGATTAATTGGCTCCTACTGCAACATCAGTGTCATCGTTTTTTAAGATAATGTGGCTGATGAAGGCAAGTATTACCACACCATATGTCAAAAGTTGTGCAATGCAAGCATTGTGGCAGTTTTAAGGCCTTGTGTTACATGATGGCAGCATCAGGCCTGAAGAATGCAATGTGTGTATTCCTGCAGTAGACGGCACACGAAAAATGAGCCTTTAAATTTGATTGGTTCCACTGTGCCATTTTCTGCGTTAACTTGAATCTGTGCCTAAGGCAGGTTGGTTAAATGACAATTCCATTGTTATCAGAATATCTAATTTCACTTAGCAGGTTTAGCACCTTCATACATGGTGCAAAGCATGCTAAGTGCCACCATAATGTCATAGTTTACAACGTCAGTGCCCTGACGCGCCATGGTGTGCCATATGTTACGTTCCGCACACAAGTGATGGAGTTATGTGGTGGCACTATGGGGTTGAAAAGAGTCAAGCATCTGAGTGGTTGCTCCATTTTCACATAGATTAACTACAAGGTTATAAGCTTCTGCCAAAGGACAGTATCCTCTTCCCAAAGACATGTATGTATGGGTGAATCCCATATGTTTACATGTTTTTGTGGGCTAACTATGTCTGGTTAACTGACATGTTATAGATGGCAGTTGTTCATTTCTAACACTAAGTTGACTAGGTCACTCAGCTAAATAAGTGGAATGTGTAACAGTTGTCCATGCTCTTATTTGTTCGACAATCACAAAGCTATGTTTTCCTATCATGTCTTGCAGGTGGCATGTGTGTCAATTAAGACACCATCATCTATTCTTGGGTATCGACATTATGTCTGATGTTAAGTTGAGGATGTGGAAGGAGCTGAATGATGCACATGTGCCAACGTGTGCTGCAATGGATTTGGAGGTCTTAGGAAAAGGTAAATATGCCCACAAACACAGTGATGTCAGTCAAGATATGTGTCAGAGATGATGGCTTTTAGAATTGCATGAATGTTGCCAACATTTTTGTCACAGCATATGTTACTGCACTGTGTGCCACACATTGCACTAATTTACTCTGGACATGATACGATTTATGTACATGTGTTGAGGTCTCAAAGGGGCTTATCAGTGACACTCTTGCACCACCGGTGCTTCACTAATCTTCAGAAATAAAGTGAAGCACCAGCCGTGCAAGGAACGTTTTGTGAAGAGCAACAATCATTTGAGTACACAAAGAGATTTCAGCTCTTCTCCAGATTGATGTGGGGCATGTCTAGGGATTGTAGCAAACAAGAAGTATGCAGACGAACCTACATGATCTACCCATCATGTTAATTGTGAGAGAGCATGGTCACATCATGTGTGTATGAGATGTGCATGATGAGTGTTTACCTGGTACTTAGGAAATGTAACAAGTTTGTGCACAGATGGGGTAAGATTTTTTAAAAGTGGTGACGCACCCAGTGCAGTGCTACTTTTCCTGCACCTCTTAGCACCCCCTAACGCCACCATGTGTGCGCCATATTTGAAATACGACACACCATGGCACAGGATAGGGGGCAATAGCGTAAACATTTTTGACGCTATTGATGTACAGTACATGGTTAGCACAAAATATTTTGGAGCTAACCCTGAACTGTACATAGGGGCCCATTGTAATCAATGGTGTACCCTCTTGTAACGCCTGTTCTGGGCAGGCATTAAAAGTAGCTGAAATGAATGCCGCAGTGGAATCTCTTAGATTCCCCAGCTCCATTTTTGAGGCCCCCCTACCGGGAGAATGCCCCCTTGCATACACTATACATGGCCAAGGCATAATGTGGCCCAAGGGCTGACAAAGTGGCACAATGCATGCATTGTGCCACTTTTTAATTATGTTGCAGGGAATTTGGCCTTGTTGGGCCACATCAGCATCAAAATAATGATGACACTAATGTTGCCCCAGGAGACGCTAGGCCCTCTTAAATCTGGGCCCTAGTGTGCAGGATTGGATAGCCGTTATTCCTGTGATATGAACAAGATACCATAGATGCCTGGTAGGCAGATTTGTATAGACTTGGGACTTGACATTGTTGTAGTATGTCTGGGGGACAACATGTGTTTTTGATGACATGTTCTCCTCATGTTTTATCATCCGCAATGACCTCAGCACAGAAGCTTGCTTTTTATAAGAGGGCTGAGCGATTCTGGCACATTTATGAAGTCCAGACAGGTTACCACAAGATGGCCAAGAGGTACCGAAGGGAGAAGGCATTGGGGTAGTGGCTGGTGTTACCACATGGGGTACCAGCGAAACAGCCTGCAACCAGTGCCATAATAGGTGTGACCTCAAAGCCAAGGGTCAGGTGTGCCTCAGCAGGTCCCACCCCCTCCAGATCCACAGCCCAAACAACACCAGCAGCCCGGCAGCAGCCACCACCAGCTGCCACAGGCTCTACATTTGAGGTAGATATGTGGAAGGACATGGCAGAGGTCAAAGCAAGGTTGGTCAAACTGGAGGCAGAGAATATCCATAACTTCAAACTGTTAAAACATATTAAGAAGAATCTTAAGACACTCTGAGTGTGGACAGTAACTGCTTCCCAGTTCCTTCCCTTCCCCTAGTTTCCATTGTAAATAGTTTTAGTCAGTTTTAGGTGGGTAGGTATAGGTTAGGTAGCATGAAGTAGGTTAGTGTTAGGACATAATGTAGTTGGGGGTGTGACTTACGTATTTTTTTGTTTTCAAGGGGTGTTGGGAGTTATGAATGCGGCTCTATGTTTTGAAAAAAAAACAGAAAAATATATATATTTGTTTAGGCAATAGGTATAGTTAGTTCATGTGTAGCTTTAGTTCATGTTGTCACTCTCGTCTATTGTCTCTCAAGAGGTTGAAGGGACAATGTTTATTGTGTAGCATTACATGTATGAAATACATTTAGATTAGGATAAACAGTTGTAGGGATAAGTTAAGATAAGTTAGTATAGGTAAGCTTGGTGTAGGTTAGTGTGTAGTTTAGGTTTATAATAGGTACTGTTTTTTAGTATTAATAAATCCTGTTAGGTTTCTACAATTTAGTGTCCATAGTGATTGACTGTCTGGGTGTTATCATGTCTGCACTAGCGACGTTAGACAAATGCCTTTGGGTATGCATTCAGTTTTGATTTACATGTGTGACTATGTCTATCCCCTATGACCAACAAGCTGTCTGATTGCAAGCGGTATAACATCAGCTACTAAATACACTTTAGAGCGCAGTCCCTCTGACACTCGGGTTGTGTCTGGATAAAAATACTGACAAGTAACCATGAAACATCAATTGTTAGTGCTAAAGTCTGTAACAATCATTATTGAAAGGTTTAGCACATTGCACGCCACCTTATTTGGGGAATTGATACTAACAGCTGTACCTCACAGTCTTACATATGCCTATTTTGTTGCTCACATCAATGTTGTACTGAACCACACATGCCATATGTCAACTTGCATGGATACCTGTTTAATACATGCTTTGAAAACTCAGAAAGTTGGCTGTAGTCCACAATGCTATCGGTCACCTTAATCATGTTTGAGTCCTAGCGAGTGCCTTTGTCTCTGACAGAAAGCCACACATGTCCTTTGGTTCTGTAGTCATTGACATAGCTTTACACAATGCATACATTTGTAACAGTTGATGGAACACTGAAAAAAGCAGAGTACAAGGGTGAGGGACATGTCATGAGACATGTAGGAGAGGTGTGCATTAGTGAGGAGGTGTCCAAATTGACAAAAGGTAGGGATTGAGGAAATTACAGTCTATGCATGATAAGTCAACATTAGTAGAGTGAAGAGGGCATGTTGCCAGCTGCCACAACACTGGCATGATCTTAAGCACAAAAGTAGAGATACTGTCTATGTGGCACACACTGTAGATACCAGGTGACTTTATGTGAATGATGTTCCTTCCACATCTTCACTCTCTGATGTGTATGGTGACTCCTGTGCTATGGGTGGTGCTGTTGTTGAGGGGGGCACACACATATCAGGAGATAGAGATTTGGAATCAAAGGAACTGGCAACTGCCATTTGTGGGAATTTATAAGGTATCACTGCAGCAAGGAGGAACTGCTGGTTTCGCAACACAGCAGCTACACTACGGTGGTAGATGGCCATGTTTTCACTGACGGAGGCCAAATCCCACTGCATGGACTCCAGGACATTTTGTATAGCCCCCAGCCTGTTATCAATCATGCTGCTTCCACTTTGGCAGGGCAACTGGTCAAGCCTCTGCGTCATGACAGCCAGGGACTGATGAAGTCCATGTAGCGGAGAGTGGGTACCTCTGATGGTAGCAGAGTTGTCCTCTTTGCACTCCCTCTAGGCTGCCTTCCATGGTCTCCCTCCCCCTATGCACCTGTTGTGTGAGCTCCCGCTGAACTCCTACCTCTGTCCTCTGAAAGGTAATGTCTGGGTACTCAGAGTCCAGGACTGTGGCAAGACTGGTCGGTGCTGTGTGTTGGTAATTGGGTGATTCATGTGGAGACCCTGCAACACTGTGTGTCCTCCCTGTGACTAGAGATGGTGTCTAGAAGGAACCCAGGACATCCCGGAGAGTGTCAGCACTGATGGCCAGCAGCTGGTCATCCATATCATAGGTAAAATCTAGGACAGGCATATCCGCAGGAGGTAAGGCATCATCCTCTACAAGTAGTGATAGTCAATAGTGAAAGGTCAATCTTTGACTGTAGTGGCTGTTGACATGGCTTTTCATTTACGTGCTACTGGTGGCTCAGTGACATGGTACTGACCCTCACAACAAGGCATTCATTTATGGACCTCTAATGGCACACTGTGCCACCTCAGCATCATTTTAGTGGAGTTACCATTTGGGCAGTCTGCCCGTTCCCAGTGTGTTACACCCACCTTCATTATTTAATCACGGTCTTTAACATATGTACCCCATTCATTGACTTGACTGTGTTAACTATGCATGCCATGGGCATTGTTCTAGAGTTGCGCTCACACCACAAGTGGAGATGTGCAGCGATACTTTGAATTTGGTTTTACAGATATTTGAGAAAGTAACTGACTCATCTGCCACCCTACGTGTGTTGTTGGAGTGATGGTAGGGAGTGAGCTGTCCACGTGCATCCTCCTAGCCACTTTGAGTAGTGTGTCCAGCATCCTGCCCCCATTGTGAGATTCAACCACCTTGTGTGCATATGTGCAAATTGTATTTTCTCCCTTACTGCCGGGCAATACTCACCCGTACATCTCAGGTTTCTTTGTTGCATAGCTGCAAGGATGGCTGCATTGCTGGACTGAGTGTTGTTTTTGTGGAAGATAGACCTTTCTTTTTGCACTCATACACAAGAGGTAGTTCATTGTTATGTTGTGTGGTGCAGGCTGATAAATACATGATTCAAAATGGCTGGGGAATGCATGTGGAAAGCCCACCCACTTCGATCACTCTCACAACACAAGTGTGGTGGGATGCAGACCTGATGCATTTTGAGGCTTGTTGATGTGTGGATGCATCATGTTGGGACACCACATCAGGGGTGGCATTATAGTTATGGTGCTAAGGACTGACAACGTTGCAATCCTATTGTGGACGACTTTCAATGTGTGTTGCAATCATCGTCAAACATTGTAAGTGACAGACATCATTCTGTTAGTAGATTTAGCAGGATGTGTTCCTTCCTGCAGATGTGCATTTGGACTGGCAAAAGGGACACCCCTACACCATGCAGATTGTGTGGCAAAGTTGGTATTGTACATCATATCGTTAAGCGTTGCCAAGGTTAGTAGAGGGATGCTTTGGCTCATGGTGAGAAGTACACATCCCTGCACATTTGAATTAATGATGCACAGCAGAGCAAGCTGAGCTGTTGCACTGCGTGTTTCTGCATAAATGGGTAGTTATGTGCCAATACTTCCAGAAAAGACATCAAAGTGCTCTACCCAAGCATATTCTTTTTTTGACTTCTACTCTAGTGGTGGATAGTGATAGGTCATACTTAACATGCCAAGGTGAGGCACCTTGCAAACCTTACCCTGGCGTATTTATCATGTGCCGCTCTCACATCTGACACTGTGTGTAGCAGGCATTCCACCTGAATATTTGTGATCTTCCCATACAACACATGTGTGATCCACCTAGCTTCTGATGCCTCTGAAAAGATCTGCATTTCTGGATTTGGTTGAGGGTAGTCCAGGAACTCAGGGTGGTGTGGGAGTGACAAGTGGGTGTGTGACAAGTTAGTATTTCTACAAATTGTATTTGTTTATTGTGTGTTGCATTGTGCATCACACATAAGGCAAACTTTCAATGTATGTTCTTAATTGATCCCATAACACAATTTTTCTTGCAGGCATCTTGACCCAGCCACTGACACCGTGGAAGCACGTTACTTACATTACTGGTTAACATGGTGGACATTCCCACAGTAGTCTAATGAGTTTTGCCACTACAATGGTGCTTTACTGCATTGGCACCATAAATGATGGCACTAGTGCAGCAAAGCACAGGGAGGTCCATTGCCTGCAATGCTTATATCATCTGCCTTTGGCATGCCTCACACATGAGGTTATTACTTAGCACATTGCAACCTTTATGGATTGTTAACCCTGTTAGTTCTTCCCTCCCTGCATTATGGATATTTCCTTTTATATATCATATCTGGCACAGGGATATTGTGGTGGAAGTATATACAAAGTGGATCAATGCATGCATTGTGTGACTTTGTTAATGTAGCATAAGTGGAATGGGCAGCTTGATTCCACATTGGCATCAATTGATATGATGCTAATGTTGCATTATGGGCTTGTAAAATTGGGACCCTAGTGCGGCAATGAGAACACTTGTAGCTGTTGTTATGCATGAAGGTGATCCATTGTGCATGACACCAACCATTCTCACTACACAGGCAACCTTGCTACATGGTGAAATGGAAGCTACCTGTACAGCAGCACAGGTGATGATCACAGACATGCCCCATACATTGTATATGTTAACTTTTGTGCCCATTCCCAATGGTGCATGGAGGTGTATAGCAGTTCTTGTTGGGCCACCCTGTGCAACAAGCATAGTATATGTTGCCAGCTGAGTGTTACAGGTGAATCAGTGGCAACAGTGAAGCAATTGCTGTGAGGGTTGAGAAATGGTCAGTGCGTATAGGGCGGAAGGTGTGGGTGCATTTGAAGTGTTTGGCCATTATGTCCCAGATTTAAAAGAAAATGACGTAGCGCAACACAGCGCCACATCTGGCAGCACCGCGCTCCATCTCTTTAAAAAAGCAGGGATGCACTGTATTTAATTGAATATGGTGCACCCCTGTGTTGCCCCCTGCACCGGTGGTGTTTTTGCTACCGAGCTCCAACGCAGCCAACCTTGTGCCATGGTGCAAGGATGGCTGTGCTGCAGGGGAGATTGCACAAAAGCAATCTCCAATGGGGAATTGCTCTCTCTATGTGTGCTGCAAGATGCAGCACAGATAGGAAGAACAAAAAACTATGAGAAATTAAAGCATTTCTCCTCATTGCGCCCCGCTAATGCCACCCCTGGGGTGGTGTTAGATTTTGATCCTGCCTCTGGCTTATGAAAACTCATAAATCTGGGGAAGTGTCAAAATGCAATGGGTGTTGCTGTGGCAAGCCCATAGCAACACCCATTGCACGCCTCTTCCACGCAAAGTGCTGCCTGTAAAGGGGATGTATTTACAAGGTGGCATTAAGCCACAAAAAGTGTTTTTTAATGCCACCTTGTAAATACGGCACAGTGCGTAGCGCCACCGGAGCGTCACTACAAGTCTGTCTCTATGTGTCATTATATGACCCTTTTGCATGCATTCAGTGTGTCCTATAAGCCTGCCTCTTCTGAGTACAACTTTGTGTCTCATTTTTACTAAACCTGGGCCTTTGTTCATTAGTCACTCACCTTTACAAGAATAATCAATATGAGCAGTCTAATCAAACAGCATATGAAAAAAGGAAGACTGATTCATCCTCTGCTTGTGTGAAATAAAAAGACCATGGGCATGGTTTAATACAGGGTCATAATCCAAAAATCCTCTCACTTGTGGAAAAAGAAGTAAATTCAGATGAGATTCTAGAGGCTTACTTTCTTTAACCATATCCATAATCTTGTGGGGAAAATCCTACTGTTGATTTTCCGCCAGGTTTGGCACTTATTACTCGAAAAAAGTTTTTTCCTAGCTATAGATTACATCATCATTAGTTTTTTAACCTTTTGTACATACATGTCACTGACTCCTAAAATGGGTTTGTGATTCCATATTGTTCTGAGCATCCCTTTCAAGTAGTGACTTTGTATGAGATGTATTAATGATTTGTGAATCATTCACAATTGGTGTCAAATCATGGAAAAGTTCCCAACCCCTAAGTTCTGGTAGAGGCCAATTCTCAAAAGGACAAGGTTCATCTTTGGACCAATTCCTCTTTGTGAATGTAGAAAAAAGATTTCAGGAGGAATAGGCAGCAGACAAATGACACATTTTCAACCCTCAGTAATACATTTTTAAATGAACAATTGTTTTATTTAAATGGAGTCACATTTCCTTATGGGGAAACACGCAGCATGTTGTTAAAAAAAGCTTTCCTATATTTAAAAGCTATCACAGGCATGGTGACATTCTGAACAATGCAATTCACCATTCCGTTTGTTGTGACTAATCAAATGGAGTAGCAATTTGTGACCTATTTAATGCATATTAATGATGTAACTCAGATTGCGATATTGGCACATTGGTCAGTTCACAAAATTTACTTATGGTCACCAAAATACTGGTAGCAAATTCCGATCAGTTATTGTGATGAGTGTTATAGTAAATTTGGTGCGAAATTCTGAACACAATTAAAACATTTGCCAGATTTTAACGTCCAGATAGAATATGTCCACCACAAAAGTAAAATTGTCTGTCAGGTATCACTGTTCTCTCAGATATATTGTCAACTTGATACCCTATATGAATGACGGATTATAATATAAGACTGTTTTAATTTTACAGAGAAAGTTGTCAAAGGCCAATAAGATTTCTCATAGGATTAAACTCTAGAAGACATGTATCATGAAGGTGTGTGCTTACACAGGGCACTGCTATGTATCTGCATACAATTATCTCATAAATTCTCTACATTAGTTCAAGAGCTTCAGATAGTATGATTAGTTAAAAGGGAAAAGTGGTTCTCTCCCTCTGTTTCCAAGCAGCACTGGAGGCAGCTAAAGCAATCATGTGGGAAGTTCTGATTCAAAAATATGGACTCTGAGGAGTGAGGATGGCGAAGTTTCTGTGTGTTTGTTTTGTAATCTGGCTCTTAATGACTAGACCAAAGAGAATGTGGTCTGTTTTGTAAGAAATTGGTTTATTATTTGAAAAGGGTGAGACCCTCATTCAATTATTAAATACAATACTTGTCAGGGTGAGCCACAAAAGTCGCTAACTAAACCTGTGCTTAATCCTCTGGTAGCTTTGTAGCAAAGCAGTCAGGCTTAGAGGAGAACTGTAAAGTATTTATGCAGCACTCAAACAATACTAACGTAAAAACATAACAAGAAAAATCACAGACCAATTTACTAAATTTCAGCACATAAAATGATACTAAAATGACAAACATCTAATCCTTAGAACTAGAGTTATGTATTCTTAGTTAGAAATAGCACCCAGGAGCACAAAGCACCACTTGCAGTTATCTGGTTCCGTCAGGCTGGGTGAAAGTCATAGTTGAAGCTGACCACAGTGGGGTGTGGGTCAGATACAGGCATCAGGTTTGTCCTGTTGGATGTTTTACGATTTTAGTGTCAAAGTCCACACAAGAAGCCAGAACTTTGTGTCGGCGGGGTTTCAAGCAGGTCATGGAGCGGTTTTCGCTGTGACTTCACGTTGTCAGTTGATGTGTACTGTTGCTGTTTGACACGAAGAGCAAGTCACTGTTAGAACTTTGCATTGGTTGGTGATGTGCTGAAGGATGGTGATGTGAGGAGCCCACTCGAATTGTGAAGAGCCCCAAATTTCTAAATGTTCATCTGGAGTGCAGTTTTATGTAGACGTGAGGCAGGAGATCTACACTCTGATGCCAGCTAAGGGTACAGAACCTTGGGGGGCACCTCTTGGTGATCAGGACTGACTCCAGCATAAGCTAACATCAGGGCTCATGGAGGTACAGGAAGGTCTAGTTGGTGCTGGTCATCTGAGTAAATAGAGGTCCCTTTTGGGGAATCTCTGTTCAAGGCAAGGAGGTCCAATCTTCCCTCTTCAGACAGAAGGGCAGTCCTTCTGAATCTTCCACAGATCCCAGGAGTGTTCTGATGAGAGGCTCTGAAGGGACCACATTTATACCCGTTGCCAATCTTTGTATGCAGGAAATTTCTGGCTTACTCACCAAATTGGTTCTGGTCAGTTCTTCCACTTCCTCTGGGTTTGGCTCCAAACAACGTAGAATGACAAATGTGGAGGAAGGCCTGCATTCAGGTCCCCTTGTGTGTGCTCCTTGCAATGTAAACAGGGCAGAGCACAGCTCCTCCCTAGCCATCCAGTCAGTAAGACCCAGGCCCATATTTATACTTTTTGACGCTAAACTGCGCTAACGCAGTTTAGCGTCAAAAAAGTTAGCGCCGTCTAACGCCATTCCGAAGCGCCATGCGGGCGCCGTATTTATGGAATGGCGTTAGCCGGCGCAAGCAGACCGGCGCTGCCTGGTGTGCGTGGAAAAAAACCACGTAGACCAGGCAGCGCCGGCGTAGGGGGAAAATGGCGCTAGGACGTCTTAAAATGGCGCAAGTCGGGTTGACGCTAAAAAATCGTCTTAACCCGATTTGCGCCATTTTTTCGACGCCCAGACGCCATTTAAATGACTCCTGTCTTAGTAAAGACAGGAGTCATGCCCCCTTGCCCAATGGGACTTATGTCCCCTGGGCATGGTCATTGGGCATAGTGGCATGTAGGGGGGCACAAATAAGGCCCCCCTATGCCACCCAAAAAAAAATTAAAAATATAAAAAATTATACTTACGTGAACTTACCTGAATGTCCCTGGGGTGGGTCCCTCCATCCTTGGGTGTCCTCCTGGGGTGGGCAGGGGTGGCAGGGGGGGTCCCTGGGGGCAGGGGAGGGCACCTGTGGGCTCATTTTGAGCCCACAGGCCCCTTAACGCCTACCCTGACCCAGGAGTTAAAAAGTGGCGCAAATGCAGGGTTTTTTGACCCGCCACCTCCCGGGTGTGATTTTTGCCCGGGAGTATAAATAAGACGCATTTGCGTCGCCGTCATTTTTTTAGACGGGAACGCCTTCCTTGCATCTCATTAACGCAAGGAAGGCGTTCACGCTAAAAAATGACGCTCTTTGCCCATACTTTGGCGCTAGACGCGTCTAACGCCAAAGTATAAATATGGCGTTAGTTTTGCGCTGAATTTGCGTAGAAAAAAACGACGCTAATTCGGCGCAAACGGAGTATAAATACGGGCCCCAGTTTCTCTACACCCAGGCCCCTTTTGTCCCAGTGTTTGAAAGGAATACCCAACCCACAGCAGGAAAGTCATTAACAGACATCTGACCCTGGACAATGGCAGAAAGTCACATTAGGTTTAGGCAGAAACATTTAAGGTTTATAACAGTAGTATTTTCACAATAGCATCTGAAGAAACAACTTTAACATTAAAGACTGTTTTAAATTACAATTCAAAAGAGTGGAAGACCAATAACTACATGTGTTCCCATACTGAAGTCATCACTAATTAAGTGCAATAAAGTAGCCCAGGACTAGTCTAAGGGAGAAATAGCCTTGCAAAAGTGAAAAACGTTTTTAGGGGGTTTTTCACTGTCAGGACATGTAAAGCTTAAACACACATGCCTGTCTTTTAAATACCATGCACCTTTCCCACTGAGTGGTTAGGGCCTACCTTAGGGGTGACTTACAACTATTAAAAATGAAGGTTTAGGCTTAGCAAAAGGTTTTATTTGCGAGGTTAACATGGCTGCAATGGCAGGCTTGTGATGTTTTACAGTGCTACTTTAGTAGGTGGGAGAATGGGTACTGCAACCCTCTTCTTGCATTTCATTTACAGGCCCTGGGTGCATGTGGTACCATTTACTAGAGATCTATAAATCAATTAAATGTGTTAATTGTGTGTATGGCAATTGTAACATGTTTAAGTGATATAGCACAAGCACTTTACCATTGATTAGTGTGGGTAAAGTGCACAGATTCCTAATGCCAATAAAAAATGAGGTAAGCAAAAATGAGAGAGTGAAGGCAAAACGTCTGTGGGAATACAATGCTAAGGATGCCAGGTCTATCATGTGTCAATAATATAACTTTTATATGGGTGGCTTGATGATCTAGAGCTCTGGGAAATCAGCTGGAAGAGGCTGCCCCAGCTGTTAAGGTCTGGCTAATGGTATGATCTAAGTTAATAAACCCTATTTCTGATGTTACAGATAGCTGGATCTCTATTAACTTCAAAATACAACAGTTAGATTTTTCCCAAAGTTGCAGTCTACAGCACCTGTAATAAGTCAAAAAATCTTTAAATTAATGGACTAGCAGAAGACAGAGAAGCGCTGGGAAAAAAGAGCAATTACTGCCCTGTGTTTTCGGAGTTTGCTTTTTAAAGGCATGCACTAACTCAGAGATTTTGAGGGTTAGTATAAGTTATGTAGACAGGACAATTTTGGGAAAAACAAATGCACAGACTATGGGGCATATTTAGAATCCCCATGGCACAGGGCAGTGCAGCAAATCTCTTAATGAACTTCCCTGCACCACTGGGATTGGGCAGAAATGTCCCATTTCTACAAGACACGGTACATTTCTGTCCTCTCCCCGTGCGCTAGCACAGAAATGACTGCCATGCGCCAATGCTTGGGGCATGGGTGTCTGAATTGTTGAGATGATTGTTTTTGAGCAGGAAGGGACACCTTACATGCACAAAAACAATCAATGGAGGTGATTTTTCCTTTTATGTGTGCTGCAGAAGGCAGCACACGTATAAAGAAGACAAAACAGGAAGAAATAGTGTTATTTCTTACCATTGCACCTCGCTTATGCCACCCCTGGGGAGGTGGACGCTTTTGACGCATTCCCAGGTTTACGATTTATCGTGAATCTGAGAATGTGTTAAATGCTATGGCTGTTACGTGGGAACACCCACTCTAACACCCATGGAACGTCTCACCAACACAGTAAGAGGCAAGTCAGTGACTTGCACTGTGTTGTCTCACGCGATATCTACAAGGCCATGAAAAGCCATGCATGGTGGCTTTACTTGGCCTTGCAGATATGGTTCTGCAGTTTACACCAGTGGAGCGTCACAAAAGTGACGGTCCCGTGGTGCAGTGGGGCTTCTAAATATGCTCCTACATCTACTTTTTTGCTCCACACTGACTGGTAACACGATAGAGTCCTTGCTGCAGAGCAATGTACGTGACCAGTTGATCACTAGTCTAACTACACAGGCCACTCATCTTCACACTTTTTCAAGGTCAATAAAGGGGGAGCCTTCAGTTGGCTAATAGCACCTGTTATAAGCACTTTAAGATTTTAGTGGCCGAGTGCTGTATGTACGATTTATTATTTTGCTGAAAATGTAGTTCAATTGCGTAGCGCTGTCTTTGAAGTGTTAGTTGTGAGAAGGACTGCAATACTGTAAGCTTTTGCAATATCTATTTGTCAGCGAACGTATTCCTTATGTGAACCAAAGCTCAATGGATGAAATATTGCCTCGTAAAAAATTGGTGCATGCTCTGTTTCCCTTCAGGTGCCAGTGTTTTTCAGTTTTTTAGTTGGCTCAGGCTGACAAAGAACACATATAGTGTGTACGTAGTGGCTGCAATTTATACTGAAACAATTTTCATTTTCGTGCTTATCCAGACGCCTGAACAGTCTAGATACCATTATTTTCACTGAGCAAACCATTTAACCTTTGTGTGTGGAACATCAGTCATATCCTCTATCGGCTCCGTTTCCTTCTTCCCCTCTCCTCCACAACATATTGCAGTCGTCTATCCATTCCGCGTGTCACATGTGCATCGGTGCATCAAGAGAAAGTATTGTCTACACGACGGTTTCCATTTCTAACAGAGGTATGGGGTAAAAAAAAAAAATATTAAGACGCGATGTGCAGGTTGTTCAACAATGTCTGAGCTGAGGTACAGACTGGCCCAGATGAAAACATTTGCTTCTGCAGTAAAATATCTGAAATCAGTACCAGAAGTGACACGACAGGGCAGAGGGATAGTAATGGATCAGAGTATTAGCAAAACAAAGGTGCACAAAGGATTAATCAAAAGATTTGGATTGCGCACATTTATAAATTGTGCTTTGCAAAGGAGAATCCCAATCATCCATATAGAATTCTTTATCTTCTTTTGTTATTCACAAAATTACATTTTTAGCCATGCTTCTTTGTAAAATGAGAAAGTCAATGTGCTGTCGAGCTTCTGAGTGAGACCAAGCAAAAAGATCCCAGTCACTGATTCGATTTTTTATCACTACTACCTGTAAACCTACCTAAAATGCAGTAGCCTTAAAGCCAAAGATACTGTAAACACAGAGGTATAGCTGTGTTTCCCGAGAGCGGAAGAGAACTGTTTTGACATTTTGATGATGTGTCCTTTAATGAGATGTGTCAATCACGAAAAAGGATGCCTTTGTGATAGCTTTGGTAGGTGATACAGCTGGTTTTGAAGATAGTGCTGCTGGCAGGGGAAGCCAGTAGAGCTACCTCAGGCTGAGGAGAGGTGATAATATTTCTTCCGGCCCTTTATACTGCAACCTGTAGAATGCCATTAAGGGACAATGTAAAGTCTGGGAGGCCATGCACAGAGCGTGGTCTGAGTTTGCGTGGTGATGTGTGCTTTGAGGCTGAGGTCAATGTTCAGAAAGGATCAGAGCACCTGGGCACAGGGTGGACTTTGGGGTTTGAATCTGCCTAGGTTCAAGTTGTTGAGCCAGGTTTTGATGGAATGTTGCATGTTAACCCTGTCAAATAACCGGAATTCTTTTTTGGATGGATTGAACTTCACTTAGGTGGTAAACATACTGGGTGAAGTGCTGGCAATGTTTAAATCGTTGGATGTGTGAAATGGAGGACGTTTCCAATTCGAGTTTTGTGTGGTGTATTGGTAAATTTAGATGCCATTAACATGTGAGTTGAGTCCCACTAAGCAACATGTCAAATGTAGTTTAATAGATGACAGCACAGTGACCTGTTGGACTCTGCATATGGTAGGGATCTTAGTGCCCATATTAATGAACTGGGAACTGCTGTTGGGTGGATTAGTGGGAGAATCAGTAAAGGACGTTTCCAGTGAGGTCCATTAAAGACTTCAGAGTGTGGCTACAGATGTGATAATCAATGGTGGTGAAGGTAGCAGGAGGAAGGTTCGCCTTTATCTGTGGTCAGGAGATCATATTAATTTGTAAAGAAGCTGTCATTAATCTAAAGTTGGATTAGTAGTCATGCAGAAGGTGGGGCCATATTTTAGACATATCAGTCATTGCCAAAACATGCTATTGGCATACATATTGAAATAGGCATTTCAATCAGGTGCCCTGTACAATCATATTGAGGCCAGCACTGTCATTAAGTGTCACCTCTAAGCACGTCAAGGCCAATTTAATTGCTACGATGTGCCATGCAGACATATTCAAAACACTCTTTTCATATGCCATTTACAGACATATCCAGGATAACACTGCCAGTCATGTGCGAACTATATACTTAATATGTCCCCTGCTTCAATGTGGAACTAGGTTGTGTCATTGGGGGAAGTAGATTGCTTCAATGGTGGAAGTAGGTGGTAGTCTCCCAAGACAAATTATGAGCACAGATGACTTATTTTTTCACAAATAACCAATGGTCAAACCCCCAGGGGGAAGCAAATATTTAACCTAGCTAAGAATTTGAAATTGAAGGCAAACACCGTTTGCCCTATATTTCAGGTTATTCTGGACAATCAGAATAAGGATGATTGTTCATTATGCCTGCCCATATTTGTTGTACAATGTTTCCTCTACGCTAGCCATCTTCCCAACAAAGCAACACATTACATAGGTAACCTTTTCGTTAGGAAGTCACATGAAACAGATTGTAAGTCAAATCAGGATAATGCAATCCAAAATTTTAATGAAGTGTTTAGGACGCGTTCAGAATGGAATGTAATATGCAGCAAAAATAATAAAGTATGACAAGATTACAATTTCCAGCTCCATTTTAACTACAAAAGGCAATCAACGTAATAGCAGGCCGTCACAATCAAGCAATTCACCTCACCTGGTGGCATGCTTTATGAAATGTAAAACTACATTTTGCAGAGAGTCAGTGGCGTTTAAGAGTTCTTCAATGCCACCCTTGTTGTGAAAAAGGTTCTTTCTCTTTAGTTTTCATTTGATTTACCACTGGTACAGCTTGTGAAATGTTCTGTTGCCCATAACTTTAGCAAGCAGTAAGCAAATCCTAGTTTGGCAAATAACATGATGTTGCTGGTCCATTTTTACATCAATGGCTGGGTGACGATTGGTTGAGGGTAGGATATTTTTTTAACAAGGTCAGATTAAAGTTTTCTATCTAATTCTAAGACCCATGGTACCAATTGTAATTATAATTTACCGACAGCCATAATGAAACCTATATTATGTTTAAGCGGAAATGATGCAAAAAGGTGAAACAGATATTTCGAACGCAGCTTCTGCAAAAAAGAATATGTATCATTAGAATCTACAGAATGATCAAGGGGGCAAAATGGAAAATTGAATATATTACCAACTGAATGTACGTGTTTTGTCTCAGGGCGCAGAGGAGGCTGAATAACTGTTCTAACGCCACATCTAGAATATTTTTGAGAAATTGTAATTCTCCCCAAGCTTGTTTTATACTACTAACTTGTATTGTATTGTATTGTATTGTAATCGTATTTATATAGCGCTTACTACCCCTGACGAGGCGTCGAAGCGCTTTTCGATGAGTAGCACGCTACTCTGGAACCCAACAAGAATTAGTGATGGATTAGTATTGTTAAATAATGAGTACAGTTTTAGTATTATTATGAGTTAATTTGAGCCGCGGATATGAGAGTTTGTTAGTTAGATTGACTGGAGTAATGGAGGGGTGGAGGAGGAAAGAAATCCAGAAGTGTTAATTGGGAGTATATCCTTCATTTACTCAACCCAAAGGCTTGGGATGAGTAAAGGGGGGCGGAGGGGGAAGAGTATGTGGAAGAGATAGGGAGAGCATAGTAGCAGGGTGAGATGAATGCAGGAGAATTTAGTAGGGTTGTATGGGAGGTCACAGAGGTAGAGTGAGGTTTGGTGAGTTAGATGTGGAGGTGGAGGGAAGAGCTTAGGCAGAGATATTTAGGAGATGAAAGTAGTAGAATGGAATTGGGATGAGTCAGAGTGAGAATGGAGGATAGTTTGATAGAGACATGACATAAGAGTGATGAGTAGATAAGTGTGATAAGATGAGAGCAGGAATTCATAGATATCTAGTATAACAACCCAAAAACCAGGAGCCATGCAATGATCCACGAACATGCCAGGCACAGAAACAACATATACACATACATACATATATATATATATATATATACACACACACACACACATGAATATACACACATATGCACATACAATACATAATTAGAATCATGGGTAAAAATACTCAGTCAAACAGGTTTAAAGAGTGTGTGTGTATTTTATTGTTATGACATAGTAGCAATACATATTTTCCAAAGAAACTATAAATAAATAGAAATATACATATAATCTGAAAAAAATATTTATCCACATAGGCATATGCAGTTCATAGTTGTTTGAAAAAGGTGGTTAAGAAGGAAAGTGCCAACTCTTGAGTAGTTTTCTGAAGACAAGAAAGTTATCTGTGGCTCTTATAGTTGGGGGTAATGAATTCCATAGTTTGGGTGCTTGGACGGAGAAGGATGTACCACCTATAGTCTTTTTCTTGTATGGTGGTGTTCTAAGGCGGGGTGCCAATCTTGAGCGGAGGGTTCTTTGTTGGATGTATTTGGTAATTTTGTTTCTGATAAAAAGCGGTCCTGTTCCATGTATAGCTTTGTGGGTGATACAAAGCAGCTTGAAAGTGCATCTTCTGGCAACGGGTAACCAGTGTAGTGCTCTCAAGGCAGGGGAGATGTGGGCTTGCGGCTTTATATGTAGTAGTAGCCTGCCTGCGGAATTCTGGATACGTTGTAGTTTTTTCATAACAGATAGAGATGATCCATGGTAGAGGCTATTGGCATAATCCAGTTTGGATAGTACAAGCGAGATAGTAGCTTGCACCTTGTGTGGAAATCTGAGGTGGGGGAAGATGCGTCGTAAAGTCTTTAAGGTGATGAAGCTTGTGTGTGCTAATTTGTCTACTTGGGCATTCATAGTTAACTTGGAATCCATGGTGATTCCTAGGTTTTTAACTTCCTTGGATAATTGAGGAGGTGGTCCGAGATCGTCAGGCCAGACGCACAGAGGGTCATAATTTTTCCAGTCACCACATATGAGTATTTCTGTTTTGGAGGTATTTAGTTTGAGATGACTCCAGGTCATCCACTGATCAACGGCTCTGAGGAACCTGAAGATTTGTTAGTTTTCAATGTTTTTGGGGTCTTCTAATTTAAGTAGTATCTGTGTGTCATCTGCATAGTTGTAGCATGTGAGATGGAAATCATTGATCAGTTCTGGTAAAGATATCATGTAGATGTTAAAAAGCAAAGGTGAGATGATTGACCCTTGGGGGACCCCTGCTTTTGTGAAGTAGGGTTCGGACGAGAAGGGGGGCGAGTGGATGATATTTGCTCTTTTTTGAAGATAGGAAGTAATCCAGTCGAGAGCAATCCCTTGTATGCCTGCTTCGTGGAGTCTTTGAGTTAGGGTGTCATGGTCAACTGTATCAAAGGCAGCTGAGAGGTCCAAGAGAAGTAGTGCTGCAACTCCTTTTCGGTCGACTGTGTTTTTAAGATCGTCCCAGATTGCCATGAGTGCTGATTCAGTGCTTCTTCCTGGGCGGAATCCAGTTTGGAAGTCTGAAAGTATAGAATTGTCTTCAATGAATTGTGACATCTGGGCGAATGCTGCTCTTTCTATCAATTTGCCCAGGAAAGGTCCATTTGTGATTGGTCTGTAGTTGTTGGGGTCTTGCGGGTCTAGGTTTGTTTTCTTTAATAATGGTCGTATGTATGCCTTTTTCAGGTGTGCAGGAAAAGTTCCTGAAGTTAAAGATTTGTTGATGTTGTGCAGCACTGTACAAGTTATGACAGTGAAAAACTACGAAATGTATTTTTCACTACTTTGAGGCTTATACCTCCCATAGGATAACATTGGGAATTCCTTATTACATTTAATTGGATGACTTTTCCAATTGGGAACAGGTGGCTGTATCATGTTTGTTTTCTTTGGAATTGTAGTGAAATACCCTACTTGATAGTAAAGTTTAGATTTAGATTACGTTTTCAAAAATGCCACTTTTAGAAAGGTGATAATATGTCAACAAGGGGGAATGAAGATGTGGGGTGATAACTAACAAAAAGGAGCACTGGTCCCTAGTACAATACTTTAGATGCAAAGTTCCAAATGGCAAATAAAATGTATTCAAAGGAAATTAAGATAAAACAATTTAAAGGCACATAGTGGCACAGTGAATATTAGTGCTCTATTTGGAGGTAATGCACTCAAGTGATAAATCACGATCAACAAGTGTATCAATTAACAAATGAACAGCACAATCCTTTACAGCAAGTTATCAACATTCATATAGGGTCTGTGTTTGTAAAGTTGATAGCATTTCGATCCTAATAAAAATGGCGGGATCATCATCATCATCAGGATTCTGGGAACCCAGAGAGAGCTGAAACTGTAATAAAGCAAGGGAGGTCAGAGTAAGGCAAAACAAAAGAGAAAATTGAGCCAGTGCAAGGCATAGACAATACTCACGAGGCCATAATTACATTATGAAAGGGAATGCAGTTGTCAATGGAGGTGGGTCCCTGGTGACAAGCCTCAGGAACAGGGTGGGTGTGAATGGCCTAAATAAAAAGATATAGAAAGAGGAGCTGCTTAAAACATATGAAAATGGTTGAGATTGGTCAAGGAGAGCGTGTGCAGGAATATGAGAGGCACTGACCTCTGTCTTACGAGAAAAATTTATAAGATTAGAAAGATTGAAAAGGAATGAAATGTCTAAATGGTGGGACAGTGCAACACTAAAACAATATAAAAAACTAAATAGAATACCGAGGGGCCTTAGATCACATAACTTTCCCACCTATGATGATTTAGATACAGACTTGCTGATACGATGGGATGAGGAATTGAAATCTAACTCTATGAAACTAATGGACATTCTTATAGAGAATGCAGATAGGAAAGACCAGATATTACAATCAGAGATGTGACACTGGAGAAAAAAATTGAAGAGCTGAATTTAAAAGCAGCGACAGAAAATAACTATGATATTCTTAATAATATTATAATGAGATTACAAGAGGAAATAAAATAGAGGAAGGCAATAAAACTTAAGACAGATGAACAGGATTATGTAAATGGTAGGGTATTTATGTTTTCTAGTAAGTATGATCATTTGATTCAGGGAACGATATCGAGAGTACAATCCACAATTTCAAGTACCTCAACAGCAACATCGAGAAGCATTCAATCTACCAGTGGCAGTGAGGCAGAAAATGTTGAGGGTCATACACTAGCTTCTACTACAAATAAGAACACTTTTTTACAGGAAATGTGGAGGATAAAGCAAGGTAATCGGGAACAAAATATGAGAAAGGATAGAGAAGGAAAACTAGAAGTGGGAAGAGTGGAAAGAGTACAAGAGCAACGTATGGGTATGAAAACAAGATCCTGGGACAAGAAAGTTTAGAATTACTTTCAGAAAAAGAAAATATTGTGATAAACATATCAAATAAAACTTTAACATCAGCTACAGTAACACTTCTAAATAAAGGATTGGGATTTTGACCCAAAAATAAGGGAAATGTTTGCAAATCAAAAATTGATCTATTAAATTTGTACGAAGAGTGAAAATCAAGAAATATTTTGAAATAAATAGTATACGAGATGAGAGTAGGGAGCGGTCACCATATCAGAGGTTACAGAGTGAACTATCAATACAGGATATAAGAGATACGGTAACCCTGATGTTGATTACAGACTATGAGGAGTTCCAAATTACCACTTCAAGAGTTTTACAAGAATTGAACATAGCATCTGATGTACGTCTAACCAGTGGTCTTTAACCGAAATCCACATGGCTACGGATAATAATATAGATGTATTTTACAAATTGGTATGTGAAGATTTAGATACATGTATGTTGACAGATACATAGAAAATTTGAAAATACAATTTGAACTACAAAGAACATTTAGCTTTGAAGACATTAATGCAATAAGAGGATATAATCATTAGGCGAGCAGATAAAGGGGGAAACATTGTGATTATGAATCATTGTGACTATGATAAAGAGATCTATACATAATTGAATGATGCAGACTGTTTTGAGAAATTGAAAAATAATCCCATTTTGAATCTAACTGTATGTATATTGGGAGATGAAGAATATGTGTATTTATGGGTGGATCTTCCGAGGTATCCCTGTTTCTATACCCTTCCCAAAATACATAAAAATCTTCCTTTCCCTACAGGGAGACCGATAGTATCGGGATTGGTGGTCCTACAGAAAAAATATCACAATTTGTAGATATATTTTTGCAACCTCTAGCAGCGAACCTTCCGTTATATATTAAAGATACGAAACATTTATTAAGTATGCTTGGAGACATGAACTGGGAATCAAATATGGTAATGGTGACACTGGATGGGGTGGCCTTATATACTAGTATAAGACATGAATCAGGGACTCAGGCAATTAAAAATATGTTAAATAAGAGGTCAGCGAGCTTGATGGAGCACACAGATATGCTATTAGAAATATGGACCTTATTCTCAATCATAATTATTTTCTTTTTAACAACGAATGGTTCAGACAAAAAGAGGGAGTGGCGATGGGGTCCAGATTTTTTCCCTCTTACGCTAATCTATTTATGGGTTGGTTTGAAGAGAGTTGGATCTGGGGGCGAGGAGCAGCAGAATAGCATACATATTTCCTCTATTGTGGAAGATATATAGATGATTGTTTCATGATATGGAAAGGTAGTTTGGAACAACTGAAGGGATTTTGCAAATACTTGAATAATAATGTGGTGAATATCAAATTTACATACCAATACAGTTCGACACATATAGAGTTCTTAGATGTAGAACTATATGTGGAGAATAATAGGATAGAAAGTAGGTTATATCGAAAACCAACATCGTGTAATTCAATACTGCATGCTACAAGTGCACACCTGCTATGTCAGATAGAAGCTATACCATTCGGAGAAATGTTAAGAGTGAGACGGAACTGCAGTAGAGATAAGGACTTTTTAGAATGTATACAGGATATGGGAAAACGCTTTATAGCTAGAGGATACAAGGAAGACTATGTGAAAAAATCTCTGAATAAGGCAATTCGGACACCCCGGGTAAAAACTACCAGAAAAGATAGAGAAGAGAAAATAAGAATAATATTGGATTATACAGAAAATTCTGCTTTATTATTGAAAAGTATTAGAAGACATTGGAATATTCTATTACAAGATCAATTATTAAGAAAGCACATTAGGATAAAACCAAAGGCAATATACCGTAAAGGGAAGACGTTGAATAATTGTTTTGCCCTACCTATCCAAATAGAAGAATTGAGACAAATTGGCTGGATACCTATAATAAAGGTTTCTTTAAGTGTGGGCGTTGTGGGATGTGCAAATGGACATGGCAAATGAAAAAATACTTTCATGGCTTTGGAGAAGAGAGATATACGATTCAAACACATATAAATTGTAATACAACTTATGTAATATATATGTTGATTTGTAAATGTGAAAGGATATATATATAGGAAGTACGATTCGTCCTCAGAGGGTCAGAATTGCAAAACATTGGAGGGCTATTAGACAAGATGATGAACAATATCCTATTGCAATGCATATGAGAACTTGTCCTGCACAGAATGTACATAAGGAATTTACATTTTTTGTTTTTTAACATATAGGGGTGAATCCCCGAGGAGGTAATAGAGAGTTAGCACTGAGGAGAAAATAATCTATTTGGATTATGCACTTGAGAGTAGTGGAATGTGGATTGAGCTCGGATTATGAATTTGAGTATTTTCTGGGTGAGAGATAAAAAAGTTAAATAATCTAGAGAGGAATTTGGGGGTGTAATTAAAGGAAAAATTAATTGTTCATTAGAAAAATCTTTATAATTAAACAATGCACCTGCAAGTGGAACTTCTAACATATTAAATCATTATATGAAAGAAGAGATATATAAAAATTTATTAGAAAATGAATATAAAGTGTATCTCTGTGTATAGTCTGTGAGATATACCCTCTATATATGATATCAAGAGTTGGATTGAAATGAGTAAGTTATAAGTATCAATAATAAGACTTAATGAGACCAGGATAATTTACAAAATGCAACACATCATGTGAACATATAAATACTCTTTGTATTTTAACTACATAGGAGATAGACATATATATCTACTGTCTAAAGATTATGGAATTGTTTATTCAGTCGGAACAATTAAGGAATCTCTTATTAGCAAGTAAGTAATATGACTTGTAATAGAATTATGAAAGTTATTACAAAGGTGACGTAATAACCATGAAAAATGATCTCTTTTAAAGTTCATATGACAATATAGTCCTCTTTCTATCTCTATAAATGGGGGTATGTAAGTAGTGGGATGAAAAACGGACTCCGCTTTGGGAAAGCGTATTCGCGACCACTTGAGAACCAGAAAGAGTTCCCTTTCTATTTTTAGAAGGGGCGGGCATTAAATAGTATGATGGAAAACGGACTCCGTTTGGGAGTCCATTAGCGTACTCGCAGTGGGAGCACGCCATAAGATAGAGGTAAGAGAGACGGCTTGTAATAGTAAGGAGGAGTGAGGTAGGGAAATATAGTTGCCCAACGGAGGCTGGACTCGCAGTAAGGTACTGTATACCTATTTACAGGATACGCTTCGGTTTCTGGGAAAGAAGCATCCATTATAAGTGAGACAATTTATGAACAAAAGAATAGAAGGTAAGCGAGTTTAGTAGGAGAGAATATTTAGACAGTCACTTATTTAGAGGGAAGAATAAATACAATTAGACCTATTAAATATTTAATATGATATTATTGTATACAGGAGTAAATAGGCAATATCTAATTGGATACCACAGAGAAAGTCATACTTATAAGGAGTACTGGAGAGGAAACTTAACATTTAAAGACAGGTAGAATGGTTGGGTATATTACAGAGCTTTTTCACGGATATGCCTATAAAAATTCACAATTAAAGGGTTGGAAGTTCACTTGTGTGTGCATGCACTAAACACCAGGGTGAGGTAGCTAGAATGGAATTATGTATAGTAGAGATGAGATACAAATTGAGATTCCAAATTACAAGTTTATGGACGAATGTTAACACACAAACAAAAACAATCTAATGCATGGTCTCCACCTAGGGTATATACAATGATAAATTAGATTGCACAAGCTTGGTTGGTGGCACATATAATTAATTTGGACATTTCATTAAAGAATGTACATTATGTATTGTTTACAGCCATAGAAAGCCCTGAGGAAGTCGTGGGGCGACACACCCCAGATGAAACACGTGTTGGCTTGGCTGGAGCAAAAATAATAAAAAGAAATAAAGAAGAATATTTGGAATCTGTTGGGACTGAATTTGATTGTATCAATATATACAGTAGGACGTGTGCTTAAAGTACATATATTTAGGGGATTATAAATATGCCCGTAACCTTTTCCCTGCTAGACCATGGTCTAAAGAGCTATTATCATCATCATCATCATTATCACTGTCATCATCCTCATCACCATCATCATCATCATTATTTAATAGTAATAGCAATTTCTCAAACTATTCCTTTATTTGTGTTTTCTTTGCAATTCTATAAATAATCGTATTGCAAGTATTGAATAATTATTTTTTACATTTGCGTAGGTTACCCATTTAAGTATTTACATGCACTTTTAATGAATCTATTTATATAGATTTTTAAAATATATTTTCCCATTACAATGTGGCACCTGACAAACTGGTGTTCTCTCTCTCTCAGAGCAGTAGTGGAAGTTTACTTATAAAACAGTGCAGGGGGGGGGCAATTTACTATGCTGGTTGTGGTATCAGAACACTTTTGATAAGTATTACATTTACCAAATGCTTTAAATGATTGTTTTCCTGTTCTAATTTAATGTTAAAATGTATACCCAGTGGCTGTTCACATGAGCGTATAGCTAAAGGCAAAACGCTAGAAATACTGGGATAGTAGAAGACACAACAATATGAAGCATTCTCTTAAGTACCTTATGTGTTATATAATAAAAAGGTATCAGGTTTAAAACAAGGGTAGCATGATGACATTTGTTACAGCAAGAACTGTTTTACTGTAATGCGCAGTGACTTGTCCCAGATGGGGAGCTTAATGGAGTTCCTTTAAATACTAGGCTAAACAGCACACTTGAGTTAAAAAATAGTGTATTAGTAATTTCTCAAAAGTTGAAAGCAAAAATGAAAAAAGTAATGTTAGTAGTAGCATTAGTATCTACATAACTATAGGTAAATAGAAAATTATTATTTCTTCCTGCAAAATCATAAAATAATGATTCAAATGTATTAGGGACTGTTGGAAGTTAATGCAAGGTGCTTGTGCCCTGCGTGCAGCACCGTGCTTAAAAAATATAAATATTTGCTATTCCTGCATAACTACAAGAATCAAGCTGCAGCATACTGATGAGACTTGATATTGCCAAGATGTGTCTGAGATTGTTTGTGTGGGTTTAGGCTAGCAATCTGTTCTCCACTCTACATTTTGAAGTTGTGCCAAATCTTCTTTTCATATGGTTGAGCAATGTGTTCTAATGACATAGAGAAGCAAAAGTGTTCACAGGAAGACAGCCCTGAATGATTACCCATATGTGAGATTAATTAAATCCACCCACTAATCATTTTTGTTCTTTCTAAGTCAGTCTCCCTAAGTAGGTAAAATAGCCCCAGTCGTGGGTCCTAAGCTTACTGTTCCATAGAATTCAAGTGGCACATCACTAGACTGATGAGTTTAACCACTTAGCTGCTGAGCCTTCTCTCCGCCCCCCCCCCCCCACCAAAGTGCTGAGCCCTTTTTTTGGCTATTTGGGCTAGTTCGTGCTTAGGTCCCCATAACTTTTTGTGCACATAAACTATCCATGCCAAATTTACATCCTTTTTTCCCAACATTCTCAGGATTGTAAAGGTACCCTGAGTTTGTGTGTTCCCCTGCAGGAGAACAAGAATTTAGCCAAAATATAGCTAAAATGTGTGTTTTTTTAATGGGAAAAAAGTGCTGCAGAAGAAAGCATCTATTTTTCCCTACAAAAGGCATCAGCAAAGGGTTTGCAGTGCTTAAATCACCATCTTCCCAGCTTTCAGAAACAGGCGGACTTGAATCAGAAAACCACATTTTTCAACACAGTTTTTGGCATTTTACTGGGACATACCCAATTTTTACAAATTATTGTGCTTTCAGCCTCCTTCCAGTTAGTGACAGAAATTGTGTAAAATTAATGGTGGACCCCAGATAGCTACACATTTATAAAAAGTAAACAAAATCTGAATTCAGCACGGGGTCCTTTGTGTAGATCCTTCAAGGCTTTCCTTGCTTTGGTTTTCCATCTTCCCAGCTTTCAGAGACAGGCGGACTTGAATCAGAAAACCACATTTTTAAACACAGTTTTTGGCATTTTACTGGGACATACCATATTTTTACAATTTTTTGTGCTTTCAGCCTCCTTCCAGTTAGTGACAGAAATTGTGTAAAATTAATGATGGATCCCAGACAGCTAAACATTTATAAAAAGTAAACAAAATCAGAATTCATCACAGGCTCCTTTGTGTAGATCCTTCAAGGTTTTCCTACAGAAGATAGCAACTGAAATAAAACAAATATTGAAATTGAGTTGAAAAAAGAAGCAATATACTGTTACGTCTTCTGGACTCTTCTGATTGCGGGGATATATGGGGTCTGTAGGTTCATCAAGACCCCTAGGTACCCAGATCCAATAAATGAGCTTCACCTTGCAATGGGGTTTCATTGTATACCGGGTATAGAGCAATTCATTTGGTAAAATGTAAAAAGTGGGAAAATGTATCAAGGAAACCTTTCTATTTCCAAAATAGGCACTTGTGTGCTAATTACATGGCATTTCTCAAAATGGCTCCTGTCTTTCACACTGCCTTACATTTGGAAGGCAAAAATTTAGAGAAAAAAAATGCCAATGGCACATGTTCTACTATTCTGTGTCCCCTAAGTCTCCCGATAAAAATGGTACCTCACTTGTGTGGATCGGCTTAGTGCCCGTGACAGGAAATGGCCCAAAACGCAACATGGACACATCACATTTTTCCATTGAAAAATTATGGCCCTCATTCTGACCTTGGCGGGCGGCGGAGGCCGCCCGCCAAAGTCCCGCCGTCAGGTTACCGTTCCGCGGTCGAAAGACCGCGGCGGTAATTCTGACTTTCCCGCTGGGCTGGCGGGCGGTCTCCTTCAGACCGCCAGCCAGCCCAGCGGGAAAGAGGCTTCCACGATGAAGCCGGCTCGGAATCGAGCCGGCGGAGTGGAAGCTGTGCGACGGGTGCAGTTGCACCCGTCGCGTATTTCACTGTCTGCGCAGCAGACAGTGAAATACATGTAGGGGCCCTCTTACGGGGGCCCCTGCAATGGCCATGCCAGTGGCATGGGCACTGCAGGGGCCCCCAGGGGCCCCGCGACCCCCCCTACCGCCATCCGGATCTCGGCGGTCCGACCGCCGGGATCTGGATGGCGGTAGGGGGGGTCAGAATCCCCGCGGCGGTGCAGCAAGCTGCGCCGCCGCGGAGGATTCAATGGGGCCGCGGTACACTGGCGGGACCCCGCCAGTGGTGCCGGTCCGACCGCGGCTTTACCGCCGCGGTCGGAATCCCCATTGGAGCACCGCCGGCTTGTCGGCGGTGCTCCCGCAGTCCTCCGCCCTGGCGGTCAAAGACCGCCAGGGTCAGAATGAGGGCCTATGTGTCTTTTATGAAGTGCCTAGCTATGGATTTTGGGCTGTAGCTTAGCCGGCACCCAAGGAAACCTACCAAACCTATACATTAATGGAAAGTGGACACCTAGGGGAATCCAGGATGGGATGACTTGTAGGGCTCTTCCTGGGTTCTGTCACCCAGAATCATTTGCAAACCTCAAAACTGTGCTAAAAAACTATTTCCTCACATTTTGGTGCTGCAAAGGTCTGGAATCTGAGGGGAGCCACAAACTTCCTTCGACCCAGCATTCCCTCAAGTCTTCGAATAAAAATGGTATCTCACTTGTGAGGGTAGGCCTAGTGCCCGCAACAGGAAACGCCACAAAACGCAATGTGGACCCATCACATCTTTCTAATGGAAACAGAGGCGTTTTTTGCAAAGTGCCTAGCTGTAGATGTTGGTCTCCAGCTCAGCCTGCTCCTAGAGAAACCAACCAAACCTATGCATTTATGGAAGTTAGATACCTAGGGGAATCCATAATGGGGTGACATGTGGGGCTCTCGACAGGTTTTGTTTCTCAGAATCCTTTGCAAACCTCAAAATTTGGCTAAAAACTGATTTGCTGCAAATTTCGGCGATGGAAAATTCTGGAATCTGAAGGGAGTCACAAACGTTTTTCCACCCATCATTCCCCCAAATCTTCAGATAAAAATGGTATCTCACTTGTGTGGGTAAGCCTAGTGCCCGTGTCAGGAATGGATCACACAACAGTCAGTGTTAGTCCTTCCATGTGGGCAACTGTTGACCCTGGGGTGATCCATTGCTGACGCAGGCACTAGGTGAGGCACTCAGGTGGGTATCGTTTTTATAAGGACAGGTGGAGAAACACTGGGTGGTAGGAATTTTGTGGATCCAGCATATTCTGGTAGTTTGTGTGACAGAAATGGAAGAAAAAATTGAGTTTTCATTCAACATTTCATCATTGCAGGGTATTCTGGGTAAGAAAACATTGGGGAATTCAAACAAGCCACACCTCTGTGGACTCCCCCGGATATTAAGTTCCCAGAAATGTCTGGGTTTGGTAGGTTTCCCTATATGGCTGCAGAGCCCAGGACCAAAAATGCAGGTGCCTGCCTTACAAAACCAAGCTGTTTTGTGATAGATAAGTTTGATGTCTCAACAATACGATTTGGGTGGTGGAATTTGAGGCTGAACTAAACTGGAGAGCTCCCAAGAGAGCACTCTCTCTGTGCTTGCCACCGCATGCACCTACTCTCTGGGTTGGGCTAACCCGCTATTGTCCCATGCAACAGTAAAGGTCACCTTACCTTTGCTTCTTCCCTCAATCAGCAGGTTCTCTTAAGACACTCAAAAAAAACAAAAAAGACTTACTATCACTTCACCTTTTCACATACCAATCGTCACAGTCTTTAGCGCCTCTAGTGCCCAATCCGAAAATCATTATTAGTGCTTCCACTCCCATGACCTCCTCCTCGGATTCCCTCACTACCACCCAGCAAAAGTGCTCTTCATCTCTCCATAGCCCCCCTCGCACATATATTTCATTTGTATTATAGTGCAGGTAACGACTGGCTTTACTAATCCACTCAGCTATTCACATAAAAAAACAGATTTGATCTTTGCAGTAGGCATATAAACTTTCTGTGCTACTTTATGGCATCAACACTGCCACTAGATAAAAATCAGATCATTTTCTAGCAGGAACATAAACACAAGAGTTAGCTTGACTTTTTTATTGCTGCCTCAAAGCTACAGTTGAAACACGTCAGTTGGAGTATGTGCATTGCTTTGAGGACGCGAGCTGCAAGACTCTTGGGGAACAATGTATATATATATATATATATATATATATATATATATATATATAGAGAGAGAGAGAGAGAGAGATAGATATATATATATATATATATATATATTTAAAACCTATGTATATAAACTATATATATATATATATATATATATATATATTGCGCTCTTCTTCTAAAGCCATATAGAAGATTACCCGGACAGAAATGGAAATCCAAATTTCTTTAATCACCAATGCTTCCTCCCAGTACAACGTGTTTCAGCCGTAGCCTTGCTCACATACAACATGGGAGTGTACTACACCCAATTTAAACACCCCATACTTGCCAAAACACAAAGAAACGACTACAAGAAAGAAAAGTTACATTATACTGTGCAAAATACACGCCATCTTGAAATGTCCAAGTACATAATAATATAGTATTATAATAAATCAATCTCATAATCATTAGCCAATCAATGATCTTTTTTTCAATAAATATTACATAAATATTATTGTAAAAATATATATCCATATAATATAGTATGTTGACATCTAAAACACACATAGTATAAAACCATTGTGCAGCCTGATTATCCTTATACTTTGGAACATACGATTATCACTACAGTGTACCTATTCCTTAATCAATGTGTTCCTGCAGAAAAATATCTACCTACCGGCTAACAGGTGAGTTTTGTGGCCTGTTTGAATAGGAATGACTATAATCTACATCTGAGTGAACAATGTAGTTAGGAACAAATTCCATTTTTGGATGTGGATGTGATAGTCCAAGAGCAATCACTAAGAACTAAACTACATAGAGAGGCCACTGCTGGCAATATTTTATTGAATGCGATTAGTGCTCATCCACCGAAGCTTATTGCCAGTATTCCTTTTGGTGAATTTTTGAGAGCTCTCAGGACATGTAATACATGGGATGATTATCAGAAAGAAAGCAAGAATATGGTCAGATGTTTCCAGGAGAGAGGTTATAACAGTAAAATTATCCTTCTAGCTAGAAGAAAGGCAGATAATATAAAGAGGGAGAGTTTGTTATACCCAAGGTTAGAAACTGTTAGTAGTGAGCAGAATGTAAGATTTATAACAACATATTCCAATCAATCTCAAGTTTTGAGAAAGATCTTGAACAAGAGCTGGCATATTTTACAGACTGATTCTGTTTTAAGTAATGTCATTTCCAGTATGCCCTTGATTACTTTTCGGAAGAGTAGGTCATTGAGAGAAGATCTAAGTCCTAATAGAGTGACTAGTGCTGATAACAGAGCTGTGTCAATGGAGCATCCTGTTGTTTTTTTGTGTTGTAAACAATGCAAAGCGTGCAAGTATAGTAAGAATTGCTTTGAAGTGTTGGGAGATAGTGGCCATTGGACCCATCGAATCCGAGGACATTATAATTGCAATACTGACTTCTGTATTTACTGTCTGATGTGCCCATGTAAAAAACTATATGTGGGCAGCACAATACATAAGGCCAAGAAGAGGGTTCTGGAGCACATAAGAGCCATTCGTAATTATGATCGAACATACCCAGTGGCAAGGCATTTCCATGAGAAACACAATGGGGATGAGAAGTTGTTGAGTTTTGCAGTCATAGATCAGATCAAGCCAAACAGGAGGGGAGGCAATAGAGAGAAAATTATGAGGATTTTAGAATCCAAGATGATTATCAGACTTAGGGGGTCATTACAAGCACTCCCGCGGTCCCCATTACAACATCCCCGCTGGGCCGGCGGGCGCAAACCTAGTTGTTGCGGTGTTGCGGCCGTGCGACAGGTGCAGTAGCACCCGTCGCGCTTTTCACAGTCTGCTATGCAGACAGTGAAAAGCTGCACGGGGCCCTGTTAGGGGGCCCCTGCACTGCCCACTGCCCATGCCTGTTAGGGGGCCCCAGGACTCCCCTTACCGCCAGCCTCTTCCTGGCGGTGCAAACCGCCAGAAACAGGCTGGCGGTAGGGAAGTCATAATCCCCAGGGCAGTGCTGCTTGCAGCGCTGCCCTGGCGGATTATCACCGCCGGGGCTAAAATGGCGGGAAACCGCCAGCCCCGGCGGTGTGACCATGGCGCTACCGCCGCGGTCAAAATATGGGTCTCCGTACCGCCAGCCTGTTGGCGGTACGGACGCGACTTTAGCCCTGGCGGTCTCCGACCGCCAGGGTTAAAATGACCCCCTTAGTACCTTGAGCCCGGGTGGTCTTAATTCAAGTGAGGAAATTAATGTGCATTTGGGTTGATTAGAGTTGCTGGAGTTGTCTTTTCGTGATAATACTTTTGAGACAATCTAAGAAATATACTATATTTTTAATTAACTTGGAATATACAGGGTTTTACATTAAAAGATTTTTTAAATTTTTTTATAAGGTAGGTGTGATTGGCATGGGGGTTGCTCACCTGTTAGCCGGTAGGTAGATCTTTTTCTGCAGGAACACGTTGATTAAGGAATAGGTACACTGTAGTGCTAATCATATGTTCTAAAGTATAAGGATAATCAGGCTGCACAATGGTTTTATACTATGTGTGTTTTAGATGTCAACATACTATATTATATGGATATATATTTTTATAATAATATTTATGTAATATTTAATTAAAAAAAGGTCATTGATGGGCTAATGATTATGAGATTGATTTATTATAATACTACATTATTATGTACTTGGACATTTCAAGATGGCGTGTATTTTGCACAGTATAATATAACTTTTCTTTCTTGTAGTCCTTTCTTTGTGTTTTGGCAGGTATGGGGTGTTTAAATTGGGTGTAGTACACTCCCATGTTGTACGTGAGCAAGGCTACGGCTGAAACGCGTTGTACTGGGAGGAAGCATTGGTGATTAAAGAAATTTGGATTTCCATTTGAGTCCGGATAATCTTCTACATGGCTTTAGAAGAAGTGCGCAATAATTAGTGGATAGCCAGATCCACGTTCGGACCGCTACTATTTCTAGCAGCCTCGGATGTCTGGCATTTGTTTGGAGTTTAAGATATATATATATATATATATATATATATCCTATATATATAAACTATATATATATATATATACATATATATGTCTATGTAAAGAGATCACTCTTACATGTGGGTGTGGTTTCCCTGGGGGCCGATCGTAGTCCCCAGGGAAACCACACACGCTTTGACATACGTGATCTCCCTCTATATATATAGATATACATATCTATATCTATAGATAGGTATATCTATATATATATATATATATATATATATATATATAGATCTCTATATATTTTTTAATAGCTGTATGGTTTCTCTGGGGGGTGGGCGATCATGGCCCCCAGGGAAAACATAGAGCTATTAAAAAAAATTGGCCCCACAGGGGTTCAGCCCTGCTCATGGGCGACCCCCTGTCAGTTTCATTTTTTTTTTATAAATTAATTTTTAAACCCTGGAGGGCCCGATCGCGTCCCCCCAGGGGGTGAACTAATATTTTTCTAAAAAAATATATGCCACGGGGGGCATTTTCAGAGGGTGGCAACCCCCCCAAGTTTAATCCCTGGTGTCCAGTGGGGTTTCTTGGCCTTGTCTACCAAGGGTATGTAAAAAAAAAACCTCCAGTGCGATGCACCAGAAGATTTTTCAAACCCCTCCCTGGCCTCGGCCATTGGCTGTGACCCACACCAGGGAGGGTGCGCGTGCATTGGCCAGTGGCCGACGCAGGCACTGATCGGGTTAAAGAAGGTTGAAACCGATTCGGAATTGCTTGTGTTATTGTTAACTTAGTTGTTTGGGCTGGACTGTCCATTTTGAGATGAGATCAAGTCTAATTTGCTTGTGGTTGGACCCTCTCCATAATGGCATTAATAAGATAAACTAACTAGGATGAGACC
Organism: Pleurodeles waltl; assembly: GCF_031143425.1. Classification (NCBI taxonomy): domain Eukaryota; kingdom Metazoa; phylum Chordata; class Amphibia; order Caudata; family Salamandridae; genus Pleurodeles; species Pleurodeles waltl. The sequence continues at coordinate 1,104,183,965 of NC_090444.1, read as the reverse complement.
AATAGAGATTAGCTCTAGCATCCTACCCATGTTTTTTATTATGTACTGTCTAAATGTGAATAATGTAACATCTGTCTGGAATTCTACATCCGATTCAGGAGTACTAAGTAGACAAAGGATCTGATTCTTAAGATAAAAGGCAGAGGTTTGAGGTCATCTCAGAAATGCTTGCATTTCATACAGAGAGAGTGCCTAAGAGAGAATTGAGGGGGTTGCTTTACTAAATAGTTTTGAACATTAAATTGTGGAAAGTGACCAGGACTTTATTTTTCAAAGAGAAAAAGCCACCCTCTAATGGTTCATATGTTAGCTCAACTTGAGCCCTGTAAAAACAATTTTCTACAGCTAATGTCTTGAAACCACTTTCATGGAAAGACTGCTGTAATTCTGTTCTGTCGTTTTTTTTCTTTTTTAGGGTCGATCGCGCGCAAGCGCTCTGGACCATTTTGTAATTTCTCTTTGGGCTTTTAACTACGCTCATGTCACCCCCGTCACTTTCATTAGTTTGTGGGCTTGCCTTTTAAAAATTTATTAATACCATGTGTGATAGGCATGCATGCGTCATGTCTTTTCCGGTGTTTAGCCCTCCTCGAGCGCACTGCTAAACTACTGAAAACATACGAGGCTCTGTGTTTTCAGCTAGTTTCTGGACTACTTTATCTTTTCATTTCCTGTGCATCGTGATCTCGCTAGGCAGAAGTCAAGCACTTTGCATGACATCGACCCTGTTACATGGATAGTTGCACTTTTGCTGGTTACATGGATAATTGCACTTTTGCTGGTAACATGAATTATTGCACTTTTGCCGATGAGTTTCACTGCGAGTGAACTTCTTTTTAATTTTCTGTGCCTCCTTCAAGTTCATGGCAACCATCAGCTCGCATATTTGAAACTGTTTTACTTTTCATTATTAGTTTATGTGGCAAGAAAAGTTTGGTTAGGAGTGTACAACGCTAATAGCTCTAACGCGAGCAAACGTGAGGCCCGTTTCATTGCAAATGCTTGTTTATGTTTAGGGAAGATGGAACAAAAATAGTAATTTCATACAATAGCACAATGGAGTTTTATGGTGGTGTTATACAAATATTGAACCAAATGTTGTACTTTCAACTTTGTCATATTTCTCAGTTGCTAACGTCCTATAAAACTATTGCTAAAAACAATTTCGTCACCATCTGTTCACTAAATAAGTTTTGGGATCCCCTGTTTTCCATATAAAATAATATAACAATCATATTCTGCCCTTTCCTCTCCCTTTACCATTAGATCTTTTATCATTTGAATTAGTTCTAAAGGAAGGTCACATTTTCATAGCACATTCAAGTAACCTCTCATGCCTGGGAATGACTGCCGCATGCAGAAATTCTCAGAATGAATCAATTTCACTAGCTCTGTAATGGTGTCCTATAGCTTATAAGTGAATATGTCCCCATGAATGTACATAAAATGTAATGGAAAATGTTTATACCGTAGTGGGGAATATTTTGTAATTCTGAGAATTTCAAGATGCTTCAAAATACTCTTTTACGAATGGGTGAATATCAACAGTGTCTTCAATCTAGTTCTTTTAAAATATGAGGGATCACAGAGCACACTTCTTGAGGAGATATCACTACATAGATTACAGAGTTGCCACAGATGTATCCCTAGCCCGTACTATGGGCTATGGGCCATCCTGTCTCCACAAGAAGCCCAATTATAATATTTTAGGGGGAGAGGGCCCAAACTTCCTTACATAGAGGTAAATACATATATCAAACAGACCTATGTTTTTATACCCCCAGGGCAAAATTACTCCAGGCTGTCTCCTGAAAAAGACTAGTAGTGTTATGGAATGGAAAAGACACACAAATTTCAGTAAACTCGAAGGGCCAATTGGCTGTCAGTGCCATTTACATATAGACTGAGGGCCATATTTACGAGAGCCTTGCATCACGTTTGCACCATGCAACGTGGTTCATGTGTGACACAAGGCTTTATGTCAAATCTATGAAGCCACACAAAGTCATTTTGCATGGCTTTGAGTGGCCTCATAAATCTGGATCTGCCCTGGTTATGCATTTCATGGTTGTTGTGGTGGGTTTTCCCATGCAACACCCATGAATTTTGATGCATCTCCAAATTTAAATCAGGGGATGCACCAAAACCTTACGCATCCCCGGGGGAGGTACAACGAGGAGAAATGTCTTTATTTCTACTCTTTTTTTCCCCTTTCTATGTGTGCTATATTCTACAAAGATTAGAAGCCTCCCATGAATGTTTTTGTACAGGAGGAAATTGCCTGTGACTCAACCTTTTGTCTGAGGGTCTGAGAACGTAACCACTAGGTCACAGGTGACTCCTTACTATGCAGGGTCCAGACATCTCTATGACATTCAATCCAAAGATGGTGATGGGAAAAAGATGTAAATGTGCCATCACTAGGAATGTTTAACATTCCAAACATGAGTAAATAAACAGACACACTGCCATGAGATACCAGAATTTGAAACTTCAACCTGTTGAGTGACAGTCCAAGAGCTTTACCAGTAGGCCCAAGGTGACTCTGTTCTGCTGTGCTTCAAAAACTAACTATAACATTCCAACCAAACATCTTTCTAGTGTAACACTTTAAAGTCATTGTATGGAGAGACCATTGCAATAACAATCTCTCTCTCTTCCATCCCATTATGGCATGAAGAGAGAGAGAGAAAAAGTGACAGGGCTGCAAGGGGAGACTTACCGCCTCACATCTCCTGCAGGGGCCAGCATTGCTACGGCACGCAGGGAGCTGCTCCAAATAGCAGATTCCTGCATGTGGGAGCAATGTTGTCATCTCTTCCCCTTTCCGCATGTAGTTTGGCAGCTCCTACTTGCTGAAAGCAGAGATGTGGTTGCTTTTGCTCATTCCACTGTATGCTACTCCACTATACAGCAATACGCTATATGCCACTACAGTGCATGCCATTCCACTCTATGCCACTCCACTGTATGACACTCTCCTCCACTCTATGTAGGTCAAGTCCATTAAAGATTGCCACACTTCATGGCACCCTTCGACATTCTACTCAACTGTACCCAATACACTTCAGTGCCACCTCTGTAATCCACTCCATGCCCTTACACTCCAATGTACAAAGCCCTATTGCACTGTACAACACTTAACTATACGACACAGCACTCCTCTGGACTGTACAAGACTCGACTTCAATTTATAACAGTTTATTACCTATGCTATGCCATTACACTACACTCAATGCCACTCTATTCTATGACACCCCAATACACTCTATTGTACTTTATTCCACACTTCGGTACACCATTCAATTGACTCCACTGTATGAGACTTTACCTCCCTTGTGCTACTGTACAGCAATCCACTCTACACAGCTCCACTATTTAACACACTACAGTATTCTATGCAGTTCCACTCTACAGCACTCTACTACAGTGTAGGCCACCCTGAGACACTTTATCTATACCCCTTCACTCCACTGTACAAGACTGTACAATACTTTAAAATACTATATGCCACTGTACAGCACTCTACTTCACTCTACCCTATGATACGCTAGTCCATTGTACCACACTGCATGCAGGTCTTTCTATGCCACTGAGCCGCACTTTACTCCTCTCAACTCTGACACAGTACTGCATTCTAATCCACTGCTCCACTCTATGCCACTACACTTCAACACCACGTAATGCCATTGTACTCTATTTCACTGTATGTCAATCCACTGTGCCACACTCTACAACATTCAACTAGACTGTATACTACTCTACTCTACATCACCTTCCAATACTATGACACCCCACTACACTCTACTGTACAACACAGTACTCCAACTTATGACACCTTACTCAATTGTAGGCTACACCACTCCTGTTACTGCACTCCACTCCACTATAGTCTACGACACAACACGCCACTCCACTCTGACACTTTACTGCCACTCCACTCTCCAACACTCTGCTTCATTGTATGCAGCTCTACTCTTCAGCACTGTACTACACTCTATGGCACTCTATGACACTCTATCCATACTATGCCACTGTACTACACTTTATGACAGTCAATGACACGCCACTCAACTTCTCTCTACAATACGCAACTCACTATATGGCACAGCACTCCACTCTACGACACTCTCTTCCACTGTACTCTACGACACTCCACTTGATGATACTCCACTCTATGACACTCTGCTTCACCCTACTACACTCTAAAATACACTAGTTCACTCTATGATAATGTACAACACCCTACTCTACTGTTCAACACATCATTCTACTGAACCACGTGCTGCTCCAGTCTAAAATATGTTAATTGATAAAAACGATGTCAATGTGCACCATTATATTTTTTCATATAACAACAAACACACTGTTGTTGATTCCACCCGATGTGACTTCCTCCTCAACCCTGAGTAAGAATGACGTGGTAAGGCAAGCCCTGCAACTTAGGCCTGAAGCAACTGATTGACAGATCACTGAAGCAGGTGACACGTAGCCTGTAGACAAGCATCCAAACAGGAAACGTCCAGATTGATCTCCTTGATAGGCAGGGACACCACAATAGTCGTAGGAGGGTGGCCCCCAAAAAAACACATTTGGTTGTAGGGGTGCCCGAGCCCACAACACCATAAAAGTTAGATGTCACTTGAAATTAGGAAGACTCAGCTCTCCAGAACACAATACACACACAACAGGCAATGATCATGTGCTCCTCATGTAGGACATCTGGACATGCTACCTACTGGCACCCAATGTAGAGATCCACCTGCACACTTTATCAGATGGCCAGATTTACAACTCTGTGACTAGGCCAGGATTCCTTTCTCCAAAGATTGCATATTCAGCATGGAGTGCTGCAGTTCACGCATAGTCCTTATAAGACATCATTTCTGCAAATATACATGTGTTTTTTCCACCTTTCACCCCTAGAGAGTGTAGCGACATAGAAACTCATGTTATACAATTTCAGGCTAAAACTGGTTACAGCCATGATCTCCGCCCCTTCCGACTCTGAAGAACAAAAGTCTCAGGAGAGGCAGGCTTTGAAAAATACTTGGAACCATTGAGTGGTTATCTTTCCAGAACTACCCTAGACGTAAGGAGGGGACTCTGGCACTTCCTCTGGGGGAAAGCTGTGCCATGCCTACAGCTGCTCGCGCACTTTAGTAACATTTTCATGAGACCCCGCTCTCCTGGGGTTACCACAAGCACACACTAGTGATTTTGGTGCAAGAATGCAGCCAAGTCCTGCAAAGCATTATGGGGCACTCTTCATAATTTCTTTCTGCAAATTTGAATAGAGGATCTACTGTGCTGGGGAGAACCATGCCTGTGTCCTTTTTTCCTTGTTGCTTCCTTTCTGCAGCCACATGCCATGTTTTGCTTTTCTCTGGGTGCCCAGTCCCACCAGTGCACCCAGTGGCCTTTCTCCAACTGGAGAGCAGCTTGGGGGGGCCATCCCTGACTGCTCCTCTTGCCTGCTCCCTACACAGCCAGCACCACTGCGTGCTGCCAAGGGAGCTGTCTCTTTTCTCTGGTCTGTCCACTCCAGCTGGCAGATGCGTGTGATGCTGTGGCCTTCCTGGTTGCATGGGGGAGTGCAGCGGCACTCCCCCATCCTTACTCTGGTGATCGGGGCCCAGGGATGGGGTCCTGGGCCCCCTCCCATCATCACAGTGGGCACGATGGTGCTCCACAGCCTAGACTCTTTGTCAAGGCATTGGGGCCCCCAGGCAGCTTTGCGAGGAGCAAAATGGTGCTCCCTGACTTCTCTTCTGGGTTGGGCCCAGGGATGGGTCCTGAGCCCGTGAACAGATCCACAGGGGAACAACAGCACTCCCTGTCTTCTCTTCTTTACCCAGGCCCAGGGATGGCTTTCTGGGCCCCCTCCTTGCATCACGAGGGAGTGTGATGGTGCTTCCCTCATGCAGTTTTTTCTCAGGGGCAGTCTCTGGACCCTGGCCCACCCTAGGGGCAGAAATCATGCACATTGAAGAGCCCCACTTCTCCAGGGCACATCTTGGGCCTTGGTGGGCTGTTTTTGACAGTTCTAGTCTCCTTTTGCTCCTAGTGGTGAGTCCCTGCCACTTGGAGCCCTTTCTTCAGGCCTCCTGGCCTGACGAGTCCCAGCTTGATAAGGAACAAGTCTCACTGCCTCCCTGTGCCAGCCTTTCACTTGGTTGTCTCTAAGCAGTGCTCTTTCCTTGAGCAGAAGCCCAGTTTTCCCCCAACTGGTCCTGAGGGGGTGTAAGGAGACAAAGCTTCCCTGGTACTGGGGGTGCCCCACTGGGCCTGGGGTCAGTTAGAGACAACAACCTTGATTCAGTGGGCAGCCAGAGGGATTCTTCCTTCCAATTATTCATGGTGCCAGCCTCCCGTCTTAGTGTTCCACAGGAAAGCACATACAAGAGAGAGTTCTATTCCTTTTGCAAGACCTTTTAGGTGAGGAAGTGTCCAGCAAGACTGCGCCTCTGGCCTACCCTAATGTGCCACATCACCTCTCCACTCCTGCCCCAACCTCCCTGCACAGTCTTCTGGAAACTGTGTGCAGAAGTAGTCATGTGTAACCAGCCATGTGCCTCTTGCCATTGCTATGTCACAGAGAACTTTTCTTAAAAGGTGGCACTGGAGGTAAACACTCACAGTCCATTTTACTGTGAATTTGCTGTGGGTGAGTCCCAGGCTCTGAGGCTCCCTCACTGTAAAAGGTCCAAAAACCAGGTGATCCAAATGCAAAACAATCTGGGCAGATCATATAGCCAGAACCACCTTCTCATACTAAGAATAAGCATACAAATGTAACCTGAGCACCCTGCCATGGAGTTCACCTTTTTATGATAGTGGACACACGGCTAGGGAACGTGAAAGTGTTGTTCCCTCGCTTAGACCACTAGGTGTGTCACAGATGATACGCTTGATTATAGGGTGTGATACAGGCAACCGCTTGGACTACTGAGTGTAACACAGATGGTATGGTTGACCCCTACGTTTGACATAGGAACAAGGCTTCACCACTTCGACCACTGCATGTAACACAGATGGTACAGATAGGCCCTGGGTGTGATATAGGGCCAAAACCTCAATCTTGTTATTTAGTCTAAAAGGATTTTCTCAGCACTACTGGTCTCTTAAAAACTGTTGGTGTTTGAAAGGAGTGAAAGATGGTGTCTGCTTCGTCCGCTGGGTGTGACGCAGATGGTGTGCTAAGCCACTGGGTGTGAAACTGGGTGTAATTCAGACATTAGGTAAAGATTTGGATCTTGGAGATTAGGAGTAGTTGTGCTTGGCTGAGGTGGGCCTGTAGTTATTGAGTTATTCTTTCTTTTCCACGTAAATTGTTGCTATCTTTGTCCCTGAGCTGATATTGACAGACTCTCGGGCTCGCTTAGTCCTGTGTGCTGCGCAGAGCCCCCCTCGACATCGGGCAACATGCAGTAGGAGCAGGCTAAGGATTTTTTTTTTTGACAAAGTCAGCATTTTGTTTTCTGACGCTTTTCCTCAGTTTTCCTATATTGCCACTGTGGTTTTCAACTGATGCATTGTTGATGTATGGTGCTAATAAAATATTGCAATTATATTTCATGTTGAAATTCCATGTCTTTTTAAAAGTTTAATGTGCATTTAAAGAAGTTGTTATCTTTCTTTCACAAATTTTAATTCAGTATCTGCTATTCCGCTGCTAAAACTGGTTCATAATGTTTTGAATTGACCACTGCTCTTTCTTTAAGGTTGTGACTCTTCATATGGGTTGTTTTATGTATTGTAAAAATGTCTGTTTGATGCATCTTTGTCTAAAGTTGAGCTTGTAGCCAATAGTTATTACTGGCATAATCCTGTGTACACATTTCACCATGTTTAGAGTAGAGATTAGAATTACTTAAAACTCAAGAAAGTTAGCACTATATTAGTCCCTTAAGGGAGGTTCCCAATCAATTATGGACTCACTGTTAAGCCACATGCAAACCAGATTCCCCACACAGGCTTATAGTGTCACCGTTAAGCCACATGCAAACTAGATTCCCCACACAGGCTTAAAAGCTAGATAAATTTTGCTGTGAATGGCATGCACATACTAAAGCACACAGGTTCCCCTGGCCAGAGGGGAGAACCTTTGACACCAACATAATAGAACACACAAGGACACATATTCAGACCAACTTTGTAGGATGAAAGAGGGCTAAAAGAGAGGTACTGTTTGAACTATGTGCCATCTTCGAGGTGGCCCTGACCTGCAGCTACCCATAACCCACAAGCAAGGCTTCCGCACCTCCCCCACCATATGTACAGAGGTGCTCTCTCTGATGTCTGCTATCCCAGCCGTTCCTGCCCTAGATTATACCAACCTACCAATTATGGGGCCTTGAGGGCTCCCTGCCAGGCAGCGGGCCACTGGATCCATGGCTGGGATTCACCAGACCAGCAGGCCCAGATGATTTCAGCCCCATCCCAGGTCGGCATTAGGGTTCCCCCATGATCGACCCCCATCCGTCATGTTCAGTTGTTTGAACCTAGGCAGCATGGGGAGCATATACTCAAACCCATCTGTTAGAGTGCTCTCAGGGAGATTCTAACCTAACCTGGGAGGTTCCTAGCAGTCCTGGATAATGACACCACCAGTGTGGGGGGGGGAGCTCCCAGCCTTCCAGGGTTCGACATAGAGGGGGGAGCCATAGGATACACTCTCCTAAGGTGTCCCCACTCAACAAAGAGACAACAGGAAGTGAGTTTGATGACATGTTCCCACCAAGGAGAACTGTGCACAGCACTGAGCAAAGGAGGCAGCCCAGGAGGTAGTTAGAAGAAAGGAGGAGAGAGAGATCTTACCTGGGAAGCACAAAGGGAGAACAGAAAGGTACATCTTCCCCTGGAGATGAGCAGAGCAATGCCTCGGGCTCCAGACAAATAAGAGTCTAAAGTAGAACCAGAGGGGAGGCCTCAAACCCCACCAGGACATCAGCTTAGGAGAGGGGCCAACTGAGAAATAAGAGATCACAGTACCCTAGTCCAAACACACTCCCCTCAAACGCGGTGGTCAGAAATAGTGACCCCTAGAGAGATAGTACCTAGAGAGGAAGGCAAAACTTATGCGTGACAGTTTTGCCACCTGCTGGACTACTGGACCAAAATGAAGGGTCAGTATGATAGACCCTGACCGGAGGAGGAATCCTTTGAACCAGAAGACATGGCTGTCACAGAAGACTGCATTAGTCATGGAAGGTAAGATGTCAAATGGAACTTCCCCTACATGCAGGGATGCCTAGGAAGACGAGAGCGCTACATTGAGGAAAAAACAGAGAAGCTGCTCCAAGCCAAAATATGCTTGTTGTTACAGAAGGGCATGTCAGGGACAATCTATGTGCCATGGGTACAGCTGGACAAAGAAAGGCTCAAGACCAGACTGCCCCTAATGATGGACAAAGCAGGAAAATGGATCTCATGTTTTGAGAAAAACACAGCAGAACAAACTTAGCAATAGGCTATGTCAAGAGTCTGCTCAACAGCCTCATTGGAGAGCAGACTAACACAGTGTTTTCCTGAGCCTGCATCCCAGCAGTCACACTGACTAACACTGAACATGTCAGGGCCACATTCAATTCATTCAGACGCCAGATATGGGTGGCCCTGAGGGCAATGTTCCCTTACTGCTCTGAATTAGGAGGATTGATGGTGGAGAACATGAAGCCTCAGTAAACCACAACTTACTTTCTAGACAGAATGAGGGAATCATGGGGACAAGCAACAGGACAGCCATGGACTGACATTGGTCCCCAGGTTGCATTCTTTTAGAACATCCTCGAAAAAATGCTGCCCACCAAAATACAGAGTGGGCTGGACAGTGTAGTAGGATTCAACACCAAATTTTGGTGAGAAATACAGGTCCACATATTACACTACTACAGAAAGAAAAAGGACAGGGAGAAGCAAGAGCAAGCCCAAAGAGACACCACTAAGCTAGTCCAACATAAATTAATGAAGACAGGCCTCAAGGGAGCCGCGTTGGCCACAACTGTGCAAATGACACCAGTCTTGAAGGGAGCTCCACCTTAGAAACCCAGAAGGTTTCCACCCACTCCTAACAGCAGAGCTCAGGGAGCCTGGCAGCAACCAAACCTCAGAGAGTGCTGCTATTGCCACACAATAGGCCACATGACCGACCGATGCTGCCTAAAGGCATATCATGAGCAAAGAGCAAGAAGCCTAGGCAAGTCCCTGCAAAATCCCCATCCACAAAAACAATCCCAGGTCAACCCAAATGCATCCTACATTCAACTGCAGGGAAATCAAGCAGCCACCACACCACTTCAGCACTGGTTGGCCAAACACATGACAACAGCAACAGCAGACAGGGAATACAGCCCTGCAAGGACCGGGGCCACAACCATGGCAGGGAGGGGTCACTGTCTGGGAGGGCAAGGCCTTTATACAATTTCAAAACCCAAATACACAGGTAATCCAAATCCTCCAATAAGTTTGCATTTATATCATACCCACTTCAAACCTCATTTCAAAATAAAGAATAGTGACAATGTTAGGAGAAAACTCACACCTTTACTTGCATTCAGGAAAAACTCATGGCTGTTATACACTCTGTTGATCGGGAATCCATGCTAGAGTCCACCATTCGGGTGCCTGCAGGGGGCTTGGGACCCACTCTGCTGTTAGTCCCCCAGGGAGAGGTTGGCAGGTCTCACCCCTGGAGTATGGTAGTTTGATAAGGGGGAAAGGCAGCCCACAAACAGCTCATAAATGCAAGTACCCAGGTCCCTGCATCCGAGTTCAATTGGGATGGGGTTCACTAACCAGATCAAATGGTCCCCACTCAAGGACACGTAGCCAGGGATCAAAGTTCCCTTGTGGTGTATAGTCCTAACTGCAGTGCCTCCAATGGAGGCCTCCTTTTAATTCCAAAATGAAGCGATGTTACAGTCCTGGGAGCCAGGTTTCCTGTGCACTTGGGATTATGGTGTCTCCATAAAACTCCAAAGTGCATGCACAAATCTGATAGATCACGAAGCAATAAGATGGCACCTAGTCATTAGGGAAACTCCCTGTATCCGGATAAGTCCTGGCCAAGCACCTGACTCCCACCATTAAGCAAATGATCTGCTTCCTCCACTCCCCAAAAGGCTTCCAAACTACGAAAGACTGCTCATCGAACATGTCCTTCCAAAACAGCAGGGGTAGCGTAGAAGTCTCTGGTCCCAGCCAGGGCAGCAGACCCACCACGTCCCGGATCAGAGAGAAATGGGGTGCCGGGAGGGGAGGAAATCCTAAAAATGACCATCGTAAGTCCATACAAAGATGTGCGGATATGCTCACTGCCACATCCAGCCTGTCGATCAGACCACACAAAGCCTCCCAAACACCATCCGAGGAGGCAGTAGGCCCGACCCCAGTCTTTGCGCATCAAAGTCACACGGGGGACACAGAGCACCTCTCAGACACCCCTATAGTACATTGCAATAAAAGTAGCATTATATGAAGAACAAGAGAGGTGCCCAAAGACCTGCAAAAAAAGTAGCCCATAACTAACTTTCCAGAAAAAGGGCATTTGCAAGACACCTGACTCTGATAGGGAGAAGCTCATTGCATGCCACATGAAGTAGCTGGATATACACATGTCCATCGAGCACATTACATTCACCAGCAAGCCCCAAATTGTGACACACACCCTTCCTTTCACATCATTCCATGCACATGTAGGTCAAAAGATTCCATCAGGATTGGTAAAACACACACACACGGGGGCGTGGCTTCGGGCGTCAAGATGGCGGTCGCACTCTGAGAGTGCTCTGGACCCCTCCGTCATCCGCCCGAGATTACCACGACTTAGCGACCCATCGGTGCCGTGCCGACCATCCCTGTGATCTCCCCGTCCCGTTGGGGTCCCAGGGTGGTGAGTGGTGGCGAAGCGGAGCCCCGCTCACGCGACGCGGCCGGAGCAAGAAAATGGCCGTCGGAGCCGGAACCCCCCGGGCAAACTGACTCGGAGCTGCCTGCTCCTTGACGTAGCTGCTTGGACCGGGGGTGCGGCGGTGGCGAGGGGGAGCCGGCGCTGGGCCCTGGAGTGCGGGTCCCGGTGGATTGAGGGACCGCGCGGCCCTGGGCGGTAAGCGGGGCTCCCGGTGTCCCGGGCTGCGCCGCGCGCCTGTCCGGCGGAGCCAGCTGCGGGAGCTGCGGTGTCCGAGCCGCTTGAAGAGCTGATCTCCGCCGGATCCACCCGGGCGGCGAAGGAGCCACGATGGGAGCGCCCCTGCGGTGGGGGCCCCCCCGGGCTCCTAAATGAGGTGAGCAATGTGCAGCAGGCCGCGAGGGCGACAGTGGAGCTAGGACCCAGGCTCCGAGACACTCCAGGAGGGAGCCCCCCCGGGGCCTGCCCGAACGGGAACATACGAGGCATCCTTGTAACGAGGCCCCCCCTGGCCCCCCTGAATGAAGACAACTCCGATGCTAAGGGTTCACAGTGGGCCGTGTACGGTGACTAAACAGTAAGCAGGATACCAAATCAGCTTGGGCCCTGAGAGACGCGCCAAGAGGGGGCTCGGACGCTCCACTGAGACATTCTCTGCCCCTCTGTCTGACTCAGCACCTAATCTTAGTAAACTTTAAATATGCTCAGCTTCGCTCTGTAACGTCGAAGACCACCTTAATAGTGCAGCGCGGGGCGGGCTGGAGAGGAGACAGATGTGATGGGACCCAGGCACTGAAAACGAAACACCCCCAATAAAAGGCAGGGGAAGAGGCACAAAAGAAAGGGGAGCCTGGCGATCCGGATTGCCTTCTGGGCCCCGGAACAGGTGGGGCCTACTGCAGAGCACCTCATAGGTGTTGATCGAACCGAACAGACAAGATCAAAATCCTTGGGCCCCATCAGATTGTGCGGTCGCAAAGCAACTAACACATACTCATCACCAACAGCCGTGGGACCAGTAGTCCGGCTGGAGCGGTGGCGGACCTACAGCCGGGACGCCGCGCCCTTGGCTCACGCCTCAGCAATCCTGGGGAGGTGGCCGCTGGACGAGGCCCCAGGCACATTGGAGTAGGCCCCCTGGGTCCCCCCGCTGCACCGACGACACAGCTTCCCCGGGGGGAGGAGTGGAATTACGTCCTTGCGCCCCAAATAAAAGACCGCGACCACACAAACCTGCCGCCACAAAAAGCCCTGCGGAGACACGACCTGGAACACCCCAAGAAGTTACAAAACTGACCCTTGTCTCTTACGCCAAAATGGGGAAAGACAAAGCAAACAAACAACTCCCGGCCTCCCAGCAAAAGATCGACCAGTTCACGACACCGGCGGGTTCCCGGGGAGGAGGAGACGCGACTGGTGGAGGTTCCGCGCCGGATAGGGTGAATGCCATCCTCCTTGCAATCCAATCATCGCAAGTAGCCGTAGAGACCAAAATTGGGGAAGTGCGAGAAGACATGGGCCTTATTCGTCAGGACCTCAGAAATGCGGTGAGCCGAATAACCGATGTGGAAGCCCGCGTCTCCCAGACGGAAGACGAATTATCCGATCTCAGAACCAGGGTAGCCCAGCTACAAACTCGAACTAGTGAGCTGCACCGCCGCGCAGAGGATGCGGAAAACCGTTCGAGGCGCAACAACCTGCGCTTTGTGGCATTCCCTGAGGGCGTGGAAGAAGATAAGGCCTCCGAGTTTCTGGAGCAGTGGATTAAGACCTGGATGCCGGATCAAATTCTTTCACCTTGGTTCGCAGTTGAGCGCGCACACAGGGCTCTTGCCCCGCGGCCCCCTCCGGGCGGCCCTAAACGCCCGATGATTGCACGCTTCTTTAACTTTAAAGACCGAGACAATATCCTTAAAGAAGCCAGACGCACCGAAGACCTCCATTGGGAGAATCATAAAATCCTGATCTTCCCAGATTACACCCGAGAAGTTCAGACTCGCTGCCGATCGTATGAGCAGGTAAAGCAAAAGCTCAGAGCAATGCAGCTCTCATACATGCTCCTCTTCCCCGCGAGACTTAAGGTCCTCATGGCCGGAAAAGCGTACTTTTTCGAATCTCCTGAGAATGCGTGGGACTGGCTAACAGAGGAAGGCCTCGGGGCCCGGAGGGGTCCCCTGAAACCAGTCGGGGGACCCCCCCACGAAGGCCCCCCCCCCGTTTGGGAAGCCCCGGAGGAGCCGGAGGCGCACCAGATCCCGCAGAGGGAGGCAGAAAGACTCGGGCACTCCCATTAACGACGGGATGGCTCGCGACTCCGATGTGCAGACCGAGAAAGCCCCGGCTGGACCCCCGGGACCCCGGGACACAACACAAGCCACGGATGACAATCGCCTGAGCCAGTCCCCGGTGCTCGGCTGACTGAACCACTGGATCCCTATTGGGTTACATTAGGAGGTCCTGGGCGTCGGCGCGCGCCTGGAGATCCTGGAGGAGCCACTGAGGTTGGCGCTACCATTCCTCAGCGCAAGCCGCGCTGAATTTGAACCATGTCTGCTAAATTGTAATTGATCCGACTAAATGGAGGGGTCCACCACTCCATCCCAACGACAGTCCTCTTGGCTGTTAGGTTCTGGTTGGGTATTTGGGCGACAGGTGCTTCCAGGGAGGGAGTATGGGGAGGGGGGTGGTTGGGGGGTAAAGAGTTTAAAATGGGCTTAAATAGTAAAATGTTGATTAGTTTTTTCTATTATTCTAACATTTCATTGTTGTGTTTTAAACAGTCGTCCCGGGGTCCACAGACAGGCACTCAAAACCTTGTAACACCCATGCAACCCACGCCCGGCCCTCACTGACCCAGATTATTTCATGGAATGTAAATGGCCTACTAGATAAGATCAAGAGATCCGCAGTATTCAATACTCTCCGCAGATACTCCCCCTCAGTAGTCCTACTACAGGAAACCCACCTCCTTGGGACCAAGTGTCCCATGCTCGCACGAGGAGGGTACGACAGGGTGTTTCATGCGGGCTTCTCTAGAGGATCCAGGGGAGTGGCCATTCTGCTCCACCGCTCACTACCCATGGTGGTTACAGCCACGCAATCCGACCCCCAGGGCAGATTTGTAGTAGTTCAGGGGACTCTTCACGGGTCACCGATAAACCTGGTATGTGCGTACGGGCCTCCGGCAGGACTTGACGCATTCCTGCTTTCGCTCCGCCATGTGGCAACGGGTCTCCCCCAGGGTATCACCCTGCTGGGAGGGGACTTCAACGCCGTTCTCAACCCTAGTCTGGATGTATCCGGCGAAATCACTGCTAGTAGATCCGCCCGGGCCTCGAGTCTTAACAGTTGGGCCGAGAGCCTTGGCCTATGCGAGGTATGGAGAATCTGGCATCCTAGGGAACGCCGCTATACACACACCTCGGCTGCTCACTCGACACAGTCCAGAATAGACCTTGTATTTATGCCCGCCCTAGACATTACCAGCGTTACGGGTCCGGAGTTGCTGCCCCGCGGGGTCTCAGATCATGCACCAGTGCGCGTCCGGTTGGGCGGTACGGACCCCGCTAGACGCCCGATGTGGCGCCTGAACGCATGGTTCCTACAGGACAACGACTATACCCAGGAGATCAGGAAACACCTTACCCAATATTTCGAGCTGAACGTGGGATCGGTCCGATCTCCAGGTACAATATGGGCAGCCTACAAGGCTACTCTCAGAGGACAAGCCAAATACCTCCTGCGTTCACGCGAGCGGGCCAGAGATTCACAACTGGTTGAGTTGGAGGCCAGGGCGCTAACCCTGGAACGCCAACAAACGACCTTAGCGTCGGCCTCTACTTTAAGACAGCTCACTACGGTTAGAGAAGAAATTAAACACATAACACTAGAATCAGCAAAACATATCTGGAGGGCCTCGGCAGCACGAATATATGGCTGGGGGGACAAAATCGGGAAAATCCTACACTGGCTGGCCACCCGCCCTCTGGCCAACAGGGTCATACCTGAAATTGCAGAGGATTCAGGTTCGCTTTCCAAAACACCCATTGAAATCGCGCAAAGGTTTGCCTCCTATTATTCGCGCCTATACGCAGAGCACCCTCGACCTAGTGCCGAGAGAGAGTCCCCCCTCCTAAACGACATAGCTCTTCCAAAAATTCCCCTTGCGATGAGGAACAGACTAGATGAATCTATCGACCTCGCGGAGGTCACAAACGCGATTGCTAACCTGGCGCCGAGCAAGACCCCGGGACCGGATGGATTCCCTGCGGAGCTATACAATAGATGCGGCGACATTCTGGGTCCCCACTTGCTCAATATGTACGAAGAAGCCGAAAGGCAGGGTCGCTTCCCCATTGAGATCGACCAAGCCACAATTGTAGTGATCCCCAAGACCCAACCCCCGTCGCGACATTGCTCGGCATACCGGCCCAT
This sequence comes from Pleurodeles waltl, assembly GCF_031143425.1. Taxonomy (NCBI): domain Eukaryota; kingdom Metazoa; phylum Chordata; class Amphibia; order Caudata; family Salamandridae; genus Pleurodeles; species Pleurodeles waltl. The sequence continues at coordinate 1,104,167,623 of NC_090444.1, read as the reverse complement.
TTCACTTTTGAATACAGAGATCAAAGTGCTGTCCACGATCCTTGCATCCAGATTGAGGGAGGTGATGCCCACCCTGGTTCACCCTGACCAATGCGGTTTTATGCCTACCCGTAGTACCCGACATTGCATTAGACGATTACATCTGGCGTTAGCACATAGCAAGACCTTGTCATACACCCCCCTGGCGTTACTCCTGCTCGACTTTGAAAAAGCCTTTGACACAGTAGATTGGTCCTTCCTAGACCAAGTGCTGCATGGAAATGGGTTCGGGCCTAAATTCCGAGGCCTGGTGAAACTCCTCTATTCTAACCCGACGGCCCGGGTGCAAGTGAATGGAGTGGTCTCCGACCCGTTTCCCATTGGTCGCGGCACCCGACAAGGATGCCCGCTATCCCCACTGCTCTTCGCACTAACAATAGAGCCCCTGGCGATACTGCTACGGGAAGACCCTTTGATCGAGGGCTGGCCCTGGCCCGCCAGCCCAGAGGACCAAATAGCGCTATACGCGGACGACGTCCTACTGTACATTTCCAACCCTGCTAAAAGCGGTCCCCGCGTCCTACAAATTCTGAGCCTCTTCGCAGAGGCCTCGGGTCTGATTCTAAACCCTAATAAATCCCTCTTGGTCCCCTTACATCGTTCCCGGGACTGTGTGGACTGGCAGCACACCATCCCAGTGCGAAGGAACAGTTTTAAGTATTTGGGAATATATATTTCACTACTCCCTGAGCTGACCTGGGAGGTTAACGTGACGCCGCTAACCAAAAGAATTAGATCCGACCTTCAACGCTGGAAGACTCTCCCCTTAAATCTGCTTGGCAGAATAGCACTCTACAAGATGATGATCCTCCCCAGAGTCCTTTACTTATTGCAAAACTTCCCTCATCCCATCCCTAAGAGATGGTTTGGTGAGATGGATTCACTGGCACGTCAATTCTTGTGGAACGACACCCGCCCACGCCTAGCGCTGAAAACCTGTCAAAGAGATGTTTACGACGGGGGACTGGGCATGTCCAACATTCATTATTATCTCCTTGCGATGCACCTGCTCGTGATCAATGACTGGGTTGGGGGCGGGTGGTCGGACCCGGCGTATCGGTTGGAACTCCGGTCGCTGGGCTACCCACGGATCTTTGACACCCTATATGGGGGCCCGATCTCCTGGGACATCCCGGAAGTGACTAGAGTGATTTTGGTGGGTTGGCGGACGGCCCAGAAACTGTCGGGGTGGTGGGGGCGCCTCACCCAGCGGACCCCACTGTGGCACGGGAAGCACCTAAAGGAAGCAGCGAACCTGGAGGGTTTCCAGAAGTGGGACAGTATAGGAATCTCCACTTTGGGCGATGTTTGGGAAGGGTCCCACATGCGATCATTTGGGGACCTACAGAGACTCTTCTCTTTAAACAGGACACAATTTCATAAGTATCTCCAGCTCCGACACGCCCTACTAGTACACATGCAAGTAGGAGACAACACACCCGAATATAGCCCCATGGAGGCGAAGGTATTGATGGGGAGCCTGGGTAGGGGTGGTGTTTCCCAGGTATACCGTACTTTGATCACTCACACCGCCTGTTCCCTAGGGGGGCTCCGCCAGAGATGGGAGGGATGGGTGGGCCCCATGGAAGAGATGGATTGGAACGAAGCACTGATGGCCCCCCGTACTCTATCAATGGCCTCCCGCTTCCGGTTAGTACAGACTTTTTACCTCCTAACAGCATACCTCACTCCCTCCAAACTACACCGGGCGGGCCTCCAACCTACAGCGGAGTGCCCGCGATGCATGAACCCCGCAGCCGACTTCTTTCACATGGTATGGACGTGTCCAGTCATAGTGACCTACTGGGGAACGGTCCTACGGGAGGTCTCGGGAGCCCTACAGGAAAACATAGAAAGGGACCCACTGCCCCTCCTTTTGGGGATCATGGGAGACACCGGACTGAGAAGATCAGACCGAACCTTCCTTGGGGTGGCATGCCTGGTGGCTAAGAGGGATATAATGGCAGATTGGAAATCTAGGGGTGCCCCAGCTCTGGCTAAGTGGAGGCGGGGGATGGACTGGTGTGCACAACGTGAAAAATTGGTATACGAGGCCAGGGGATGCCCGAATAAATATGACAAGATATGGGGGAAGTGGGAGGCAGCAGTGGATGCCTAAGTAGTGTTTGATCTTACTTATATTGTGATGCCTGGGAGCTGGGAATCGGGACGGACCAATGTCAGGTGCCACGTTGGCTCCTTGTTAAATTGTTGAATCATTTACCTTTTTCTTTCCCGAAAATTAATAAAATGTCTTTATAAAAAAAAACACACACACACACGTTAATAGGAAAAAAGGAATATTCCTACAAAGATCACCCCATAGAAACACTCACCTCTGACATGGGGAGAGGAGAGGACCATATGGGCCGCAAAATGAAAATCAGGTGATCCATAACTAAAACACTCACTGCTTCCTAAAAATAGTTGCCCCAACCGGAGCCACCTTCAAAATAAGTGTACAGAACATACGTAAAAAAGAAAGGCAAAGGAATCTCCAGAGACTGAAGAATGATGTATGTTTTTCTAAAGCTAATCTACAACTCACAGCTGTTATCGAAGGGGTCTGCAACTGAACCACAAGTGCACCACCTTTACAACAGCCTGCCATTGCTTCAGTAGCAGCTTCCTGAACCCCAACAAAACACAAGTGTATAAGACAAAGACATAGGGGGTCATTCCAACCCTGGCGGTCATCGACCGCCAGGGTGGATGACCACGGAAGCACCGCCATTCGGAGCCGGCTTCTATGTTGCAAGGCCTTTCCCGCTGGGCCGGCGGGCACTCCTTTGGCGGGCGCCCGCCGGCCCAGCGGGAAAGCCAGAATGGCCGGTAATGACCGCCATAGTTTTGGACTATTTTTTACAGACATTCTTCCACTAACTCTTTTTCCAAAACCAAAGACACCACTCGCACCGTAGCATTTTGCCAGAGCAGAAACATCCCCAATTGCCAGAAGATCAGATATGTTTCCTCAGGAAGCATTCCTGAGACCTGCAACGTTCCAAAAGTTATGTACTTTGTACCCATTGTTTGCCATCTGTTTGCTTTAGGTGTGGCTACATCCATCCATAGCCAGAAATCTGCCTAGTCTACCTCAACACTTCTACAGCCCTTGCATAGGGACCTTTCCCACACCTCACTGAACCTAATGTTAGTATTCCACACACATTACACAGCACACTCTTACCCAACACATGGTATCAACACATGACCGCTGTGTGCACCCAGACATCAGTCAGACCATGCATTGTCTGTTCACATATACCACATGCTGTAGGTGCAGAAAGGCTTTGTTGGACCTGGCTTTTTGACAGGGACATCCCCAAACATTTTGCCTCCTTCTTCCTATTTTTTTTTTTGACCTGTTGTTGGCTTTTGACCTCTGAGCACTTTACCACTGCTAACCAGTGCTAAAGTGCATATGCTCTCTGTGTAAATTGTACTATTGATTGGTTTATCCATGATTGACTATTTAATTTACCTGTAAGTCCCTAGTAGAGTGCACTACATGTGCCTAGGGCATGTAGATTAAATGCTACTAGTGGACCTGCAGCACTGGTTGTGCCACCCACCTCAGTAGCCCCTTAACCTTGTCTCAGGCCTGCCATTGCAAGGCCTGTGTGTGCAGTTTCACTGCCACTTCGACTTGGCATTTAAAAGTACTTGCCAAGCCTAGAACTCCCCTTTTTCTACATATAAGTCATCCCTAATGTGTGCCCTAGGTAACCCCTAGAGCAGGGTGCTGTGTAGGTAAAAGGCAGGACATGTGCCTGTGTAGTTATATGTCCTGGTAGTGTACAACTCCTAAATTCGTTTTTACACTACTGTGAGGCCTGCTCCCTTCATAGGCTAACATTGGGGCTGCCCTCATACACTGTTGAAGTGGCAGCTGCTGATCTGAAAGGAGCAGGAAGGTCATATTTAGTATGGCCAGAATGGTAATATAAAATCCTGCTGACTGGTGAAGTCGGATTTAATATTACTATTCTAGAAATGCCACTTTTAGAAAGTGAGCATTTCTTTGCACTAAAAACTTGTTGTGCCCTTCAATCCACGTCTGGCTAGGTTTAGTTGACAGCTCCTTGTGCATTCACTCAGACACTTGCTGGAGAAGAAACCTGAACCAGAAACTACATCCTGCCAAGAAGAACTGCCTGGCTGCTCAAAGGACTCACCTGTCTGCTTTCTACAAAGGACTGCTGTCTTGCTGTTGCCCTGCTGCCTTGCTGAACTCTTGTCTGGCTGTGAAAGTGCTCTCCAAGGGCTTGGATAGAGCTTGCCTCCTGTTCCTTGAAGTCTCAGGACCAAAAAGACTTCTTCCTTTCACTTGGACGCTCCGTGCGCCGAAAATTTCGACGCACAGCTTGTTTCGCGGCGAGAAAAACGCCGCACACCGACGCTGATCGACGCGACGCCCTCGGGACGATCGAGACTTCGACGCACAACCTCGCAAGGACACAGCCGCCTGACTTTCCAGGAGAAATCGACGCGACGCCTACCGTGAGTGCGAAACTTTGACGCACGGCCTCGCAAGGACAACGCCGCCCGACTTCCAAGGAGAAATCGACGCGACGCCTGCCGTGAGACCAAAATTTCGACGCACGGCCTCGCAAGGACAACGCCGCCCGACTTCCAAGGAGAAATCGACGCGACGACTACCGTGAGATCGAAACTTCGACGCGCAGCCCCGCAGAACGACGCGCAGCCGGAAAATAAGCAGGAGAATCCACGCACAGACCCGGGACATCTGGTAATCCCCGCAATCCACAAAAAGAGACTGTCTGCGCGCCGGAAAAACGACACCCGACTTCCCCGCGTGGAAAAGAACGACGCAAGTCTGTGTGTGCTGAGGAGAAATCGACGCACACACCCCTGTTTCCACGCATCTCTTCTCCTGTGGCCCTCTGAGGAGATTTCCCACCAGAAACCAGGTACTCTGTGCTTGAAAGACACTTTATTGCTTTTTAAAGACTTAAAGACACTTAATATCACTTTTCAGTGATATCTTTACAAATTCATATTGCAACTTTGATCGTTTTGACCTACAATTACCCAGATAAATATTCTATATTTTTCTAAACACTGTGTGGTGTATTTTTGTGGTGTTATACTATGGTGTTGTATGATTTATTGCACAAATGCTTTACACATTGCCTTCTAAGTTAAGCCTGACTGCTCGTGCCAAGCTACCGGAGGGTGAGCACAGGCTGATTTTGGATTGTGTGTGACTTACCCTGACTAGAGTGAGGGTTCTTGCTTGGACAGAAGGCAACCTGACTGCCAACCAAAAACCCCATTTCTAACATTGGTGATCAGCGGTGAGGATAGGACTTGTGTTTGTGCAGTGACATACAGTAGCTAAGTATTTCACTACCTACCCACAGTTGAAGGTCAACTTGATTTTTCATCTTTTCTGGCTCTTGGTTCTCTGATGTCCTCCTGGATATACTATTGATATTTTGGACTTTGGATTTTGGTTTTTGCTGATAAGATCTTATCAAAATGGGATTATGTACCGACTCATTCTTTGTTCGTACTGACCACCTCACTAAGGCTGACCTAAGGAAGCTTTGCAGACAATGGGGCCTTCCTGTAGCAAGGAGATCTACTAAAGCGGAGATGCTCCATCACTACATAGTCTGGGGGGAGGAAAGATGGGCAGAGAGAGAGGCAGCAAGAAACCAAATGACTAAGTACCCCTCAGATGAGGAGGAAGACTACTCAGATGAGGAGGAAGGCTACTCAGAGTTGGACAGTGACCCAGAAATAGATGAATGGCTCCGAAGTCAAAGGCGACAGGAGCAACAATTAGAGGAGTATCTTGCAGAGGTTGAGGCAAAAAGACTTTTAGCCCTGGAAGAAGAAAAGATTGCAGCTCAAGAGCTGAGCTGTAAAGAGCTGAAACTGGAGGCCGGAAGGGCTGAGTCCAGTTCAGATGGTGGCAGCAAAAATCTTGCATCCAGTACTGCTGAAGAAGGGCACAAGCCCAGAGATGTGGTGCCCAACTTGAAGAAGGGAGTTGACACACCCCAGGTGGTTCAAGAGTATGAGGTAGTTCCCGTTATGCACAGGGTCCCTGAGAAGGATTGGGGAACTGGCACAGGGAGTCATATTCCTACTGGGGGGAGGGACACTTTACTGACTCTAGCAGAGAGTGACAGAGAAAAGGGTTCCCCCCTGGTGGACGTCCTGGATATAGAGTGTAGAGACATCCCAGAAGAGTATGGGTTGAGTGTCAGGGACAGGCAGATACTGTCTCACCAGTCTCAAGAGGGTGACATAGAGTGCTTTTCCAAGGCTGAGTTACTGGGTGGTTGGGTGAAGGGTACTGTGGTTAATACATGTGAAGGGCAGAGTGATGTAATTGCTGGAGAGCATATGTCTGGTCCTTATTTTCCAGAGCTACGCCAACACCAGGTGGAGTGTGAGTTCTCTGACCCCAGGGAACTTACAGTGGAGGCAGACTTTTTGGTGAGTACCAGAGAGTCTGAAGAGGCATTTGGGGGTGCTCCTGAAGGGAGTGGTCTAGGTGGTTCCCGACCAAGTGAGGTGGGAGAGGATTGTAGTGTCCCAGGTAGGTCTCAGAGCCTAACCGGTACCGTAGGGCCACCTTTTGAGGGAAGCCCCGCAGTGTCAGAAGAACTTGGGGGGATGACTGTAGACAGCATCCCAACAGTTCTGGTGTCTGGCAGTACCACTCCTAGTGAGGGGGTGCAGAAGTCCAGACATAGGGTTGAGAGGGGGTGGCAGACCCCAGTGGAGGATCTTGAAAGTCAGGGGTCAGCTCTGAGAGCAGAGCCCCCCAGGAATGACCCAGGTGAGACCGTTTCTGGTTTGGGGGAAACCCAGACTCTGCCGGATGGGCAGAGGTCGGGAGACCTGCGCCAACCAGACTCTTGTGTGGCCCTTGGGGACGGCGTGTCCCTTGTGGGGGGTGAGAGTGCCCCCCAGGAAGTCCTGGCATGCCAGGCAAAGATTCAACCTCAGGGTGGTGACTCTGGGTTGGATAACCGGGTTCAGAGGTTAAACTTTGACCTGGTGGGGGGTAGATGTGCCCCCCAGAAAGTCCTGGAATGCCAGGCAATGGTTCAACCTCAGGGTGGTGACTCTGGGTTGGCTTACCAGGTGAAGAGGTCAAACTCTGACCGGGTGGGAGGTAGGTGTGCCTCCCAAGAAGTCCTGCTGTGCCAGGCAATTGTCCAACATCAGGGTGTTGACTCTGGGTTGGATGGTCAGGTTCAGAGGTTAAACTCTGACCTGGTGGGGGGTAGGTGTGCCCCCCAGAAAGTCCTGGCGTGCCAGGTAGTTGTCCAACCTCAGGGTGTCGACTCTGGGTTGGATGGCCAGGTTCAGAGGTTAAACTCTGACCTGGTGGGAGGTAGGTGTGCCTCCCAGAAAGTCCTGGGGTGCCAGGCAATTGCCCAACCTCAGGGTGGTGACTCTGGGTTGGCTAACCAGGTTCAGAGGTCAAACTCTGACCTGGTGGGGGGTAGGTGTGCCCCCCAGAAAGTCCTGGTATACCAGGCAATGGTTCAACCTCAGTGTGGTGACCCTGGGTTGGAGAACCAGGCTCAGAGGTTAAACTCTGACCTGGTGGGAGGTAGGTGTGCCTCCCTTAAAGTCCTGGCCTGCCAGGCAATGGTTCAACCTCAGGGTGGGGACTCTGGGTTGGAGAACCAGGTTCAGAGGTTAAACTCTGACCTGGTGTAGGGTCAGTGTGCCCTCCAGGAAGTCCTGGCGTGCCAGGCGATTTTTCAACTTCAGGGTGGTGACTCTGAGTTGAATGGCCCAGTTCAGAGGTTAAACTCTGACCTGGTGGAGGGTCAGTGTGCCCTCCAGGAAGTCCTGGCGTGCCAGGCAATTGTTCAACTTCAGGGTGGCGACTCTGAGTTGAATGGTCAGGTGCAGAGGTTAAACTCTGACCTGGTGGGGGGTAGGTGTGCCTCCCAGAAAGTCCTGGTTTGCCAGGCAGTGATCCAGTCTGAGGGTACAGACCCTGGGCTGGAAGACCAGGTTCAGGGTGTCCCCCCGGACCTTGAGAGAGGGGCTACTGATAACAGTGCCCCTACCCTATTGTCTTCTGAGGAGGCCACTCCTAGTTGGAGGGTGCTGGACCCCAGAAGGGAGGGCAGGGGGAGGGAAGCCTCACCCCGGGCCCTAGTCCAACCTGAAGGTACAGACCCCAGGTTGGAGGGCCAGTTGCAGGTTAACATCCCTGCACTGGTGGAGGAATGGTACAGGGCGACTTCTATAAGCACCCTGACCATGGTGGACTCTGGGGGTACCGCTCCAGGAGGGAGGGTACAGAGCCCCAGAGGGGAGGACCAGGTTCAGGCTGTCATCCCTGACCTGGTGGAAGGGAGAGTGGTTAAAGGGTGCCCAGCACCTGGGGCTACCGCCCCCCACTCTCCACAGCCACAGTGGTGGGAGAGCTTTGAGAGGCCTGGGGCCTGGCTCTCATCCCTGACAACTGTCAGTAACCACGGTGGCTTGCTGTCCGGGTGGACAGAGTTATCCCTGGGGAGGGGACAAGTGTCACACCCCGGGGATAGAATGGGCAACACCACTGTGTTGGTCCTGGTGGTACTATCCTGCTCCTGGGATACATCTGTGAGCGAAGTAAGGTTAGGTGCTGCACAGATGGGATCCGCAGGAAAGGAGAAAGGTTCCCCATGGATGGGCTTAGTGGGCCCTGAGAGTATGGACAGAGGGATCCAATTGGAGTCAGGAAGGCGAAGAACTGGAGCATGCCCCTGCTGTTGTGGGCCTGGGTCCTTGTTCTGTCGCCTCAAACAGGGAAGTACATCAGGATAGTGATTGTTCTCCCCTGGCTTTAGGCTGGTAGGGTGTCATGTTGGACCTGGCTTTTTGACAGGGACATCCCCAAACTTTTTGCCTCCTTCCTCCTATTTTTTTTTTTGACCTGTTGTTGGCTTTTGACCACTGAGCACTTTACCACTGCTAACCAGTGCTAAAGTGCATATGCTCTCTGTGTAAATTGTACTATTGATTGGTTTATCCATGATTGACTATTTAATTTACCTGTAAGTCCCTAGTAGAGTGCACTACATGTGCCTAGGGCATGTAGATTAAATGCTACTAGTGGACCTGCAGCACTGGTTGTGCCACCCACCTCAGTAGCCCCTTAACCTTGTCTCAGGCCTGCCATTGCAAGGCCTGTGTGTGCAGTTTCACTGCCACTTCGACTTGGCATTTAAAAGTACTTGCCAAGCCTAGAACTCCCCTTTTTCTACATATAAGTCATCCCTAATGTGTGCCCTAGGTAACCCCTAGAGCAGGGTGCTGTGTAGGTAAAAGGCAGGACATGTGCCTGTGTAGTTATATGTCCTGGTAGTGTAAAACTCCTAAATTCGTTTTTACACTACTGTGAGGCCTGCTCCCTTCATAGGCTAACATTGGGGCTGCCCTCATACACTGTTGAAGTGGCAGCTGCTGATCTGAAAGGAGCAGGAAGGTCATATTTAGTATGGCCAGAATGGTAATATAAAATCCTGCTGACTGGTGAAGTCGGATTTAATATTACTATTCTAGAAATGCCACTTTTAGAAAGTGAGCATTTCTTTGCACTAAAAACTTGTTGTGCCCTTCAATCCACGTCTGGCTAGGTTTAGTTGACAGCTCCTTGTGCATTCACTCAGACACTTGCTGGAGAAGAAACCTGAACCAGAAACTACATCCTGCCAAGAAGAACTGCCTGGCTGCTCAAAGGACTCACCTGTCTGCTTTCTACAAAGGACTGCTGTCTTGCTGTTGCCCTGCTGCCTTGCTGAACTCTTGTCTGGCTGTGAAAGTGCTCTCCAAGGGCTTGGATAGAGCTTGCCTCCTGTTCCTTGAAGTCTCAGGACCAAAAAGACTTCTTCCTTTCACTTGGACGCTCCGTGCGCCGAAAATTTCGACGCACAGCTTGTTTCGCGGCGAGAAAAACGCCGCACACCGACGCTGATCGACGCGACGCCCTCGGGACGATCGAGACTTCGACGCACAACCTCGCAAGGACACAGCCGCCCGACTTTCCAGGAGAAATCGACGCGACGCCTACCGTGAGTGCGAAACTTTGACGCACGGCCTCGCAAGGACAACGCCGCCCGACTTCCAAAGAGAAATCGACGCGACGCCTGCCGTGAGACCAAAATTTCGACGCACGGCCTCGCAAGGACAACGCCGCCCGACTTCCAAGGAGAAATCGACGCGACGACTACCGTGAGATCGAAACTTCGACGCGCAGCCCCGCAGAACGACACGCAGCCGGAAAATAAGCAGGAGAATCCACGCACAGACCCGGGACATCTGGTGATCCCCGCGATCCACAAAAAGAGACTGTCTGCGCGCCGGAAAACGACGCCCGACTTCCCCGCGTGGAAAAGAACGACGCAAGTCTGTGTGTGCTGAGGAGAAATCGACGCACACACCCCTGTTTCCACGCATCTCTTCTCCTGTGGCCCTCTGAGGAGATTTCCCACCAGAAACCAGGTACTCTGTGCTTGAAAGACACTTTATTGCTTTTTAAAGACTTAAAGACACTTAATATCACTTTTCAGTGATATCTTTACAAATTCATATTGCAACTTTGATCGTTTTGACCTACAATTACCCAGATAAATATTCTATATTTTTCTAAACACTGTGTGGTGTATTTTTGTGGTGTTATACTATGGTGTTGTATGATTTATTGCACAAATGCTTTACACATTGCCTTCTAAGTTAAGCCTGACTGCTCGTGCCAAGCTACCGGAGGGTGAGCACAGGCTGATTTTGGATTGTGTGTGACTTACCCTGACTAGAGTGAGGGTTCTTGCTTGGACAGAAGGCAACCTGACTGCCAACCAAAAACCCCATTTCTAACAGGCTTTATTCATCCCAGGAAATAGCCACCAAGAAAGCAAAATGTCTCATCCATCTGTACCTATGTATGATTAGAGCCAAGTTAAAACCAAGTAGAGTGGAACCCCATAGGGTAGCAGTAAACATCACCCAATATGAGATCAATCCCACTGCACTGTACCTTTACGATGAGCCTAGTGATATTCAAAATGAGCTAGACAAGATGCACAGGTGAGGCACTGTAGGGTAGGACACTGTTTGACCTGAGACTTTCCAGAAAAGTCATTCTTGGAGGTAGCAAAACCACCTTACCAGTGTATGACCAAGTCCGCTCCTGTATCCTTCTGTTGTTCCAGGGTAGACTTTAGCATGTCTGGGGCAGTCTGATTTAACAACAAATGGACCCCAGACATGAAGGTCCTGGGTAGGGCCATCCACATCAATGATATAAGGGGAAACAAGTCTCATAGGAGAGGATTGAATACCAGTATAGGTACCCCATGTCAGAGAATCTGGGATGCTGAGATAGATAAGTACACGTGGTTGGAGGGGAAGGGGCCACCCTAACTGTACAGAACCTTTCAATGTATTCCTTGTGTTTCAGAGGCAAAGGGGCGATCCCGCTCGGCACAAATGAGCATTTTGAAACAATACTGCACATACTAGACATTCACTGGGGCAGCTTAACGCTGATGGACTTCTACTGGCAGTGTAGAGAATTTGCCTAAACAGAGCTTGTTCCTGGTTGGAGGGGCATCGGCTCCCTCGAGACCATATACACCATGATCCTGGTCATTCCTGGAGAAGACCTGTCTGAGTTGTTCCTACATCCACTACAGAAGAAAACAACTTTGTTGCATCAGGCTCAAGAAGAAAGAACTGCTGGTTATTTTAGCTGGGCTCAGTACAAGAACATTCCTGAAGAATTCAGACTGTTTACTGATGCTCAAGTAAACGTGGAGGGGCCATACCCTTCTTCACCCTGCAGACAAAAGCAAACACCTCTGGTTGCAAATAAGGTGGGAGATGTTGAAAATGATTAATAACACTACACTCGGCATAAATGCCATCAAGGAAAGATTAAGAGCCATCCACCTCATGGTAATGCAACATTTGTATGTGTTGGACTTGATGACCATGATAGAGGGTGAGGTGTGCACCAAGATTGGTGCATCCTTCTGTACATATATCCCTGGTAACAACCTTTTTGCCATCCAAGCACTACATTGTCTACAAGCCAACATGAAAAAGGAGAGAGGTGCACTGGAGCAGGATTGGTTATTTGAGTGGTTTTCCTGGTTCCCCCGGTGGGTGACCAGATTGTGTATGTCATTGCTGTATATCCTCAATCATGTGCCATTTTTGTGTTGTTTCCCAAAAATGAGGGGTTCCTGCTATGAAAATGCAGTCCTCAAAATAGGTAAGATGCAACAACTGGGGAAATAGTAATAGAGACAACAGAAACACACCATACCTCAAACATTGTGACTGTCATGAATTATGGGGTGGATAACATAGTTGAAAATTCAACTAAAGGGGGGACTGTTGGGATCAATAAAAAAAATGTCACTGTACTCCATGATAACCTAGGCCTAAAGCAACAGATTGACAGATCACAGGTGGGGTGTCACATAGCCCGTAGACAAAGGTGCGAACATGAAAAACACAGATCGATCCCCCAGATAGACGGTGACACCATAATAACACTCCACATATCAACTCTTTACTTGCGACACTGGACTCTAGGATTTAAAACACATTTTTATTTAAAAAAATGTTTAAAAAATGAATTCAATGAAAAAAACAAAGGTTAAACCTTAGTGATAGTTAGAAAAACTCATTTTCCTACACTAGGCAAGTTAAACTATACAAACTTTAAAAATTCTAGAGTTATACTTATAACTTTCATTTATAAGTTCACCACCACCTACAAATTTTTATAAGTAGCGGACATTGTTGCACACACATTTCAACTTAATAACCAGACAACACTAAATAAAATGTAATAGTTAGTTGTGAAAAAAAGATCTGATTTAAAAAAAAAAGGTAGAAATTCACTGAAAGAAGCAAAGATTAAAATGACTGTTAGAAACTGGGTTGTTGGTTGACTGGGTTGTGACCCTGGACAAGCAGCAACCACAACCCTTGAAAAGGTGAGGCACAAGCCAACTCGAAATTAACCTGTGCTTAACCCTCTTATAACTTGGCAGAAAGCAGTCAGGCTTAACATAGAGGCAATGTGTAAAGTATTTGTGCAAAACTTAGAAGAGTAATAAAGTGAATACAAAATAGATCCCACACCAAGTTAGATAAATATATCACATAATTTAATAAATAAAAAATGACCAAAACAACAAAAATCCAATCAGTAGAACCAAAGATATTCAATTTTACAGATTTAAGTAAAAAATTGCACGAAAAAGCACAAATCTCAAACTGTATGGTCAGCTACAGGGACCCAGTTAGGTCCGCTGAACTAAGTACCTTAAATTCTGCTTTGCAGAGCATTGTGAGTATCCACTTTGACGAAGCGTCATGCAGCTGAAGCGATGCATTGATTCTGAGATGCCATCATCATCAAGGATCCCATTGACAGTGCTTGGGATGAAAAGTCTGATGCCTAAGATGCTGTATGCATTTGGTGCGATGCGTTGTTCCGAGGAGGTACAAGCCTGCAATGCAGAGTCCAGCTTCATTGTCAAGGCTGCCATTGATGAAATATGCGGAGGCCTGTGCCAAGGATGCACCGCACAGCTGGTGGTTCCAAAGGGCTACAGTGAGCTGCAGGTCTTCGTGATGGGTCCAATCCACGCAGCAGCATTGGTGTGTCAGTTCTGCTTAGGTTTGTGTCTCACAACAGAGGAGATGCGTCAGTTCCACTGGTTCCTCAGAGGCTGTCAAAGCACTTTAAGTCCACTTCTGAAGGTCTGGGACTGGGGTAGCAAACCTTGGTGGGGAAGACTCACAGATGGAACAATCCAGGCGCAGTTCCAAGGTTGTTGCAACCCTGTTGTGTCCCTGATGCTTCAGATCAGGAGGCCAGCCAACTAGCCATTGGAGTCACTCTGGGTTCTGGGTTCAACAGATGAAGGTCCAGCCCTTCTTACACAGGCAAGAGGGCAGCAGGCAGCAGATCAGCACCTCAGGGCAGCAGTTCGTTCTGAGAACCAATCCAGCAGAGTTGCAGTCCTTTCAGCAGCACAACAGTCCTTCTTCCTGGCAGCATATCCACATGTCCAGGAGTGGGCTGAAGAGTTGTTGTCTGAAGTCCAGTATTTCTACCCAGTTTTGCTTTAAAGTGGGGAGAAGCTTCTACAGGTATGCCTTTGAAGTACACAGGTGCCTTACCTACCTGGTAGTGGATCCAGACTAACTACAGGGAGTATACAGCCCTTTGTATGGTGACAAGACACAGCTTACTCAAGTGTAAGTGGAGCTGGGTCCAGCACACCTGCCTCCCATCCTGCCAGTGATGGTCCATCCAGTCACACCTAAGCTCCCCATCATGTGTGGCTGTCTAGGCGGTGTAAACTAAGGCCAGCTTTCAACCACACTTAGTCATGTGACTCAGACACAGGCTGCAGACACTGGGGGCATATTTATACTCTGTTTGCACCAAAATGACATAATTTTTTTACGCCAATGCGGCGCAAACGCAATTCCATATTTATATTTTGACGCTAGACATGTCTAGCATCAAAATATTGGAGTTTGCACAATTTTTGTAGATGCGTGAACCTACTTTGTGTAAATGAGATGTAAGGTAGGCGTTTCCCTCTAAAAAATAGTGCTATCCCCATAGCTCCATATTTATCCCCCCATGCTAAAATGATGCATGGGTGGAAGGAGGGGCTAAATAATAGTGCAAAGTTTGCTTTGTACCATTATTTAATGCCTGGGTCAGACTATGCATTAGGGGACCTGTGGACCATGTTAAACACCATGGAATGGGTCCACAGGTGCTCTCCCCAAGCCCCAGGAACACCCACACCAGAAGAACACCAGAGGATGGGGGACCCCATCCCAGGTAAGTAGGGTAAATATTGGTAAGTATTTTTTTTTTTTGTGCCATCGGGTGGCCCTAACTTGGGACCTCCTGCATGGCACAGGGTGCAATGACCATACCCAGGGGACACTTGTGGTGTGGTGGTCTTTCCTAAGGCATGAGTCATGTTTTGGGTGGAAATGGCACCAGTCTGGTTAGAGGCATTTTTTTGCCTCTAACCAGGCTAGCATCATTTTCTAATGCACAACCCCCTCCTTCCCTACCGCCACCGCCACCCGGCTAGCGTCTCCTTCTAAGACGCTAGACCAATTTAGTGCCGGCTTGCACAATTCAATAACTACGGAGCCCAGCTGGTGTTGTTAAATGACGCAAGCTGGCAATAAACTTTTTACTGCAAAACTGTGTTGGCACAGTTTTGCGGCAAAAAGCATAAATGTGGGCATAAATGGCTCAGACAAGAAAATGGCAACTTTCTAAAAGTTGCATTTTCAGAACTGTAATTTAAAATCTGACTTCACCATAATTTATGATTTTAAATTGCGATACCAGAGACACTATATTTAAAGGAGTTACCTGTTCCCTATGGGAAATTACACTTGTAAAATGTAAAAAGGTAACTCCTATGTTATACCTAAGGTACAGGTATGCCTTGCAATAGTGAAAATGAATTGAGGGGTTTTCCAGTACCAGGACATGTAAAACTTAACAGTGGAGGGGGAGGAAAAGAGAGTGTTACACACATGCAACACCCCCACCCCCACCCTCACCCACAACACCATACACACAAATACATACATCAACATTACATTTACACCCTGTCACCCCCTGGAATAACGCAAGGACAAAATGAAATGATTGTAACAAGTGTGATCATCGAAAAATCAGATAGGCCAAAATTAAAATCATCAGTATTTACAAATATGTACACCAACTACACAAGTCCAGATAGTAATAAAATCATTGTCCGTGGACCAGTGGTCCCAAAATGTGTGGGCGAAGCCCACACATGATACCTGACTCGAAACGGAGAGAACACTGCTGGGGCATCAAATCAAAAATAAACAGACACCTCAGGGGGAGGGGGGCACCTCAGTGGGATGAACGGACGACACCACTGCTCCACGAGGGGGCTCCATGCCCACAGTTTGGTCCTGGGGAGTGCAAAGCCACAGTCTCTCAAGTCTCTCCAGTGGGTGGTTTGCCCACTGCTATATCCTGGGGAGTGCAAAGCCACAGTCTCTCAAGTCTCTCCAGTGGGTGGTTTGTCCACTGCTTTATCCTGGGGAGTGCAAAGCCACAGTCTCTCAAGTGGATGTCAGTCTCCACTGGTTCTGGAGGGGGCTTTGTGCCCAGAGTGCTTCATCCTGCCAAGGACTGTGAGTGGATGCTTTTCTCCACTAGTTCTGGAGGGGGCTTGGTGCCCAGAGTGCTTCACATGCAGTGTGGCAGGTCCCATTCCCTCACCTGGGTGTGTGTGCCACAAGATTGCCTGGGAATAGGTAGCATGATACTCCATGGAGGCAGAGACACACTCCACCCTGCTGCGACTTTGCCTGCCACCTGCAGGTACAAACAGTGCTGGGTGTCGTGCCTCATGTCTGCTGTGAAGGGTCCAGGATGTCTCCTGCAGCCTCAGACGGCTGGCCACTGGGGATGATAGCCATTTCAGCTGTGGTGGCACTGCCTGAGCACGTTGCGGGGCTGGTGGCAGTGGTTGCGGCGGTGTCTGTGGCAGAGATGCTGGAGGTGGTGAATGTGTCAGCACCTGTGAAGGGACACAGCAGGACGTCTCCTGCAGCCTCGGATGGCTGCCCAGTGGGGATGAAGCTCGGGACTGTTGCTGAGGCAGGAGACGTGCAGGTGGCGGTGTAGGTGGTGGGGCAGGTAGCAGTGCAGGTGGTGGTGTCCACCGCTGTACATGTTACTGTTCTGGTTGCCAGAAGGGGTTACTCGGGTCCCTCAGCCGGAGGCTCCGTGCCCTGTCCTGACTTGCCCCTCAACTTGTGTCCCTTCCCCACCTTTGATGTCACTGCAGGCCCCTTGACACTGTCCCCTTTTGGTTTGGAGGAGCCCTTTCTGGGTGGTTGGTGCGGCTTCTCCCAACGGCATGTGGGCACCTTCCTCACCTTGGCAGGTGGTGGAATGGGCTGATCCCTGGCCTCACTAGGTGATGAGTGCCGCCCGCAATGTGACAGGACTTGCTGAGACCACAGTGCTGGAGGATTTGGTGGCTGAGGTGCTGGGCTGGGACCTGGACATCCTGGCCCTAGGGGAAGGACGGGGGGGAGGTGTAGGGAAGAGATCAATATTAGCCAGGAAAAGTTTTTTATACACACTGGGACAGGAAGATGGAGGGGGTTTTGGGAGTGGAGGAAGAGGTAGTGGTTGTAGGAGGTGTACGTCTGCTGAATTTGGGTGAAGGTGCATGGGCCGGAGGCTGTTGTGAGGTAGATGGCTGTTGGGTGGGTGTGTGCCTGTGTTTGTGTACTTTGGGAGGAGGGCTCACAGACACACTGGGAGAGGACACAGGGGATGTGTGAATGGTAGTGGGGGTGGTGATTGCATGTGAGCGGTGTGTGATGATGGGCGAGCTGGTGATGAAGTTAGTGGATGAAGATGTAGTGCATGAAGGTGTGAGTGGAGACAAGACAGGGAAGGAGGAGGAGGACGTGGAGGAGGGGGACACAGTGGATGTTGGTGTGTCTGCATGGGAATGGTGCTTGTGTGAGTGCCAGTGGGATGTGTGGTGCTTATGTTTGCCATGTCCACTCTTGTGTGTTGATGAGTGTGCATGCCGGTCTGATGGTGTGCTTGGGATAGGCTGAGGTACAGGGGATTGGGTCTGGGTAGAGAAGTTGGAGGGGGGAGGCTGGACACAGGGACAATGGCTGCCATCAGTGCTGAGGCCAGAGCCTGAAATGCTCTCTGTTGGGCCACCACGCCAGAATGAATGCCCTCCAGGTATGCATTTGTTTGCTGCAAATGCCTCTCAACACCCTGGATGGCATTCAGAATGGTTGCTTGCCCAACAGTGAGGGATCTCAAGAGGTCAATAGCCTGCTCACTGAGGTCCGCAGGGCAGACTGGGGCAGGGCCTGAGGTGCCTGAGGCGAAGGAGATGCCCATCCTCCTGGGTGAGCGGGCACGGGAAGCTCGATGAGGGGCTGCTGGGAGGGCAGTGCTGGTAGGGGGGTGGCGGCTGTACCGGTTGGTGCCTGCCACCGCAAGGGAGCTCCCATCAGAGGAGGAGTTGCTGTCGCTGTTGTCTGCTCCTGTCCCCGTCATGGAGCTCCCCTCGCCCTCCGTCCCAGTGGTGCCTTCTGACTCCGTAAATTCACCCTCCAGGGCCATGTGGGTTGCAGCCCCCTCCATCTCCGGTGCCAATGCTCCTCCGCCAGATGATGCTAATGCACACAAGGACAGGGTGACAAAACAAAAAGCGGGGGAAAGACAGAGAAGACACATGGTCAATGCCTGCAACACCACTACAGTTGGCGGACACAACACACAGGGAGCATCCTATGCACTATGCCATGCACTTACAATGCAGGGGAAAAGCACATGCCCATGGGTGACTATGTCTAAACCCATTTCATGCACAGCTGGAAGCCATAGGAGCCTGACTAGGTGTAGAGGGCAACTACCACCTTTGGGGTTGGAGTGGGACTGAGCCTGCAAATCAATGGATCTACCTTTGTGCATCTGCCCGGGCCTAGGGGAACCCACAGCCCACCTCCCCCACCTAGACACCTCGTCAAGCGCGCAGAGCCAGCTAAATGAGAGTGTACTCACCCCTTTGTGGCTGCTGTGATGCCCTCAAGCGCCCATCCAACTCAGGATATACCACCGCCAGGATCCGGTACATCAGGGGGGTCATGGTGCGACGGGCACCCCTTCCACGTTGGGAGGCCATCCCCAGCTGGGCCTCTACCGTCTTCTTGCTCCAGCGGCCCAGGTCCTCCCATCTTTTACGGTAGTGGGTGCTCCGTCTATGGTAGACCACCAGGGTCCGCACTCCCTTGGCGATGGCATGCCAAATACCCTTCTTCTGGTGGGCGCTGACCTAGAGGAATAGTGAAGTAAAAATGGATCTTACTCCCCCGTACAGTTCTTCTCACACATTGGCCACAAACCTCCCACCCTGTCCCAGAAAAACATACACTCACCATCCTCACATGCTGGCCTGTCCCCCCCATCTCTTCCATCCACGACACTCCATACAATCATGTCCCATCCACCATGCACACGGTTCACTCACCTGTTTGTCTGGAGGACCGTAGAGTAGCATGTACTAGGGGAGGACCCCATCCACCAGTTTCTCCAACTCCTCCGCAGTGAAGGCAGGGGCCCTTTCCCCAGACACTGTAGCCATTGTCACTTCCGGACCCATGTCACAGCAGCACTTGCAGTGTAGGTCCTCTCCTGTTGAAGGTCAGGTATCAAGTGAGGGAACAGATAGAAAATGGCGGTCACATCCGGGGTGGTGCGTACCGTCACCGCCGGCGTACATCGTCATTGGCACCTGGAACCCATAGGGCCCAATGATAATCAATGCTGAATTGCGCAGCGGTCTTTGACCGCCTACCGAGACGCTGCACAACGCCAGAGCAGTTACCTCATTTCCCCTTGTCCCTCCTTACAGGTCAGGCAGCTGCCAT
This sequence comes from Pleurodeles waltl, assembly GCF_031143425.1. Taxonomy (NCBI): domain Eukaryota; kingdom Metazoa; phylum Chordata; class Amphibia; order Caudata; family Salamandridae; genus Pleurodeles; species Pleurodeles waltl. The sequence goes on along the minus strand of NC_090444.1, from coordinate 1,104,148,075 downwards.
TTCAGGGGGCCACATGACAGGCCAACTAACTGCGTCACAGCTATTTTGGCCAGAAATACGAACAGACAAAGGCACACAAAGATTATTTCACGATTGTGCTAACAGCCTTGTGAAACCTATGTGGTGTATGACCCTCTGCTCACCCTTCTCCTCCATAGGGCACGTCCGCTGGGGCAGGTGATAAGATGGCGTCTTCCTCCGGTGTACAGACCCCTGGTGGACCTGTCGACAATGGAAGACAGACACATCATTATCACTTACAGACTGATCGTGCCACAATCCATGAACTGTGTGCCCAGTTGGAGCCAGACCTGATGTCAGCTATCCGCCGTCCCACAGGAATTCCCCCTCTATTGCAGGTCCTGTCAGTGCTCCATTTCCTGGCAAGTGGGTCCTTTCAAACAACAGTGGCCATGGCATCAGGGATGTCACAGCCAATGTTCTCTAACGTGTTGCCCAGAGTGTTATCTGCCCTGCTGAAACACATGCGCAGCTACATCGTTTTCCCTCAGGTGGAGGATCTGCCCACAGTGAAAGGTGACTTTTATGCCCTGAGACATATCCCCAACATCATTGGTGCCATTGATGGTACACATGTGGCATTTGCCCCCCCCACCACCCCCCACCCCCTGCAGGAATGAACAGGTATACAGAAACCGGAAAAGCTACCATTCAATGAATGTGCAGATAGTGTGTTTGGCAGACCAGTACATCTCCCATGTGAATGGCAAGTATCCTGGCTCAGTGCATGACGCTTACATTTCGAGGAATTGCAGCATCCCTCATGTGATGGGGCAACTCCAGAGGCACCGTGTGCGGCTAATAGGTGAGCTTGAGGTTCCCACACAGTTTAAATAGGTGTCTGGGTATGGGAAATTCCATACTGTTTGGAGGATGTCTAACAGTTGTCCCTCGATATTTGCAGGTGACTCTGGTTACCCCAACCTGTCATGGCTACTGACCCCAGTGAGGAATCCCAGGACAAGGGCAGAGGAACGCTACAATGAGGCACATGGGTGAGCTAGGAGGATAATAGAGCGCACCTTTGGCCTCCTGAAGGCCAGATTCCGGTGGCTCCCTATACTACTCACCGAAGAAGGTGTGCCAGATAATCGTGGCCTGCTGTATGTTACACAACCTGGCTTTGCGACACCAGGTGCCTTTTCTGCAGTACGATGGGCCTGATGCTGGTCTTGTGGCAGCTGTGGAGCCTGTGGACAGTGAAGAAGAGGAGGCAGAAGAAGAAGATATAGATAACTGAAACAACATCATCATGCAATACTTCCAGTGAGACACAGGTAAGAGAATGGCACTGCTTAACACATCTCATACTACTGTAGTGCATAGCATAAATCTGCCTTTTTACCTCTGTGTATGGACACTGACATGTCACTTTGCCTTTCCATTTCACAGATCTGGGTCCCACTTTGTGCCCTCTGCTATGTTTACTGCTGCCCAACAACTGTGTAACAGTGGTGTGTGAACATGAACATTGACATTGCTATATTTCAGAGAGGTTGCAATTACACATTTGTGAAAGTGCAGACTGACTCCAGATTGATTTGTGATTCAAGGGTGTTTATTTCTGTGCTAATAAGTTGAGGGGGGGGTGCAATGGGCTGGGGTGATGGTGGAGGAATGTCCATGGTAGAGTTCAGTTTCTTGGTCTCACAGGTGCATTGTCCAGGGGGCATAGGAAATGGAGCAACAGCAGTTTAAGGTGGACAGGGTGACAAAGTGGAATAGAAGGGTGACAATAAGGAGGGTCTTATTTCCTGGTGGGGGTCTTGGCAATGTTCTCTGTCTTGTTCCTGGTTCTCAGGGACCGTTTGCGGGGTGGTTCTCCTCCTGCAGGGGGTGGGGTGCTGGTGGCCTGTTGTTCCTGTGGCGGTGCCTCCTGTCCACTAGGAGGTGGAGGGCTGTTCATCGTCCAGGCTAGTGTCAGGGGCCCGTTGGTGTGCCACTGTGTCCCTCATGGTGTAGGCCAGGTCTGCCAGAACCCCTGCAATGGTGACCAGGGTAGTGTTAATGGACTTCAAGTCCTCCCTGATCCCAAGGAGGATTTCCTCCTGCAGCCGCTGGGTCTCCTGAAACTTGGCCAGTACCGTGCCCATGGTCTCCTGGGAATGGTGGTATGCTCCCATGATGTTGGAGAGCGCCCCGTGGAGAGTGGGTTCCCTGGGCCTGTCCTCCCCCTGTCGCAGAGCAATCCTCTCAGTTTCCATGTTGTCCTGTGCCTCTGTCCCCTGAACTGTGTGCCTACTACCACTGACCCCAGGTCCCTGATTGTCTTTGGTTGGTGGGTTTGCCTGGGGTCCCTGTAGTGCTGGACACCCTCCTGATTGATGTGTCCTGGGGACAGTGGTATGGGCCCACTGGGTGGGTGCTGTGGTGGTGTTTCCTGAGGGGGGGAGGGTCTGTGGTGGCTTGTGACTGTGGCAGGGGAACCGACTGTCCAGAGGTCCCTGATGGGCCGGACGGGTCATCTTGATCCAGTCGCGCAGAGCTGTTGTCATCACTGTGGGCCTCTTCTGTGGGGGGACTGGATATGTCTGGCACCTCTTGTCCGGTGACGTTGGGTATAGGTCCTGTTGGGGTGTAAATGCAGAGTTTCAGTGTCTGTGTGTGCCATCTTGTGCATTGGGTGTGTTACCTTTTACTCCTTTGCTTGCATTATTGTGTTTGCCCTTGTGTGATTAGTGTTTTGGGGTGTGTGTGGGTATCTGTACTGGACATGCTTTGTCAATGGGTGTCCATGCTTTGGTGTTGAATGCAGGGCTTGGTATTAGGATGCGTGGGTTGTGATAGTGGGGCATATGTGGGGTGTTGGGGTGATGGGGGCGAGGGGGTGGGTGGGGGTATGTGATGGCATGCAGGTAGGGTGTGGGGGATATAGTAGTAAAGATGTGACCTACCAGAGTACAGTCCTCCTGTTACTCCTGCGAGGCCCTCAGTATGCAGTATTGCCAAGACTTGCTCCTCCCATGTTGTTAGTTGTGGGGGAGGAAGTGGGGGTCCACCGCCAGTTTTTGTACAGCAATCTGGTGTCTGGATACCACGGAACGCACCTTCCCCCGTAGGTCGTTCCACCTCTTCCTGATGTCATCCCGTTTTCTTGGATGCTGTCCCACTGCATTGACCCTGTCGACGATTCACTGCCATAGCTCCATCTTCCTGGCTACGGAGGTGTGCTGCACCTGTGATCCGAATAGATGTGGCTCTACCCGGATGACTTCCTCCACCATGACCCTGAGCTCCTCCTCTGAAAACCTGGGGTGTCTTTGAGGTGCCATAGTGTGGTGTGGGTGATGTGTGAGGTGATGTTTGTTCTGCTGTGTGATGTGTTGGGGTGTGTTGTTTGAGGTGCATGGATGTTGTATGAGTGATGTTGTGATGTACCTGTGGATGCTGGTGTTGTGTTTGCTATTCTCTCTCTCTCTCTCTCTCTGCTTTTTCAAAAAAAAATTGTTGTAAGGGTTTGTAGGTAATGTGGGTGTGTGTTTTATAGTGTTGTGAGTGTGTTGGTGTGGTGTGTGTATGTGTATCAGGTGTGTGTAGTTCGAATCGTCCAATGTTGTTGTGTTTTGTAACTGTGTGTGTATTTTGAGCGCAGCTGTGTGTTCCGCCAATATATTACCACGGTTGAAAGACCGCCGCGTTGATTCGTGGGTCGTGATAGTGTGGGCGTATTCTTGTTGGCGTGACGGTGTAGGTTTTGGTATTGCCAGTTTATCACTGACCTTTGGTGTGGCGGACTTGTGTGGGTGTCTGTATTGTGGCGGATTCCGAGATGTGGGTCGTAATACCTGTAGCGGATTTCCGCCACGGTACGTTGGCGACCTTCAGCACGGCAGTAAGCGGGATTTACCGCCAGGGTTGTAATGAGGGCCTAAGTCATCAAAAGCAGAAAGTCTGATAGGAAAAAGCTAGGGGGAAACTACACCAAGAATGTCAGGTTTAACAATGACGTTATAGTTAGCTGAATATGGTAGTCAGAACATTCATGCTTTGAACAAAAAAAACTAATAAATTCACCAGTTATATTTAGCAGCGCTAACTATAACGTGTGACCCCACCATGCACTGTATTTGACCTTATATATTACATCACTCATGACATGTTCTATGATATAATTTATGACATCACTGTAGCTGTGCACCGTAGGGGGGTCAGCAACAGGGCTTAGCCTGCCTCAGGCCCTGTGTCTATACTGGCAGCAGTCTGATAATCCTATGCCATGTACAGCCTTTTGTATGAACAGAGTAGGGCTGGCCTTTGGACCGTAAAAACCCCATCCGGCAAGGTTAAAATATATATATTAAGAAAACCCTTATTTGGCCCCATGGACCCTATTCCTGGGGATGGGCATGCTGCGCCCTTACACAAGCCATTTTGGGCCCAAGGTACCCCATCCCTAATTGGTCATACTTTAAGGGGGGCGGGTATCCAGCTGCCCTCTCAGAGCTTTAACAGGCCCCCAGAACCATATCTCCTGGGGTGAATTAAAATAAAAAAGGCGACCATGTGGTCCCCCTCCCCTGTTAATAAATGTATACTGCCCTGGGGGATAGGGTCCCCAGTGCTAAATGAGGCTCACCAAGAAGGCCACATGGACCCCTCCCTTTCAAACAAATATGTCCCTGGTGGATGACATTCCCGGTGTCTAATAAGGCTGGGGGACGGGCCCACATGCCCTCCTCTCCTCTTAAAAAAGTCACAGCTCTGGGTGATGTTGTCCACAGAGCCACTAAAGGCTTAGGGAAGCCTTTACATTTTGGCCCTGGGGATGGGGTTTCCAGGTCCTAAATAAGCTCAGGGAGGGTGGTTGCATGCCCTCATTCCCTTTTTAAATTAATTTGGCCCCAGAGGATACAATCCCCGTGGCCATAAAGGCTTGGGGAGGGGGAGTCATATGCCCCCTCCTATTTTTAATTGATTTTGACTCTGGGCAATGGGGTCACTGGGGCCTGATAAGGCTTGAGGTGGGGGCCATGCAGTCCCCTTCCCATTTAAACAAAAAATGGCCCTTGGGTATGTGATCCCTGGGGGCCTATGAAGGCTCGGGCAGAGGGTCCACATGGCCCCTTTTTCCCTTTCTTTTGGTTTAGGTCTGGGGATGTGGTCTTTGAGGCCTATTAAGGCTTTGGGAGGGGGCTGTACACACACTTCTTCCTTGCGTAATTGCATTTGGACCAAGGAGATGTGGTCCCTAAGGCCATTTATATGTCAGGGAGGGGGCTGCACACCCCCTCTCCTTAATCTATAATGTGTGGCCTCAGAAGATGGTTCCGTGGGGATCAAAGGGCAACCCTATCCTTCACACACCAAAAGGCTGTGTGTAGTATGGGGCTGGCAGCCTGCTGGGGATTTGGTTGCAGGGCTGGGAGGCAGGCCAAGCCCTGTGACGAACCCCCCTGTGCATCGTAAAAGGCTATGTCGGTTTGGCTGCTACTGGGAGTTGGAAGCAGTACCTGTCTGTATCACAGGCCATGTGGCTAACCCATGCCACTCTCGAGCAAAGGCTGTACATGCATGGGGTTGGCTTCATTGGGGTGTCTGCCTGCTGTGAGTTGGATGCAGGACCTGGTTGCAAGCATGTCCCTGCGGCCAACCCCTCACCATGCCCGATGAAATACCATGCACAGTGTGAGGTTGGCTGCCTGCGGGGAGGTTTGTCTGTTTCCAACCAGTCAAAGGCCGTGGGGTTCACTGTCCATGGGGGTGTTTGCTGTCAACAAACCATCATCACACATGACTTTCAGCAGGAGTTGGCTTTAAGTTTGGTAATAAATTTTACCTTACGATTAAAAAAAACATATGAACTCACTGAAAAAAACAAAGTTTAAAGTAAATTATAGCTAGGTGAATATATCAGTGACAACATTAGCATTATGAGCTCAAAGAATCACAGAAATTGGCTAGTTATAGTTAGCAGAGATAAATATAACTTGCACCCTCGCTATGCACTACCTAAAACCTCACATGTTACACCACGCATGACATGTTCTATGACATCATTTATGACATCACTGAAGGCATCTCAAATGGCATCAATTATGACACCACTAATGACATCATCCAATTAGTGTATTAGTTTGTTTTATAGTTTACATACTGGCAGGTGCCTGCTATATTCTTCTCCGTAGCAGATCCTTTTCAGTCATCGTTCACCAAAGGGGTATCCAACTTCAGGGAACGGTCTTTGGCTACAGCTCTCTGCCTCATCCTACTAGAGATATTTGACTTCCATTTTGATGACTAAATGTAGAACACAGAAATCTTCACTGCAACTTCAACCCAAGGCCATCCAATGATGACGCTCCCTCCTCGGACACCTCCTGCATCCCGGCCCCGATGAACTTTATCTTCTCAGACATGTTTTCTCTACATTTTTTCAAAGTCTGAAGGTAAGCCCTCTCCAGGCCAAATCCATCTGAACCATGCTCCATCGCAGCTGGACATAACTTTTGACTTTGACCCACTCTGGGTGACTAGATGTCAGTGCTTGGCACTTTGATCTTATAGGTGCTAATTTTCACTAAAATGTTTGAAAATGTATCTCTTCAGTTCTACTGACTGAATTTTTGTTATTTTGGAGTCAAATAATTTATTACATTTTACTCTAAATTTCTAAATTGGTTTGGGCTTTTTCTTGTGTTGTGTTTTTACTTTATCACTGCCTGTGTACTGCATAAATGCTTTACACATTGCCTCTAAGATAAACTTTGGCTTTTTGTGCCAAGCTACCCAGAGTTAAGAACAGATTAATTTAGTGACTTTTTGTTGTTCACCCTGCAAGGGATTGTTACTCCCTCTTGACCAAGGCTCACACCCCAATCAACCAACAACCCAATTTCTAACATCACCTAACTATTATGTTACTATATGCACACATGCATATGTAAATAAATTCATGTTATTGTTAAGAAAATGTTCAATAACAACTAAACTCTAAAAACCACATCATTTTACTAGTTAAAGTGATCTCAAGTAACAATAACTCGTGCCCTAAGGAAAATGTAAAGTGCTCCTGCCATATATACACATATGTACACCATATATAAAAAATACAAATATACCTATATATGTAACAACCTCTCTCTTTTCCTTTTTCCTTGCAGTAATGGCTGAGACTCTGTCTCACAGAGAGATTAGAGTGCATTTATTCCTGCAGCTAAGGTGTTCACATCTAGGCATTTTAGTTAATCAATAGCATTTCTCATGAAATGTGACACACTATTGAAAAGTGTTTAAATACTCCCCATTTTATTTTAGGACGCATGTTCATATATCACAGCACATGATTCAAAGTCAATTAATCTTCGTAAATAAGACTCAAAGAATATTCTGATTTTCTAAACATTAATTAGAGAAAAAGGCTTCCACTCAGCTTTTGTTGTGCTTTATTTAGATTTTATTCCTGTGGGTTTGTTGCCACTGGCCTCCGTGCATTATCATTACCTCTATTTATACATTCATCAAGATCTAAATACAAAGAATAATTCAGTAATGTATTGTACATACACGTTTAACCGATAGGGATATCAAGTTCATAATAATTTCTATATCTTATAGTATCTTACCATTATCAGCATTGACCAAAAATCACCACCATTACTTCATCATTAAAATGATAGAAAAAGGGGTAAATATCTGAAAGGTAAACAACTATTTAATCACTGTTTATACACTTTCTTGGTATTTATTACTAAACTAAACCAAACTGATAGCAGTAATGTCTACAAATGTGTGTACAATTCTTCTTCACCATTTAACCCATGCTATTTCAATGTCCATCACTAGAAAATAGGAGTCTAACTTGCACAATTCTGTTTCCCTATCACCAGATGTGGCTTTCATGGGGATACTACTAATCACACTGTACTTAAATGTATTTTTATCTCCTCAGTGCAGTTTGTAAAAATGCCTCACTGCTAGGTAAGTGTTGTCACTGTTCTTTATGGCTCTAAGATGTTGTATAATATGCTTGTGGAATGTCAGAATCGTGCTAGCAGTGTATATTTTGGGATTGAGCATTTTCTTACAGTATAGCTCCTCTTTTTCTTTTCAACACTCGTTTCTTTGCTAGATCCAAGAATACTCTTAATTTTTTTATCATCTCACTCTCAATTTTATCATACTGTTCCTCAGTGCTGCAAATGCTTTTTATCTCTCCATTGGGAATGCTAATTTTCAGTGGTGTTGGGTGAAAACTATGTGCATGCAACATACTATTACCTGCACTTGGTTTTCTGTAAAATGTTGTCATCAATTTACACTGTTCTACGACAGGCATCACATCTAAAAAATAAATTTCTACTACACCGATGTAGCAGGTGAAACTGAGATTGTGATTGCTACAGTTGATCATGGCTACCTAGTTTTATGCTAGTTCAAAAATGCCTTTTTAGATGATAAATATATCATCTATGAAGTGAACCCACATGGTAATATAGTGTGCCTATTTCTCCATTCTCTGATCATTGAGCACCTGCTCCTGTAACCAGTCCACATGCAGATTTGCATAGCTGGGGGCAAAGCGGGTGCCCGTCAATATTGAACTGAAAGTGTTTGTTAGTTAGATATCAGTGGATCATCTTCAACAGTATGCAAGTACATTGATACTATTTAAGGGGCTTAACCTTCAAGAAGTATTTCATTGCCATTTTACCATCCTCATGATGTATACTCGTTTGCAATCACGACACAGCTAGTGTCATCATAATCATGTTTTCTTCCCAATCAATATAAAATACTCTCTTAAGGAAGTCTGTTGTGTTCTTGATATAGGAATGTAGTGAAAACCAAAGGACTTAGGAAAGCATCGATAAATTTTGATATATTTTCAAACATGCTTTCTAGGGCCGCCATTATGGCTCTATCTCATAATATCTAGGCATCATTTGTAGTTTTAGGATTAAGTAAATGATTGGGAGCTTGGGGTTATCTAAATTCAATGCAGTTCAATGAACCCGGATCTATCCACTATATTAAATCTCCATGGTAATCCCTTTGGAGTTTAAGACAGTAATCTTTGTTGATTTTTCCTGTAACACTCTGAATAGTTAAATTAAATGTAGTCTTCATCCATATACTTATATAGGCCATAGAACAATATTGACCCTTTGTCATAGCGCTTCACAATGCACCTTTTGTTATTCCTTATTTTGGTTATAGTTAGCTTGCATGTATTTGCAAAGGCAGTTTGTGTATGGTTTGTGTATGGTTTTTGTCTGCTCGTGATCTGCAAAATCTGCAGTTCTTTGATCATAGTTTCAGAGAACTGATCTATAGTGTCATTTGGAGCTGTAAGTACAAACAACGATTTAGCTTTAAATATGGTACCACACCCTTTCAAAACATACAGAGTCAATAATTCTAGTGTGAGATCTTACCTACAACCAGATTGGCCCCCTCACTCTCATACTCAAATTCAATTAGTTTGCTCCTAAAATCCACACTCTCTGCTAACAATTTACACCCAAGTCAAGACATATAAGTCTTGTTGTCCTTAGTTTTATAGGCCTCATTAGCTGACGTTTGCTAATGCACTTATACATATATATTCTGGTTTGTACATAACTAAACTCAGACTTTTGATTTAATGACAGTATTTTAATATATAAGTCTCATCAGGCAGTTTATATAGCACTTTCTCATCATTGGTTGTTTCTTGCTTCTTGTGACTCTCCCACTCAGACATTCTCTTTCTCCTCCTGTTTAATTTTACTCTCATTTGTTTTTTTTTCCTCTTTGATTTCATTGATTGTACTGAGGTCTGTCATTGGTTCACAGTCTATCCATAAAAATGAAGCTCATCAATGATTCTAATATGTCTAATTTGTGTCCCTTCTTTCTTGGGTTACTCATCCTGATCTGTATCAGAGCTGAGATCAGTACTCACACCACTGACTGTCACATCATGCTTGTGTCTATATTTTTCTCCCAGCCCTTTCCTCTGCATTTTATCAAACCTTTTAGTGAATGTGTATATTATACCCCGTTTATACCCTGTTATAATCCATTTATTCTCTCAAATATTTGAGTACTTTTTCACTTCGATGTTTTCTTTCAATGAATTTAATCCATCTGTTGAGTGAGCTCTGTACCCTTAAAGTGTTCACCTCAATAGAGTCAAGGTTAAAAACACATTTCAAATGCAGTCAAATAAAGAAACAGATCACTTAAAAAGTAAGGTATAGAGTGGAATTTAGGAAATCATGAAGGTCTATTACAAAATTTAAAAGAGAACAATACAGACATTATAAAATTCAGATGCAGCAAATCTCATTTAAATGCATGGACTCATTGCCACGAAGGCTCTTAGTAATAGGGAAAATGTAGAATAATAGATAGGATCAACAATGGACCATGTCTCAAATGTGCAGCAAAATCAGCAAGAAATCAGACAGCATTCATGTGTATCCAGCTCACACCCACATGCAATGGTTTATGTAGCCATTTTGGCCATAAGAAAGCATTTGACATGTCAACTCATCATTGTGTGTATAAAGAATTATAATTTCAACCAATCAGCTTACAAAACCTTAAAACATCATGCAGCTCTACCACATTAGCATAAATCCATTACATGACAATTAAATCAGTCACTCTAAAATAATGTCATCTGGAGGTGTCAGAGCAAACTAGTTACATAAACAACAGCGAAACACTGGTGAATGAATTCAATACTATATGCAAGCAGATAGTCCTTGCAAATACGCAACAAAGCTAGAGGCTGTTCTTCAACAACACTATCATTCAGAAATAAAAATGCACATTTTGCTGCATATAGTGTCAGGCAGAAATACAAAGAAAGACTGCACATGACAAGATAGCATCCATTTTAGACAAGATTGTATTGAGGCCTAACTGAGGCCTAGTTAGCATAAGTCAGGAAAACTGACTTTAACAAGTCATAACAAATTTGATTCAATTGTAGCACTTCCATGAAAGTATTCATATGTACATTCGTGTGTTTTATTTGCTCTGCACACTATTAATGATGCACATTTTGATTGAACGCATGAAAGCTCCATCACTGTCATTCCTTTATTCAATTTGCTTATAGTATACTTTTCACATTCTTTTTCAATCCAGTCATTCAGTCTTTTAATTTGTCTCCACTGCTTAGTTTGCAATGGAATGAGTGCCGGTGCCCAAAGCTTTGCACAGAAATCCTCAGCCAGAGCTTATAAATGTTGGTCAATGAATAGAAAGGCTTGGTAGTCTGGAATTGACCCCATGGCTCTCCCATCCACTACCAGACACTCCCTGCCCCTTTATCTTGTTTTTCCAACAGTTTTATGGTCTATCTTGTATAACTTATTTCCCTTTGTGTGTTTTTCCCTCTCTTGCTCACGGTCAATGTCTGATGAGGAAAAATGAGTGCTGGCGGGTCCCACCACTAACCACCAGCTCAAATAAGCACAGTGTATCTCAGTTTCATCTCTCTCAATTTCCATATGCTTAATTAAAATTGCTGTAATTTATGTGAGCTATCTGCTCATTTTTTCAACAAACCAGAATATGGATTTTAAAAGTTTATGTGATTAAAATCTGCAATCCTCTTGGTACATGCCCTACTGCCGAATGTTGTCTTATAGAAGTGATTTTCCTCCATTTTAGTAAGCTCACGTTTATACAGTCTCCCCAGTTTGACCAGCTTCCTTGCAGATTCTCAGTTTTGCCTTGGTTTCTCTGCCCCTTTAAGACTCATACTGAGCATTTCATTGAAAAATTATCTGCAACAGTTCTCTAGCTTTGTGGTTATCCTTAGCCAGATTTTAGTGTTTTTAGTAACCTAATCACTCCTGCTGTATTCATCCAATGTTAATGCATTTGCATCCACTATTTCTTACAGCTCTGTCTCTCACTGCCAATATGACTTACCCGGGGGAGTTTGGTGACCAGTGAAGGGCCTTCTTAATCTCTACTGATGATCCTCAACTGCCATCTCCTTTTAGTGTGGGTATCAGTGGGGGGCCCGCCGACTTCTATTACTCTTCACAGGGTCTGGCGGTTGCCAGCAGGCTCCTGAACACTAGTGGTGCACAGTAAGTGGCATGGCTGCCTTCAACTCCAGACCATAAAAATCTCTCTCTCACAGTAAAGGGTAAGCCCAGCACTCAGGGAATGATTAAAGTGTATTTATTCCTTCAGTCGAGGAGTTCACATTTATGTGTTTTGATTGAACACTAAGCCATATTGAAAAGTGCCTAATGCACCATGCAAATTAAGTGAATTATTAACAGAAAATAAATACTCCCCATTCATTTTAAGAAATGTTTTTAAACGTCACAGCAATTCAAATCAATGCATTTTTATTAAATAATCTTCTAATAATGTTCTTAAGCTCCAAAAATTAATTAAGAAAGGGTTCTTTTTTCCATATTTTCCCAATTTTGAAGCAGAAGTATAAAACTATTTCTGTCCATAACCCACGGACTTTGTGCTAGTGCAATTAAATCAGGGAATCTTTCTAGATAGAGCTAGTCTGCACCTACCTCGATTTGTAGCCATTTTTCTTGGTTGCATTCATTTTCAGCTGGTTCTTGCACATGTAAGTTTGGATCATTGACAGGTAATCTTTCTGTCTCAGCCATATGCGACTTCCAGATGGAGTTGGGTGTTACGTTTATACCATTAGAGTCTGACATATTTGCTAACTAGGTGGATTCTATTGAGTTCTATATGCAGGATTAAGATCACTGGTAAGAGAATTGAGCATTGTAAGGTGCCACAGCTGAAGGGTATAGGTTTGGATGTGATGAGGTTCATCTCTACCATCTAGGTTCTATTATCCAGATATTGGCTGAGCTAATGAAGTATTATACTAAGGAAGCCTCTTCAAAATGGAAGGTGTTAATTGTGGCTCAAATATTAGTGGTGTAGAAAGCTTCAGCGAGGTTGAGCAGCATGGATTGGAAGTGCTCATCATTGTTGCATTCCTAAAGAAGACTAACGTTGACCAAAATTACTTCACAAATAAATGTCCCTTTTTTTTGCTTCATGTGCAGATTTCAGTGTGGGCTACTGATCACGGAAGCTTGTAGAAACTTTAATCTATATGCCTTCCATTTATTCACACTACTTCAGGTGTCAACAGTGACTTCTTAATTTTGGCCATTTTTTAATTTAATTTGTTCTGAACATCATACTGACATTCCAACTGGTTTTCTCATTAATTGCTATTTATTTCTCTCACGTCTTTTATAATTATATCAAGTAATCCAATTGTGGTTCTATACATGATGTATTTTTTTTTTTACATCGTTATTTTCATAAGCTTCCTGTCACTACACATTACAGGTAACTGCCCTTCTTCAGGGGGTAACTCTAGGCTTGGGAGAAATTTTAATTATGCTGGAGTAAGCAGAGTAATCTCAGTAATTACAGTTATTACTCATTATTATTCGTGTGAGGCAAAATTTCTGAAATTATACAACTAAGCCAGGTTGAGTAATTAAGAGTAATTTGGGGCAAAAATCCTACCACAGGAACATAGGAAAAATGAACTAAGAGGAAACCATAGCTGCTGGTTGCTGCAGTTTGCATCTTGTAGCATTAAGGGCCTCATTACGACCCTGGCGGTCATAGACCGCCAGGGTGGAGGCCGTAGGTAGCACCGCCAACAGGCTGGCGGTGCTACATCAGGTATTCCGACCGCGGCTGTCGCCCAGCCGGGTCCGGCGGTTTCCCGCCGGATTTCCCCCGGCTGGGGGAATCCTCCATGGCGGCGCTGCATGCAGCGCCGCCATGGGGATTCCGACCCCCTTCCCGCCAGCCTGTTCCTGGCGGTGTAAGAGGCTGGCGGGAACGGGTGTCGTGGGGCCCCTGGGGGCCCCTGCACTGCCCATGCCACTGGCATGGGCAGTGCAGGGGCCCCCTAACAGGGCCCCATTAAGATTTTCAGTGTCTGCTTGGCAGACACTGAAAATCGTGACGGGTGCAACTGCACCCGTCGCACCCCAGCAAATCCTCCGGCTCCATTCGGAGCCGGCTTCATCTTTGCTGGGGCTTTCCCGCTGGGCCGGCGGGAAAGTTAGAATGGTCCCCGCGGTCATTTGACCGCGGGCGGTGTTTGGGCGGTTTCCGCCCGGCGGGCGGCGCCGCCGGGGTCAGAATGACCCCCTAAGTGTTATTTTCTTAGAGCAAGATGCTTCCTTGGGCCTACTTTGTATGCAAAGGTACATTTATTCTAAGAAAATACTGCTAAATGCTGGATTATGCTTCTCACATAATTATGCATAATTCTGAAAAATTTGCTGTAATTAGGAGAAATTGTACTATAGCTAATTACACCAGTTATGCCCTGCTCTAGATAATTCATAAATTTGAAACCAGAAACCATGCCGACTGCTGCCAACATACCGCCGCCACAGCGGTTTACCGCTACCCATATTATGACCCACACATAGCAATCCTCCACTATACAGCCACACACACAAGTCTGCCAGCCCAAAGGTTGGTGATAAACTGACGGTAGCAAAACCCACACCGTTACTCCAACAGAACTATGCCCATAGCATTATGACCCACGAATCACTGCGGCGGACATTCAACCACGGTAAACCATTGGCGGTACGTACCGCCAAGCTCAAAATACACACACACTAACAAAACAACACCACATTGGACAATTCAAACTACACACACCTGATACACATACACACACTACACCCACACATCCACAACACTATACAACACACACACACTACCCACAACCCTTTATGACTCAAATAAATTGACAACAGAGAGAGAGAGACATCAAGAGCACCCACAGAACACCAAGAGCACCCACAGCACACCATCATCCATACACCATCCACGCACCTTACAGCACAGACCCCAACACATCACCTCACACACCCTCACACACACCATACACACTACACCCGTGGCCCCACAAAGACACCCCAGGTTCTCAGAGGAGGAGCTAAGGATCATGGTGGAGGAAATCATCCGGGTAGAGCCACAGCAATTCGGATCACAGGTGCAGCAGACATCCATTGCTAGGAAGATGGAGCTATGGCGGAGAATCGTGGAAAGGGTCAACGCCGTGGGACAGAACCCAAGAACAAGGGATGACATCAGGAAGAGGTGGAACGGCATACGGGGGAAGGTGCATTCTGTGGTTGCAAGACACCAAAAAGCTGTACAGAGGACTGGCGGTGGATCCCCACCTCCTTCCCCACAACTAACAACATGGGAGGAGCAAGTCTTAGCAATACTGAATCCTGAGGGCCTGGCAGGAGTAGCAGGAGGACTGGACTCTGGTAAGTTAAATCTCTATTACTGTCACCACCCCTATCTGCATGCCATAACACACCCCCACCCCTACCTGCACCCCCATCACCCCACCACCTCACATACACCCCACCATCACAGCCCACCCATCCCAATACCAAGCCCTGCATGCAACACCAATGCGGGACATCACTCACATCCCTGCATGAACACTCATCACTAAAGTATGCACATTAGAGAACCTAGCCCACAAAATCACTACATGCACAAGGCAAAGCTGACAGGGCAATCACAACCATACAGGGCAACACACCCATGCACAAGATATCAAACACAGAAACAATAACACTGCATTTACATCTCCACAGGTCCCCACACAACGTCACTGGAGAGGAGGTGCCAGCAACATCCAGCCCCCCCACAGAAGAGGCCCACAGTGATGACAGCAGCTCTGGACACCTGGATCTGGATGACCAACCTGGCACATCAGGGATCTCCGGACAGTCGGTTACCCAGGCACAGTCCCATACCACCACAGAGCCTCCCCCCTCAGGAAACACCACCACAGTACCCACCCAGTGGGCCCATACCTCTGCCCCCAGGACACGTCAATCAGCAGTGTGTCCACCACTACAGGGACCCCAGGCAACCCTACAAACACAAGACGATCAGGACCCGGGGTCAGTGGCAGTGGGCACACGGTTCAGGGGAGAGAGGCACAGGACAACAGAGAATCTGGGAGGACTGCTGTGCAACAGGAGGAGGACAGGCCTAGGGAACTGACTCTCCAGGAGGCACTCACCAACATCCTAGGAGCATACCACCATTCCCAGGAGACAATGGGCCAGATACTAGACAAGTTGCAGGAGACCCAGCGGCTGCAGGTGGGACAGTGCCTGGGGATCAGGGGGGACATCCACACCACCCTTGTCACTATTGCAGGGATGCTGGAAGACATGCCAACATCATAAGGGAGGCAGTGGCACACCTGTGGGCCCCTGACACTAGCCAAACCGATAAACAGCCCTCCACCTCCACTGCAGCTAGTGGACAGCAAGCCCCGCCACAGGACCAACAGGCCACCAGCACCCCTCCCCCTGCAGAAGGAGAACTACCCCACAAACGGTCCCTGCTATCCAGGCAGAAGCCAGAGAACATTGCCAAGACCCCTGCCAAGAAATAAGACTCTCCTGATTGTCACCCTTTTGTCCCACTCTGTCACCATGTCCACCTTGAACTGCCATTGCTCCACTTCCTATGCCTCCTTGGACACTGCACCAGTGATACCAATAGATTTGACTCTATCCTGAACTTTCCCCCACCGTCAATCAAGCCCATTCCACTCTCCCCTCTACTTCTTAGCACTTAAATAAACACCATTTAAAAAATACAAGTATGGAGTCTGTCAAATGATTGAACAAAGCATTTGTTTAACAAGCTTTAAACACTGCAATACAACTGTACAGGAATAAATACATAGGAATGACCTGTAGTAGGCTGCAGTCAAGACACCAGATGCCAGAGTGGGGCACAGATACCTGAAAATAGAGATGCCAAAGGGTACAGTAAGTGGCCATAGGATTGGGAGAATCAGCCTGCCATGTACAATGTAAAATATAAAACTGTCAATGCAAAGTGAAGTTACAGTGTCTTACCTGTGTGTCACTTGAAGTACTGTCGTATAATAGCTGTTCTGTTTTCCTCATCCTCATCCTCTGCCTCCTCATCTTCACTGTCCACAGGGTGCACTACTACCACACGCCCATCTCCAGCCTCCTTCTCCTGCAGAAAGGTGCCTGGTGCTCAAGGCAAGGTTATGCAACATGCAGCATGCCACAATTATCTGGCACACCTTCTTGGGTGAGTAGCACAGGGATCCACCTGTTAGATGCAGGCACTGAAACCTGGCTTTCAGGAGGCCAAATGTCCTCTCATTTATTCTCCTTGTTCGCCCATGTGCCTCATTGTAATGTTCCTCTGCCCTTGTCCTGGGATTCCTCACTGGGGTCAGCAGCCATGAGAGGTTGGGGTAACCAGTCACCTACAATTATCGAGGGACACCTGTTAGACAAACACTAACCCTTAGTGCGCACACCATACCCATAAACCAACATCCACTGGGTGGGAACCAAGAAGGTGCCACCAAACCTCGGCTACGGCAAAAGTGTATTTTTCATCAAAATGGTGCTGGATGGACCCAGGAGGGATCTGGGGGCCTCAACTGTGTGTGAGGAGGAAGAGGAGGCTCTCAGTACTTTAGAGAGCCCTCAGTATGCCAGCCAGCACCCCCAGAAGCTACAGGATCCAGGTTCAAAGGAGGTGTGCAAAATGCAGTTGATGCAGCACAACAAAAGAAGGTCCCACGCCGCCGGACAACAACTCAGTGAGTTGACCGTCACAGGATGGAGTGCTGGGGACCTGGGCCAGGTTGTGCACAAAATAATTTTGCAAAGAGTTCACAGAGGCCTCTGGAGGTGAAGAAGACACAATACACAGGGATACCGTTGTTCTCTGGGAAGGCAAGGTCTTACCTCCTCCAAATTGTGTCAGCAGGCCCTCAAGAAGGTCTGTGTCGATGATGTCTACCCTCTGTGTCCTTAGGAGCACGCTCATTGCCATTGCCTTGGAAGGTGCCTGCTTGGAGCAGGGGAGTGACTCCGTCACTCCACAGGAGATTTCTTCGGTCCTTCTGGTGCAGGATAAAGACAGGGAGTCACCAGAGCATGCACACCATGGAAACTGTTGCAGTTGCTGACTTGGAGCTGAGGTTACTGAAGAAAAGTGTCTCTTGTAGACACTTTGGCCCTCATTCTGACCCTGGCGGTCGGTGATAATGCGGCGGCCAAGCCACCAACAGGCCGGCGGTCCAAAATATGCAATTCTGACCCTGGCGGGAACCGCCAACACAGCCCGCCGCATTAACACGCCGCCCGCCACGTCGGAACAAACAAACAGCGCGGCGGTCCCCGCCAACAGCCAGGCGGCAGACAATGTACCGCCCACCCTATCACGACCCACCAATCCGCCACCTTTTCCGGGGCGGGAGCACCGCCGATAAAAACACGGCGGAAACAGACTACGAACGGGAAAACGCTCACCTCTACGCACTCCACGCGAGATTCCGGCAGTATGGAACCCGAGTTGCAGGTCATCCCCGCACTCCTATACCTGCTCCTGTACCAGGAGCACGCCCGGCGGCGCGGAAGACATCGGTGAGTACTGCACCTACGACACAGGGGAGGGAAAAGATTACCGGCACACACCCACCCACCCATACCCACTACAACACACACATCAATGCATTCCCACAGATCACTGTCACAACCCACAAACCCCCCCCTCCGAAATAATGCAAAGACCAAAAGAAGAGATCATAAACGGGCAGATATATTGAAATATGGACACCAGTAATCCCAATAAATAAATAAACTATGTACAAAATATATACAGCTACTAAATGTAGTCCAACCACTGTCCGTGGACCACAGGGGTCCTGTGCAAAGGGGCAAGGCCCAGTCCCACGACAAGAACTCCACGGAGAGAACACTGCAGGGGCATCAGAAAGAAAATAGGACAGGCACCTCAGGGGGAAGGGAAGGGGGGGCACCTCAGCCACTTGAGTACACGACTCCAGATCCACGAGGGGACTCCATGACCACTGGGCCATCCTGGGGAGTGCAAAGCCACAGTCCATACTGTCCATACAGTGGGTGGCCTGCCCACTGGGCCATCCTGGGGAGTGCAAAGCCACAGTCCATACAGTCCATACAGTGGGTGGCCTGCCCACTGGGCCATCCTGGGGAGTGCAAAGCCACAGTCCATACAGTCCATACAGTGGGTGGCCTGCCCACTGGGCCATCCTGGGGAGTGCAAAGCCACAGTCCATACAGTCCATACAGTGGGTGGCCTGCCCACTGGGCCATCCTGGGGAGTGCAAAGCCACAGTCCATACAGTCCATACAGTGGGTGGCCTGCCCACTGGGCCATCCTGGGGAGTGCAAAGCCACAGTCCATACAGTCCATACAGTGGGTGGCCTGCCCACTGGGCCATCCTGGGGAGAGCAAAGCCACAGTCCAAACAGTCCATAACAGACTCCACTGCCACTGGAGGAGGCATGTTGGCCAGAGGACATCCTGCAGCCCTGCCCGAGACAGATCCTGCCCTGCCACGTCTGCCAAAGGGCCAGCGGTTCTTGCCTGGAAGGGCCCAGTTCAGCGCTTCTTGCCTTGAAGGGCCCAGTTCAGCGCTTCTTGCCTTGAAGGGCCCAGTTCAGCGGGTCTTGCCTTGAAGGGCCCAGTTCAGCGGTTCTTGAGACGGCGGGGCCCAGTTCAGCGGTGCTTGAGACGGCGGGGCCCAGTTCAGCGGTTCTTGAGACGGCGGGGCCCAGTTCAGCGGTTCTTGAGAAGGCGGTCCCCAGCGGAGCGGTGCTGGAGACGGCGGGGCCCAGTTCAGCGGTTCTTGAGACGGCGGTCCCCAGCGGAGCGGTGCTGGAGACGGCGGGGCCCAGTTCAGCGGTTCTTGAGACGGCGGGGCCCAGTTCAGCGGTGCTGGAGACGGCGGGGCCCAGTTCAGCGGTTCTTGAGACGGCGGTCCCCAGCGGAGCGGTGCTGGAGACGGCGGGGCACAGTTCAGCGGTTCTTGAGACCGCGGTCCCCAGCGGAGCGGTGCTGGAGACGGCGGGGCCCAGTTCAGCGGTTCTTGAGACGGCGGTCCCCAGCGGAGCGGTGCTGGAGACGGCGGGGCCCAGTTCAGCGGTTCTTGAGACGGCGGTCCCCAGCGGAGCGGTGCTGGAGACGGCGGGCCCAGTTCAGCGGTGCTTGAGACGGCGGGGCCCAGTGGAGCGGTGCTGGAGACGGCGGGGCCCAGTTCAGCGGTTCTTGAGACGGCGGGGCCCAGTTCAGCGGTTCTTGAGACGGCGGTCCCCAGCGGAGCGGTGCTGGAGACGGCGGGGCCCAGTTCAGCGGTTCTTGAGACGGCGGGCCCAGTTCAGCGGTGCTTGAGACGGCGGGGCCCAGTGGAGCGGTGCTGGAGACGGCGGGGCCCAGTTCAGCGGTGCTTGAGACGGCGGCCGGTCTATGGCCAACTGCTCATTGCCTGGTGGTGCCCTCCTGGGCAGCGGGGATGGTGCTCCTTCAATGCCCACCTGGGCTGTGGGTGGTGGGGCCCTCCTGGCCAGCTGGGCTGGGTCCTCCCTGGGCAGCGGCTATGGGGGTGGTGGGCTCCTCCTGGGCAGCAGGCCTGCAGCCTGACCTCTCCGACTTGCTGCCCTTGCCCTCCTTAGTCGGGAGTCTGTGGCCCTTTCCTCCCTTTGGAGCTGTGGCTGGTGACTGTGTCTGGGTGGTGTCCGGGGGGGATGTAGAAGCCGGGCTCCTGCGGCGCCCCTTCCGCCTTCTGCTCCTCTTCCCAGGGGGTGGGCTGGCTGTCCCCTTGCTGCTGGGCGAAGATCCAGACATGCGGGCTGGTGGGCTCCAATACCCCTGCACCCTTGTCAAGGGGGCTGCAGGGCTGGTGGTGGCTGAGGTGCTCTTCTTACCCCGACGAGAAGGAGGGGGGGCTCAGGGTCAGGAAAGAAGTTAGCAGTGGCGAGGAAGAGTTTCTTGGGACAATGGAGAGTGGTAGGTACAGTGGGAATGGGAGTGGAGGGAGAGGATGTGGTTGTAGGTGAGTCACGTTTGCTGTCTTTGGGTGCAGGTGCAGGAGGGATAGGCTGTCGTGAGGTGGATGGCTGTTGGGTGGGTGGGTGGCTGCGTTTGTGTGGTGTGGAAGAGGGGGTGACAGACACAGTGGGAGAGGACACAGGGGACGTGTAAATGGCAGTGGGGGTGGTGACTGCACGTGTGCGGACTGGACTGGAGGGTGTGCTGGTGATGGAAACACTGGCTGATGGTGAGGTGAA
Source organism: Pleurodeles waltl (assembly GCF_031143425.1). Lineage (NCBI taxonomy): Eukaryota > Metazoa > Chordata > Amphibia > Caudata > Salamandridae > Pleurodeles > Pleurodeles waltl. Next base: position 1,104,126,929 of record NC_090444.1, on the reverse strand, counting down.
TGGAGGTGTGAGTGTAGACGTCACAGGGAGGGAGGAGGGAGACGAGGAGGTGGGGGTCACAGAGGTGGTAGTGACTGTTGGCATGTCTGCATCGGAATGTTGCGTGTGTGAATGTCTGCGTGATCTGTGGTGCTTATGTTTGGATGAGCTTCTCTTGGGTGTTGAGGTGTGTGCAGGCTGGTCTGATGGTGTGGGTGGGACAGGCAGAGGAACAGGAGACTGGGAGGAGGGAGTTAGTAGAGGGAGGCAGGAGACAGGGACAATGGCTGCCGTCAGTGCTGAGGCCAGAGCCTGGAACGATCGCTGATGGGCAGCCTGACCCGAATGAATGCCCTCCAGGTACGCATTGCTGCGATGAACCTCCCTCTCCACCCCCTGGATGGCATTCAAAAGGGTAGTCTGCCCAACAATGAGCGTTCGGAGGAGGTCAATGACCTCCTCACTGAGGGCAGCGGGGGTAACAGGGGCAGGGCCTGAGGTGCCTGGGGCGAAGGAGATGCCCGGCTTCCTGGCAGAGCGGGCACGGGGCGAACGCTGAGGGGCTGCTGGGAGGGCGGAGATGGTGCGCTGGGTGGCGGCTGTACCTGTAATGGCGGGGGGCACGGATGGTGCCACCCCCGCAAGGGAGCTCCCTTCCGAGGACGTGTCCGTGTCGCTGCAGGGTCCAGTCGTCCCCGTTGTGGAGCTCCCCTCGCCCTCCGTCTCACTGGTCCAGTCAGACTCTGTGGCATGGCCCTCCTGGGCCATATGAGATGCAGCTCCCTCCTGCCCCGATGCCACTTCTCCTCCACCTGATGATGCTGATGCACACAAGCACAGGAAGACAAACAAAAAGGGGGGGGGAGAGAGAAATAAAGGGATATTGAGTACATGGATCTCCGGTACAGTTAGCGGACATGACAGACACAGATGCCCCCTGCACTAAGTTGCGCACTTGGGGTCCGCTACGCATTCCGTGGAACATGCCCTACACGCCTAGAGTTGACAACTGCACCCATGGATGACACGGCCCAGGGATGGCTGTACTGACAAACTACTGAGGGTGGTGGCTGGGGACACAGGGGCTTACGGGGGTGCCCAGCCTACAGATATCGCCCTGGCCTAGGGGGACCCACAGCCCTCCTCCCCCACCCAGACACCTCCACTGCGCGACAACAGAGTAGATAATGCTTGTACTCACCCCCTTGTGTTTGCTGTGCTGCCCTCACGCGCCCATCCAAATCAGGGTAGGCCACCGCCAGGATCCGGAACATCAGGGGGGTCAGTTGACGGCAGGCACCCCGCCTACATTGGGAGGCCATCCCCAGCAGAGACTCGGCGGTCTTCTTGGTCCCGCGGCGGATGTCCTCCCACCTCTTGCGGCAGTGGGTGCCCCGTCGATGGTGGACCCCCAGGGTCCGGACTTCCTTGGCGATGGCACGCCAAATCCCGATCTTCTCATGGGCGCGGACCTATGTGACACGTACAGGGAGGGAGAAATACCACGTTCAAGTTTGTCTGCATTTCCGTTGCCAGTGGCCCAACGCCCCCCATCCCCGCCAGGCCCCCCGCCAGGCCCAACATGCCCCCCATCCCCGCCAGGCCCCCCAACAGCCCCAACATGCCCCCCCATCCCCGCCAGGCCCCCCGCCAGCCCCAACATGCCCCCCCATCCCCGCCAGGCCCCCCGCCAGCCCCAACATGCCCCCCCATCCCCGCCAGGCCTCCCGCCATGCCCCAACATGCCCCCCCATCCCCGCCAGGCCCCCCGCCATGCCCCAACATGCCCCCCCATCCCCGCCAGGCCCCCCGCCATGCCCCCGCCAGGCCCAACATGCCCCCCCATCCCCGCCAGGCCCCCCGCCATGCCCCAACATGCCCCCCCATCCCCGCCAGGCCCCCCGCCATGCCCCCCGCCAGGCCCAACATGCCCCCCCATCCCCGCCAGGCCCCCCGCCAGCCCCAACATGCCCCCCCATCCCCGCCAGGCCCCCCGGCAGGCCCCCAAGCCAGCCAGTGGCCCCAAATCCAGATTGAATTAAACTCACTTGTTGGTCTGGAGGACCGTAGAGTAGCGCATACTGGGGGAGGACCCCATCCACAAGTTTCACCAACTCCTCTCCAGTGAAGGCAGGGGCCCTTTCCCCAGGCGCAGCAGCCATTGTCCCTTCCAGACCGAGGTCACAGCAACACTTGCAGTATAGGTCCTCTCCTGTGAAAGTTCAAGTCGCAAGTGGATAAGTAGATAGAAAATGGCGGTCACGTCCGCGGCGGTGCGTACCGCGGCGGTGCGTACCGCCACCGCCGGCGCCCTTCGCCATTGGCTCCTGAAACCCATAGGCTTCAATGTTAACCAATGCGGCTTCGCGCCGCGGTCTTCGCCCGCCGCCCGCCGCGGTGTGCCACGCCAGCGCATTGACCTCACATCCCATTGTCACACTTCACAGGTCAGGCAGCCGCCATTTCGAGGGTCCACATGGCTCAATTTCAACTGCGTCACACAGGCCTAGGCCTTGCATAGCCACTCAGACACGCCATTCACTGCATAGAGAATCGTTTACTGTGCTAGCTGTGAGTACGTACCTGTGGGTTGCTTGACTGTGTGCTCCATGTTGTCCTTCCTAGGCACCGTCCGCTGGGTTTGGCGAGGAGACGGATGAATCCTCCCGTGTACCGACCGCTGGTGGACCTGTCGACAATGGAAGAACGCCACATTATCCTGACCTACCGTCTTAACCGTGCCACTATACATGAACTGTGTGCCCAGCTGGAGCCCGACCTGATGTCCCCCATCCGCCAACCCACAGGGATTCCCCCTCTGGTGCAGGTCCTGTCAGTACTCCATTTCTTGGCAAGTGGTTCATTTCAGACAACAGTGGGAATTGCTTCTGGGATGTCTCAGCCCATGTTTTCGAAGGTGTTATCCAGAGTGTTGTCTGCCCTGATGAAATACGTGAGGAGCTACATCATTTTCCCTGAGGTGGGCGAATTGGCTGCAGTGAAAGGTGATTTCTATGCCCTTGGACATATTCCCAACGTCATTGGTGCCATTGATGGGACCCATGTGGCTTTGGTTCCCCCAAGAGACAGGGAGCAGGTGTACAGGAACAGAAAAAGTTACCATTCAATGAACATCCAGGTGGTGTGTTTGGCTGACCAGTACATCTCGCATGTAAATGCCAAATTCCCAGGGTCAGTGCATGACGCCTACATCCTGAGGAATAGCAGCATCCCTTACGTGATGGAACAGCTAGAGAGACACCGTGTATGGCTATTGGGGGACTCTGGGTACCCCAACCTGTCGTGGCTACTGACCACAGTAAGGAATCCCCGGACCAGGGCAGAGGAACGGTACAATGAGGCCCATGGGCGTACTAGGAGGGTGATCGAACGCACCTTTGGCCTCCTAAAGGCCAGGTTTCGGTGCCTGCATATGACAGGTGGATCCCTAATGTACTCACCTAAGAAGGTGTGTCACATCATCGTGGCCTGCTGCATGCTTCACAACCTGGCTTTGCGCCGCCAGGTGCCTTTCCTGCAGGAGGATGGTCGAGACGGTGGTGTTGTGGCAGCGGTGGAACCTGAGGAGAGTGACGAGGAGGAAGACGACGGGGCTGAAACAGACAACAGGGACAGAATCATTGAACAGTACTTCCAATAGGACACAGGTAACAATTCAAAGATAATTTAGTAAATGTGAACTACTCTCCTGCATCTCTGCTGCCTGTCTATTTGCCCCAGTGTATGATGACTGAGTTGTGGCTTTTCCCTCCCTATTTCAGATCTGGGGTCCCCACTACGAGTCCTGTGCTTCGTTTCCCCATGGACTACAGCTTTGTGGCAGCTGTTTGTTGACTTCACTATGTACAAGGACATATTTGCACTGTCATGTCAATTACAATATTTTGAAATCACAGCCAGACTCCAGATAGTTTTGTGCAAAATAGGTGTTTATTTAAGTGCTCAAAATGGGATGGGTGGTTTCAAGTGGGTGGGGGCTATGGTGAAGGAATGTCCATGGCAGAGTCCAGAGTAACAGTCACACAGGTGCATTGTCCAGAGGCCTGTGGAGAGATGGAGCATGGGCAGTTCAAGGATGGACAGGGTGACAATGTGGGACAGTGGGATGACATCAGGTGGTATCCTTTGCTGGCGGGGGTCTTGACATCCTACTCTGTCTTCTTGCGAGATCTTAGGGCCCTCTTGCGGGGTGGTTCTTCTCCTGCAGGAGGTGGGGGTCTGGTGGGCTGCTGCTGTGCGGGGGCCTCCTGTCCACTAGCGCCGGCGGAGGTGGTTGGCTGTTCTTGGTCCAGGCTAGTGGCAGGGGCCCTTTGGTGTTGTTGAGTGTCCGTCCTGGTGTTGATGAGGTCCTGCAGCAGCCCTACCATGGTAACCAGGGTGGAGGTGAGGGCTCTGATGTCCTCCCTGTACCCCCGATAGTGTTCCTCCTGCAGTACCTGGATCTCCTGGAACCGGGCCAGTACCGTCGCCATCGTCTCCTGGGAGCGGTTGTATGCTCCCATGATGGTGGTGAGGGCCTCGTGGAGAGTGGGTTCCCTGGGCCCGTCCCCCCCCTGTCGCACAGCTGCCCTCCGAGTTGCCCTGTTTCCCTGGGCCTCTGCCCCCTGGCCGGTGTGCCCACTACCACTGCCCCCAGGTCCCTGTTGTTGTTGGGGTGGTGGGTTATCCTGGGTGCCCTGTAGTGGTAGACACACCGCAGATTGACGCGCCCTGGAGACAGAGGCATGGGCCCGCTGGGTGGGAGCTGTGCTGGTGTTCCCAGAGGGGTTTGGGTCTGTAGTGGCCTGGGCCTGTGTGAGGGGAACCGACTGTCCAGAGGTCCCCGATGGTCCGGGCTGGTCATCGGTGTCCAGGTCGACAGAGCTGCTGTCATCGCTGACGGCCTCTTGGGTGGGGGGTGTGGAGAATTCTGGGCCCTCCGCGGCGGTGTGTTGACGGTCGGGTCCTGCAGGGGTATAGAGGTATGGTTATAGTTTCAATGTGTGGCATATGGGTGTATCTGTGGGTTCCCGTGTCCCCAAGTGCTGGCATTCGTGTGTGGGGGCTTTGGTGAGGGTGGCTTGTGGGGGGGATGTGTATATGCATTGGGCATGCTTTGGTGATGGGTGTCCATGCTTAGTGGACGCATGCAGGCCTAGGTTTTGGGATGTGTGGGTTGTGATGGTGAGACATTGGCAGGGAATAGGTGTGCTGGGGGTGGGGGTGAGGATGGTGGTGGGGGTGAGGATGGTGGTGGGGGTGAGGGTGGGGGTGAGGATGGGGGTGGGGGTGAGGGTGGGGTTCGAGGATGGGGGTGAGGGTTGGGGTATGATTTGGCATGCAGGTGGGGGGGGAGCAGTATTGAAGCTTCAACTTACCAGTATCCATTCCTCCGCCGACTCCTGCGAGGCCGTCAGGATGCAGGATGTTCAAGACTTCCTCCTCCCATGTTGTAAATTGTGGGGGTTGAGGTGGGGGTCCTCCGCCAGTCTTCTGCACGGCGATGTTGTGCCTGGATACCATGGAACGCACCTTCCCCCGTAGGTCGTTCCATCGCTTCCTGATGTCTTCCCGATTTCTGGGGTGCTGTCCCACAGCGTTGACCCTGTCGACAATCCTCTGCCATAGCTCCGTCCTCCGGGCAATGCTGGTGTATTGGATCTGTGTGCCGAACAGCTGGGGCTCTACCCGAACGATTTCCTCCACCATGACCCTGAGTTCTTCGTCTGAGAAGCGGGGGTGTCTTTGGGGTGCCATGGGGTGGTGTGTATGATGTGTGGGGTGGAGTATGTGTAGTTAAGTGTGTTGAGTGTGGTGGTGTGTGTTGTTTTGTGTGTGGATAGTGTGTGGGTGATGGTGTTGAGTGGCTGTGGCTGCTAGTTTGTGGATGGTGGTGTCTCGCTCTGGCCTTCTTTCAGAATTTTTGGTCGTAGGGGTTTGTGGGTGATGTGGGTGTGTGTTTTATATTGTATTGTGTGTGTGGGAGTGGTGTGTGTATGTGTATCAGGTGTGTGGAATTCAAATCGGCCAATGTGGCTGAGTTTTGTTCGTTTGTGTGTATTCTGACCGCGGCGGTGTGTCCCGCCAATGGAATACCGCGCTTGAAAGACCGCCGCGTGGATTCGTGGGTCGTAATGGCATGGGCGTATTTCTGTTGGCGTGACGGTGGAGGTTTTGTCACCTCCACTTTTCCGCCGACCGCTGGTCTGGCGGTCTGTTGTGGCTGTCGGATTTTCGGAGGTTTGCCTTCTGCGGGTCAGAATGACCGTGGCGGGTTTCCGCGACCGCGGCGGGATTATGGAGGATTTCTGACCGGCGGTAGGCGCCTTTTACCGCCGAGGTCAGAATGACCACCTTTGTTGCAATTACAGCACTTCTTGGAGCAGGCTGTGGTTGATCCAAGGTCAGAAGAGTCTGAAGTTGTTGCAGAGCATTCTTGAAGGAATCTTGTAAGCAGAATCTGAAGAGAATCCACAGGAGAGACCCTAAATAGCCCTGAGAGGGGGATTGGCTACCTTATCAGGAATGCACCTATCAGGAAGGGTCTCTGACATCACCTGCTGGCACTGGCCACTCAGAGCCCTCCAGAGTGGAACCACACCTTGCAAAGCAAGATGACTGATGTCTGGGACACACTGGAGGAGCTCTGGGCACCACCCCTGGGGTGGTGATAGACAGGGGAGTGGTCACCCCCCTTTCCTTTGTCCAGTTCCCCACCAGAGCAGGGGAGAAGGGGTCTCTGAACCAGTGTAGAATGGTTTATGCAAGGAGGGTACCATCTGTGCCCTTCAAAGCATTTCCAGAGGCTGGGGGAAGCTACCCCTCCCCAGCCTGTAACACCTATTTCCAAAGAGAGAGGTTGTAACACCCTGCTCTCTGAAGAAATGCTTTGTTCTGCCTTCCTGGGACTGGGCTGCCCAGACCCCAGGAGGGCAGCAGCTGTAGCTGCAGTGCAAGCCTCAGAGAGCTGGTTTGGCAGTACTGGGGGCCATGGTGGAGCCCCCAGGATGCATGGAATTGGCTCCCCAATACCAGATTTGGAATAGGTGGACAATTCCATGATCTTAGACATGTTACATGGCCATATTCGGAGTTACCATTGTGAAGCTACATATAGGTGTTGACCTATATGTGGTGCACGCGTGTAATGGCGTCCTCACACTCACAAAGTCTAGGGAAAGGGCCCTGAACTATGTGGTGGCACCTTTGCTAGTGCAAGGGACCCTCACACTTAGTAACATTACACCTAACCTTCAGCAAGTGAAGGTTAGACATACAGGTGACTTGTAAGTTAGTTAAGTGCAGTGAAAATGGCCGTGAACTAGTGTGTGCACTTTTTCACTCAGGCTGCAATAGCAGTCCTGTGTAAGGGTTTGTCTGAGCTCCTTATGGGTGGCAAAAGAAATGCTGCAGCCCATATGGATCTCCTGGAACCCCAATGCCCTGGGTACCTAGGTTCCATATACTAGGAATTTATAAGGGGGGTCCAGTATGCTAATTGAAATTGGTAAGTGAAGTCACTGGCCTACAGTGACAAATTTAAAAGCAGAGAGACAATATTCACTGAGGTTCTGATTAGTAGAGCCTCAGTGGCACAGTTAGGCACTACACAGGCATACACATTAGGCCACAAACTATGAGCACTGGGGTCCTTGCTAGCAGGATCCCAGTGAGACAGGCAAAACACACTGACATATAAGTTTGTATCTATGAGCACAGAGGTCCTGGCTAGCAGGATCCCAGTGACACAGTAAAACACACTGACACACACTCACAAAGAGGCCAAAAGTGGGGGTAACCATGCTATAAAGAGGCTACTTTCGCACACAACCACCCCCCGCTCTCCCCCAACGAAGGACAATAAGGTAACCCTTGGCCAGTTGAGGCTTTATTGTCTAAGTGGTGATAAGTGGAGAGCAGATCTGCAATAGACTGGTTTCTACCTTTATCATTCACTATATGGTTTATTCCCTGTGGGGATGTAAACCACCCTGTTTGGCGATTTTTACCTAACCAACAGTGTGAGTGTAAATTCTCAGAGTTCCTATGAGTATGTTTTACAGTTGGGCAGTGGGATTGGTCCACTGGTCCTGTGTCAAATGCAGGAAATGCTAGACAGGGATGCTGTCTCAATAAAGTCATAGCTGGGCAAAAACTTTGTCCATATGGCTGTAAGAGAGAACAGGGTTGCTGTTTCTCTTGAGTTGGAGCAGTGCAGGGCTGCTGTCCTATAAGCTCTTCACTAGGACAGAGCTGCTATCCTAAGTGTTTAGAGGCAGTGCAGGGAGGCTGCACTAAAGTTTCTCTGGGAGGGCTGGAGGGATGCTCCATATTTACTAAAATAGTGCAATTTTGCACATCTGGCTTAGTAGTTCCACAGAGAGGTACTTTTACCTCTGAGAGTCCAGCTGTGGTAGCTGAGGGCTCCTTTGGTACAGGTTCCACCCCAGGAGAGGTTTATCCCACCACAGGAATGGTATCCTTAGTGGCAGGGTAGGAAAGGGATACATTGATCCCCTTTTTACCTGTTGGTAGAGAGGGATCCTGAGATTTCAGACCTTTTTCTCTCCTTTGCTTTTTCATTTCACCAGAAATGAGAGGAAGCAATTCCTCAGGGATACCCAGCATGGATGCATGGGTACTAAACTCTACCTCAGCCCTATCTGAGGCCTCTAGGTCATTACCTAAGAGACAATCTACAGGTAAGCTACGTGATACCACCACCTGCTTAGGGCCAGTAACTCCACCCCAACTAAGTTGAACTACAGCTAAGGGGAGAGACTGAGTGGAGTTATTGACATCAGTAACTTGATACTTCTGTCCAAGGAGGTGCTGTGCAGGTGACACCAGGTTTTCAGTCACCAAAGTGATACTGGCACCTCTGTCCCTGTAGGCCTGGGCCTCGACACCATTTATTAAGATTGACTGCCTGTACTTATCCATGTTAAGGGGACAAGCAACCAAGGTGGCAAGGCCAATGTCACCAGGTGTGACAGAAACTGTATTGGGACTGTCTACCCCAGTTTCTATTATGGTCCCAAAAGTGAACCCAACTACACCTTTAGTTTGACTATTGTCAGTAGTCCCACCACTATTACCACTACTGCTAGGGGCGCTAGGGTCTGATGTCTTAGTGGTGGTAGGCTCAGGGACTTATCCCCTGGCCAATGGCCTTTATTTCAACACACATAGCACCAAGGCTTTTTCTGATTGTGTGAAGAGTTTGAAGAAGATGAAGAAGTTTTATCCCCATCCCCAGAGGAGTGTTTTGGGCCTGAAGAAGGATCTTTGGCCCTCATTACAACCCTAGCGGTAAATGCCACCTACCAAGATACAGTGACTGCGGCGGTAACTGCTACGGGTATTATTACCCACAGTGAGAAGTCCGCCACAATAAAGACACCCACACACGTCCGCCAGACCAAAGGTCAGTGATAAATTGGTGGTACCAAAACCCACACCGTTACACCAACTGGAATACGCCCACAGTATCAGGACTCACGAATCACCGCAGCAGTCTTTCAACCGCGGTAAACCATTGGCGGTACACATCGCCACGCTCAAAATACTCACACACTTACAAAACTACACCACATTGGACAATTCAAACTACACTCACCTAACATATACACACACACACACCACACACACACACTGAGACCACTATAAAACACACACACACATTACCCACAACCCTTTCAATGAAAAAAGAAGATTGCCAACAGAGAGAGACACAAGCCAGGAGCACCCACTCAATCTGAGCCACAGAACACCATCACCCATACACCATCCACGCACCTCACAGCACACACCACACCACACCATATTACCCCACATATCACCCCACACATCCTCACACATATCACTTACACCACATCCATGGCACCCCAAAGACACCCCAGGTTTTCAGAGGAGGAGGTAAGGGTCATGGTGGAGGAAATCATCAGGGTAGAGACACAGCTATTCGGATCACAGGTGCAGCAGACGTCCATTGCAAGGAAGATGGAGCTATGGCGGAAGATCTTGGACAAGGTCAACACTATAGGACAGCATCCAAGAAAAAGGGATGACATCAGGAAGAGGTGGAACGACCTACGGGGGAAGGTGCATTCTGTGGTTGAAAGACACCAGGTAGCTGTACAGAGGACTGGCGGTGGACCCCCACCTCCTCACCCCAACTAACAACATGGGAGTAGCAAGTCTTGGCAATAATGCATCCTGAGGGCCTCACAAGAGTAGCAGTAGGACTGGACTCTGATAAGTCAAATCTTTACTACTATATCCCCCACCCTACCTGCATGCCATCACAAACTCCTACCCCTACCCTTACCCCCATCACTCCACCACCTCACATATACCCCACTATCACAACCCACCCATCCCAAAACCAAGCCCTGCATGTAACACCAATCCATGGGCCCCCATCACAGACCTGCATGGACACCCATCGCCACGGCATGCCCATTAGAGAGAATCAACAAGCCCACAAAATCACCACACACACAAGCCTAAGCTGCCAGGGCTATCCCAACCATACAGGGAAACAAACCCATGCACAAGATGGCACAAGCAAATACAATAACACTGCATTTTCATCCCCACAGGACCCCTACTCAACGTCACCGGAGAGGAGTTGGCACCAACATCCAATCCCCCCCAGAGGAGGCCCACAGTGATGACAGCAGCTCTGAACGCCTGGATCACGATGACCAACCTGGCCCATCAGGGACATCTGGACAGTCGGTTACCCTGCCACAGTCCCAACCCACCACAGAGCCTCGCCCCTCAGGAAACACCAGCACAGCACCCACCCAGCGGGCCCATGCCACTGTCCCCAGGACACGTCAATCAGCAGTGTGTCCACCACTACAGAGACCCCAGGCAACCCCACAAACACAGGACGACCAGGGACCTGGGGTCAGTGGCAGTGGGCACACGGTTCAGGGGACAGAGGCACAGGACAACATGGAAACTGAGAGGATTGCTCTGCGACAGGGGGAGGACAGGCCCAGGGAACTGACTCCCCAGGAGGCACTCTCCAATGTCCTGGGAGCATACCACCATTCCCAGGAGACCATGGGCCAGATACTGTACAAGTTGCAGGAGACCCAGCGGCTGCAGGAGGGACAGTACCTGGGGATCAGGGAGGACCTCAAAAACATCTACACCATCCTGGTCACCATTGCAGGAGTGCTGGTAGACATGGGCAAGACCATGAGGGAGGCAGTAGCACAAAAACGGGCCCATGACACTAGCCACACCGAAGAACAGCCCTCCACCTCCACTGGCGCTAGTAGACAGGAGGCCCCGCCAAAAGACCAACTGGCCACCAGCACCCCACCTCCTGCAGAGGAGAACCACTCTGCAAATGGTCCCTGCGATCCTCGCAGAAGCCAGAGAACATTGCCAAGACCCCCGCCAGGAAATAAGACGCTCCTGATTGTCACCCTTCTGTCCCCCTCTGTCACTCTGAGACTGGACTCTAACTGGACATTCCTCCACCATCACCCCAGCCCATTGCACATCCTCCTCTACGTATGAGCACTTATATGAACACCCTTGGAACAAATACAAATCTTGAGTCTGTCAAATGATTGAATCATGTATTAGTGCAACATTCTGAAAACATTGCGAGTCATTTGTACAGTCATTTACACATTGGTATGACCTTTGGTGGGCAGCAGTAAACATACCAGGAGCCAGAGTGGGCCACAGAGATCTGAAAATGGAGATGCCAAAGGGTACAGTAAGTGGCCATAGACAGAGGGAAATCAGGCTGCCATGTACAATGTACAACAGAAAACTGAAATGTAAAGTGAAGTTACAGTGTCTTACCTGTGTGTCACTGGAAGTACTGCTGTATTATATTACTGCTGTTGTCCACATCTTCTTCCTCTGCCTCCACTTCCTCACTGTCTACAGGCTCCACCGCTGCCACAAGACCATGTCCAGGCTCACCCTCCTGCAGAAAAGGCACTTGGCGTCTCAAGGCCAGGTTGTGCAGCATGCAACATGCAGCGATGATCTGGCACACCTTCTTGGGTGAGTAGTACAGGGATCCACCTGTCAGATGGAGGCACCGGAACCTGGCCTTCAGGAGGCCAAAGGTTCTTTCAATTATCCTCCTTGTTCGCCCATGTGCCTCATTGTAACGTTCCTCTGCCCTTGTCCTGGCATTCCTCACTGGGGGCAGTAGCCATGAGAGGTTGGGGTAACCAGAGTCACCTGCAAATATCGAGGGATACCTGTTAGACACACACTAACCCTTCGGGACAACACCATACCCACACACCAACTTATACTGGATGGGGACCTTGGGCTCACCTATTAGCCACACCCGGTGCCTCTGGAGTTGGCCCATCACATATGGGATGCTGCTATTCCTCAAGATAAAGGCGTCATGCACAGAGCCAAGAAACTTGGCATTCACATGGGAGATGTACTGGTCCGCCAAACACACCATCTGCACATTCATAGAGTGATGGCTTTTTCTATTCCTGAACACTTGTTAAATTCTCCGGGGGGGGGACACAAAAGCTACATGTGTACCATCAATGGCACCAATGATGTTGGGGATATGTCCCAGGGCATAAAAGTCAGCTTTCACTGTGGTCAAATCCTCTACCTGGGGAAATACGATGTAGCTGCCCATGTGTTTCAGCAGGGCTGACAACACTCTGGTCAGCACGTTGGATAACATTGGCTGAGACATCCCTGATGCCATGGCCACTGTTGTTTGAAAGGAACCACTTGCCAGGAAATGGAGCACAGACAGGACCTGCACTAGAGGGGGGATACCTGTGGGCTGGCGGATAGCTGACATCAGGTCTGGCTCCAATTGGGCACACAATTCTTGGATTGTGGCCCGATCAAGTCTGTAGTTTAGGATAATGGGGGTTATTCTAACTTTGGAGGAGTGTTAATCCGTCCCAAAAGTGACGGTAAAGTGACGGATATACCACCAGCCGTATTACGAGTTCCATAGGATATAATGGACTCGTAATACGGCTGGTGGTAAATCCGTCACTTTTCCGTCACTTTTGGGACGGATTAACACCTCCTCCAAAGTTAGAATAACCCCCAATGTGTCTGTCCTCCATAGTCGCAAGGTCCACCAGGGGTCTGTACACCGGAGGATGTCGCCATCTCATATTTATCCTCAGCGACTGAAGCCTATGGAGGAAAACGGTGAGCAGAGGGTCATATTCACACATCAATTGAAATAATGATGCATCTTTTCCTTTACAGAACCTGTATGTGAATCTAAGAGTCAGTTGCTGTGCCAATGTCTGCTGTGACGCAGTTAGGTGCCATGGCCTGTGCCCCCCTGAAATAGCGGCTGCCTGATCTGTGAGGAGGGACAAGTGGAAATTAGGTAATTCCACTGGCGCTGTGCGCCGCTGCGATAGGCGATTGACGACCGCCGCGCAACTTCACATTGGTTATCATTGGGCCCTATGGTTCCAGGAGCCAATGGTGATGTACGCCGGTGGTGACGGTACACACCGCCACGGACGTGATCGCCATTTTCTATCTGTGCACTCACTTGCTATCTGACCGTCAACTGGAGAGGACCTACACTGCAAGTGCTGATATGACCTGTGTCTGGAAGCAACAATGGCTCATGTGTCTGGGGAAAGGGCCCCTGCCATCACTGCAGAGGAGTTGGAGAAACTGGTGGATGGGGTCCTACCCCAGTACACATTACTCTACAGTCCTCTAGACAAACAGGTGAGTACACTGTGAGCATGATGCGTGGGCCATGAATGTATGGATTGTTGTGTGTGCAAGCCACATGTAGGGGGGGCTGAGGCGTCTGGCCAGGGTGCTGCATGTATGGTGGTCAATGTGTGTGCATCAGGGGATGGGAGGGATCTGGTGGGCCATGAGTGTGAAGGTCTGGATGGTTAACTAATTCCCTTTTCTGCTGTCTTTTCCATGCAGGCCAGTGCCCATCAGAAAAAGGGTATTTGGCGTGCCATCGCCTAGGAGGTGCGAACCCTGGGGGTCTTTGACAGGCAGAGCACCCACTGCCGCAAACTGTGGGAGGACCTGTGCCGCTGGGCAAGGAAGGCGGCGGAGGCCCAGATGGGGCTGGCCTCCCAATGAGGAAGGGGTGCCCGTCGTACCCTGACCCCCATGATGTTCCGCATCCTGGCAGTGGCCTCTCCGGAGTTGGATGGGCGCTTGAAGGCATCACAGCAGCCACAAGGGGTTGATTACAGATTCAGATTCAGACTATGCGCACGTTAAGGTTTACCTGGGTGGGGGATGTGCTCTGTGGGTGCCCCTAGGCCAGGGCGAACATGGCAGGATAGGCCCCTTGTTGGGCAGTCTCTGAAGCACTCCACCCCCAATAGTGTTAGTGGCCATCTACTAATGGGCAGGGTCCTGTGGGTTTCAGGTGTGCAGCTAATGGCGTTAGGCATTGTAACCCATGGGCTGGTGACTATTTTAGAACTGGTAGTGCATGGCCTAGTGCATAGGGCTGCTCGCTGTGAGTTGTCTACGCCAACGGTAGTGTTGTTGACGGCATTGAACAAGTGTATCCTCTGTCTCTCCCCCCCTTTTTGTTTTGTCACCCTGTCCTTGTGTGCATTAGCATCATCTGACGGAGGAGCAGAGGCACTGTCGATGGTGGGAGATGCATCCCACATGGGCCTGGAGGCCAAATCCACTGAGGGTGAGGGCACCAGTGGGACGGAGGGCGAGGGGAGCACCACGATGGGGACAAGAGGGGACACCACACCCTGGCGGTGCAGGACACCTCTGTGCCCACCCCAACAACAGTTACAGCAGCCACCCCCCTACCAGCACCGCCCTCCCAGCAGCCCCTCAGCGTGTTTCCCGTGCCCACTCACCCAGGAGAGTGGGCATATCCTTCGCCCCAGGCACCTCAGGCCCTGCCCGAGTCAGCCCTGCTGCCCTCAGTGAGGAGGCTATTGATCTCCTGAGATCCCTCACTGTTGGGCAGTCAACCATACTGAATGCCATTCAGGGTGTCGAGAGGCATTTGCAACAAACAAATGCATACCTGGAGGGCATTCACTCTGGCGTGGCAGCCCAACAAAGAGCATTTCAGGCTCTGGCCTCAGCACTGATGACAGCCATTGTCCCTGTCTTTAGTCTCCCTCCTCCAACTTCTTCTACCAAGTACCAATCCCCTCAACCTCAACCTATCCCAAGCACATCTTCAGACCAACATTCACCCAAATCACCACACAAAAGTGGCTCAGGCAAACACGAGCACCACACATTATCTCACAGGCACTCACGCAAGCACCATCCCCATGCAGACACACCAACATTCACTGCCTCCACTGTGTCCCCCTCCTCCTCGCCGTCCACCTCCCTCCCAGTAACGTCTCCACTCACACCTGCATGCACTACATCCTCATCCACTACCTCCATTACCAGCACGCCCATCACAACACACCCCTCACTGCCAGTCACCACCCCACATCCATGCACACTTCCCCTGTGTCCTCTCCCAGTGTGTCTGTGACCCCGCCTCCCAAAGTACACAAACGCAAGCACCCACCAACCCAACGGCCATCCACCTCACAACAGCATCCAGCCCATGCACCTGCACCCAAACTAAGCAGACACCTCCTACAACCCCTCCCTCTTCCTCCACTCCCAAACCCTCTCCCTCTTCCCACCCCAGTGTCCCTAAGAAGCTATTCCTGGCCAACTTTGACCTCTTCCCTACCTCTCCCCCCCCGTCCTTCCCCTCGTGCCAGGGTGGCCAGAACCGAGCCGAGCACCTCAGCCTCCAAATCATCGTCCGCTGTGGTTCCTGCAGCTATCAAAGGATCAAAAGGAGGCACCTGTCAGCCCAGCCAGTATGCCACCAAACCCTGCGAAGGCCAAAACCATTCGCCTCCTGGCAAGGTGAAGAGAGGGACAAGATCTAGCAAGGGGAAGGAGCCACAACCACCCTGAAGCCACCTCAAAGACTCCAGCTGCCAGACCCAAGGTTACACCACCATCTGCCAAGGTGAGGAAGGGGCAGAAAACACCAGCCAAGGCACTTCAGCCGTCCGATGCTGCAGGTGAAGGCCTGGTGGGTACCAGCACAACCGCCAGCACCGCCACCTGCAGCACGGCCAGCATCGCCAGCAGCCCCACCGCTAGCACCGCCGCAAGCCCCGCCACCTGCACCGCCACCGGCACCGCCGCAAGCGCCACTACTGTCAGCAGCAGCAGCCCCAGTGGGCAGCCGTCCGAGGCTGCAGGAGAAGGGCCAGAGCCTCCCTCCACCACTGGCAGCACCGGCACCTGCACTACGGCCAGCACCACCACCTGCACCACAGCTAGCACTGCCACAGGCCCAGCCACAAGTACCGCCACCTGCACCGCTGACAGTAGCACCACTACCAGCAGCGGCAGCTCCAGTGGGCAGCCATCCGAGGCTGCAGGAGAAGGGCTGGAGCCTCCCTCCACCACTGACAGCACCCCCCGACGAGCCATGGCACTACCACCAGTTTGCAGCCGTAGCGATAGCCGTAGCCGGATGGAGTCTAGCCCTGCCTCCGTGGACTATCATGCAACCTGGTCCCTGCAAATCTTGTGCCTCAGACACCCAGGTGAGGGACTGTGAATTGCCACACCCCAAGTGTTGCATCACTGGCACAAAGCCCCCTACAGAACCAGTAGAGATATGCATCCATTCACCCTATGCATGACAGCTTGAAGCACACTGCACACAAAGCCCCTCCCAGAAGCAGTGGAAGAAGGCATCCACTCACCCAATCCTTGGCAGGATGAAGCACACTGGGCACAAAGCCCCCTCCAGAACCAGTGGAGATATGCATCCACTCACCTTATCCTTGGCAGGATGAAGCACAGTGGGCACAAAGCCTCCTCCAGAACCAGTGGAAGAAGGCATCCACTCACCCAGTCCTTGGCAGGATGAAGCACACTAGACACAAAGCCCCCTCCAGAACCACTAGAAGAAGGCATCCACTCTAGAGACTGTGGCCTTGCACTCAAAAGGACCAAGCAGTGGGCAAACCACCCACTTGAGAGACTGTGGCTTTGCACTCCCCAGGACCAAGCAGTGGGCAAACCACCCACTTGAGAGACTGTGGCTTTGCACTCCCCAGGACATCGCTGTGGGCAACCCACCCTCTTGAGAGACTGTGGCTTTGCACTCCCCAGGATCAACAGTGGGCAACCCACCCACTTGAGAGACTGTGGCTTTGCACTGCCCAGGACACCGCTGTGGGTAACTGTAAGAAGATAGCCTCTTTCTAGCCTTGCTACCCCCACTTTTGACCTGTTTGTGAGTATATGTCAGGGTGTTTTTACTGTCTCACTGGGATCCTTCTAGCCAGGATGTGCTCATGGTGGAAACCCTATTTTGTCAGTGTGTTTGATATGTGTCACTGGGATCCTGCTAGCCAGGACCCCAGTGCTCATAGTTTGTGGCCTATATGTGTTCCCTGTGTGGTGCCTAACTGTATCACTGAGGCTCTGCTAACCAGAACCTCAGTGTTTATGCTCTCTCTGCTTTTAAAATTGTCACTGCAGGCTAGTGACTATTTTCTCCAATTCTTTTTGGCATACTGGAACACCCTTATAATTCCCTAGTATATAGTACCTAGGTACCCAGGGTATTGGGGTTCCAGGAGATCCCTATGGGCTGCAGCATTTCTTTTGCCACCCATAGGGAGCTCAGACAATTTTTACACAGGACTGCCACTGCAGCCTGAGTGAAATAATGTCCATGTTATTTCACAGCCATTTTACACTGCACGTAAGTAACTTATAAGTCACCTATATGTCTAATCCTCACTTAGTGAAGGTTAGGTGCAAAGTTACTAAGTGTGAGGGCACCCTGGCACTAGCCAAGGTGCCCCCACATTTTTCAGGGCAATTTCCCCAGACTTTGTGAGGGCGGGAACACCATTACACGTGTGAACTACATATAGGGCAATACCTATGTGTAGCTTCACAATGGTAACTCCGAACATGGCCATGCAACATGTCTAAGATCATGGAGCCAAATCTGGTATTGGGGTGCCAATCCCATGCATCCCCGGGGCTCCAGCATGGACCCCGGGTACTGCCAAACTAGCTGTCTGGGGTTTTCTCTGCAGCTACCGCTGCTGCCAACCCACAGACAGGTTTC